>NC_133652.1:276058185-276712714 GCF_009905375.1 Apium graveolens | reverse complement strand
TTACACACTTGAACCATATTTTAAATTTGTAGTTTGACTTTTGAATTTTTTGGTCCTACTAATAATGTACTATCATCCATAGCTCAAATCAAGATTGATAAATTTTCTTTAAAAGGATAAGGATAAAGTAATATTATCATCCTATAGCCAGCTTGCTTACAAAAAAAATATGGAATTATCACTTTTATATATGAAGACAGTACAACAACTCAACCCAGTGCAGCATATTAAGAACATTTGTGTCCTATGTACATATGATTTGGTAAGTACATAAGGGAATTAAAGAGATATCAATGTGTGTAGTTTCATATATACAATGAAGTGTTTAGTACTGTTCAATGAATGAATCTTGTTTTATGTAATTCTATTATCGTTTACAGACATGACCAAGTATTATTATTATTATTATTATTTTTTTAAATCTGACCTAAGAATTAGATTGAGATGTAAGGTATTTATTTTATCAAGAATAAAAGCTAGCGAATATATGAAGTTATACTATTGGTATCATTTGCACTTCTATTAAATAAGACAAAGTGACCTCGCCGAATTTATAATAATGGTAGCTTTTGCATTTCTATTGATAATATATGGTGTTCTTATATATGTTAACTGAAGTGCAATAAAATATATAAAAACATTGTTGTAAAAATTATCAACTCGGCCTAGGGACTCATTTTGGACCCCTCGACCAACCCAAGTTCCGAGTACTCGGGTAGAAAATTGATTATACTAAACTCGTCAAAACTCGGTTCACTCCGAGTAATTGAAGTCAAGACTCTTAAGCTGGCTGAATGCTTGAAATATTAATCATTGCTTCTTCTGTAATCTATACACTCTTTACTTTACTCGTTATTTTCTTCTTTAATCTCTTTTTTTTAGAAATTAAAAATCAAATATTTAATATCTTGATTCATGATTGAAGCCCTCACCAAATCAAAGATTCAATATTTTAATTGGAATTTGAAAATATATAAGTCAATATCTCCTCGTAATGTATATTAACTACTTATGAATTCCTTAGTTGGTACTAGTGTTGCATTTTTAACTTTGAATCTTGATGTTTATGACTGTATTTGTATTGGACCCTTTAAAATATGATTTAGGTTTTTGTTATATGTGTTATTTGTTGCTCTTATTCTATTTTTTTGTTTGTGATATATATATAATGGAAACACTTACAAATATTAGTTCACCGGTCGCAACAAATTAGAGTATATAAAAACTATAGATGCAACAAATTCTAGTGGCAAGGTTACTGATGTTGTCGCGAAATGGAACAATGGTCCCTGATAAAATAAATAAAGGAAGGTGTAATTTGTGTGGCAGTGAATTTTATAAAGGTATTAATCTATTGAAACAACATATTGCTGGTATTAGAGAAAATATGGAATCTTGCAATGAAAATACACTTTTGGACTCATATATACAAGACAACTTTACATGTGACCAAAAGAAAAAGAGAATATAAAGAAGCATATTCAAGAATTCAGAGATGAAGTCATAGGATATGATGTAGAGATAATTGATGTGGAAGCTATTGCAAAAACCCACATTCACTCGAACCTTTGGATGAATCGGACCTTTGGATGAATATACAAGACTAATAGGGCCTAAAGATTCGACTATTGCATTGCATAAAGTGAAGAGACAACATAATATTAATGATGCAATGTTCAAGGAAAGAACCGGTGTACTTAGCTCGTTGGGTGTAAAAATCTGGTGTACCATTTAATACCACTAATAATTATGGATTTCCTAAATTTGCAGAGGGTGTTGGTAGATTTGGCCCGCGATACATGTCACCTAGTAAATATCAGTTAAGGAAGGCCTTATGAAATAATATGAACATGAAGTGTGAATTGTAAACTTCACTAGCTTTATATTATCTATTGAAAGTTCAAGTTAATTACACATGAAGATATATATTTGAATATGTGGATAAGTCTATCAATGAAATTGGAGCAAAAACACTATTCAAGTAGTTAAGCACAACGATACAAATAACATGTCTACTGCAAAACTATTAAAGGAAAAAAAACCTATCATATTTTGGATATCTTGTACAACTCATACTTTGAATCTTATTCTCGAACGAATATGTATTTATCACTATACTTTTAGACTATTCCACGTTTTATGAGCAAATTTTGCTGCAACATTTTAAATTGTTTCAGCTTATGACATATATTTTTTTACATTTTTTGCGTACACTATTAAGCAGATTTAATGCAGTTTCTGCTACAATTTTTCAACAGTTTTGTACATGTTTTTGCTGCAGTTTTTTAGATTTTTCAGCAGATTTTAAATGTATTTATACGACAGTTTTTAGTAGATTTTAACTGTTTTCAGCTACTATTTTTAACAGATTTTTACATGTTTATGCTGCAATTTTCTGTTATTTTAGCAGGATTTAAATGTATTTATACAGCAATTTTTCGGTAGATTTTAACAGCTTTCTCTTGCTGTTTTCAGCATATTTTTACATGTTCATGCTCTAAATATTTATTTTTAGCATATATTACAGATATTACATGAACATATATTTTTTTCTCTTATTCTTCGGGTAGAACTCAAAATTTCAAGGAATAATTGAAGGAACAAATGCACTCACCATTTTTATTTATGCAGATCACAAGACTAACCTTTAATGAGAAAATGTACCTTTACCGTATTTTTTTGAAATTTTTATTTTGCTTGCTGGACTAATTACGGATATGAAATACCATATTTACAAATTATGGCACTGAGCATAGCATTTTTAACTTCAAGCTCATCAGGATGTCACTACAAGAAAAAAGTCCATACACATCGCTTTTTGGCTGATGTCTATGCTGTTTCCCAACCGATGTTGATGTCGGTGATGTCTCTAGACATCGGTGAATACCCGATGTCTATACTCGATTAGACATCGATTTTAGTTAAAAAATAGATGTCTATGTGTTGTTATTTACATAAAATGCTATAAATAAATTATTTAATAACTAAATTACACCTAATTAAACATGTTAAACATATCATGAGCTATGTTTTTTTATCACAAAACATCGATTTTAGTGAAAAACACTGATGTCTATGTGATGATTTTTTACCAAAAAAAATGCTATAACAAAATTATTTAATAACTAAATTTCACCTATTAAAATATATTAAAATATATTGAGCTATGTTTTTTGTCACAAAACATCGATAATTTTGACAGAGGTGATGTAAAATGACATATTAAACATCTGTTTCTTTAATGAAAGGTGATGTCTAATTCAGCCTATAGACATCAGTGTTTTCTAGAATGAAGTGATGTCTATGTATCATTTAGACTTGAACATCAGTTAACATCAGTTGTTTGTTTGAAACTGATGTACATTGTGTTTTTTGACATCAATTTTGTTTGGTTAAAAGTGATGTTTATAATGTTACTTGACATCAGGTTTTTCTTAAACCAAATGATTTCTATGTTTCATTTAGACTTGAACCTGGATTTCTTTGACATCAGTTTTTTACCTTAAAGTGATGTACATTATCTTTTTTGACATCAGCTTTTCTTAATTGAAAGTGATGTGTAAGAAATTTATAGACCAAATTGTGTAAAGTTTTACATCACTAATTGTGTAATTGTTGTCTGAGAACGTCAACCAAAATAGTAAAACATATGATCTGAAATATAAACTATTACATTCTCTTGAAACCAACTGAAGACATTCAGTCTAATGAAAATTGTAAGATAGTTTTCTCACTATCCTGTTTTGAACACTCTTCAAAATATGAGACACAAATCCTCTCTACACAAGACAGCAAGGGCCCATATAAGTTCCCATTATTTAGATATCTCAACAACTGTAGATGACAAGATGAGCAAGCCGCTTTATCCCAAGCAAGCAAGTATGATCCCCCACTTACTGGACATATGCCATGTGCACGATAAAATCAACCACACGGGTGCTGCATTAACCACCCAAAAAGACATATGTAAAAGAATTTAACAGTCAACTTTGCTCATAAGAGAAACAACTGAACTGCAAATCACAATTAGATGAGAATGGTTTTTTTCTGTATCCCCATTCATTGTCATACCACGAAACAAGCTTGACAAAGTTATCATTTAGAGCAATTCCTGCTTTGGCATCAAAGATGCTTGACCTGAAAAATTTAAGTTCGACCACAAGTAAAGATGGATGCTGCATTTTATATTCATTTCATAATCAATCAAACATCTTGCTGAGAGCCTGCTTAAATACGAACTAGCTTAATATATTATGAAGTTACATGGTTCCAAAGGTAACTTGTAGTAAGGTAGTTCAAAGAGCAATTGAGTAAACAACTTCCCTGGTTTCACAATACAGCCCATGCTTAAAAGGTTTGGTCTCACAAATCAAATATAGTGCCGAGCCACAAAAATGAAATAAATGAAAGAAAAGACAACCCGCAAGCTCACTTTCTATCACCCACAAAGTCTCATTTTCCGTGCTGATTGAATTAAGTATATATACTGGTGAATCATACCACATGTCCTATAGTTCTTAGAGAGAAATTCAGCCGCTGTGGATTTGTGCCTAGTACAAACTCCTGAAATAATCATCAGACATTAATAACATGTAAAGCAAAGACCAGAGCAATAATACTGGCCAAAACAAAGAGTATCAGTACCACATTTGTCCAATTGAACTAAAAACTTAACATTTATATACTCTTCAACCAGAGACTGGATGACAGAACTTGCATGATGGTAAGTCTGTAGATAAGTATATCAATGCCAATAACATAGAGCATCAGTACCGCGTATGTGGAGTGATTGGTCAAAGCAATAAAATAATAACACAAGTTAAAACATAAATAGAGAAATGGCACCACAGGCAAGATACAAGTCTTTTCTAGATGCATTGACCAAGGATATTTTGAGTATATCTCGAAGGTGTGATAACTCAGTTGAAGTAAGTAAAATAAAATTCAAACCCTGCAATACAAATTAAAAATGCCAAACTGTGTCACTAAGACATTAACCCCGAAACCTTCTAATATACACCATTACATTTGTTTATATTTGGGTAGAGGGGAGGTAACTTCACACGGAATATTATCAAAGTACTGTGGTGTTTGGTTTGCCTGATTGTTACCATAACTTTATTTTGTTTAAAACCATATACACCATAGCTAATGAAACTGGAGCACTGGACTAAAAAGTTATAACATATAAATGTATATATTACACCGAATAACTATGACAATTTATAGATTTTTCATTTCACAACTTGAACCATTATAGATGCAAAATCCAGGTCAGATTCACCCTCGAGTATTGTGGACAGTTCACGGTAAACTCTTTCAGCATCCAGAAGTACACAAAGTCGGCGCATTATTAAAGCACCGCGTCTAGAAATAAAAAAAATCAATGATCCCAAAATAGTGGTACTTACACAAAGGATATCAGCTACTTGCGTACTAACTAGGATAAACTATTCCCCAGTACAAAACACTTTTCCCACAAAAAATACTCATGCCAATACATAAAAACATACCTGAAAAGAACTGATATGTACGGCTAACAAAAATATTGTGAGCATTATATCATTTAACCCATACCTTGAACCAAAGACAACACAGGTTTCTCACCAAATAAAAGGGTCTTCTCATCCTTAACTTTGAGTTCATGATGCTTCCAGGAATCATGGACACTGTCATACTTGAACATATATGTCTACGACAAATAAACAGCAAACAATAATCAGTTTCACTTTCGCAAAAGCAAACAAGGAAGATCAATCTTAGTTGTTAACTTGCAAAACTAACATCAACTTGTAAGCATACACAGTCAATTTCCAATTGACTGAGATTTGACCAGAACACAATCGTTAAAATTAATGTCTATTATAATCATTCAATCTTGCATTCAAGTTCCGATCCAGCCTTATAACAACGATAACCGTCTATAAGTAACTTGCAAGTTAAAGATAATTTTAACAGTTAGAGTAAACTTGTGTTCAAAGACTTTCAAGTGACAAGGCAATTTATTAGTTTCTACTAAAGTTCCATTATGCAGTTTTATAAGTAAAAATGAAAATCATCCACTCTAGAACATATAGAAACTTACAATAACTATATAGTAACACTGTCATGAGCCTCTCGTACCCGGGCATAGCGCGCATACAAACAACTTAATTTCGATAACTTGTCTATAAAATAAAGGAGATAAATCTATAACAAGCACCAAGCACCAAATCAAAATATTTAAAACCTAATTATATCCGTAATAAAATAATAGATCAGCATTATAACGAGCAAAATTAGATAAACAACACTAAATCAAATCACAAATCACAACTAAAGCAAAAAATGAGTATTAAAGTTAAAAAATACAATGTAATCAATAGAGATGAAAGGATCGTTAACTTTACACAATTTACAAAAATAAAAAAACCAAACAAAAATAAATGAACAACCAAAACACCCAAATTACCTAAAGCTTTAAATCTTTTTCTCAGATTAGGTCCTGTATACAACAAGAAGAAAAGTATTAGCAACAAGTTTAGACACTAAATTAATAAAAAAAGGGTTTCGAATTAGAAAAAAATCCCAATTTACAAAATTAGGGTTTTGAATTCAAAAATCCTCAACTTTTAAAACCGGTCTTCATGCAGAGAAGACCAGTTCGATTCAAATAGATACAACACTTACCGAAGTAGAGAGGTTAACTGAAAGAGGCTTAACGGATAGATTGAGAGCGAAGAGAGGTTTAGAGAGAGAGGTTCGAGAGAGAGAGGTTCGAGAGATTGTGATGGTGAGATGATGTCCGGAGTTCAGAGAGATTGTGAGGGAGAGAGGTTCGATCGAGAGAGAGAGGTTCGAGAGAGAGAGTTTGATTTTGTGTCTGAAGATTGATTTGGGGGAACCAAAATTTGGTTAAGGGGGAGAATTTTGGGATTATGGGGGAATTTAAAATTAAAACTGAATGAAAATTTGACTAAGGGGGGAAAGAAAAGGTGGGCGCGAAATTATTTTTTTTGGTGAATTTTAGACATCGGTTTAATTATAACCGATGTCTACAAAGAACAAAGACACACAAAACACGGGGTGATGTCAATACTTCTTTTAACATCAGTGGCAAAGTTAACCGATGTCTAATGTGTGATGTCTATTGACATTTTCTTGTAGTGTGTGAAAGAAATTGGAGCCCTTTTTAAGGGGTAAGTAATCATTTATATAAGTTTTACTTGTGCAATAATCATTATTGATTATTAATGTTGTATATTTTATACTCTTATAATATTACACTTGATCTTTTTTGTAGGGCCATATAAAAAAAGGGAATAGATTGGATGCTCAGAGATTGAATAATATGGCCTACGTACAATTTCATACAAAACTTGCAAATAAGAAATCAAGTAAACCTCAAGGATGGATTTTGAAAGGCGAGGATGATGAAGAGCTATGATGATTTAACAATAACATTAGAAGATGATAGTTTAGTGCCACGGGTAGTAAAAGGACATTAGATAATTGCATAAAGAAGATTTTGAGTCTATAGCTAAAGACGATGATGATGTTTTCATTGAAGAAGAGAATATTAATTTGATGAATGGTAAATTGGAAGTATGGAAGCACCAGTGGTCACTGGTCAACATTTTCTTCTTTTTTTGTAATGTATGATCACTGGTCAATGAACAGTGATTACAGATTAAAAAAATATGACCAAATGTTAGAACTTATTTTTGATTAAACTATAGAAAATTATCAAGCAAATGATTTATTTAACTTTAATATGGCTAGTAATATAACAAAAAAGATATTTTTTACATAAATTTCAACTTTTAGCACATTTATAATAAAATTTAAAGGAAATATATTTAATATATAAAAAATAATTTCAAAAATCATATACGAGTTGCAACCCGAGTACTCATTCCGAATTGTCCCGAGTTCCTTTTTACAATCTTGATAAAAAATGTTAAAGAGCTTTTGTTAGTTTAACCGTAGTAAGGTATATTGTATTTGTACTATAAATAATAATGATCACAAGTATCTACATAGACAGTTAATTTATAACAATATAATTTTGGATAAAAGATGAAGAAAAGGAATTTTATCTGCTTCTTCTTGAAATAAATAATGGAATAGGACATCCAAGGAATTTTATTCGGTAGATAATGATTAACAAAAATTAGGTTTCAAATTACATTGCCATGTCTTAATTTTACATGTTAAAGAGTAATGAATTTGAACATATTTGCTAGAGACAAACTATTACTGAGTGAGATACATGTCAAATTTTTTTCTTCCACAAAGGAGATATACGATTGTAACTGCAATAACTTCTTACAGAGTTTGATGATTATGCAAACTTCTTCCAAGATATATTTAGTCGATGGAAAATGAAACGTACTTTGAGAAATGAAAATAGTTAAGAGTTGGTCATGAAAGTAGTCCATTTTATTTTGGGTCGTGCTTGCTACTTGGTACATTGGAGAGTATAAATCATTAGCTATAAAATCAAAATAGCAAGAAGTTTGTGATGAGAAGGCACCAAAGTATAGAAAAATTCGCTAATAATTCCGAATTCATATTAAGTGTACACATGAGAGGTTACTACTTATATACATGTTTCAATTAGTGGTAAATGAATACTTAATTGGAGATGTTGATGATTGTGGTGTTTAACTACTAGTGAACATAAACAATGAAGAAAGAATGCTTTGATGTAGAGAAAATAAAGATATTTTAAAGTTTCACTTAGAAAACTAAAGGTCTTGGCTATAATCTCAAGACCTTTACACAAAGATGTGCGTCGCAAGACTTTTACTTAACATCTTACGGCTTTCACAAGGGGAAACTCAAGGCCTTTATCCATATCTCAAGGACTTGAAATCTGAATGGAAACATAATTTTGACGCTTTTAGTTGGGCTTGTAACACTTGCATACACCTTATAAATCACTTATAATAGCCCATTTAGATATATACATAACTATGAGGGTTTTATCATATTTTGTGTATACAAGAGATAGCGAAGCTTGATGAGAGATTTTAGTAAGGATTGAACGGATTCTATCCAAATCTCAGAAGATTCTTCAAGTTGTATTTTATTTACTCTAAATATTTGCAACTTCAAACGCCTTCTCAAACATAACCCCAACTTTAAATCGTAGACTTGTACCCATATTTCTGTAGTATTCAATGTTAAAGTCGCGATATTCTTATCTTGTTGGAGTCTCTCATTAATTAAATGGATGTTGTCAAACGTCGATAGAGACTATCGATATTAATGCAACTTCAAGCTTGATGTTAATGGAGATCATTCGATAGTTCTCTGAATGTTTAATTGACAGTAGAATTGAAATAAATATCAATGTACCAGTTAACGTCCACTTCCCTATGAACCATAACATTTCTGGGCCGCCAGAGTGCTGCCATCACGTTCGTTACAACTTCAGAATCCGTGAGCCTTTGAAAAATAAGCCTGCCAACCAAACACGATCGCGGATCTACTTAGTCATGTAGTTCCATCTGTTTATCAAATACCACACCCTTCTCCCCTCTTCCCTAGATGTGGAACTCATTCCACCGCCCACTCAATTCATTGATGCTTGGATTGTCATATGACATGACTAGGAAATGACAGACTAGATTCGTGAACTTGAACCT
Organism: Apium graveolens; assembly: GCF_009905375.1. NCBI lineage: Eukaryota > Viridiplantae > Streptophyta > Magnoliopsida > Apiales > Apiaceae > Apium > Apium graveolens. The sequence continues at coordinate 276,703,082 of NC_133652.1, read as the reverse complement.
CTCAAATAACCAAAAATGTCCATAGACAAGACATCATGAGTTTGAATTTTAGTGATATATAATATGATATTATTTCAATAAATTTGAGACTTTTCTGATTTAATTGGTGTAGGGTTTTAAAATTTTAAAATATGAAACCAAAAAGTGATTTGACCTGAATAAGGAATCTCATTTTTGTCTAAAAATAATTTTATTTTTTGCAAAATGTCAAATGTGACTATGTACATGTAATTTAGTGTTTCATTTTTTTAAATTGCCAATTCGATATAAAATCATCAATGATTTAAAGTATAAACATTAATACCTTGAGTATTTTTATTTAAAATATATCCAATTCATATGTAGATATTTTTGTATTATTAAAAACAAAATGTACAAATTACATCTTCTAGTTATGAAAATAATCTTCTCTTTGGTAAGGCTAAATATTTAAATTATATCATCACAATAAAAGTGATAAATTATTGCAATAGTTAGAATACGAACTATTTATTATTTTTACATAATTTTTATCTATTATAACCATAAGCTTAATATGAGATATGAAATTAAAAATTTTAGAATGAAGAATCCGTGCATTACACAGCTAAGAAAGTATCAATAAATATTTAATTTAGGAATTTGATAACTTTTTGATTACATGTTCAAGAAATAAAAAAGGACCGTGGACAATTTACATTCCTTACACTGAATGTATTTGATTTCACTGAGAGACACATTTTGACTAACACAAACATGGTGCCCAACACACATGTAATTGTGTCTCCTATACAGAGGCCTACCATTGATGTGTAGAATATTGGTTACAGAAAATTTAACCAATTTTAATGAATGCAAAAGAAACTCCAACTTTGATAAGAAAATCTGAGAACCAAGTAACGACATAAGATGAACGTAAGCTTCTTCTAGGTTTCCAACACCATATGCCAATTGAAACAAAGGGTTAAATAACTGTGACATGCCGTGTCCTAAGTTCCCCGTCTGTTGAATAATGGGAAAACCCTCATTGAAAGGAACTTCTTGGATCCATAGTTGTCTGCTTACGATGTAAAACACTCCATCTGGGACACCCATAATATTCAGGTGAGTCATCAGAGTTAAAAACCTATCATCCCAATTGACTAAATCAAAGAAACAGGAGAAATCTACTTCATGGAGGACCAATAAAAATGTTTGAGGGCACATTTCAGTTTGCAGGATTTCAATAACATTTATCATACTATTGAAATCGAGACCACTAATGATAGCACTCAAAAGACAAACAGGTAGCAAGTGAAAAATAGCCATTTTCTTTTGAGGTTACTTGTGTGCTTCAAAGAGAGGTAGTGTCTCTCAATAAACAAAATTAGGGTTTGAGTGGTGGTCCTAATGTGTGTGTTTCTAAATTTTTTAATTCCAGTATATATAAGATCATACTTAAATTCTATCTATATAAATTCAAAGAATAAAATCACATATTTATGAAGATCACTTAAATTTCTATAAATTTAAAGAATCTTATATTGTACAATTTATTATTATTTAGATATTTCCATATTAATGGTTGTTGAAATCTTAATTCACTACACAATATAAGATTTTAGGAAATTATCAAAATCCTGATTAATACACTTGAATTTTAATTTTTAAATTTTGAAATTTAATTTGAATATTCAATATTTTTACTAATTATGATACTTTAATCTTTTGTCAAAGTATTCGCTAGTTATTTTTTTCAAACAATTCAAAAATTGTTATCCATGCCCAACAAGGGAAGAACCTACCAACTTACCTTAAAAAGATAAAAGCTAGAGGTTTTAGTTCAACATACGTGTATATCATATATTATCATTAATATTATACATGTAAAATGTTAATTTTTTATCGTCACCAATGTGTAATAACTAAAATGGTTAGAAGAGCTGATGTGATTATTATGCTCTAAAAGGGTTTGGGATATTAAGTATCTAAATATCATTATAGTAGTCTTCATGCAATTATATGCATTAACTAGATACCGTGCTTCAAAATACTAGAGTTTTTATTTTAATTTCATTCCTGAATATTTCAATTCTGTTTTGGAATATTCCAATATTTATTTAGTGATTCTAAAAATTATTCGTTCTACATATCTGTCTAGAATATCTGAATCAAGCGATTCTTAAAGTTTGCAAAATTATTTTATTTGGACCATATAGGGTATACCGAGTTAATCAGCTGCTAGAGCCATATCATTGCGATATTAGTGACATGACACTTCCGTGACAGTGTGATTTGGGTAACGACTAGCCCACCACAGGCCCCAAAAGATCATGATTTGTTGGTGCACATAGTAGTAGTACTTTGCTTTAAAAACTGAACAGAAGTCCCAAATCTCCTCGATGTGGGACTGGGGTGTTACATTTACGGTGACATTGTATATGCCATACACGTCATCCATTTTGTTGGCACGCATTAGGTAGCCTATGATATGTGTGTATTTATATCTTTTCTGATCTCGTTATGAAATATCCTAGCCCCTCGTTATTTTATCCATACTTTATTTTAATATTATTATTTTATTATAAACTATGAAATATTCATTTTAAATTTTCCGTTTTACAAATAGTGTTCCAAATCCGTACAAGGCGTTCGACTCAAACAGTAAATTTTTTCTACGGCTGCTTAGGGGGATTTAGGAATGTGTGATTAAGAGCTACCCCATTTCATTGATTAGAATTTGGACTTCATAATTATCTAGACTTATTTATTTAGAGATTTCACCATTTATATTATTGGTTTAGAAAATTTGAAGATTTAATATTATTTTAAATATTTTTAGAGTGTTTAATTATTATTTAGAAATATATTATTTATATGTTTGCAGGTTTATGGATTATAAGTAATACTTTTTTTTATTTTAAAGAAGGGGGTGTTACAGAGATTTGTAGAACCCGTATATAGGTTTAGGGATATTAAGTATCTAAAGATCATTATAGTAGTCTTCATGCAATTATATAAATTTACTAGACACAAAAGACAAAACAAATATAGTAATCTATAAGAGGAAAAATAATAGAGTAATATATGAAATATTTTATGGTATCATTATTAGGTTCATGATTTCTAGAATTGTCTTTGGAGGAGAAAAATACTTAATTTTCAATGTGAGAGTCTTGATAGCCACACAAGCTAGAACAATTATGATAATGGATAACTGATTAGTACACATATTTCAAAATTTATAGTTAAGTGACTTTTGAATTTTTTGGCCCGACCAAATTAATGTACAATCATCCATAGCGAAAAATCAAGATTGATAAATCTCTTTAAAACGATAAGGGAAAATAAAGTTATATTATTATCCTATAGCTAACTTAAAAACATGGCATCCTCTTAGTAAATTCATTTCTATATTCTCAAGATAGTACAATAACAACATTTATGTTACTCTTTACATATGACTTGGTGAGTACATAAGAAATTAAAGAGATATCTTTGTGTGTAGTTCCTCCAATATACGATAAGTTTCAGTAATGTTCAATGAAGGAATCTTTTTTATATAATTCTGTTATAGTTTTATAGACATGACCAAGTATTATTATTATTATTTTTTAAATCTGACCTAAGAATTAGATTGAGATGTAAGGTATCTATTTTATCAAGAATAAAAAGCTAGCGAATATACGAAGTTATACTATTGGTATCATTTGCACTTCTATTAAAAATATAGACAAAGTGACCTCGCCGAATTTATAATAATGGTAGCATTTGCATTTCTATTGATAATATATGGTGTTCTTATATATATGTTAACTGAAGTGCAATAAAATATATAAAAAAAAGTGTTGTAAAAATTATCAACTCGGCCTAGTGACTCGGGTAGAAAATTGATTATACTAAACTCGGTCAAAACTCAGTTCGACTCCGAGTAATTTGAGGCAAGACTCTTACTCTGGCTGAACGCTAGAAATGTTAATCAGTGCTTCTTCTGTAATCTATACACTCTTTACTTTACTCGTTATTTTCTTCTTTAATCTCTTTTTTTAAAAATTAAAATCAAATATTTAATATCTAGATTCATGATTGAAGCCCTCACCAAATCAAAGATTCAATATTTTAATTGGAATTTGAAAATATATAATTTAATATCTCCTCGTAATGTATATTAACTACTTATGAATTCCTTAGTTGGTACTAGTGTTGCATTTGTAACTTTGAATTTTGATGTTTATGACTGTATATTGTATTGGACCTTTTAATACATGATTTAGGTTTTTGTTATATGTGTTATTATTGCTCTTATTCTATTTTTTTTATTTGTGATATACTATATATAATGGAAACACTTACAAATGTTAGTTCACCCGTAGCAACAAATTCAGTGTCTATAAAAACTATAGATGCAACAAATTCTAGTGGCAATGTTATTGATGTTGTCGGGGTATCTGGAACAATGGTCCCTGATAAAACAAATAAAGGAAGGTGTAATTTTTGTGGTAGTGAATTTTATAAAGGTATTAATCTATTGAAACAACATATTGCTGGTATTAGAGAAAATATGAATCTTGCAATGAAAATATACTTTTGGACTGATATATACAAGACAACTTTAGATGTGACCAAAAGAAAAAAAGGGAATATAAAGAAGCATATTCAAGAATTCAGAGATGAAGTCATAGGATATGATGTAGAGATAATTGATGTGGAAGCTATTGCAAAAAAACCATATTTACTCGGACCTTTGGATGAATCGGAACTTTGGATGAATATTCAAGACTAATAGGGTCTAAAGATTCGACTATTGCATTACATAAAGTGAAGAGACAACATAATATTAGTGATGCAATGTTCAAGGAAAGAACCGGTGTACTTAGCTCGTTGGGTGTAAAAATCTGGTGTACCATTTAATACCACTAATAATTATGGATTTCCTAAATTTGTAGAGGGTGTTTTGTAGATTTGGCCGGCAATACATGTCACCTAGTAAATATCAGTTAAGGAAGGCCTTATGAAATAATATGAACATGAAGTGTGAATTGTAAACTTTGCACTAACTTTATATTATCTATTGAAAGTTCAAGTTAATTACACATATGAAGATATATATTTGAATATGTGGATAAGTCTATCAATGAAATTGGAGCAAAAACCACTATTCAAGTAGTTACACACAATGATACAAATAACATGTCTACTGCCAAACTAATAAAGGCAAAAAAAAACCTATCATATTTGGATATCTTGTACAACTCATACTTTGAATCTTATTCTCGAACAAGTATAGACTATTACATGTTTTGTGAGCAAATTTTGCTGCAACATTTTAAATTGTTTCAGGTTATGACATATATTAGTTTTTACATTTTTTGCGTACACTATTAAACAGTTTCTGGTACATTTTAAATAGTTTGTACATGTTTTTGCTGCAGTTTTTTAGATTTTTCAGCAGATTTTAAATATATTTATACAACAGTTTTTAGTAGATTTTAACTGTTTTCTGCTACTATTTTTAGCAGATTTTTACATGTTTATGCTGGAATTTTTTTGTTATTTTAGCAGGGTTTAAATGTATTTATGCAGCAATTTTTCGGTAGATTTTAACAGCTTTCTCTTGCTGTTTTCAGCATATTTTTACATGTAGATGCTCTAAATATTTATTTTTAGCAGATATTATAGATATTACATGAACAAATATTTTTTTTTCTCTTATTCTTCGGGTAGAACTCAAAATTTTAAGGAATAATTGAAGGAACAAATGCACTCACCATTTTTATTTATGCAGATCATAAGACGTATGCTTTAATGAGAAAATGTACCTTTACAGTATTTTTTTGAAATTTTGTTAGTTGCTTGCTGGACTAATTACGGATATGAAATACCATATTTACAAATGATGGCACTGAGCATAACATTTTTAACTTCAAGTTCATCAGGATGTCACTACAAGAAAAAAGTCCGTAGGCATCACTTTTTGGATGATGTCTATGCTATTTCCCAACCGATGTTGATGTCGGTGATGTCTATTCTAGACATCGGTGAATACCCTATGTCTATAATCGATTAGACATCGATTTTAGTTAAAAAACAAATATCTATGTGTTGATTATTTACATAAAATGCTATAAATAAATTATTTAATAACTAAATTACACCTAATTAAACATGTTAAACATATCATGAGCTATATTTTTGGAGAGATATGTTAGTGTAAGACTTTACTTATTTGTTGTGACGATTGAGAATTTGGTGACGTAATTAAGTGAATAAAGTATGCCTTATGTGACGTGATTATAATTATGTGACTAAGTGCTGATTAATTATCTTTTCTGCATATTAGTATAGGAGCGTAAATAAAACGTTCCAATTTAAAGAGTCAGCTTAGGAGTTAAGCTGTGTCGTCGAGCCGTCAGGTAGAACGGAACCCATCCCAATAAGGAGTTAAATAATATAAAATGTGAATTATATGTGATTGAATGAAATGAATGTGAAAATAAAGTGTATCGTCCTAAGTGACGTGTCGATCAATAATGATAATGAGAAGCGTAATTGAAACGCTGAGCGTCGGGCCGTCAGGCTGAACGTGACCCGGTACGCGTAGAAAAAGGATAAAGATTAAAGAAGAATAGATTCTGTGATCAGACCTGAGTCATTTGATTGTATATATGTGATTGCTTGTCTATGTGCATGACTATGTGCTCTGTGACATTTTTATGAATTTAATGGAATTATGTGATTTGAATAAAGGTTTATTTAACCTTCGCGCATTTTTATAAAATTATCTAAGTAAGATAAAAACATGGGAATTATTTTGTTATCTTTATAATAAGCCTGTAGACTTTCTAAAAATGATGGACGGATTTATTTGGTGATCGTTGCATTTTAAATTGACTTTTATATGGAAAAGTTTTATTATTAGCACAAACTTGTAAAAATATTATAAAATCAACCGTTCGCTCGAAAATCTATTATGAGTAATGGTTGGAAAGCTAATTTTGAGATCTACGTGGTAAAGATTTTTATTTAAAACAAATTCATCTTTCCGAGAGAAGTATTTGCATATCAACTCTATTTTCTTTTAAGAATAAAAAGAGAATCAAAACATAGAATAACCTAATTACTATATTACCCTCCCTTGGTAATATAAAACCACCCCACCCCACCCCACCCACCTCCTTCTTATTTCTTTTTTATTTCGAGCCCTCCCTTCTTTCTCTCTTTTCTCTCATTTCTTCTCCTCTCTCTCTCTCTCGGATTTTCTCTCTCGGTACACTCTCTCTTCACTCTCTCTCACTTGTTCTTCATTCATTTCGGGTAGAGAACCATGATTGTGTGAGAAATAGAGATATCTACTTGTATTCATCCATGTATGTAGCTATTTTTCAAGTTCTTGAGAAAAATCAAAGTTGGGTTTGGTGGTTTTTGAGTTCGGTTTTCATGAAACAAAAGGGTTGTGTTTTGAATGAGGATATGTGTTGCATGTGTGCTTTACTTGTGAAAATGGGTGGTTCATGGTTGGAAACCCCCGAATGGGGGGTACCACCGAGATGCCACCGCCACCGGTGATGAACTTCGGTGAACCGGCGGTGAGCCATGATGTTAAAAACTGAGCTCTAGAATCTTTAAATCAAATATTTGTGTTTGCATATGGTATTTTGATAAAAAGGCTGAATGATTTTGTGGATTATAAGTTGATAGATTGATTCTTGTTGGCTGTAATGATAACTTAGTTTGATGTTAAGAGATTAGTAGGATTAAAGATGCAAAAGTTTAGAAGTTGAGTTTACATGTGTGTTTTCTTGAGGAAGGCCGAATGGCCCTTGCCATTTTTAGAAAACCAAGTTGATTTTTGCTAAAATGAATGAGTTGTTGATTTGATATATGATTATGGGTTGATTTGTGAATTAAGGATTAAGAAGATCATTTGCATGTGTTGTTTTTTTTGAAAAACCCGAATGGGATCTTGGTTTTAAAAGATCAAAAATGATTTTTAGTAATGATCATGACTCATTAATGTTTATTCTTGGAAATTAGTAAAGATTGGGTGATAAAATTTCTTAATATTTGCATGTATCAAAAAGGGCTAAGTTCTTTTGTGAATTAAGTATGCTAACTAAGATTCTATGATAATTGGACTTGTACATTTGTTTAGATGCGAAATTTGGGAATGCATGGTGAAGGTTATGGTTCGACCTTGCGTTAATAAAAAAAAGAAATTGATTTTTGTGACTTGATTTTTGGTATGATTAAGGTTTAACTAGAAAGTAATAAGATTGCATGTTGACTTAAAAGAGGAGTTGTTGATGCATGTTTTGGTTTGATTATGTTTGTGGTTAAGGCCGAATAGGCCAAAGAAATTCAAAGTCAAAAATATGATTTTTGGTAGATGATAGAATGATTGAGTGTTTATGTGTGAAAATCTTTGAATTTTGCTTGTTGGATTATGTTTTTGGTTCGAATTATGGATAAAAGAAAAGGAAATTGAGTTAATTAAGGTTAAAAGCTATAAGTAATAGTCGTGCATGTCATTGTGTGTTTTGTACGAGTTATAAATATTTGATCTGGGAAAATAGTCAAGATTAGCGAGCATATGCAAAGTGATATAAGGCTATGAGTAAAGAATGTGCTATGTGCTTATGTGTATAAGCTATATTCATATACCCGAGTCAAGGATATAATTGAGTTATCGTATTGAGTGATCGTTCTGGGAACGAGAGTTGAGAAACTGATTAAGGTTTTGGTTTTATTGTAGATTCAGAGCGTGAGGGCATTCAGGCTAGGAAAGGAAAGGTTATACTAGGTGGCAGTAGTTCAACGTTCAGGAAAGCAAATTTAGGCAAGTAACTCTGATTACTTGTGTGAATGATTATAAGAGAATGTTGTTCATACCATGTAGAGTATTGAACTGTTTAACTTATGAAACCCTGATATTGATTTGAGATACCTTGCCTTTGATCTTGATAAACTGTTATTGATAAGCTTACTGATTTAACCCTTTGATAATATGTCCTTTTTGTTCAAGTTATTTATTAAGCCATGAATCGTATTGAACCCTATGATTATCCTTGTGAACCCTGTTTAATGATACTTTATTTCCTGATCACCCTATTGATCCCTAGACAGATGTTGATCCTTTTAACTTAAAGGCCTTGTTATCCTTGATTCAGAATTCTTAAGAATTCTTCCTTGTTTATCCTTGAATCACTCCCTGAACTTGTTTTTCTTAAAATCTGACTTAAGAATGAGTTTTGACTCGAGAGAGTCTGAATGATTTCATATTCTTGGTAATGATAAAAATGGATTTTTGAAAACCTATTTGGTTTTTTTCCAACTCAAGGTTTTCCAAATGAATTCCTGATGGATTGGATTGGGACGTAAGAGGCTAGTTGGACTAGTCCAGTCATGGTAAGAGGCTAGCGGGGCCAGTCCAACTTAAGGCTGAAATTATGCCGACTGGAACCTTAAAGACCGGATGGAGGTCGGTACGGGCTGATCACCCGTATTATAATGAAATGGAAAGATAAAGTGATCCAATCAAGGGTTCTAAATGATTATTTAAAAGCGAACTGAAACTTTCTGTTCAGTAAATTGATTCTTGAAAATGTAATGGTTTATATTGTTTTGAAAAGAGTTGATTATGTTAATGTGAAGCTTAAAGCTCGAGAACCCTGATTCTTAAATCTATTGATCATATGATTGATTCCGTATAATGAAATACTGTTGCTTTCCTCTTTTGAAAGATCTATCCTGATCCTTTAATGATTTGTGATGAATGTTGGCTTCATCCTACGTTGAGCCTTGTTCCTTAAAAGCTCCGTATTGTTCCTTCAAACCCTTTCCTTAACCCAAAAGCTGGAAATCTGCTACCTAGAATAAATAAAGTAGAATGCCCTGAGTTTGGTAAAGTATATTGTAATTTGATATCATAGAACTGCTTTACAGGTACTCGCTGAGTTTTATACTCATATGTTTTGTTTTAATCTAACCATGGCAGTTAAGCAAGAAGATGGCCAGGCTTAGGCGCACTGCTCGTAAGAGCGTACCTGGTGGTCCCTATCGTGTTGAGGGCTTCCGGTTGCCAGAGCAGGTAGTGGTATTTTTGAGTGAGCTCGCGCCTAGAAGGAAATATTTAAAGATACAATGGGTTATCTGTCGGTTCCCAGCCGGAATTGATATTGTTTATTTAATAATATTTTGGGGTTGTAAGTTATATTTTATGATTGGTAGTTGTAATCTTGTCTCATATTTATCCTGTTGATCCTGTTAGTAGTTAATCAGGGTTTATGCTTATTTAATTATTAGGTTAAAGGTGTGTGAGTCCTCATTTCCTAACCCCGAGATTGAGGGCGTCACATTTGTAGCAATCAACAGTTGAATATGTATTAGGTTTCCTTATTCATGTATATCTTAATAATTAGATTGATTGTGTAATTGTACAGTATATAAGCATAGATAAGGTTAACATTATATGTGTCAAATATTGATATATCATTCGTGCAACCAAGCAGCTCTCGAAAATATCTGTTCATCCTTTGAGAGAGTTTTATAAACAATTTTTATTCATTAATATAAAGACTGTTCTTCATCTTTGAGATTTAATTTCAATTTGATTGTTATACACTATATTCACCCCCACTATAGTATACTGAAAGGCCTAATAATTGGTATCAGAGCTTGTTGTTGATACAAAAACAGATTAAGATCCAATAAAACAATAAAACATGGTAGAAAAGAAACTTAACAAACACAACCAGCACTAGTCACAAATCAAATCAATAACAATATGAGCATATATAAAACCATCAGAGTTCCCATTCTGAAAGTGAATTTACATCCTATTGGTAAAGTAAAGATGGCTATGTGTCCACAAGCTACATATCTTGAATATCTGATAAGGATTTATGATGGTCCTTACAAGCCTGAGAAACTGAATGTTTCTGTTGCGGGTGTGCCTAAAAAGATGGTTGATAAAGAAGAGAAGGACTACACTGCTGAAGATCTAGCATCGATCATGAAAGATTCCAAGGACAGACATCTCTTGCATAGCAGTTTGGATAGTGTTATATCCAATAGACTCATTGGATGTAAAACTACCAATGAGATATGGGATACCTTGGAGGTTAAGTATCAAGGCTCAATTGCTATGAAGAAAAATAGGAAAACTATACTCACACAAGAGTATGAGCATTTTGACTCAAAAGATGATGAGCTACTGACTGAGATCTATGAGAGGTTTCAGAAATTGTTGAATGATATGTCACTTGTAGACAAAGAGTATGATGCAGAAGACTCAAATAAGAAGTTTCTTCTTGCACTCCCCAAAAAGTGGGACTTGAAGGTCAAGTCCATAAGAGACAACTATGATCTTGAATATACACCCCTGGATGAGATCTATGGAATGCTGAAAATTCATGAACTGGAGATGGAGCAAAAGAGAAAAAGAAAGGGGTCAAGATCTAAGGGAAAGGTTTTTAAGAAATAGTCATTCAAGAGGAAATGCTATGATTGCAAAGTTTGATACCGAGTCATCAAATATATTGATGATGAATCGAACTCTGATATCTCTACCGACTCTTAAAGTGATCATTGTGATGATGGGAAGATCTTGCAGATGGCTGCTTTAATGGTTAAAATCTTTAAGAGGATGGCTTATAAGGACTTCAAGAAAGGAAAGAGGTTTTCCAGGAAAGGCTCTAGTGCTTCAAACACTGATAAGAAGAACTACATAAAATATGATGATTAAGAGCCCAAATCTGGAAAAGTTGACTCCAAGATCAAGTGTTACAACTGTAATGGAGTTGGAAATTTTGCAGTTTAATGCAGAAAGCTAAAAGCTAAAGGAAGAAAGCCTTGATCACAAAGAAGAAGAACTAGGATGATGCTTCAGAATTTGATGAGGGTGTTAACTATGCTCTCATAGAAAATGCTGAAAGTGAATCTGAGGCTCTCGAGACCAATATACCTCAAACAACTCTATCTTTTGATACTGATGATATCCATGAGTTAAGATTATTTCTTAAAAGCTTGCATGTTAGTTATAGGGAACAAACCCTTGAAAGTGCTAGGATCAGAATTGAGAATTCAGACTTAAAGAAAAGAGATGATTTCCTAGAAGCTGAGTTAATTTTCATGCTAGAAATTCAAAAATAAAGAGATGATGTTGTTTATGTTAAAGATAAATTGTTAGAAAAACATGCTTATCTTGAGAATGAGTAAGTTAAAAAAGGGAAATAATCAAACTCTGGACTAATTCAGGAAAAAAAACTTATAGATTAATTTAAAGTGGCTATTGGGGGTCAGAATTAGGTAATCTAGATAAACCTAGTAGTGAAGATGTTAAAGAAAGTGGGTATGCGAATCTTAAACTAGTAAATACTGATAAACATGTTAAAAAGAAGAAGACTAAGTTAAAACCTGTTAAGTTTGACTTAAATACTGATGGACTTAAATTAGTAAGTCAGACGAGTTCAAAATCAGCATTTAAGCCAAATTTAAAATCTGATAGTTATAAACTGAAATCCTCCTTGGATAAAATTAAAATTATTTTTGTATTTGTATCTCCTTATATTAAGAATGTTAACATAAATTGTAATATGAAGACTTCTGCTACAAATGTTAATTAATTTAATATGGTCAAAGGATCCAAAAAAGGCCGGGTCCTTTAAAATTCTAACTAATGGTTTATCTAATTATAGGGTAACAGGAAAATACTCTAGTCAGTGGATGCTCAAGGCATATGACTGGAAATAAAGCCCTACCACTAGAGTTTAAGTGGCAATGTTATCATGTGAATTTTAATGATGAGCATTTTGAAATTATCAGCAATTAAAGTGGCAATGTTGCAATAATTGGTTACAAACATGGTAACTTATATGAAACTAGGGTTTCCACAAATAGTGATGGGTCTATAATTTGTTTGTTATGTAGAGAAACTGTGGAAGGCAACTGAAATTGGAATAGAAGACATTCTCAACTAAACTTCAACAATATTAATGAACCTGTGAAGAAAGATCTTGTAAGAGGATTGCCCAATTCAGTTTTATTTCTGATGGACTGTGTGATTCATGCAAGAAGACCAAGCTAAGGAAATCATCAGTTAAGAGTAAGACTAAATTCTCAATTCTTGAACCATTTCACTTATTATATATTGATTTTCTAGTCTAGTTAATGTAATTTATATAGCCAAGAAGAGGTATGCACTTGTCATTGTTGATGAGTACACCAGATACACATAGGTTTTTTTCCTGCACACAAAGGATAAGACACAATCCATTCTTCTTGTTCATATGAAGCAACTGGAAAAAGTATCAACACATATTATGAAAATAATTTGAAGTGATAATGGAACTGAATTCAAGAACAACACTATGGAAGAATTCTGTAAACAAAAGGAAATCAAAAAAAATTTCTTCCCCTTGAACTCCACAACAAAATGGAGTTGTAAAAATGAAGAACATAACTCTTATAGAAGCCGCAAGGACCATGCTTGAGGAAGCAAAATTACCAACCTACGTTTGGGCTAAGGCTGTGCAAATTGCATGCTTTACACAGAATGTTACTATGACAAAAAAGAAGGGAAATACACCATTTGAGATGGTAAAGGGAAAGAAGCAAAATTTTAAGTACTTTCATACTTTTGGTTGGAAATGCTTTGTTCTCAAAACTCATCCTGAACAACTTACAAAGTTTGACCTAAAAGATGATGAATGTATTTTTTTGGATATCCACTATCAATAAAAGTCTTCAGAGTTTATAATCTGTGAACAAGAGTAGTCATAGAATATATTCATATATCTTTTGATGATAAGAAGATCATAGGTCTAAAAGATGTAGATGATCATGAACAACTGAGATTTGAAAATAAAGTACCATATGCTGAATAGTTAAATCCTGATATAATCTCAAACATTAATACACATTTATACTGAAAATCCTGATATCACACTAAACTCTGATGAACCACTTGTACCAGTGGTAACTCCACAAATACTGAATCACATGTTGAGGAGGATCAACATGACCAATATTAGGAGTCAAGTTCAAGTGATACAGGCGAAGACACATCATGAGACACTTCATCAGACTCTAATTTCTCAAATACTGATGAGACAAATCCTGATAATTCCAAAAACACTGATTTAGGAGGCGTTTTAGAAATAACAATGATACACACCAAGATGGTAATAGAGACCTCATGGATCATGGGGGATGATCTTCTTTAAGAAGCCAACTTTCTTCTGCAAGAAAATTGACTAAGTCACACACTCATGACTTAATCATTGGAAATCCTGATAGTGGTGTGAAGATAAGGAAAGCCACACAAAATGAATGTCTCTATCATTCTTTTCTATCTCAAAGTGAACCAAAAAAAGTGGATGAAGCTCTTCTAGATGCTGATTGGGTCCTAACAATGCAAGATGAGCTCAATGAATTTGAAAGGAACAAAGTATGGACTCTAATGCCAAGGCCAAATAACATATAAGTGGTTAATACTAAATGGGTGTTCGAAAACAAAACAAATAGTGAGTGTATCATTACAAGATATAAAGCAAGGCTATTTACAAAGGGAACTCTCAATAAGAAGGAATTGACTATGATGAGACTTTTGCTCCTGGTGCAAGACTAGAGCCCATAAGAATCTTTTTGGCCTATGCTGCTCACATGAAGTTTAAAGTGTTCCAAATAGATGTAAAAAGTGCATTTCTCAATGGTGAAATTGACGAAAAAGTTTATGTTGAACAACATTCAATATTAATTAGTCTAAAATATCCAAATCATGTCTACAGATTGGATTAAACACTCTATGAACTAAAGCAAACTTCAAGAGCCTAGTATAAAACACTTGCACAGTTTTTACTGGACAGTGGTAAGGACTTGTTATTAGTTCAGATATATGTTGATGAAATCATTTTTGGCTCTACTAATGATAAATTATCTGAGAGGTTTGCTAAGCTGATGCAGTCTAGATATTAGATGAGTATGATGGGAGAATTGAGTTATTTTCTGGGGTTACAAGTCAAGAAAAGTAAAGAAGGGATCTTCATTAGTCAATCTAAATATATAAAAAATTTGCCGAAAAGGTTTGGAATGCAAGACAGCTCAACTACTACAACTCTCATGGCCACTACAATCAAGTTAGATTTAAATACTAGTTCATCAGTTGATATAATTAACTATAGAGCTAAGTTTGGCTCACTCATATTTTTCATTGTAAATAGGCCTGATATCATGTATGCTACCTGTCTATGTGGAAAGTTCCAAGCTAATCCAAGAAAACTACATCTGATAGCTGTAAAAAGAATTTCCAAATATCTCAAATGAACCATGAATCTTGGTTTATGGTATCCTAGTGATTCACACTTTAAGCTAATAAGATATTTAGATGATGATTTTAGAGGATACAAAATAGACAGTGTTAGGTCCACTAGGTACATACTGGGGAGGGGTGAATATATGTTCTTTATTTTAAAACTAAAATGCAACGGAAAATGAAACTTTAAAATAAAATAAAAAACACAAGAGATTTCACGAAATAATTCTTATATAAAGAAATTAAACCACAAAGGTTTTCTTAGACTTTGGAATATATATTCAATGTTACAAAAAGAAAGATCCAATACAAATTTGTAAGCTATCAAAATAATGGAATCTTTCTATCACTCTAAAAACCTACAGCTCTTATCAAATGATAATCAAAAAAATCAAAGAAACTATAAATGATGAGTGTATCTAAATGTGTAAGACCTTAATGGTGAATAATCAATTGGGTATGAGCTCTCCTTATCAAATTAATGTTTTTGTGTGCTGAGAATAGTTTGCAAGAGCTTCACACTATTCACCCGTCGAGTGATACAATTCTAACCTGCATCTTTTGAATTATATAGGCTGGTAGGTAGAGTACTAGCTTGGAGTGGAAGAAAGCATACATATATTAATTATATCTAAGTATTTAAAATGACAGCAACTTCCATTTTTGTCCAACATGTGCTTTGTACTATTCCCTTGAGCAAGTGGTGTCTAAGAAGGATAACTACCACTTAGTTTCTTGCTCAAATATTCAAGTGGCGCCTCCTAGGTGTTGTACAAGACTTGGTGGCACCTAAAGTAGTCCAATGCCTTTGATGCATGTGGTGCCTATAGGTAAGTAGGAGAGGGTGGTGGCTCATACAGGGTACAATATAGAGTTTTAACTTAGTTTCTGAGTGGACAAGCTGTAGGTGGCACCTAGAAGGGTACCATAGGAAGGAGTGGTGCCTAGAGGGTGTATAGGGACTCCTTTATTTAGTTTCTGGAGTTGGTGGTGCCTCTAAGGGGCCAATGAAGAAGGTAGTGATGCCTATAGTGAACAAGGTGCACTTCTGACTTAGTTTTTGATCTCATTTGTTCCCTGTGCCTCATACTAGGTCAATAAAACTTCAAGTACTTAGTTTTTGAGCCATATGATAAGGTAGTGGCTCCTACTACGTAAAAGAGTAGCTTTGGTGACTCTTACTAGAGTCTTGATAGCCACACAAGCTAGAACAATTATGATCATGGATATCTGATTACTACACTTGACCATATTTTAAAATTTGTAGTTTAGTGACTTTTGAATTTTTTGGTCCTACTAAATAAATGTACTATCATCCATAGCTCAAAATCAAGATTGATAAATTTCTTTAAAAGGATAAGGAAAAATAAAGTAATATTATCATCCTATAGCCAGCTTGCTTACAAAAAAAATATGGAATTATCACTTTTATATATTGAAGACAGTACAACAACTCAACCGAGTGCAGCAGATTAAGAACATTTGTGTCCTATGTACATATGATTTGGTAAGTACATAAGGGAATTAAAGAGATATCAATGTGTGTAGTTTCATAAATATACAATGAAGTGTTTAGTACTGTTCAATGAATGAATCTTGTTTTATGTAATTCTATTATCGTTTACAGACATGACCAAAGTATTATTATTATTATTATTATTTTTTTTTTAAATCTGACCTAAGAATTAGATTGAGATGTAAGGTATTTATTTTATCAAGAATAAAAGCTAGCGAATATATGAAGTTATACTATTGGTATCATTTGCACTTCTATTAAAAATATAGACAAAGTGACCTCGCCGAATTTATAATAATGGTAGCTTTTGCATTTCTATTGATAATATATGGTGCTCTTATATATGTTAACTGAAGTGCAATAAAATATATAAAAAACATTGTTGTAAAAATTATCAACTCGGCCTAGGGACTCATTTTGGACCCCTCGACCAACCCAAATTCCGAGTACTCGGGTAGAAAATTGATTATACTAAAACTCGGTCAAAACTCGGTTCAACTCCGAGTAATTGAAGTCAAGACTCTTAAGCTGGCTGAATGCTTGAAATATTAATCATTGCTTCTTCTGTAATCTATACACTCTTTACTTTACTCGTTATTTTCTTCTTTAATCTCTTTTTTTTAGAAATTAAAAATCAAATATTTAATATCTTGATTCATGATTGAAGCCCTCACCAAATCAAAGATTCAATATTTTAATTGGAATTTGAAAATATATAAGTTAATATCTCCTCGTAATGTATATTAACTACTTATGAATTCCTTAGTTGGTACTAGTGTTGCATTTTTAACTTTGAATCTTGATGTTTATGACTGTATTTGTATTGGACCCTTTAAAATATGATTTAGGTTTTTGTTATATGTGTTATTTGTTGCTCTTATTCTATTTTTTTTGTTTGTGATATACTATATATAATGGAAACACTTAAAAATATTAGTTCACCGGTCGCAACAAATTAAGAGTATATAAAAACTATAGATGCAACAAATTCTAGTGGCAAGGTTACTGATGTTGTCGCGAAATGGAACAATGGTCCCTGATAAAATAAATAAAGGAAGGTGTAATTTGTGTGGCAGTGAATTTTATAAAGGTATTAATCTATTGAAACAACATATTGCTGGTATTAGAGAAAATATGGAATCTTGCAATGAAAATACACTTTTGGACTCATATATACAAGACAACTTTACATGTGACCAAAAGAAAAAAAGAGAATATAAAGAAGCATATTCAAGAATTCAGAGATGAAGTCATAGGATATGATGTAGAGATAATTGATGTGGAAGCTATTGCAAAAACCCACATTCACTCGAACCTTTGGATGAATCGGACCTTTGGATGAATATACAAGACTAATAGGGCCTAAAGATTCGACTATTGCATTGCATAAAGTGAAGAGATAACATAATATTAATGATGCAATGTTCAAGGAAAGAACCGGTGTACTTAGCTAGTTGGGTGTAAAAATCTGGTGTACCATTTAATACCACTAATAATTATGGATTTCCTAAATTTGCAGAGGGTGTTGGTAGATTTGGCCGGCGATACATGTCACCTAGTAAATATCAGTTAAGGAAGGCCTTATGAAATAATATGAACATGAAGTGTGAATTGTAAACTTCACACTAGCTTTATATTATCTATTGAAAGTTCAAGTTAATTACACACATGAAGATATATATTTGAATATGTGGATAAGTCTATCAATGAAATTGGAGCAAAAAACACTATTCAAGTAGTTAAGCACAACCATACAAATAACATGTCTACTGCAAAACTATTAAAGGAAAAAAAAACCTATCATATTTTGGAT
Organism: Apium graveolens; assembly: GCF_009905375.1. NCBI lineage: Eukaryota > Viridiplantae > Streptophyta > Magnoliopsida > Apiales > Apiaceae > Apium > Apium graveolens. Next base: position 276,684,485 of record NC_133652.1, on the reverse strand, counting down.
ATCTTGTACAACTCATACTTTGAATCTTATTCTCGAACGAATATGTATTTATCACTATACTTTTAGACTATTCCACGTTTTATGAGCAAATTTTGCTGCAACATTTTAAATTGTTTCAGCTTATGACATATATTAGTTTTTTACATTTTTTGCGTACACTATTAAGCAGATTTAATGCAGTTTCTGCTACAATTTTTCAACAGTTTTCTACATGTTTTTGCTGCAGTTTTTTAGATTTTTCAGCAGATTTTAAATGTATTTATACGACAGTTTTTAGTAGATTTTAACTGTTTTTAGCTACTATTTTTAACAGATTTTAACATGTTTATCCTGCAATTTTCTGTTATTTTAGCAGGATTTAAATGTATTTATATAGCAATTTTTCGGTAGATTTTAACAGCTTTCTCTTGCTGTTTTCAGCATATTTTTACATGTTCATGCTCTAAATATTTATTTTTAGCATATATTACAGATATTACATGAACATATATTTTTTTCTCTTATTCTTCGGGTAGAACTCAAAATTTCAAGGAATAATTGAAGGAACAAATGCACTCACCATTTTTATTTATGCAGATCACAAGACATAACCTTTAATGAGAAAATGTACCTTTACCGTATTTTTTTGAAATTTTTATTAGTTGCTTGCTGGACTAATTACGGATATGAAATACCATATTTACAAATTATGGCACTGAGCATAGCATTTTTAACTTCAAGCTCATCAAGATGTCACTACAAGAAAAAAGTCCATACACATCGCTTTTTGGCTGATGTCTATGCTGTTTCCCAACCGATGTTGATGTCGGTGATGTCTATTCTAGACATCGGTGAATACCCGATGTCTATACTCGATTAGACATCGATTTTAGTTAAAAAATAGATGTCTATGTGTTGATTATTTACATAAAATGCTATAAATAAATTATTTAATAACTAAATTACACCTAATTAAACATGTTAAACATATCATGAGCTACGTGTTTTTATCACAAAACATCGATTTTAGTAAAAAACACTGATGTCTATGTGATGATTTTTTACCAAAAATGCTATAACAAAATTATTTAATAACTGAATTTCATCTATTAAAATATATTAAATATATATTGAGCTATGTTTTTTGTCACAAAACATTGATAATTTTGACAGAGGTGATGTAAAATGACATATTAAACATCTGTTTCTTTAATGAAAGGTGATATCTAATTCAGCCTATAGACATCAGTGTTTTCTAAAATGAAGTGATGTCTATGTATCATTTAGACTTGAACATCAGTTAACATCAGTTGTTTGTTTGAAACTGATGTACATTGTGTTTTTTGACATCAATTTTGTTTGGTTAAAAGTGATGTTTATAATGTTACTTGACATCAGGTTTTTCTTAAACCAAATGATTTCTATGTTTCATTTAGACTTGAACCTGGATTTCTTTGACATCAGTTTTTTACCTTAAAGTGATGTACATTATCTTTTTTGACATCAGCTTTTCTTAATTGAAAGTGATGTGTAAGAAATTTATAGACCAAATTGTGTAAAGTTTTACATCACTAATTGTGTAATTGTTGTCTGAGAACGTCAACCAAAATAGTAAAACATATGATCTGAAATATAAACTATTACATTCTCTTGAAACCAACTGAAGATATTCAGTCTAATGTAAATGTAAGATAGTTTTCTCACTATCCTGTTTTGAACACTCTTCAAAATATGAGATACAAATCCTCTCTACACAAGACAGCAAGGGCCCATATAAGTTCCCATTATTTAGATATCTCAACAACTGTAGATGACAAGATGAGCAAGCCGCTTTATCCCAAGCAAGCAAGTATGATCCCCCACTTACTGGACATATGCCATGTGCACGATAAAATCAACCACACGGGTGCTGCATTAACCACCCAAAAAGACATATATAAAAGAATTTAACAGTCAACTTTGCTCATAAGAGAAACAACTGAACTGCAAATCACAATTAGATGAGAATGGTTGTTTTTCTGTATCCCCATTCATTGTCATACCACGAAACAAGCTTGACAAAGTTATCATTTAGAGCAATTCCTGCTTTGGCATCAAAGATGCTTGACCTGAAAAATTTAAGTTCGACCACAAGTAAAGATGGATGCTGCATTTTATATTCATTTCATAATCAATCAAACATCTTGCTGAGAGCCTGCTTAAATACAAACTAGCTTAATATATTATGAAGTTACATGGTTCCAAAGGTAACTTGTAGTAAGGTAGTTCAAAGAGCAATTGAGTAAACAACTTCCCTGGTTTCACAATACAACCCATGCTTAAAAGGTTTGGTCTCACAAATCAAATATATAGTGCCGAGCCACAAAAATGAAATAAATGAAAGAAAAGACAACCCGCAAGCTCACTTTCTATCACCCACAAAGTCTCATTTTCCGTGCTGATTGAATTAAGTAGATATACTGGTGAATCATACCACATGTCCTATAGTTCTTAGAGAGAAATTCAGCCGCTGTGGATTTGTGCCTAGTACAAACTCCTGAAATAATCATCAGATATTAATAACATGTAAAGCAAAGACCAGAGCAATAATACTGGCCAAAACAAAGAGTATCAATACCACATTTGTCCAATTGAACTAAAAACTTAACATTTATATACTCTTCAACCAGAGACTGGATGACAGAACTTGCATGATGGTAAGTCTGTAGATAAGTATATCAATGCCAATAACATAGAGCATCAGTACCGCGTATGTGGAGTGATTGGTCAAAGCAATAAAATAATAACACAAGTTAAAACATAAATAGAGAAATGGCACCAGCAGGCAAGATACAAGTCTTTTCTAGATGCATTGACCAAGGATATTTTGAGTATATCTCGAAGGTGTGATAACTCAGTTGAAGTAAGTAAAATAAAATTCAAACCCTGTAATACAAATTAAAAATGCCAAACTATGTCACTAAGACATTAACCCCGAAACCTTCTAATATACACCATTACATTTGTTTATATTTGGGTAGAGGGGAGGTAACTTCACACGGAATATTATCAAATTACTTTGGTGTTTGGTTTGCCTGATTGTTACCATAACTTTATTTTATTTAAAACCATATACACCATAGCTAATGAAACTGGAGCACTGGACAAAAAAGTTATAACATATAAATGTATATATTACACCGAATAACTATGACAATTTATAGATTTTTCATTTCACAACTTGAACCATTATAGATGCAAAATCCAGGTCAGATTCACCCTCGAGTATTGTGGACAGTTCACGGTAAACTCTTTCAGCATCCAGAAGTACACAAAGTCGGCGCATTATTAAAACACCGCGTCTAGAAATAAAAAAAATCAATGATCCCAAAATAGTGGTACTTACACAAAGGATATCAGCTACTTGCGTACTAACTAGGATAAACTATTCCCCAGTACAAAACACTTTTCCCACAAAAAATACTCATGCCAATACATAAAAACATACCTGAAAAGAACTGATATGTACGGCTAACAAAAATATTGTGAGCATTATATCATTTAACCCATACCTTGAACCAAAGACAACAACAGGTTTCTCACCAAATAAAAGGGTCTTCTCATCCTTAACTTTGAGTTCATGATGCTTCCAGGAATCATGGACACTGTCATACTTGAACATATATGTCTACGACAAATAATAAACAGCAAACAATAATCAGTTTCACTTTCGCAAAAGCAAACAAGGAAGATCAATCTTAGTTGTTAACTTGCAAAACTAACATCAACTTGTAAGCATACACAGTCAATTTCCAATTGACTGAGATTTGACCAGAACACAATCGTTAAAATTAATGTCTATTATAATCATTCAATCTTGCATTCAAGTTCCGATCCAGCCTTATAACAACGATAACCGTCTATAAGTAACTTGCAAGTTAAAGATAATTTTAACAGTTAGAGTAAACTTGTGTTCAAAGACTTTCAAGTGACAAGGCAATTTATTAGTTTCTACTAAAGTTCCATTATGCAGTTTTATAAGTAAAAATGAAAATCATCCACTCTAGAACATATAAAAACTTACAATAACTATATAGTAACACTGTCATGAGCCTGTCGTACCCGGGCATAGCGCGCATACAAACAACTTAATTTCGATAACTTGTCTATAAAATAAAGGAGATAAATCTATAACAAGCACCAAGCACCAAATCAAAATATTTAAAACCTAATTATATCTGTAATAAAATAATAGATCAGCATTATAACGAGCAAAATTAGATAAACAACACTAAATCAAATCACAAATCACAACTAAAGTAAAAAAATGAGTATTAAAGTTAAAAAATACAATGTAATCAATAGAGATGAAAGGATCGTTAACTTTACACAATTTACAAAAATAAAAAAACCAAACAAAAATATAAATGAACAACCAAAAACACCCAAATTACCTAAAGCTTTAAATCTTTTTCTCAGATTAGATCCTGTATACAACAAGAAGAAAAGTATTAGCAACAAGTTTAGACACTAAATTAATAAAAAAATAAGGGTTTCAGATTAGAAAAAAATCCCAATTTACAAAATTAGGGTTTTGAATTCAAAAATCCTCAACTTTTAAAACCGGTCTTCATGCAGAGAAGACCAGTTCGATTCAAATAGATACAACACTTACCGAAGTAGAGAGGTTAACTGAAAGAGGCTTAACGGATAGATTGAGAGCGAAGAGAGGTTTAGAGAGAGAGGTTCGAGAGAGAGAGGTTCGAGAGATTGTGATGGTGAGATGATGTCCGGAGTTCAGAGAGATTGTGAGGGGAGAGAGGTTCGATCGAGAGAGAGAGGTTCGAGAGAGAGAGGTTTGATTTTGTGTCTGAAGATTGATTTGGGGGAACCAAAATTTGGTTAAGGGGGGAGAATTTTGGGATTATGGGGGAATTTAAAATTAAAACTGAATGAAAATTTGACTAAGGGGGGAAAGAAAAGGTGGGCGCGAAATTATTTTTTTTGGTGAATTTTAGACATCGGTTTAATTATAACCGATGTCTACAAAGAACAAAGACAACACAAAAACACGGGGTGATGTCAATACTTCTTTTAACATCAGTGGCAAAGTTAACCGATGTCTAATGTGTGATGTCTATTGACATTATTCTTGTAGTGTGTGAAAGAAATTGGAGCCCTTTTTAAGGGGGTAAGTAATCATTTATATAAGTTTTACTTGTGCAATAATCATTATTGATTATTAATGTTGTATATTTTATACTCTTATAATATTACACTTGATCTTTTTTGTAGGGCCATATAAAAAAAGGGAATAGATTGGATGCTCAGAGATTGAATAATATGGCCTACATACAATTTCATACAAAACTTGCAAATAAGAAATCAAGTAAACCTCAAGGATGGATTTTGAAAGGCGAGGATGATGAAGAGCTATGATGATTTAACAATAACATTAGAAGATGATAGTTTAGTGCCACGGGTAGTAAAAGGACATTAGATAATTGCATAAAGAAGATTTTGAGTCTATAGCTAAAGACGATGATGATGTTTTCATTGAAGAAGAGAATATTAATTTGATGAATGGTAAATTGGAAGTATGGAAGCACCAGTGGTCACTGGTCAACATTTTCTTCTTTTTTTGTAATGTATGATCACTGGTCAATGAACAGTGATTACAGATTAAAAAAATATGACCAAATGTTAGAACTTATTTTTGATTAAACTATAGAAAATTATCAAGCAAATGATTTATTTAACTTTAATATGGCTAGTAATATAACAAAAAAGGATATTTTTTACATAAATTTCAACTTTTAGCACATTTATAATAAAATTTAAAGGAAATATATTTAATATATAAAAAATAATTTCAAAAATCATATACGAGTTGCAACCCGAGTACTCATTCCGAATTGTCCCGAGTTCTGCTTTTTACAATCTTGATAAAAAATGTTAAAGAGCTTTTGTTAGTTTAACCATAGTAAGGTATATTGTATTTGTACTATAAATAATAATGATCACACGTATCTACATAGACAGTTAATTTATAACAATATAATTTTGGATAAAAGATGAAGAAAAGGAATTTTATCTGCTTCTTCTTGAAATAAATAATGGAATAGGACATCCAAGGAATTTTATTCGGTAGATAATGATTAAAAAAAATTAGGTTTCAAATTACATTGCCATGTCTTAATTTTACATGTTAAAGAGTAATGAATTTGAACATATTTGCTAGAGACAAACTATTACTGAGTGAGATACATGTCAAATTTTTTTCTTCCACAAAGGAGATATACGATTGTAACTGCAATAACTTCTTACAGAGTTTGATGATTATGCAAACTTCTTCCAAGAGTATTATGTTAGTCGATGGAAAATGAAACGTACTTTGAGAAATGAAAATAGTTAAGAGTTGGTCATGAAAGTAGTCCATTTTATTTTGGGTCGTGCTTGCTACTTGGTACATTGGAGAGTATAAATCATTAGCTATAAAAATCAAAATAGCAAGAAGTTTGTAATGAGAAGGCACCAAAGTACAGAAAAATTCGCTAATAATTCCGAATTCATATTAAGTGTACACATGAGAGGTTACTACTTATATACATGTTTCAATTAGTGGTAAATGAATACTTAATTGGAGATGTTGATGATTGTGGTGTTTAACTACTAGTGAACATAAACAATGAAGAAAGAATGCTTTGATGTAGAGAAAATAAAGATATTTTAAAGTTTCACTTAGAAAACTAAAGGTCTTGGCTATAATCTCAAGACCTATACACAAAGAGTGTGCGTCGCAAGACTTTTACTTAACATCTTACGGCTTTCACAAGGGGAAACTCAAGGCCTTTATCCATATCTCAAGGACATGAAATCTGAATGGAAACATAATTTTGACGACTTTCAGTTGGGCTTGTAACACTTGCATACACCTTATAAATCACTTATAATAGCCCATTTAGATATATACATAACTATGAGGGTTTTATCATATTTTGTGTATACAAGAGATAGCGAAGCTTGATGAGAGATTTTAGTAAGGATTGAACGGATTCTATCCAAATCTCAGAAGATTCTTCAAGTTGTATTTTATTTACTCTAAATATTTGCAACTTCAAACGCCTTCTCAAACATAACCCCAACTTTAAATCGTAGACTTGTACCCATATTTCTGTAGTATTCAATGTTAAAGTCGTGATATTCTTATCTTGTTGGAGTCATTCATTTATTAAATGGATGTTGTCAAACGTCGATGGAGACTATCGATATTAATGCAACTTCAAGCTTGATGTTAATGGAGATCATTCGATAGTTCTCTGAATGTTTAATTGATAGTAGAATTGAAATAAATATCAATGTACCAGTTAACGTCCACTTCCCTATGAACCATAACATTTCTGGGCCGCCAGAGTGCTGCCATCACGTTCGTTACAACTTCAGAATCCGTGAGCCTTTGAAAAATAAGCCTGCCAACCAAACACGATCGCGGATCCACTTAGTCATGTAGTTCCATTTGTTTATGAAATACCACACCCTTCTCCCCTCTTCCCTAGATGTGGAACTCATTCCACCGCCCACTCAATTCATTGATGCTTGGATTGTCATATGACATGACTAGGAAATGACAGACTAGATTCGTGAACTTGAACCTCTCAAATAACCAAAAATGTCCATAGACAAGACATCATGAGTTTGAATTTTTAGTGATATATAATATGATATTATTTCAATAAATTTGAGACTTTTCTGATTTAATTGGTGTAGGGTTTTAAAATTTTAAAATATGAAACCAAAAAGTGATTTGACCTGAATAAGGAATCTCATTTTTGTCTAAAAATAATTTTATTTTTTGCAAAATGTCAAATGTGACTATGTACATGTAATTTAGTGTTTCATTTTTTTAAATTGCCAATTCGATATAAAATCATCAATGATTTAAAGTATAAACATTAATACCTTGAGTATTTTTATTTAAAATATATCCAATTCATATGTAGATATTTTTGTATTATTAAAAACAAAATGTACAAATTACATCTTCTAGTTATGAAAATAATCTTCTCTTTGGTAAGGCTAAATATTTAAATTATATCATCACAATAAAAGTGATAAATTATTGCAATAGTTAGAATACGAACTATTTATTATTTTTACATAATTTTTATCTATTATAACCATAAGCTTAATATGAGATATGAAATTAAAAATTTTAGAATGAAGAATCCGTGCATTACACAGCTAAGAAAGTATCAATAAATATGTATAATTTAGGAATTTGATAACTTTTTGATTACATGTTCAAGAAATAAAAAAGGACCGTGGACAATTTACATTCCTTACACTGAATGTATTTGATTTCACTGAGAGACACATTTTGACTAACACAAACATGGTGCCCAACACACATGTAATTGTGTCTCCTATACAGAGGCCTACCATTGATGTGTAGAATATTGGTTACAGAAAATTTAACCAATTTTAATGAATGCAAAAGAAACTCCAACTTTGATAAGAAAATCTGAGAACCAAGTAACGACATAAGATGAACGTAAGCTTCTTCTAGGTTTCCAACACCATATGCCAATTGAAACAAAGGGTTAAATAACTGTGACATGCCGTGTCCTAAGTTCCCCGTCTGTTGAATAATGGGAAAACCCTCATTGAAAGGAACTTCTTGGATCCATAGTTGTCTGCTTACGATGTAAAACACTCCATCTGGGACACCCATAATATTCAGGTGAGTCATCAGAGTTAAAAACCTATCATCCCAATTGACTAAATCAAAGAAACAGGAGAAATCTACTTCATGGAGGACCAATAAAAATGTTTGAGGGCACATTTCAGTTTGCAGGATTTCAATAACATTTATCATACTATTGAAATCGAGACCACTAATGATAGCACTCAAAAGACAAACAGGTAGTAAGTGAAAAATAGCCATTTTCTTTTGAGGTTACTTGTGTGCTTCAAAGAGAGGTAGTGTCTCTCAATAAACAAAATTAGGGTTTGAGTGGTGGTCCTAATGTGTGTGTTTCTAAATTTTTTAATTCCAGTATATATAAGATCATACTTAAATTCTATCTATATAAATTCAAAGAATAAAATCACATATTTATGAAGATCACTTAAATTTCTATAAATTTAAAGAATCTTATATTGTACAATTTATTATATTTAGATATTTTCCATATTAATGGTTGTTGAAATCTTAATTCACTACACAATATAAGATTTTAGGAAATTATCAAAATCCTGATTAATACACTTGAATTTTAATTTTAAATTTTGAAATTTAATTTGAATATTCAATATTTTTACTAATTATGATACTTTAATCTTTTGTCAAAGTATTCGCTAGTTATTTTTTTCAAACAATTCAAAAATTGTTATCCATGCCCAACAAGGGAAGAACCTACCAACTTACCTTAAAAAGATAAAAGCTAGAGGTTTTAGTTCAACATACGTGTATATCATATATTATCATTAATATTATACATGTAAAATGTTAATTTTTTATCGTCACCAATGTGTAATAACACTAAAATGGTTAGAAGAGCTGATGTGATTATTATGCTCTAAAAGGGTTTGGGATATTAAGTATCTAAATATCATTATAGTAGTCTTCATGCAATTATATGCATTAACTAGATACCGTGCTTCAAAATACTAGAGTTTTTATTTTAATTTCATTCCTGAATATTTCAATTCTGTTTTGGAATATTCCAATATTTATTTTAGTGATTCTAAAATTATTCGTTCTACATATCTGTCTAGAATATCTGAATCAAGCGATTCTTAAAGTTTGCAAAATTATTTTATTTGGACCATATAGGGTATACCGAGGTTAATCAGCTGCTAGAGCCATATCATTGCGATATTAGTGACATGACACTTCCGTGACAGTGGATTATCACGGCGTATCATTCTGTTAGCTCTTGGGAGGAACTTTTGGTTATTTGATAATTGTTCAGGATACGTGGGTGCACCCAAAATTTGATTTTTGATTTAATTTACTGTGACAACCCGGGTCAAGTCCCGAGCATTTTTCGAGTCCCGATTCCGAGTCCGAAATAAACCGAAGCATACTGTACCGAGTGCAGCCAACTTGGGTAACGACTAGCCCACCACAGGCCCCCAAAAGATCATGATTTGTTGGTGCACATAGTAGTAGTACTTCTCGGGTGTTATTTTTACGGTGACGTTGTATATGCCATACACGTCATCCATTTTGTTCGCACGCATTAGGTAGCCTATGATGTGTGTGTATTTATATCTTTTCTGATCTCGTTATGAAATATCCTAGCCCCTCGTTATTTTATCCATACTTTATTTTAATATTATTATTTTATTATAAACTATGAAATATTCATTTTAAATTTTTCGTTTTACAAATAGTGTTTCAAATCCGTACAAGGCGTTCGACTCAAACAGTAAATTTTTTTCTAACGGCTGCTTAGGGGGATTTAGGAATGTGTGATTAAGAGCTACCCCATTTCATTGATTAGAATTTTGGACTTCATAATTATCTAGACTTAATTATTTATTTAGAGATTTCACCATTTATATTATGGTTTAGAAAATTTGAAGATTTAATATTATTTTAAATATTTTAGAGTGTTTAATTATTATTTAGAAATATATTATTTATATGTTTGCAGGTTTATGGATTATAAGTAATACTTTTTTTTATTTTAAAGAAGGGGGTGTTACAGAGATTTGTAGAACCCGTATATAGGTTTAGGGATATTAAGTATCTAAAGATCATTATAGTAGTCTTCATGCAATTATATAAATTTACTAGACACAAAAGACAAAACAAATATAGTAATCTATAAGAGGAAAAATAATAGAGTAATATATATGAAATATTTTATGGTATCATTATTAGGTTCATGATTTCTAGAATTGTCTTTGGAGGAGAAAAATACTTAATTTTCAATGTGAGAGTCTTGATAGCCACACAAGCTAGAACAATTATGATAATGGATAACTGATTAGTACACTTGACCATATTTCAAAATTTATAGTTAAGTGACTTTTGAATTTTTTGGCCCGACCAAATTAATGTACAATCATCCATAGCGAAAAAATCAAGATTGATAAATCTCTTTAAAAGGATAAGGGAAAATAAAGTTATATTATTATCCTATAGCTAACTTAAAAAAATGGCATCCTCTTAGTAAATTCATTTCTATATATTCAAGATAGTACAATAACAACATTTATGTACTCTTTACATATGACTTGGTGAGTACATAGAGAATTAAAGAGATATCTTTGTGTGTAGTTTCATAAATATACGATGAAGTGTTCAGTAATGTTCAATGAAGGAATCTTATTTTATATAATTCTGTTATAGTTTATAGACATGACCGAAGTATTATTATTATTATTTTTTAAATCTGACCTAAGAATTAGATTGAGATGTAAGGTATTTATTTTATCAAGAATAAAAGCTAGCGAATATACGAAGTTATACTATTGGTATCATTTGCACTTCTATTAAAAATATAGACAAAGTGACCTCGCCGAATTTATAATAATGGTAGCATTATGCATTTCTATTGATAATATATGGTGTTCTTATATATATGTTAACTGAAGTGCAATAAAATATATAAAAACAGTGTTGTAAAAATTATCAACTCGGCCTAGTGACTCGGGTAGAAAATTGATTATACTAAAACTCGGTCAAAACTCATTCGACTCCGAGTAATTTGAGTGCAAGACTCTTACTCTGGCTGAACGCTAGAAATGTTAATCAGTGCTTCTTCTGTAATCTATACACTCTTTACTTTACTCGTTATTTTCTCTTTAATCTCTTTTTTTAAATATTAAAAAGCAAATATTTAATATCTTGATTCATGATTGAAGCCCTCACCAAATCAAAGATTCAATATTTTATTGGAATTTGAAAATATATAATTTAATATCCCTCGTAATGTATATTAACTACTATGAATTCCTTAGTTGGTACTAGTGTTGCATTTGTACTTTGAATTTTGATGTTTATGACTGTATTTGTTATTGGACCTTTTAATATATGATTTAGGTTTTTGTTATATGTGTTATTTATTGCTCTAATTCTATTTTTTTTGTTTGTGATATACTATATATAATGGAAAACACTTACAAATGTTAGTTCACCCGTAGCAACAAATTCAGTGTCTATAAAAACTATAGATGCAATAAATTCTAGTGGCATTATTCGGTATCTGGAACAATGGTCCCTGATAAAACAATAAAGAAAGGTGTAATTTTTGTGGTAGTGAATTTTATAAAGGTATTAATCTATTGAAACAACATATTGCTCGGTATTAGAGAAAATATGAATCTTGCAATGAAAATATACTTTTGGACTGATATATACAAGACAACTTTAGATGTGACCAAAAGAAAAAAAGGGAAATAAAGAAGCATATTCAAGAATTCAGAGATGAAGTCATAGGATATGATGTAGAGATAATTGATGTGGAAGCTATTGCAAAAAACCATATTTACTCGGACCTTTGGATGAATATTCAAGACTATAGGGTCTAAAGATTGGACTATTGCATTGCATAAAGGTGAAGAGATAACATAATATTAGTGATGCAATGTTCAAGGAAAGAACCGGTGTACTTAGCTCGTTGGGTGTAGAAATCTCGTGTACCATTTAATACCACTAATAATTAGGGATTTCCTAAATTTGTAGAGGGTGTTTGTAGATTTGGCCCGCAATACATGTCACCTAGTAAATATCAGTTAAGGAAGGCCTTATGAAATAATATGAACATGAAGTGTGAATTGTAAACTTCGCCCTAGGTTTATATTATCTATTGAAAGTTCAAGTTAATTACACACATGAAGATATATATTTGAATATGTGATTGTCTATCAATGAAATTGGAGCAAAAACCACTATTCAAGTAGTTACACACAACGATACAAATAACATGTCTACTGCCAAACTAATAAGGCAAAAAAAAACCTATCATATTTTGGATATCTTGTACAACTCATACTTTGAATCTTATTTTCGAACCAGTATGTATTTATCACTATACTTTTAGACTATTACATGTTTTATGAGCAAATTTTGCTGCAATATTTTAAATTGTTTCAGGTTATGACATATATAGTTTTTTATATTTTTGCGTACACTATTAAAAAGTTTCTGGTACAATTTTTAAACAGTTTTGTACATGTTTTTGCTGCAGTTTTAGTAGAATTTTAACTGTTTTTCTGCTACTATTTTTAGCAGATTTTTACATGTTTATGCTGGAATTTTTTGTTATTTTAGCAGGGTTTAAATGTATTTATGCAGCAAGTTTTTCGGTAGATTTTAACAGCTTTCTCTTGCTGTTTTCAGCATATTTTTACATGTAGATGCTCTAAATATTTATTTTTAGCAGATATTATAGATATTACACGAACAAAAATTTTTTTCTCTTATTCTTCAGTAGAACTCAAAATTTTAAGGAATAATTGAAGGAACAAATGCACTCACCATTTTTATTTATGCAGATCACAAGACGTAAGCTTTAATGATAAAATGTACCTTTACAATATTTTTTTGAAATTTTGTTAGTTGCTTGCTAGACTAATTACGGATATGAAATACCATATTTACAAATGATGGCACTGAGCATAGCATTTTTAACTTCAAGTTCATCAGGATGTCACTACAAGAAATTTTGAGATGGTAAAGGGAAAGAAGCAAAATTTTTAGTACTTTCATACTTTTGGTTGGAAATGCTTTGTTCTCAAAACTCATCCTGAACAACTTACAAATTTTGACCTAAAAGATGATGAATGTATTTTTGTTGGATATCCACTATCAACAAAAGTCTTCAGAGTTTATAATCTGTGGAACAAGAGTAGTCATAGAATATATTCATATATCTTTTGATGATAAGAAGATCATAGGTCTAAAAGATGTAGATGATCATGAACACTGAGATTTGAAAATAAAGTACCATATGCTGAATAGTTAAATCCTGATATAATCTCAAACATTAATACACATTTATACTGAAAATCCTGATATCACACTAAACTCCGATGAACCACTTGTACCAGTGGTAACTCCACAATACTGAATCACATGTTGAGGAGGATCAACATGACCAATATCAGGAGTCAAGTTCAAGTGATACAGGCGAAGACACATCATGAGACACTTCATCAACTCTAATTTCTCAAATACTGATGAGACAAATCCTCATAATTCCAAAAACACTGATTTAGGAGGAGTTTTAGAAATAACAATGATACACACCAAGATGGTAATAGAGACTTCATGGATCATGGGGGATGAGCTTCTTAAGAAGCCAACTTTCTTCTGCAAGAAAATTGACTAAGTCAACACTCATGACTTAATCATTGGAAATCCTGATAGTGGTGTGAAAGACAAGGAAAGCCACACAAAATGAATGTCTCTATCATTCTTTTCTATCTCAAAGTGAACCAAAAAAAGTGGATGAAACTCTCTAGATGCTGATTGGGTCCTAACAATGCAAGATGAGCTCAATGAATTTGAAAGGAACAAAGTATGGACTCTAATGCCAAGGCCAAATAACATATAAGTGGTTAATACTAAATGGGTGTTCGGAAACAAAACTAATAGTGAGTGTATCATTACAAGATATAAAGCAAGGCTATTTACAAAGGAACTCTCAATAAGAAGGAATTGACTATGATGAGACTTTTGCTCCTGGTGCAAGACTAGAGCCCATAAGAATCTTTTTGGCCTATGCTGCTCACATGAAGTTTAAAGTGTTCCAAATAGATGTAAAAAGTGCATTTCTCAATGGTGAAATTGACGAAAAAGTTTATGTTGAACAACATTCAATATTAATTAGTCTAAAATATCCAAATCATGTCTACAGATTGGATTTAAACACTCTATGAACTAAAGCAAACTTCAAGAGCCTAGTATAAAACACTTGCACAGTTTTTACTGGACAGTGGTAAGGACTTGTTATTAGTTCAGATATATGTTGATGAAATTATTTTGGCTCTACTAATGATAAATTATCTGAGAGGTTTGCTAAGCTGATGCAGTCTAGATATTAGATGAGTATGATGGGAGAATTGAGTTATTTTCTGGGGTTACAAGTCAAGAAGTGTGAAGAAGGGATCTTCATTAGTCAATCTAAATATATAAAAAAAATTTCCGAAAAGGTTTGGAATGCAAGACAGCTCAACTACTACAACTCTCATGGCCACTACAATCAAGTTAGATTTAAATACTAGTTCATCAGTTGATATAATTAACTATAGAGCTAAGTTTGGCTCACTCATATTTTTCATTGTAAATAGGCCTGATATCATGTATGCTACCTGTCTATGTGGAAAGTTCCAAGCTAATCCAAGGAAAACTACATCTGATAGCTGTAAAAAGAATTTCCAAATATCTCAAAGGAACCATGAATCTTGGTTTGTGGTATCCTAGTGATTCAGACTTTAAGCTAATAAGATATTTAGATGCTGATTTTACAGGATACAAAATAGACCAGTGTTAGGTCCACTAGGTACATACTGGGGAGGGGTGAATATATGTTCTTCATTTTAAAACTAAAATGCAACGGAAATGAAACTTTAAAATAAAATAAAAAACACAAGAGATTTCACGAAATAATTCTTATATAAAGAAATTAAACCACAAAGGTTTTCTTAGACTTTGGAATATATATTCAATGTTACAAAAAGAAAGATCCAATAAAATTTGTAAGCTATCAAAATAATGAAATCTTTCTATCACTCTAAAAACCTACAGCTCTTATCAAATGATAATCAAAAAAATCAAAGAAACTATAAATGATGAATGTGTCTAAATGTGTAAGACCTTAATGGTGAATAATCAATTGGGTATGAGCTCTCCTTGTCAAATTAATGTTTTTGTGTGCTGAGAATAGTTTGCAAGAGCTTCACACTATTCACCCGTCGAGAGATACAATTCTAACTTGCATCTTTTTAATTATATAGGCTGGTAGGTAGAGTACTAGCTTGGAGAGGAAGAAAAGCATACATAGATTAATTATATCTAAGTATTTAAAATGACAGCAACTTCCATTTTGTCCAACATGTGCTTTATACTATTCCCTTGAGCAAGTGGTGCCTAAGAAGGATAACTACCACTTAGTTTTCTTGCTCAAATATTCAAGTGGCGCCTCCTAGGTGTTGTACAAGACTTGGTGGCACCTAAAGTAGTCCAATGCCTTTGATGCATGTGGTGCCTATAGGTAAGTAGGAGAGGGTGGTGGCTCATACAGGGTATAATATAGAGTTTTAACTTAGTTTCTGAGTGGACAAGCTGTAGGTGGCACCTACAAGGGTACCATAGGAATGAGTGGTGCCTAGAGGTGCATAGGGACTCCTTTATTTAGTTTCTGGATTTGGTGGCGCCTCTAAGGGGCCAATGAAAAAGGTAGTGATGCCTATAGTGAATAAGGTGCACTTCTGACTTAGTTTTTGATCTCATTTGTTCCCTGTGCCTCATACTAGGTCAATAAAACTTCAAGTACTTAGTTTTTGAGCCATATGATAAGGTAGTGGCTCCTACTAGGTAAAAGAGTAGCTTTGGTGACTCCTACTATAAGAGTAGTGATCACTTTCACTTAGCTTTTGTAGAGCACTTTAACCCTTTAACTTTTCCATCTTCACAGCTTCTCTCCGAGCCTTCATATAAAGCATATATCCTTCATATTTAGATAAAAATCCTTACTTAAAGTTCTTCTAATGATAGTACTTGGTTTCCCATCACGTATCACTGGCGCCTAGTATAATGGTCTGGTTCACAGATGAATAATTTCCCTCTAATGTCTTCGTACTATAGTCTTTTCAAAATATTGTTCAGTCTTCTACCATATATAACCAACTTCACTAAGATTCCTTGATGTCTTCATACTAATTCCTAAGAACTGCTTCAAATATCTTCAATCTTATTCCTCTGTTGCTTGAACATATTAATGAACTACACCCGGACTTCTGTTGACGACTTCTTCACTACAATTCTAAGAACCATATGTGTCGATACCTAATCTTCAATCTTTACTGATCTCAGTGGAACATAGATTATTTGCAAGTCCTTTGTTCTATGATGAGTTATCCAAACCAACATTGTTGAGTTATGCATACAACTTTAATCTTGCTCAACAATCTCCCCCAATTTGACTTTTACACCTAACGCTCAAATAATAACGGAGAAGTAACAGTTTGGAGGATAAATCAACTAACTCCAAAATAGATCTTCCCTAAGCTTCCACTATTTAGTTATGGACTTGTAAATAATACTATCTTATATGTTCTGCATTTTTCAATAAACCTTCGGCTTTAGCAGAGAACTAATTCTTCTCTCCCTTATATAAAGTGTAGATAAATACGTTTTCCAAATAATGTCTTCAATCTTCAGATCTTCCCATAGAGCATATATAAAATATTTTGGAACTCGGAACCAATAATCTCTCCCCCTAATATGAAGAACCTCTTCCTTAGTACAATAAAGGTGAAAACTCTCCTCCTTAGAATATGGAAAACTATTTTTCAGTATAATCTCTAAAATATCTCTATAATCTCTCCCCCTTAGTTGAGTAATTATTTAAAATGTATCAGAATAGGGAATAGGACCGCACAACCAAGTGAAGAAATTATAAAGTATAACCCTTTTCCTTACCTTGAAACTGCATGTTTTCTGTTTAGTGATCTCATAATATATTTCACTCCACTCTCACACTCAATGTTTTTCACTCAGTCTCACTGTGTGTCACTCACTTAGAGCTCCAAACATCTAAGGGGGTGTTTGGTTGATGGTTAATGTGCCCATTTAACGGGAATCGGAACCTTAAACCCAAGTGATAGTGTTTGGATTACCAATTTAGTGGCGGGGAATGGGAACTCCATTCCCTCTTGGTGGGTAAATCAAACCTACCATACCCCTTGGGTTTCCATTTCATTCCCATTCCCATTAACCCCCATTCCCATCCCCTCAATTCCCATTCCCGATTCCCATTCCCATCGTGCATCCAAACGCCTCCTAAGTGTACCTGCAAGAAAATCCTTTTTATAGAAAAAGTTGCCTTTCACCTTCAAGGATGGAAACTCTCAGTCAAGAGATTCAAAATGTTCCCTTCTGAGAGCAGAAATTAGAAATATTTAAGTGGTAGGAATTCCTAATAATCCCTCAATATCTGAGTCCTTATTTACAAGTTATAATTTTGACTAAAGTTAAAATCGTTGCCATATTTGAATTCTGGGAATATAATCAATGATCAGTGATATGCCATTAGGGATCAAAGATATTTTCTAAAGTATGTGGAAGACTTATCAGATTCGATGAACCACTAAGGTACAGAATCATAACTAATCCAAAGATCAAAGTATAAGACTTTGAGGGCCAGGATCTAAGGATTAATATCCAGTTATTGTTACTGACCTTGATATTGTTTAACAACAATGCTTCATTAAAAACTTCCTAGTGTTGTGAATCTCACATGTACATAGGAAATATTTAGATCAAAGGGTAGTGACTCTCATTCATATGTCCTGGCTGATAGACGAATTTCAATAGATAACATTCTGTTGGTTGAATGCACCTAGTAACAGTTATGTGCCTTTTTCAGATCTATATCCTTTCAAGAGAATACAGATGGGCTTACAGATGTCTCAAGGTTTAGATACTCCACTACTTTGTGAGAGATAGAACTGTAGGGTTGACCACTCCTTCCTTATATGGTGCTTCTTGGCACTATCTCCCTCATTCTCAACACAACTCCAAAATTCAAATGGTTAATTTCTCTGACCACCAAGTTGATATCTCAAGAAAAATTATATGTATCAGAACAAATATGGTGAATATATTAGAGCAAAGTAAAGGATGTTGTTTGGGAAGTGTTTGGTTCAATGACTTGGATAAGAACCTATAGGGTTTGATAGGCTCATAGTCAGTTCCTAAAACTATCGAGGGTTGAAGATCACAAATTTCCAAAGTACAATATCAGAGAATTTAGAGATCAACATCAGAGTGATTCATGAGCTTATCATCTTAAGATAAAAGAAGTTTACCTTTACTTACCTCTATAAGTATTCATGAAGGATGTCTCAGATGATTATGCCTTCTCTTCCCTTTAACATTTCTCTCTATTCAGATCTCATTAGATTAGAACATTTCATCTTGTTATAAGTCCGATACATAGAGAGGGTAATAACTATTCTAACTAGGATGATGGAAATAAGGTAATCTGAGTAAGATCACATGATCAAATATATATGAACAAGTGCACCAATATTGATTAGTCACATCAAGACTGAACCAAATATGTAATACTCCTGAAATAAAAATATTACAACTACTACTCGAGGGTAGGGGTTCGCTCGCGAAACTCAGTTACTTTAAACAGTCGTTTATCCTAAACCATAAATCCGATTAAAGCGATCTATATATAAAAAAGAAGCATAAAACATAGCCTATATAAATATGGAAGTGGTGAGTGTATGGCAGTGGTGAGTTCATAGAAGTAAGTTCTTAAGTCCAAAAGTTATGCATAAAAACAGTTTCAAGAAAATCAGGGAATACGACGGCTACACGTTAACGATTCCCAACCAAGGGGATAGATTATAGAAGATTAAGATATTTTACAGAAAAATAGTTTTCTTATACTTTGGAGGAGAGTTTTCACCTTTATTGTACTAGGGGGAGGTTCTTCATCTTAGGGGAGAGATAATTGCTTTTGAGTTCCAATTTTTTTTTCTATATGCTCTATGAGAAGATCTGAAGATTGAAGACAGAATTTGGAAGGAAGACGTGTCTATCTGCAACATTATTTAAAGGAGAGAAGGACCAGTCTCTGCTGAAGCTGAAAAATTTAGAGAATATGCAGAAGGTATAAGATATAATTATTTACAAGTCCAGAGCTGACTCTTGAAAGCTAGTGAAGATCTATTTTTCAATTAGTTGAGTTATCCTCCAAATTGTTGCTTCTCCATTATTACTCAGTCAAATGTAACTTTTAATATGATCAAAGTACATTAACTCTCATATAGAAATATGAGGATTTCAAGTCTAAGGACCATTATATCGTTATTATTGTGAGAATTACTTATGACACAACAGACATATAAATCTCATATTGGGTTTATCTAACATCATGTACGTTTACATCCGCTTGTATTTTTGACTTTTAGTATTACTATACATATGATCAATGAGATGTCATCATCGCTCAACAAACCATACTAGTTTTAATATACTTATGCGGCAGTTTTTTCTGGTAAGTTTAACAGTTTTCTGCTGCTATTTTTAACAGATTTTTACATGCTCAGACTACATTTTTCTATTTTTTCAGTAGGTTTTATATATATCTATGCAACAGTTTTTCAGTAGTTTTTAACGGCTTTATGCTGTTGTTTTTTCAGCATATTTTTACATGTTCATGCTGCAAAATTTCTGTTTTTAGCAGATTTTACAAGTGTTTTTGTAGTTTTAAATGCGTCCCATGCTTGCAGTTTTTCAAGTTGTATGTGCATATTTTTTTTTCTCTTTTTCTTGAGGTAAAATTTTCAAAATTTGAAGGAATATTTGAAGGAACAAAGACCCTCACCATTTTTATTAATGCACATCACAAGACCTAAACTTTAATGAGAAATTTATAAAAAAAGAGATATGGTAAGGCCTAGCGTCACAAGATTTGTTAGTTCATTTCTTTCAATAAAGAGCATGAGATTGTTAGTTCATTTCTTTCAATACAGAGAGGCTTGATAGCCAAACAAGTTAGAACAAATATGATCATGGATAACTTAATAGGACACTGACCATATTTGAAAATTTGTAGTTTAGTGATTTTGAATTTGGTCTGACTAAATTAATGTACTATCTTCCATAGCTCGAAAATCTAGATTGATAAATCTTGTTAAAAGGATAAGAATAAAAGTTTTTTTTGTTAGGAAGAGCTAATTAAAGTTATATCATCATTCTAAGCCAACTTACAAAAAATATTATGACATCATCATAGTACATTCAATTCTATTTAAACAATACAACAATGTCAACCCATCTATTATGTTAGTGCAACAGATGCAATTATTTGTGTCTATGTACATATGACTTATGAGTATTTAAGGGAATTGAAGAGAGATCTCTGTGTACACTTTAATAATTATATGATGAAGTGTTTCAGAATTTTCCATGATGAAGTCGTGTTTTATGTAATTTTATTATCATTTATAGACATGAACCTATGCAATTATTTTCTTTTATTTATTTTTAAATCTGACCTAAGAATTAGATTATGGTGTAAGGTATTTATCATATGTAGAATAAAAACAAATTATACTCTTAGTACCATTTGCACTTCTATTAATAATATATACAAAGTGAACTAGCCTAAGTTATAATATTGGTATCATTTGCACTTCTATTAATAATATATGATGTTCAAGTTTAAGAGGAATTAAAGTTATATGATCATCATAGTACATTCACTTCTATTTAAGACAATACAACAACTCAACCCATGTATTATGTTAGCCCAACAGATTCAAATTATTTGTGTCCTATGTACATATGGCTTATGAGTACTTAACGGAATTGAAGAGATATCTCTGTGTATAGTTTCATAATTATATGATGAAGTGTTTCGAAATTTTCCACGAAGGAGTCATGTTTTATGTAATTATGTTATCATTTATAGACATGAACCTAAGAAATATTTTTCTTTTATTTTTTGTTAAATGTGACCTAAGAACTAGATTGAGGTGTAAAATATATATCATATGGAGAATAAAAGCAAGTTATACTATTAGTACCATTTGCACTTCTATTAATAATATATACAAATGAACTAGCATAAGTTATAATATTGGTATTATTTGCACTTCTACTAATAACATATGATGTTCAAGTGTACAAAGTGACCTTGCCTCTAATATATGTTAATTGGGGTGGGTTGCTTGATCAAGGAAAAATTTTTAATCACGTACTAAGATAATTCTAAAGTCTGTACGCTAGCTTGAATCCGTAAAAGAATCGGTCAAGACCTTTGGAACCGAAATTGAGATATGCTCAATTTTTATATAGATGGCCAAATACCTCCTATGAGAACACTCTTATTTTTAAGACTCATTTAATAGATAATTTCTTTGGAGAACTGAAGTGACAATGAAAATTCTAAGAGGCTGAAACAATGAAAACCTCTTTTAGAGATTTCGGCTATACATTTTGGTGGCAGCAACCAAATATATAAATAGTGTTTAAGAGCTTTTGCTATTTTAATCATTATAAAGTATGTTATATTTGTACTCCAAACATTAATGATGAAGAGTATCTACAAAGTCCGTAAACTTATAAAAAAATTAAGAGAACGGTTTTTTTGTGAATATTCATAATGGCACAATTCTATCGGGTTCTCCTAGGAATAATGGAATAGGACATCCAAGGAATATTGTGTGTTAGATAATGAGTACAAGAAATTGGGCTTGAGGTTACGTTGCTATGTCTTACTGATACTTGTTAAAAAGTAATGGATTTGAACCCATTTGGTAGCCATAAACTATTACCAGGTGAGATATGGAGCAAATTTCTTTCTTTCACAAGGAAAAAATAACTATTGTAACTGACATCACTTCTCACCAAGGTCGATGATTATGAAAACTTTTGCCAATAGTGTTATGTTAGCTGATGGAAAACAAAGAGTATCTTGAGAAATGTCAAATGTGATGTAATTTAGAGCTTCATTTTTTAAAAGCTACATCCTTTAGTTAAGAAAGTAATTTTTCTTTTTGGTACACCTAAATTTGGATGACATAATCATAATAAAAGTGATAAATTATTTACAATAGTTAGAATATGAAACTATTTTATTTTTTTACATAATTTTTATGTATTATAACTCTAAGCTTAATATGAGAGAAAAAATTGAAAATTTAAGAATGTAGAATTGGTGCATTACACACAGTTATAAGTAAGTATCAATAAATATGTTGAATTTTAGAAATTCGACAACTATTTGGTTACACGTTCAAGAAATAAAAGAGGATAATGGACTATTTACATTTCTTGCAACATATTTAATACCATTGATTCCATGGAGAGACACATTTTGGACTCACCAAACCTGATGCATAACACATATAATTGTGTTTGGTATACAAATGCTACCAATAATGTGTAGGAATATTGGGTTACAAATGATTCACCAATGTGTGTGTGTAAAGAGGGTTAGGGATATGGGGTAGGGATATTAATATCTCAAGATCATTATAGTAGTCTTCATGCAATTATATGCATTAACTAGACACAAAAGACAAAAACATATATAGTAATCTGTAAGAGACAAACTAGTAGAGCAATATATGAATTGTTTTACCCCAATCATTAATAGGTTCAATATTGTAGAATTGTCTTTGGAGGAAGATATGGTTACTCGTCACTGTGAGAGTCTTGATAGCCACACAAGCTAGAAACAATTATGATCATGGATATCTGATTACTACACTGGGACCATATTTTAAAATTTGTAGTTTCGTGCCTTTTGAATTTTTTGGTCCTACTAAATCAATATACTATCATCCATAGCTCAAAATTAAGATTGATAAATTTCTTTAAAAGGATAAGGAAAAATAAAGTTATATTATCATCCTATAGCCAGCTTGCTTACAAAAAAATATAGAATTATCACTTTTATATAGTGAAGACAGTACAACAACTCAACCCAGTGCAGGATTAAGAACATTTGTGTCCTATGTACATATGATTTGGTAAGTACACTAAGGGAATTAAAGAGATATCAACTCTTTAATAATGGTTAGCTTTTGCATTTCTATTGATAATATATGGTGTTCTTATAATTATGTTAACTGAAGTGCAATAAAATATATAAAAAACCATTGTTGTAACAATTATCAACTCGGCCTAGGGACTCATTTTGGACCCCTCGACCAACCCAATTTCCGAGTACTCGGTCAAAACTCGGTTCGACTCCGAGTAATTGAAGTCTAGACTCTTAAGCTGGCTGAATGCTTGAAATATAATCATTGCTCTTCTGTAATCTATACACTCTTTACTTTACTCGTTATTTTCTTCTTTAATCTCTTTTTTTTAGAAATTAAAAATCAAATATTTAATATCTTGATTATGATTGAAGCCCTCACCAAATCAAAGATTCAATATTTTAATTGGAATTTGAAAATATGTAAGTCAATATCTCTCGTAATGTCTATTAACTACTTATGAATTCCTTAGTTGGTACTAGTGTTGCATTTTTAACTTTGAATCTTGATGTTTATGACTGTATTTGTATTGGGACCCTTTAAAATATGATTTAGGTTTTTGTTATGTGTTATTTGTTGCTCTTATTCTATTTTTTTTGTTTGTGATATACTATATATAATGGAAACACTTACAAATATTAGTTCACCAGTCGCAACAAAATTAAGAGTATATAAAAACTATAGATGCAACAAATTTCTAGTGGCAAGGTTACTGATGTTGTCGTGAAATGAATAATGGACCCTGATAAAATAAATAAAGGAAGGTGTAATTTGTGTGGCAGTGAATTTTATAAAGGTATTAATCTATTGAAACAACATATTGTTGGTATTAGAGAAAATATGGAATCTTGCAATGAAAATACACTTTTGGACTCATATATACAAGACAGCTTTACATGTGACCAAAAGAAAAAAAGAGACTATAAAGAAGCATATTCAAGAATTCAGAGATGAAGTCATAAGATATGATGTAGAGATAATTGATGTGGAAGCTATTGCAAAAACCCACATTCACTCGAACCTTTGGATGAATCGGACCTTGGATGAATATACAAGACTAATAGGGCCTAAAGATTCGACTATTGCATTGCATAAAATGAACAGACAACATAATATTAATGATGCAATGTTCAAGGAAAGAACCGTGTGTACTTAGCTCGTTGGGTGTAAAATCTGGTTGTACCATTTAATACCACTAATAATTATGGATTTCCTAAATTTGCAGAGGGTGTTGGTAGATTTGGCCTGCGATACATGTCACCTAGTAAATATCAGTTAAGGAAGGCCTTATGAAATAATATGAACATGAAGTGTGAATTGTAAACTTCGCACTAGATTTATATTATCTATTGAAAGTTCAAGTTAATTACACACATGAAGATATATATTTGAATATGTGGATAAGTCTATCAATGAAATTGGAGCAAAAAATACTATTCAAGTAGTTAAGCGCAACGATACAAATAACATGTCTACTGCAAAACTATTAAAGGAAAAAAAAACCTATCATATTTTGGATATCTTGTACAACTCATACTTTGAATCTTATTCTCGAACGAATATGTATTTATCACTATACTTTTAGACTATTCCACGTTTTATGAGCAAATTTTGCTGCAACATTTTAAGTTGTTTCAGCTTATGACATATATTAGTTTTTTACATTTTTTGCGTACACTATTAAGCAGATTTAATGCAGTTTCTGCTACAATTTTTCAACAGTTTTGTACATGTTTTTGCTGCAGTTTTTTAGATTTTTCAGCAGATTTTAAATGTATTTATACGACAATTTTTAGTAGATTTTAACTGTTTTCAGCTACTATTTTTAACAGATTTTTACATGTTTATGCTGCAATTTTCTGTTATTTTAGCAGGATTTAAATGTATTTATACAGCAATTTTTCGGTAGATTTTAACAGCTTTCTCTTGCTATTTTCAGCATATTTTTACATGTTCATGCTCTAAATATTTATTTTAGCATATATTACAGATATTACATGAACATATATTTTTTCTCTTATTCTTTCGGGTAGAACTCAAAATTTCAAGGAATAATTGAAGGAACAAATGCACTCACCATTTTTATTTATGCAGATCACAAGACGTAACCTTTAATGAGAAAATGTACCTTTACCGTATTTTTTTGAAATTTTTATTAGTTGCTTGCGGACTAATTACGGATATGAAATACCATATTTACAAATTATGGCACTGAGCATAGCATTTTTAACTTCAAGCTCATCAGGATGTCACTACAAGAAAAAAGTCCATACACATCGCTTTTTGGCTGATGTCTATGCTGTTTCCCAACCGAAGTTGATGTCGGTGATGTCTATTCTAGACATCGATGAATACCCGATGTCTATACTCGATTAGACATCGATTTTAGTTAAAAAATAGATGTCTATGTGTTGATTATTTACATAAAATGCTATAAATAAATTATTTAATAACTAAATTACACCTAATTAAACATGTTAAACATATCATGAGCTATGTTTTTTTATCACAAAACATCGATTTTAGTGAAAAACACTGATGTCTATGTGATGATTTTTTACCAAAAATGCTATAACAAAATTATTTAATAACTAAATTTCACCTATTAAAATATATTAAACATATATTGAGCTATGTTTTTTGTCACAAAACATCGATAATTTTGACAGAGGTGATGTAAAATGACATATTAAACATCTGTTTCTTTAATGAAAGGTGATGTCTAATTCAGCCTATATACATCAGTGTTTTCTAGAATGAAGTGATGTCTATGTATCATTTAGACTTGAACATCAGTTAACATCAGTTGTTTGTTTGAAACTAATGTACATTGTGTTTTTTGACATCAATTTTGTTTGGTTAAAAGTGATGTTTATAATGTTACTTGACATCAGGTTTTTCTTAAACCAAATGATTTCTATGTTTCATTTAGACTTGAACCTGGATTTCTTTGACATCAGTTTTTACCTTAAAGTGATGTACATTATCTTTTTTGGCATCAGCTTTTCTTAATTGAAAGTGATGTGTAAGAAAGTTATAGACCAAATTGTGTAAAGTTTTACATCACTAATTGTGTAATTGTTGTCTGAGAACGTCAACCAAAATAGTAAAACATATGATCTGAAATATAAACTATTACATTCTCTTGAAACCAACTGAAGACATTCAGTCTAATGAAAATTGTAAGATTAGTTTTCTCACTATCTTGTTTTGAACACTCTTCAAAATATGAGACACAAATCCTCTCTACACAAGACACCAAGGGCCCATATAAGTTCCCATTATTTAGATATCTCAACAATTGTAGATGACAAGATGAGCAAGCCGCTTTATCCCAAGCAAGCAAGTATGATCCCCCACTTACTGGACATATGCCATGTGCACGATAAAATCAACCACACGGGTGCTGCATTAACCACCCAAAAAGACATATGTAAAAGAATTTAACAGTCAACTTTGCTCATAAGAGAAACAACTGAACTGCAAATCACAATTAGATGAGAATGGTTGTTTTTCTGTATCCCCATTCATTGTCATACCACGAAACAAGCTTGACAAAGTTATCATTTAGAGCAATTCCTGCTTTGGCATCAAAGATGCTTGACCTGAAAAATTTAAGTTTGACCACAAGTAAAGATGGATGTTGCATTTTATATTCATTTCATAATCAATCAAACATCTTGCTGAGAGCCTGCTTAAATACGAACTAGCTTAATATATTATGAAGTTACATGGTTCCAAAGGTAACTTGTAGTAAGGTAGTTCAAAGAGCAATTGAGTAAACAACTTCCCTGGTTTCACAATACAGCCCATGCTTAAAAGGTTTGGTCTCACAAATCAAATATGTAGTGTCAAGCCACAAAAATGAAATAAATGAAAGAAAAGACAACCCGCAACCTCACTTTCTATCACCCACAAAGTCTCATTTTCCGTGCTGATTGAATTAAGTATATATACTGGTGAATCATACCACATGTCCTATAGTTCTTAGAGAGAAATTCAGCCACTATGGATTTGTGCCTAGTACAAACTCCTGAAATAATCATCAGACATTAATAACATGTAAAGCAAAGACCAGAGCAATAATACTGGCCAAAACAAAGAGTATCAGTACCACATTTGTCCAATTGAACTAAAAACTTAACATTTATATACTCTTCAACCAGAGACTGGATGACAGAACTTGCATGATGGTAAGTCTGTAGATAAGTATATCAATGCCAATAACATAGAGCATCAGTACCGCGTATGTGGAGTGATTGGTCAAAGCAATAAAATAATAACACAAGTTAAAACATAAATAGAGAAATGGCACCACCAGGCAAGATACAAGTCTTTTCTAGATGCATTGACCAAGGATATTTTGAGCATATCTCGAAGGTGTGATAACTCAGTTGAAGTAAGTAAAATAAAATTCAAACCCTGCAATACAAATTAAAAATGCCAAACTGTGTCACTAAGACATTAACCCCGAAACCTTCTAATATACACCATTACATTTGTTTATATTTGGGTAGAGGGGAGGTAACTTCACACCGAATATTATCAAAGTACTGTGGTGTTTGGTTTGCCTGATTGTTACCATAACTTTATTTTGTTTAAAACCATATACAACATAGCTAATGAAACTGGAGCACTGGACTAAAAAGTTATAACATATAAATGTATATATTACACTGAATAACTATGACAATTTATAGATTTTTCATTTCACAACTTGAACCATTATAGATGCAAAATCTAGGTCAGATTCACCCTCGAGTATTGTGGACAGTTCAAGGTAAACCCTTTCAGCATCCAGAAGTACACAAAGTCGGCGCATTATTAAAGCACCGCGTCTAGAAATAAAAAAAAATCAATGATCCCAAAATAGTGGTACTTACACAAAGGATATCAGCTACTTGCGTACTAACTAGGATAAACTATTCCCCAGTACAAAACACTTTTCCCACAAAAAATACTCATGCCAATACATAAAACATACCTGAAAAGAACTGATATGTACGGCTAACAAAAATATTGTGAGCATTTTATCATTTAACCCATACCTTGAACCAAAGACAGCAACAGGTTTCTCACCAAATAAAAGGGTCTTCTCATCCTTAACTTTGAGTTCATGATGCTTCCAGGAATCATGGACACTGTCATACTTGAACATATATGTCTACGACAAATTATAAACAGCAAACAATAATCAGTTTCACTTTCGCAAAAGGAAACAAGGAAGATCAATCTTAGTTGTTAACTTGCAAAACTAACATCAACTTGTAAGCATACACAGTCAATTTCCAATTGACTGAGATTTGACCAGAATACAATCGTTAAAATTAATGTCTATTATAATCATTCAATCTTGCATTCAAGTTCCGATCCAGCCTTATAACAACGATAACCGTCTATAAGTAACTTGCAAGTTAAAGATAATTTTAACAGTTAGAGTAAACTTGTGTTCAAAGACTTTCAAGTGACAAGGCAATTTATTAGTTTCTACTAAAGTTCCATTATGCAGTTTTATAAGTAAAAATGAAAATCATCCACTCTAGAACATATAAAAACTTACAATAACTATATAGTAACACTGTCATGAGCCTCTCGTACCCGGGCATAGCGCACATACAAACAACTTAATTTCGATAACTTGTCTATAAAATAAAGGAGATAAATCTATAACAAGCACCAAACACCAAATCAAAATATTTAAAACCTAATTATATCCGTAATAAAATAATAGATCAGCATTATAACGAGCAAAATTAGATAAACAACACTAAATCAAATAACAAATCACAACTAAAGCAAAAAAATGAGTATTAAAGTTAAAAAATACAATGTAATCAATAGAGATGAAAAGATCATTAACTTTACACAATTTACAAAAATAAAAAAACCAAACAAAAATACAAATGAACAACCAAAAACACGCAAATTACCTAAAGCTTTAAATCTTTTTCTCAGATTAGGTCCTGTATACAACAAGAAGAAAAGTATTAGCAACAAGTTTAGACACTAAATTAATAAAAAAATAAGGGTTTCGAATTAGAAAAAAATCCCAATTTACAAAATTAGGGTTTTGAATTAAAAAATCCTCAACTTTTAAAACCGGTCTTCATGCAGAGAAGACCAGTTCGATTGAAATAGATACAACACTTACCGAAGTAGAGAGGTTAACTGAAAGAGGCTTAACGGATAGATTGAGAGCGAAGAGAGGTTTACAGAGAGAGGTTCGAGAGAGAGAGGTTCGAGAGATTGTGATGGT
The DNA here is from genome assembly GCF_009905375.1 of Apium graveolens. Lineage (NCBI taxonomy): Eukaryota > Viridiplantae > Streptophyta > Magnoliopsida > Apiales > Apiaceae > Apium > Apium graveolens. Next base: position 276,654,523 of record NC_133652.1, on the reverse strand, counting down.
GAGATGATGTCCGGAGTTCAGAGAGATTGTGAGGGGAGAGAGGTTCGATCGAGAGAGAGAGGTTCGAGAGAGAGAGGTTTGATTTTGTGTCTGAAGATTGATTTGGGGGAACCAAAATTTGGTTAAGGGGGGAGAATTTTGGGATTATGGGGGAATTTTAAATTAAAACTGAATGAAAATTTGACTAAGGGGGGAAAGAAAAGGTGGGCGCGAAATTATTTTTTTGGTGAATTTTACACATCGGTTTAATTATAACCGATGTCTACAAAGAACAAAGACATCACAAAAACACGGGGTGATGTCAATACTTCTTTTAACATCAGTGGCAAAGTTAACCGATGTCTAATGTGTGATATCTATTGACATTTTTTTTGTAGTGTGTGAAAGAAATTGGAGCCCTTTTTAAGGGGGTAAGTAATCATTTATATAAGTTTTACTTGTGCAATAATCATTATTGATTATTAATGTTGTATATTTTATACTCTTATAATATTACACTTGATCTTTTTTGTAGGGCCATATAAAAAAAGGGAATAGATTGGATGCTCATATATTGAATAATATGGCCTACGTACAATTTCATACAAAACTTGCAAATAAGAAATCAAGTAAACCTCAAGGATGGATTTTTAAAGGCGAGGATGATGAAGAGCTATGATGATTTAACAATAACATTAGAAGATGATAGTTTAGTGCCACGGGTAGTAAAAGGACATTAGATAATTGCATAAAGAAGATTTTGAGTCTATAGCTAAAGACGATGATGATGTTTTCATTGAAGAAGAGAATATTAATTTGATGAATGGTAAATTAGAAGTATGGAAGCACCAGTGGTCAGTGGTTAACATTTTCTTCTTTTTTTGTAATGTATGATCACTGGTCAATGAACAGTGATTACAGATTAAAAAAATATGACCAAATGTTAGAACTTATTTTTGATTAAACTATAGAAAATTATCAAGCAAATGATTTATTTAACTTTAATATGGCTAGTAATATAACAAAAAATGATATTTTTTACATAAATTTCAACTTTTAGCACATTTATAATAAAATTTAAAGGAAATATATTTAATATATAAAAAATAATTTCAAAAATCATATACGAGTTGCAACCCGAGTACTCATTCCGAATTGTCCCGAGTTCCGCTTTTTACAATCTTGATAAAAAATGTTAAAGAGCTTTTGTTAGTTTAACCGTAGTAAGGTATATTGTATTTGTACTATAAATAATAATGATCACAAGTATCTACATAGACAGTTAATTTATAACAATGTAATTTTGGATAAAAGATGAAGAAAAGGAATTTTATCTGCTTCTTCTTGAAATAAATAATGGAATAGGACATCCAAGGAATTTTATTCGGTAGATAATGATTAACAAAAATTAGGTTTCAAATTACATTGCCATGTCTTAATTTTACATGTTAAAGAGTAATGAATTTGAACATATTTGCTAGAGACAAACTATTACTGAGTGAGATACATGTAAAAAAATTTTCTTCCACAAAGGAGATATACGATTGTAACTGCAATAACTTCTTACAGAGTTCGATGATTAAGCAAACTTCTTCCAAGAGTATTATGTTAGTCGATGGAAAATGAAACGTACTTTGAGAAATGAAAATAGTTAAGAGTTGGTCATGAAAGTAGTCCATTTTATTTTGGGTCGTGCTTGCTACTTGGTACATTGGAGAGTATAAATCATTAGCTATAATAATCAAAATAGCAAGAAGTTTGTGATGAGAAGGCACCAAAGTATAGAAAAATTCGCTAATAATTCCGAATTCATATTAAGTGTACACATGAGAGGTTACTACTTATATACATGTTTCAATTAGTGGTAAATGAATACTTAATTGGAGATGTTGATGATTGTTGTGTTTAACTACTAGTGAACATAAACAATGAAGAAAGAATGCTTTGATGTAGAGAAAATAAAGATATTTTAAAGTTTCACTTAGAAAACTAAAGGTCTTGGCTATAATCTCAAGACCTTTACACAAGGAGTGTGCGTCGCAAGACTTTTACTTAACATCTTACGGCTTTCATAAGGGGAAACTCAAGGCCTTTATCCATATCTCAAGGACTTGAAATCTGAATGGAAACATAATTTTGACCGCTTTTAGTTGGGCTTGTAACACTTGCATACACCTTATAAATCACTTATAATAGCCCATTTAGATATATACATAACTATGAGGGTTTTATCATATTTTGTGTATACAAGAGATAGCGAAGCTTGATGAGAGATTTTAGTAAGGATTGAACGGATTCTATCCAAATCTCAGAAGATTCTTCAAGTTGTATTTTAGTTACTCTAAATATTTGCAACTTCAAACGCCTTCTCAAACATAACCCCAACTTTAAATCGTAGACTTGTACCCATATTTCTGTAGTATTCAATGTTAAAGTCACGATATTCTTATCTTGTTGGAGTCTCTCATTAATTAAATGGATGTTGTCAAACGTCGATGGAGACTATCGATATTAATGCAACTTCAAGCTTGATGTTAGTGGAGATCATTCGATAGTTCTCTGAATGTTTAATTGACAGTAGAATTGAAATAAATATCAATATACCAGTTAACGTCCACTTCCCTATGAACCATAACATTTCTGGGCCGCCAGAGTGCTGCCATCACGTTCGTTACAACTTCAAAATTCGTGAGCCTTTGAAAAATAAGCCTGCCAACCAAACATGATCGCGGATCTACTTAGTCATGTAGTTCCATCTGTTTATCAAATACCACACCCTTCTCCCCTCTTCCCTAGATGTGGAACTCATCCACCGTCCACTTAATTCATTGATGCTTGGATTGTCATATGACATGACTAGGAAATGACAGACTAGATTCATGAACTTGAACCTCTCAAATAACCAAAAATGTCCATAGACATTTTTGTAGATATTTTTATTTAAAATATATCCAATTCATATGTAGATATTTTTGTATTATTAAAAACAAAATGTACAAATTACATCTTCTAGTTATGAAAATAATCTTCTCTTTGGTAAGGCTAAATATTTAAATTATATCATCACAATAAAAGTGATAAATTATTGCAATAGTTAGAATACGAACTATTTATTATTTTTACATAATTTTTATCTATTATAACCATAAGCTTAATATGAGATATGAAATTAAAAATTTTAGAATGAAGAATCCGTGCATTACACAGCTAAGAAAGTATCAATAAATATGTATAATTTAGGAATTTGATAACTTTTTGATTACATGTTCAAGAAATAAAAAAGGACCGTGGACAATTTACATTCCTTACACTGAATGTATTTGATTTCACTGAGAGACACATTTTGACTAACACAAACATGGTGCCCAACACACATGTAATTGTGTCTCCTATACAGAGGCCTACCATTGATGTGTAGAATATTGGTTACAGAAAATTTAACCAATTTTAATGAATGCAAAAGAAACTCCAACTTTGATAAGAAAATCTGAGAACCAAGTAACGACATAAGATGAACGTAAGCTTCGCCTAGGTTTCCAACACCATATGCCAATTGAAACAAAGGGTTAAATAACTGTGACATGCCGTGTCCTAAGTTCCCCGTCTGTTGAATAATGGGAAAACCCTCATTGAAAGGAACTTCTTGGATCCATAGTTGTCTGCTTACGATGTAAAACACTCCATCTGGGACACCCATAATATTCAGGTGAGTCATCAGAGTTAAAAACCTATCATCCCAATTGACTAAATCAAAGAAACAGGAGAAATCTACTTCATGGAGGACCAATAAAAATGTTTGAGGGCACATTTCAGTTTGCAGGATTTCAATAACATTTATCATACTATTGAAATCGAGACCACTAATGATAGCACTCAAAAGACAAACAGGTAGCAAGTGAAAAATAGCCATTTGCTTTTGAGGTTACTTGTGTGCTTCAAAGAGAGGTAGTGTCTCTCAATAAACAAAATTAGGGTTTGAGTGGTGGTCCTAATGTGTGTGTTTCTAAATTTTTTAATTCCAGTATATATAAGATCATACTTAAATTCTATCTATATAAATTCAAAGAATAAAATCACATATTTATGAAGATCACTTAAATTTCTATAAATTTAAAGAATCTTATATTGTACAATTTATTATTATTTAGATATTTTCCATATTAATGGTTGTTGAAATATTAATTCACTAGATTTTAGGAAATTATCAAAATCCTCATTAATACACTTGAATTTTAATTTTTAAATTTTGAAATTTAATTTGAATATTCAATATTTTTACTAATTATGATACTTTAATCTTTTGTCAAAGTATTCGCTAGTTATTTTTTTCAAACAATTCAAAAATTATTATCCATGCCCAACAAGGGAAGAACGTACCAACTTACCTTAAAAAGATAAAAGCTAGAGGTTTTAGTTCAACATACGTGTATATCATATATTATCATTAATATTATACATGTAAAATGTTAATTTTTTATCGTCACCAATGTGTAATAACACTAAAATGGTTAGAAGAGCTGATGTGATTATTATGCTCTAAAAGGGTTTGGGATATTAAGTATCTAAATATCATTATAGTAGTCTTCATGCAATTATATGCATTAACTAGATACTGTGCTTCAAAATACTAGAGTTTTTATTTTAATTTCATTCCTAAATATTTCAATTCTGTTTTGGAATATTCAAATATTTATTTTAGTGATTCTAAAAATTATTCGTTCTACATATCTGTCTAGAATATCTGAATCAAGCAATTCTTAAAGTTTGCAAAATTATTTTATTTGGACCATATAGGGTATACCGAGTTAATCAGCTGCTAGAGCCATGTCATTGCGACATTAGTGACATGACACTTCGGTGACAGTGTGATTTGTCACGGCGTATCATTCTGTTAGCTCTTGGGAGGAACCTTTGGCCATTTGATAATTGTTCAGGATACGTGGGTGCACCCAAAATTTGATTTTTGATTTAATTTACTGTGACAACCCGGGTCAAGTCCCGAGCATTTTTCGAGTCCCGATTCCGAGTCCGAAATAAACCGAAGTATACTGTCCCGAGTGCAGCCAACTTGGGTAACGACTAGCCCACCACAGGCCCCCAAAAGATCATGATTTGTTGGTGCACATAGTAGTAGTACTTTGCTTTAAAAACTGAACAGAAGTCCCAAATCTCCTCGATGTGGGAGTGGGGTGTTACATTTACGGTGACGTTGTATATGCCATACACGTCATCCATTTTGTTCGCACGCATTAGGTAGCCTATGATGTGTGTGTATTTATATCTTTTCTCATCTCGTTATGAAATATCCTAGCCCCTCGTTATTTTATCCGTACTTTATTTTAATATTATTATTTTATTATAAACTATGAAATATTCATTTTAAATTTTCCGTTTTACAAATAGTGTTCCAAATCCGTACAAGGCGTTCGACTCAAACAGTAAATTTTTTCTGACGGCTGCTTAGGGGGATTTAGGAATGTGTGATTAAGAGCTACCCCATTTCATTGATTAGAATTTTGGACTTCATAATTATCTAGACTTAATTATTTATTTAGAGATTTCACCATTTATATTATTGGTTTAGAAAATTTGAAGATTTAATATTATTTTAAATATTTTTAGAGTGTTTAATTATTATTTAGAAATATATTATTTATATGTTTGCAGGTTTATGGATTATAAGTAATACTTTTTTTTATTTTAAAGAAGGGGGTGTTACAGAGATTTGTAGAACCCGTATATAGGTTTACGGATATTAAGTATCTAAAGATCATTATAGTAGTCTTCATGCAATTATATAAATTTACTAGACACAAAAGACAAAACAAATATAGTATCTATAAGAGGAAAAATAATAGAGTAATATATATGAAATATTTTATGGTATCGTTATTAGGTTCATGATTTCTAGAATTGTCTTTGGAGGAGAAAAATACTTAATTTTCAATGTGAGAGTCTTGATAGCCACACAAGCTAGAACAATTATGATAATGGATAACTGATTAGTACACTTGACCATATTTCAAAATTTATAGTTAAGTGACTTTTGAATTTTTTGGTCCGACCAAATTAATGTACAATCATCCATAGCGAAAAATCAAGATTGATAAATCTCTTTAAAAGGATAAGGGAAAATAAAGTTATATTATCATCCTATAGCTAACTTAAAAAAATGGCATCCTCTTAGTAAATTCATTTCTATATATTCAAGATAGTACAATAACAACATTTATGTACTCTTTACATATGACTTGGTGAGTACATAAGAGAATTAAAGAGATATCTTTGTGTGTAGTTTCATAAATATACGATGAAGTGTTCAGTAATGTTCAATAAAGGAATCTTATTTTATATAATTCTGTTATAGTTTATAGACATGACCAAAGTATTATTATTATTATTTTTTAAATCTGACCTAAGAATTAGATTGAGATGTAAGGTATTTATTTTATCAAGAATACAAGCTAGCGAATATACGAAGTTATATTATTGGTATCATTTGCACTTCTATTAAAAATATAGACAAAGTGACCTCGCCGAATTTATAATAATGGTAGCATTTGCATTTCTATTGATAATATATGGTGTTCTTATATATATGTTAACTGAAGTGCAATAAAATATATAAAAAACAGTGTTGTAAAAATTATCAACTCAGCCTAGTGACTCGGGTAGAAAATTGATTATACTAAAACTCGGTCAAAACTCAGTTCGACTCCGAGTAATTTGAGTCAAGACTCTTACTCTGGCTGAACGCTAGAAATGTTAATCAGTGCTTCTTCTGTAATCTATACACTCTTTACTTTACTCGTTATTTTCTTCTTTAATCTCTTTTTTTTAAAATTAAAAATCAAATATTTAATATCTTGATCCATGATTGAAGCCCTCACCAAATCAAAGATTCAATATTTTAATTGGAATTTGAAAATATATAATGTAATATCTCCTCGTAATGTATATTAACTACTTATAAATTCCTTAGTTGGTACTAGTGTTGCATTTGTAACTTTGAATTTTGATGTTTATGACTGTATTTGTATTGGACCTTTTAATATATGATTTAGGTTTTTGTTATATGTGTTATTTATTGCTCTTATTCTATTTTTTTTGTTTGTGATATACTATATATAATGGAAACACTTACAAATGTTAGTTCACCCGTAGCAACAAATTCAGTGTCTATAAAAACTATAGATGCAACAAATTCCAGTGGCAATGTTATTGATGTTGTCGGGGTATCTGGAACAATGGTCCCTGATAAAACAAATAAAGGAAGGTGTAATTTTTGTGGTAGTGAATTTTATAAAGGTATTAATCTATTGAAACAACATATTGCTGGTATTAGAGAAAATATGGAATCTTGCAATGAAAATATACTTTTGGATTGATATATACAAGACAACTTTAGATGTGACCAAAAGAAAAAAAAGGGAATATAAAGAAGCATATTCAAGAATTCAGAGATGAAGTCATAGGATATGATGTAGAGATAATTGATGTGGAAGCTATTGCAAAAAACCATATTTACTCGGACCTTTGGATGAATCGGAACTTTGGATGAATATTCAAGACTAATAGTGTCTAAAGATTCGACTATTGCATTGCATAAAGTGAATCGCACTAGCTTTATATTATCTATTGAAAGTTAAAGTTAATTACACACATGAAGATATATATTTGAATATGTGGATAAGTCTATCAATGAAATTGGAGCAAAAACCACTATTCAAGTAGTTACACACAACGATACAAATAACATGTCTACTGCCAAACTAATAAAGGCAAAAAAAAACTATCATATTTTGGATATCTTGTACAAATCATACTTTGAATCTTATTCTCGAACGAGTATGTATTTATCACTATACTTTTGGACTATTACATGTTTTATGAGCAAATTTTGCTGCAACATTTTAAATTGTTTCAGGTTATGACATATATTAGTTTTTTACATTTTTTGCGTACACTATTAAACAGTTTCTGGTACAATTTTTAAACAGTTTTGTACATGTTTTTGCTGCAGTTTTTTAGATTTTTCAGCAGATTTTAAATGTATTTATACAACAGTTTTTAGTAGATTTTAACTGTTTTCTGCTACTATTTTTAGCAGATTTTTACATGTTTATGCTGGATTTTTTTGTTATTTTAGCAGGGTTTAAATGTATTTATGCAGCAATTTTTCGGTAGATTTTAACAGCTTTCTCTTGTTGTTTTCAGCATATTTTTACATGTAGATGCTCTAAATATTTATTTTTAGCAGATATTATAGATATTACATGAACAAATATTTTTTTCTCTTATTCTTCGGGTAGAACACAAAATTTTAAGGAATAATTGAAGGAACAAATGCACTCACCATTTTTATTTATGCAGATCACAAGACATAAGCTTTAATGAGAAAATGTACCTTTACAGTATTTTTTTGAAATTTTGTTAGTTGCTTGCTAGACTAATTACAGATATGAAATACCATATGTACAAATGATGGCACTGAGCATAGCATTTTTAACTTCAAGTTCATCAGGATGTCACTACAAGAAAAAAGTCCATAGGCATCACTTTTTGGACGATGTCTATGCTATTTCCCAACCGATGTTGATGTCGGTGATGTCTATTCTAGACATCGGTGAATACCCGATGTCTATAATCGATTAGACATCGATTTTAGTTAAAAAACAAATGTCTATGTGTTGATTATTTACATAAAATGCTATAAATAAATTATTTAATAACTAAATTACACCTAATTAAACATGTTAAACATATCATGAGCTATATTTTTGGAGAGATATGTTAGTGTAAGACTTTACTTATTTGTTGTGACGACTGAGAATTTTGTGACGTAATTAAGTGAATAAAGTATGCTTTATGTGACGTGATTATAAATATGTGACTAAGTGCTGATTAATTGTCTTTTCTGCATATTAGTATATAGGAGCGTAAATAAAAACGTTCCAATTTAAAGAGTCGGCTTAGGAGTTAAGCTGTGTCGTCGAGCCGTCAGGTAGAACGGAACCCATCCCAATAAGGAGTTAAATAATATAAAATGTGAATTATGTGTGATTGAATGAAATGAATGTGAAAATAAAGTGTATCGTCCTAAGTGACGTGTCGATCAATAATGATAATGAGAAGCGTAATTGAAACGCTGAGCGTCGGGCCGTCCGTCATGCTGAACGTGACCCGGTACGCGTAGAAAAAGGATAAAGATTAAAGAAGAATAAATTCTGTGATCAGACCTGAGTCGTTATGTGATTGTATATGTGTGATTGCCTGTCTATGTGCATGACTATGTGCTCTGTGACATTTTTATGAATTTAATGGAATTATGTGATTTGAATAAAGGTTTATTTAACATTCGCGCATTTTTATAAAATTATCTAAGTAAGATAAAAACATGGGAATTATTTTGTTATCTTCGTAATAATCCTGTAGACTTTCTAAAAATGATGGACGGATTTATTTGGTGATCGTTGCATTTTAAATTGACTTTTATATGGAAAAGTTTTATTACTAGCACAAACTTGTAAAAATCATATAAAATCAACCGTTCGCTCGAAAATCATTTATGAGTAATGGTTGGAAAGCTAATTTCGAGATCTACGTGATGAAGATTTTTATTCAAAACAAATTCTTCTTTCCGAGAGAAGTATTTGCAGATCAACTCTATTTTCTTTTAAGAATAAAAAGAGAATCAAAACATAGAATAACCAAATTACTATATTACTCTCCCTTGGTAATATAAAACCACCCCACCCCACCCCACCTCCTTCTTATTTCTTTTTTATTTCGAGCCCTCCCTTCTTTCTCTCTTTTCTCTCATTTCTTCCTCTCTCTCTCTCTCTCGGATTTTCTCTTTCGGTACACTCTCTCTTCACTCTCTCTCACTTGTTCTTCATTCATTTTCGGGTAGAGAACCATGATTGTGTGAGAAATAGAGATATATACTTGTATTCATCCATGCATGTAGCTATTTTTCAAGTTCTTGAGAAAAAACAAAGTTGGGTTTGGTGGTTTTTGAGTTCGGTTTTCATGAAACAAAAGGGTTGTGTTTTGAATGAGGATATGTGTTTGTATGTGTGCTTTACTTGTGAAAATGGGTGGTTGATGGTTGGAAACCCCCGAATGGGGGCACCACCGAGATGCAAAAGTTTAGAAATTGAGTTTGCATGTGTGTTTTCTTGAGGAAGGCCGAATGGCCCTTGCCATTTTTAGAAAACCAAGTTGATTTTTGCTAAAATGAATGAGTTGTTGATTTGATATATGATTATGGGTTTATTTGTGAATTAAGGATTAAGAAGATCATTTGCATGTGTTGTTTTTTTTGAAAAACCCGAATGGGATCTTGGTTTTAAAAGATCAAAAATGATTTTTAGTAATGATCATGACTCGTTAATGTTTATTCTTGGAAATTAGTAAAGATTGGGTGATAAAATTTCTTAATGTTTGCATGTATCAAAAAGGGCTAAGTTCTTTTGTGAATTAAGTATGCTAACTAAGATTCTATGATAATTGGACTTGTACATTTGTTTAGATGCGAATTTGGGAATGCATGTTGAAGGTTATGGTTCGACCTTGCGTTAATAAAAAAAGAAATTGATTTTTATGACTTGATTTTTGGTATGATTAAGGTTTAACTAGAAAGTAAAAAGATTGCATGTTGACTTAAAAGAGGAGTTGTTGATGCAAGTTTTGGTTTGATTATGTTTGTGGTTAAGGCCGAATAGGCCAAAGAAATTCAAAGTCAAAAATATGATTTTTGGTAGATGATAGAATGATTGAGTGTTTATGTGTGAAAATCTTTGAATTTTGCTTGTTGGATTATGTTTTTGGTTCGAATTATAGATAAAGGAAAAGGGAATTGAGTTAATTAATGTTAAAAGCTATAAGTAATAGTCATGCATGTCATTGTGTGTTTGTACGAGTTATAAATATTTGATCTGGGAAAATAGTCAAGATTAGCGAGCATATGCAAAGTGATATAAGGCTATGAGTAAAGAATGTGCTATGTGCTTATGTGTATAAGCTATATTCATATACCCGAGTCAAGGATATAATCGAGTTATCGTATTGAGTGATCGTTCTGGGAACGAGAGTTGAGAAACTGATTAAGGTTTTGGTTTTATTGTAGATTCGGAGCGTGAGGGCATTCAGGCTAGGAAAGGAAAGGATATACTAGGTGGCAGTAGTTCAACCTTCAGGAAAGCAAATTTAGGCAAGTAACTCTGATTACCTGTGTGAATGATTATAAAGAGAATGTTGTTCATATCATGTAGAGTATTGAACTGTTTAACTTGTGAAACCCTGATATTGATTTGAGATACCTTGCCTTTGATCTTGATAAACTGTTATTGATAAGCTTACTGATTCAACCCTTTGATAATCTGTCCTTTTTGTTCAAGTTATTTATTAAGCCATGAATCGTATTGAACCCTATGATTATCCTTGTGAACCCTGTTTAATGATACTTTATTTCCTGATCACCCTATTGATCCCTAGACAGATGTTGATCCTTTTAACTTAAAGGCCTTGTTATCCTTGATTCAGAATTCTTAAGAATTGTTCCTTGTTTATCCTTGAATCACTCCCTGAACTTGTTTTTCTAAAAATCTGACTTAAGAATGAATTTCGACTCGAGAGAGTCTGAATGATTTCATATTCTTGGTAATGATAAAAATGGATTTTTGAAAACCTATTTGTTTTTTTTCCAACTCAAGGTTTTCCAAATGAATTCCTGATGGATTGGATTGGGACGTAAGAGGCTAGTGGGACTAGTCCAGTCATGGTAAGAAGCTAGCGGGGCCAGTCCAACTTAAGGCTGAAATTATGCCGACTGGAACCTTAAAGACCGGATGGAGGTCGGTACGGGCTGATCACCCGTATTATAATGAAATAGAAAGATAAAGTGATCCAATCAAGGGTTCTAAATGATTATTTAAAAGCGAACTGAAACTTTCTGTTCAGTAAATTGATTCTCAAAAATGTAATGGTTTATATTGTTTTGAAAAGAGTTGATTATGTTAATGTGAAGCTTAAAGCTCGAGAACCCTGATTCTTAAATCTATTGATCATATGATTGATTCCGTATAATGAAATACTGTTGCTTTCCTCTTTTGAAAGATCTATCCTGATCCTTTAATGATTTGTGATGAATGTTGGCTTCATCCTACGTTGAGCCTTGTTCCTTAAAAGCTCCGTATTGTTCCTTCAAACCCTTTCCTTAACCCAAAAGCTGGAAATCTGCCACCTAGAACAAATAAAGTAGAATGCCCTGAGTTTGGTAAAGTATATTGTAATTTGATATCGTAGAACTGCTTTACAGGTACTTGCTGAGTTTTATACTCATATGTTTTGTTTTAATCTAACTATGGCAGTTAAGCAAGAAGATGGCCAGGCTTAGGCGCACTGCTCGTAAGAGCGTACCTGGTGGTCCCTATCGTGTTGAGGGCTTCCGGTTGCCAGAGCAGGTAGTGGTATTTTTGAGTGAGCTCGCGCCTAGAAGGAAATGTTTAAAGATACAATGGGTTATCTGTCGGTTCCCAGCCGGAATTGATATTGTTTATTTAATAATATTTTGGGGTTGTAAGTTATATTTTATGATTGGTAGTTGTAATCTTGTCTCATATTTATCCTGTTGATCCTGTTAGTAGTTAATCAGGGTTTATGCTTATTTAATTATTAGGTTAAAGGTGTGTGAGTCCTCATTTCCTAACCCCGAGATTGAGGGCGTCACATTTGTAGCAATCAACAGTTCAATATGTATTAGGTTTCCTTATTCATGTATATCTTAATAACTAGATTGATTGTGTAACTGTACAGTATATAAGCATAGATAAGGTTAACATTATATGTGTCGAATATTGATATATCATTCGTGTAACCAAGCAGCTCTCGAAAATATCTGTTCATCCTTTGAGAGAGTTTTATAAACAATTTTTATTCATTAATATAAAGACTGTTCTTCATCTTTGAGATTTAATTTCAATTTAATTGTTATACACTATATTCACCCCCACTATAGTATACTGAAAGGCCTAATAATTGGTATCAGAGCTTGTTGTTGATACAAAAACAGATTAAGATCCAATAAAACAATAAAACATGGTAGAAAAGAAACTTAACAAACACAACCAGCACTAGTCACAAATCAAATCAATAACAATATGAGCATATATAAAACCATCAGAGTTCCCATTCTGAAAGTGAATTTACATCCTATTGGTAAAGTAAAGATGGCTATGTGTCCACTAGCTACATATCTTGAATATCTGATAAGGATTTTTGATGGTCCTTACAAGCCTGAGAAACTGAATGTTTCTGTTGCGGGTGAGCCTAAAAAGATGGTTGATAAAGAAGAGAAGGACTACACTGCTGAAGATCTAGCATCGATCATGAAAGATGCCAAGGACAGACATCTCTTGCATAGCAGTTTGGATAGTGTTATATCCAATAGACTCATTGGATGTAAAACTACCAAGGAGATATAGGATACCTTGGAGGTTAAGTATCAAGGCTCAATTGCTATGAAGAAAAATAGGAAAACTATACTCACACAAGAGTATGAGCATTTTGACTCAAAAGATGATGAGCTACTGATTGAGATCTATGAGAGGTTTCAGAAATTGTTGAATGATATGTCACTTGTAGACAAAGAGTATGATGCAGAAGACTCAAATAAGAAGTTTCTTCTTGCACTCCCCAAAAAGTGGGACTTAAAGGTCAAGTCCATAAGAGACAACTATGATCTTGAATATACACCCCTGGATGAGATCTATGGAATGCTGAAAATTCATGAACTGGAGATGGAGCAAAAGAGAAAAAGAAAGGGGTCAAGATCTAAGGGAAAGGTTTTTAAGAAATAGTCATTCAAGAGGAAATGCTATGATTGCAAAGTTTGATACCGAGTCATCAAATATATACTGATGATGAATCGAACTCTGATATCTTTACCGACTCTTAAAGTGATCATTGTGATGATGGGAAGATCTTGCAGATGGCTGCTTTAATGGTTAAAATCTTTAAGAGGATGGCTTATAAGGACTTCAAGAAAGGAAAGAGGTTTTCCAGGAAAGGCTCTAGTGCTTCAAACACTGATAAGAAGAACTACATAAAATATGATGATTAAGAGCCCAAATCTGGAAAAGTTGACTCCAAGATCAAGTGTTACAACTGTGATGGAGTTGGAAATTTTGTAGTTGAATGCAGAAAGCTAAAAGCTAAACGAAGAAAGCCTTGATCACAAAGAAGAAGAACTAGGATGATGCTTCAGAATTTGATGAGGGTGTTAACTATGCTCTCATAGAAAATGTTGAAAGTGAATCTGAGGCTCTCGAGACCAATATACCTCAAACAACTCTATCTTTTGATACTGATGATATCCATGAGTTAAGATTATTTCTTAAAAGCTTGCATGTTAGTTATAGGGAACAAACCATTGAAAGTGCTAGGATCAGAATTGAGAATTCTGACTTAAAGAAAAGAGATGATTTCCTAGAAGCTGAGTTAATTTTCATGCTAGAAATTTAAAAATAAAGAGATGTTGTTGTTTATGTTAAAGATAAATTGTTAGAAAAACATGCTTATCTTGAGAATGAGTTAGTTAAAGAAAGGGAAATAATCAAACTCTGGACTAATTCAGGAAAAAAAACTTATAGAATAATTTAAAGTGGCTATTGGGGGTCAGAATTAGGTAATCTAGAAAAACCTAGTAGTGAAGATGTTAAAGAAAGCGGGTATGCGAATCTTAAACTAGTAAATACTGATAAACAGGTTAAAAAGAAGAAGACTAAGTTAAAACCTGTTAAGTTTGACTTAAATACTGATGGACTTAAATTAGTAAGTCAGACGAGTTCAAAATCAGCATTTAAGCCAAATTTAAAATCTGATAGTTATGAACAGGGTAAGGCCAAGTCAGTAAATATTGGTTTAATGACTCTGAACAGGTTTAATCAAAAGCTGAAAGAAATTAAAATGAAGAACAAGGAAAATAGCCAAGGAAAAATAGGAATAGAAAGGTAGTGTCAATAAGGATAACAAATATAAACAAATTCCTAATGCACTTAGAAAGGCTTGTTTAAATTGTGGTAGTGCTAATCATATTGCTGTTGTTTACATGAAGAGTAAGGGATTAAATACTGTTCCTCCTAAATCAGAGTTTAGGAGCAGAATAGTTAGATATAGACTACAACAACCTTGTTTTCATTATGGAAGTACATAGCACTCTATTTACACATGTAAAGAGTATCACAATTTGTATTATGACTATTATAAACTGAAATCCTCTTTGAATAAAATTAAAATTATTTTTGTATTTGTATCTCCTTATATTAAGAATGTTAACATAAACTCTAATATGAAGACTTCTGCTACAAATGTTAATTAATTTAATATGGTCAAAGGATCCAAAAAAGGTCGGGTCTTAAAAATTCTAACTAATGGTTTATCTAATTATAGGGTAACAGGAAAATACTCTAGTCAGTGGATGCTCAAGACATATGACTGGAAATAAATCCCTACCACTAGAGTTTAAGGAGAATGTCGATCCAAGTGTTTCTTATGGAGATGGGAACTTAGGAAAAACTTTGTAATATGGAAAGATTAAACTAGGGAATGTAATAATTGATAATGTAGCTCTAGTTACAAGACTTATATATAACCTGATGAGTGTAAGTCAAATCTATGATAGAGGTTATCATATGAATTTTAATGATGAGCATTTTGAAATTATCAGCAATTAAAGTGGCATTGTTACAATAATTGGTTACAGATATGGTAACTAATATGAAACCAAGGTTTCCACAAATAGTGATGGGTGTATAATTTGTTTGTTATGTAGAGAAACTGTGGAAGGCAACTAAAATTGGAATATAAGACATTCTCAACTAGACTTCAACAATATTAATGAACCTGTGAAGAAAGATCTTGTAAGAGGATTGCCCAATTCAGTTATATTTCTGATGGACTGTGTGATTCATGCAAGAAGACCAAGCTAAGGAAATCATCAGTTAAGAGTAAGACTAAATTCTCAATTTTTGAACCATTCCACTTATTATATATTGATTTTTCTAGTCTAGTTAATGTAATTTATATAGCCAAGAAGAGGTATGCACTTGTCATTGTTGATGAGTACACCAGATACACATAGGTTTTTTTTTTCTGCACACAAAGGATAAGACACAATCCATTCTTCTTGATCATATGAAGCAACTGGAAAAAGTATTAACACATATTATGAAAAAAAATTGAAGTGATAATGGAACTGAATTCAAGAACAACACTATGGAAGAATTCTGTAAACAAAATGAAATAAAAAAAAATTTCTTCCCCTTGAACTCCACAACAAAATGGAGTTGTAGAAATGAAGAACATAACTCTTATAGAAGCCGCAAGGACCATGCTTGAGGAAGCAAAATTACCAACCTACGTTTGGGCTAAGGCTGTGTAAATTGCATGCTTTACACAGAATGTTACTATGATAAAAAAGAAGGGAAATACACCATTTGAGATGGTAAAGGGAAAGAAGCAAAATTATAAGTACTTTCATACTTTTGGTTGGAAATGCTTTGTTCTCAAAACTCATCCTGAACAACTTACAAAGTTTGACCTAAAAGATGATGAATGCATTTTTTTTGGATATCCACTATCAACAAAAGTCTTCAGAGTTTATAATCTGAGAACAAAAGTAGTCATAGAATCCATTCATGTATCTTTTGATGATAAGAAGATCATAGGTCTAAAAGATGTAGATGATCATGAACAACTGAGATTTAAAAATAAAGTACCATATGCTGAATAGTTAAATCCTGATATAATCTCAAACATTAATATACATTAATACTGAAAATCCTGATATCACACTAAACTCCGATGAACCACTTGTACCAGTGGTAACTCTACAAATACTGAATCACATGTTGAGGAGGATCAACATGACCAATATCAGGAGTCAAGTTCAAGTGATACAGGCGAAGACACATCATGAGACACTTCATCGGACTCTAATTTCTCAAATACTGATGAGACAAATCCTGATAATTCCGAAAACACTGATTTAGGAGGAGTTTTAGAAATAACAATGATACACACCAAGATGGTAATAGAGACTTCATGGATCATGGGGGATGATCTTCTTTAAGAAGCCAACTTTCTTCTGCAATAAAATTGACTAAGTCACACACTCATGACTTAATCATTGGAAATCCTAATAGTGGTGTGAAGACAAGGAAAGCCACACAAAATGAATATCTCTATCATTCTTTTCTATCTCAAAGTGAACCAAAAAAAGTGGATGAAGCTCTTCTAGATGCTGATTGGGTCCTAACAATGCAAGCTGAGCTCAATGAATTTGAAAGAAACAATATATGGACTCTAATGCCAAGGCCAAATAACATATAAGCGGTTAATACTAAATGGGTGTTCGGAAACAAAACTAATAGTGAGTGTATCATTACAAGATATAAAGCAAGGCTATTTACAAAGGGGCACTCCCAATAAGAAGGAATTGACTATGATGAGACTTTTGCTCCTGGTGCAAGACTAGAGCCCATAAGAATCTTCTTGGCCTATGTTGCTCACATAAAGTTTAAAGTGTTCCAAATAGATGTAAAAAGTGCATTTCTCAATGGTGAACTTGACGAAAAAGTTTATGTTGAATAACATTTAGGATGAATTAGTCTAAAATATCCAAATCATGTCTACAGATTGGATTAAACACTCTATGGACTAAAGCAAACTCCAAGAGCCTAGTATAAAACACTTGCACAGTTTTTACTGGATAGTGGTAAGGACTTGTTATTAGTTCAGATATATGTTGATGAAATCATTTTAGGCTCTACTAATGATAAATTATCTGAGAGGTTTGCTAAGATGATATAGTGTAGATATTAGATGAGTATGATGGGATAATTGAGTTATTTTCTGGGTTTGCCGAAAAGGTTTGGAATGCAAGACAGCTCAACTACTACAACTCTCATGGCCACTACAATCAAGTTAGATTTAAATACTAGTTCATCAGTTGATATAATTAACTATAAGCTAAGTTTGGCTCACTCATATTTTTCATTATAAATTAGCCTGATATCATGTATGCTACCTGTCTATGTGGAAAGTTTCAAGCTAATCCAAGAAAACTACATCTGATAGCTGTAAAAAGAATTTCCAAATATCTCAAAGGAACCATAATACTTGGTTTGTGGTATCCTAGTGATTCATACTTTAAGCTAATAAGATATTCAGATGCTGATTTTACAGGATACAAAATAGACAGTGTTAGGTCCACTAGGTACATACTGGGGGAGGGGTGAATATATGTTCTTCATTTTAAAACTAAAATGGAGCAGGAAATGAAACTTTAAAATGAATTAAAAAACACAAGAGATTTCATGGAATAATTCTTATGTAAAGTAATTAAACCACAAAGGTTTTCTTAGACTTTGGAATATATATTCAATGTTACAAAAAGAAAGATCAATACAAATTTGTAAGCTATTAAAATAATGGCATCTTTCTATCACTCTAAAAACCTACAGCTCTTATCAAATGATAATCAAAAAAATCAAAGAAACTATATATGATGAGTGTATCTAAATGTGTAAGACCTTAATGGTGAATAATCAATTGGGTATGAGCTCTCCTTGTCAAATCAATGTTTTTGTGTGCTGATAATAGTTTGCAAGAGCTTCACACTATTCACCGGTCGAGAGATACAATTCCAACATGCATCTTTTTAATTATATAGGCTGGTAGGTAGAGTACTAGCTTGGAGAGGAAGAAAGCATACACAGATTAATTATATCTAAGTATTTAAAATGACAGCAACTTCCATTTTTGTCCAACATGTGCTTTGTACTATTCCCTTGAGCAAGTGGTGCCTAAGAAGGATAACTACCACTTAGTTTCTTACTCAAATATTCAAGTGGCGCCTCCTAGGTGTTGTACAAGACTTGGTGGCAACTAAAGTAGTCCAATGCCTTTGATGCATGTGGTGCCTATAGGTAAGTAGGAGAGGGTGGTGGCTAATGCAGGGTACAATATAGAGTTTTAACTTAGTTTCTGAGTGGACAAGCTGTAGGTGGCACCTACAAGGGTACCATAGGAAGGAGTGGTGCCTAAAGGGTGCATAGGGACTCCTTTATTTAGTTTCTGGAGTTGGTGGCGCCTCTAAGGGGCCAATGAAGAAGGTAGTGACGCCTATAGTGAACAAGGTGCACTTCTGACTTAGTTTTTGATCTCATTTTTCCTTGTGCCTCATACTAGGTCAATAAAACTTCTAGTACTTAGTTTTTGAGCCATATGATGAGGTAGTGGGTCCTACTAGGTAAAAGAGTAGCTTTGGTGACTCCTACTATAAGGTAGTGATCACTTTCACTTAGTTTTTGTAGAGCACTTTAACCCTTTAACTTTTCCATCTTCATGGCTTCTCTCCGAGCCTTCATATAAAGCATATATCCTTCATATTTAGATAAAAATCCTTACTTAAAGTTCTTCTAATGATAGTACTTGGTTTCCCATCACTTATCACTGACGCCTAGTGTAATGGTCTGGTTCACAGATGAATAGTGCCGCTCTAATGTCTTCGTACTATAGTCTTTTCAAAATATTGTTCAGTCTTCTACCATATATAACCAACTTCACTAAGATTCCTTGATGTCTTCATACTAATCCTAAGAACTGCTTCGAATATCTTCAATCTTATTCCTCTGTTGCTTGAACATATTAATGAACTACACCCGGACTTCTGTTGACGACTTTTTCACTACAATTCTAAGAACCATATGTGTCGATACCTAATCTTCAATCTTTACTGATCTCAGTGGAACATAGATTATTTGCATGTCCTTTGGTCTATAATGAGTTATCCAAACCAACATTGTTGAGTTATGCATACAACTTTAATCTTGCTCAACAATCTCCCCCAATTTGACTATTACACCTAACGCTCAAATAATAACGGAGAAGTAACAGTTTGGAGGATAACTCAACTAACTCCAAAAATAGATCTTCCCTAAGCTTCCAACATTTAGTTCTGGACTTGTAAATAATACTATCTTGTATGTTCTGCATTTTC
Organism: Apium graveolens; assembly: GCF_009905375.1. NCBI lineage: Eukaryota > Viridiplantae > Streptophyta > Magnoliopsida > Apiales > Apiaceae > Apium > Apium graveolens. Next base: position 276,634,479 of record NC_133652.1, on the reverse strand, counting down.
TATAAACCTTCGGCTTTAGCAGAGAACTGATAATGGGTGTAGGGTTTTAAAATTTTAAAATATGAAACCAAAAAGTGATTTGACCTGAATAAGGAATCTCATTTTTGTCCAAAAATAATTTTATTTTTTGCAAAATGTCAAATCTGACCATGTACATGTAATTTAGTGTTCCATTTTTTTAAATTGCCAATTCGATATAAAATCATTAATGATTTAAAGTATAAACATTAATATCTTGAGTATTTCAATTTAAAATATATCCAATCCATATGTAGATATTTTTGTATTATTAAAAACAAAATGTACAAACTATATCTTCTAGTTATGAAAATAATCTTCTCTTTGGTAAGGCTAAATATTTCAATTATATCATCACAATAAAAGTGATAAATCATTGCAATAGTTACAATACGAACTATTTATTATTTTTCCATAATTTTTATCTATTATAACTGTAAGCTTAACGGAATTAAAGAGATATCTTTGTGTGTAGTTTCATAAATATATGTGTACAATAATGTTCAATGAAGGAATTTTATTTTATGTAATTCTTTTATAGTTTATAGACATGACCAAAGTATTATTATTATTTTTTAAATCTTATCTAAGAATTAGATTAAGGTGTAAGGTATTTATTTTATCAAGAATAAAAGCTAGTGAATATATGAAGTTATACTATTGATATCATTTGCACTTCTATTAAAAATATAGACAAAGTGACCTCGCCGAATTTATAATAATGGTAGCATTTGCATTTCTATTGATAATATATGGTATTCTAATATATGTTAACTGAAGTGCAATAAAATATATAAAAAACAGTGTTGTAAAAATTATCAACTCGGCCTAGTGACTCATTTTGGACCCCTCGTCCAACCCAAGTTCTGAGTACTCGGGTACAAAATTGATTATACTAAAACTCAGTCAAAACTCGGTTCGACTCCGAGTAATTGAAGTGAAGACTCTTACTCTGGCTGAACGCTTGAAATGTTAATCAGTGCTTCTTCTCTAATCTATACACTCTTTACTACTCGTTATTTTCTTCTTTAATCTCTTTTTTTAGAAATTAAAAATCAAATATTTAATATCTTGATTCATGATTGAAGCCCTCACCAAATCAAAGATTCAATATTTTAATTGATATTTGAAAAAATATAATTCAATATCTCCTCGTAATGTATATTAACTACTTATGAATTCCTTAGTTGGTACTAGTGTTGCATTTGTAACTTTGAATCATGATGTTTATGACTGTATTTGTATTGGACCCTTTAAAATATGATTTAGGTTTTTGTTATATGTGTTATTTGTTGCTCTTATTCTATTTTTTTGTTTGTGATATACTATATATAATGGAAACACTTATAAATGTTAGTTCACCTGTCGCAACAAATTCAGTGTCTATAAAAACTATAGATGCAACAAATTCTAGTGGTAAGGTTATTGATGTTGTCGGGCAATATGGAATAATGGTCCCTGATAAAACAAATAAAGGAAGGTGTAATTTATGTGGCAGTGAATGTTGTTGGATTTTTAACGCAGCAGGTTTATAGGAAAACACTTTTACACATACAAAATCCAAATTAAAAGCATATAAATCGTGAATAAAAATTCGAGGGATCAAATCTAACCTTTATAAATAATTCGGAGACAACGATCAGAGATCCTTAGCAGTTGCTCCTCAAGTGTGAAGCACTCCACCGGTATCCACCAAGAAAACGATGTTAAGGAGGAGGAAGGAGGTGGAGAGAATTGGGTTTTCCAAACTTTTTGGGTTTTCGGGTTTCGAGGTTGGAATAAAATTAGGGTCTATAATAGTGTATTTATAGGCAAAATTTTTAGCTGAAATTTTCCCATAAATATTATTATTATTATCCCATTTATTAGAATTAAATTACCTTTTAATCATTAATCCTTTTTCTAAACACTTTAGAAATAATTCTCTCTCTTGATTTAATTTCCAAAAATTAAATCCTTAATTAATAATATTAAGAACTTTTCTTAATTAATTTATAATCAATTAAATCTCATTTAATCAATTATTAAATTTGCCAAATAATTATTTATTTTACAAATAAATAATTATTAGCCATTATTAATTAATTTCTCCACCAATAAATCATTCTCTTTTTATGGTTTGTGTTAAAGATAAATTGTTAGAAAAACATGCTTATCTTGAGAATGAGTTAGTTAAAGAAAGGGAAATAATCAAACTCTGGACTAATTCATGAAAAAAAACTTATAGAATAATTTAAAGTGGCTATTGGGGGTCAGAATTAGGTAATAGATAAACGTAGTAGTGAAGATGTTAAAGAAAGTGGGTATGCGAATCTTAAACTAGTAAATACTCATAAACATGTTAAAAAGAAGAAGACTAAGTTAAAACCTGTTAAGTTTGACTTAAATACTGATGGACTTAAATTAGTAAGTCAGACGAGTTCAAAATCAGCATTTAAGCCAAATTTAAAATCTGATAGTTATAAACTGAAATCCTCCTTGGATAAAATTAAAATTATTTTTGTATTTGTATCTCCTAATATTAAGAATGTTAAAATAAACTGTAATATGAAGACTTCTGCTACAAATGTTAATTAATTTAATATGGTCAAAGGATCCAAAAAAGGTCGGGTCCTTCAAAATTCTAATGGTTTATCTAATTATAGGGTAATAGGAAAATACTCTAGTCAGTGGATGCTTAAGGCATGTGACTGGAAATAAAGCCCTACCACTAGAGTTTAAGTGGCAATGTTATCATATGAATTTTAATGATGAGCATTTTGAAATTATCAGCAATTAAAGTGGCAATGTTGCAATAATTGGTAACAGACATGGTAACTTATATGAAACCAGGGTTTCCACAAATAGTGATAGGTCTATAATTTGTTTGTTATGTAGAGAAACTGTGGAAGGCAACTGAAATTGGAATAGAAGACATTCTCAACTGAACTTCAACAATATTAATAAACCTGTGAAGAAAGATCTTGTAAGAGGATTGCCCAATTCAGTTTTATTTCTGATGGACTGTGTGATTCATGCAAGAAGACCAAGCTAAGGAAATCATCAGTTAAGAGTAAGACTAAATTCTCAATTCTTGAACCATTTCACTTATTATATATTGATTTTTCTAGTCTAGTTAATGTAATTTATATAGCCAAGAAGAGGTGTGCACTTGTTATTGTTGATGAGTACACCAAATACACATAGGTTTTTTTCTGCACACAAAGGATAAGACACAATCCATTCTTCTTATTCATATGAAGCAAGTGGAAAAAGTATCAACACATATTATGAAAATAATTTGAAGTGATAATGGAACTGAATTCAAGAACAACACTATGGAAGAATTCTGTAAACAAAAGGAAATCAAAAAAAATTTCTTCCCCATGAACTCCACAACAAAATGGAGTTGTAGAAATGAAGAACATAACTCTTATAGAAGCCGCAAGGACCATGCTTGAGGAAGCAAAATTACCAACCTACGTTTGGGCTAAGGCTGTGCAAATTGCATGCTTTACGCAGAATGTTACTATGACAAAAAAGAAGGGAAATACACCATTTGAGATGGTAAAGGGAAAGAAGCAAAATTTTAAGTACTTTCATACTTTTGGTTGGAAATGCTTTGTTCTCAAAACTCATCCTGAACAACTTACAAAGTTTGACCTAAAAGATGATGAATGTATTTTTGTTGGATATCCACTATCAACAAAAGTCTTCAGAGTTTATAATCTGTGAACAAGAGTAGTCATAGAATATATTCATATATTTTTTGAGGATAAGAAGATCATAGGTCTAAAAGATATAGATGATCATGAACAACTGAGATTTGAAAATAAAGTACCATATGCTGAATAGTTAAATCCTGATATAATCTCAAACATTAATACACATTTATACTGAAAATCCTCATATCACACTAAACTCCGATGAACGACTTGTACCAGTGGTAACTCCACAAATACTGAATCACATGTTGAGGAGGATCAACATGACCAATATTAGGAGTCAAGTTCAAGTGATACAGGCGAAGACACATCATGAGACACTTCATCAGACTCTAATTTCTCAAATACTGATGAGACAAATCCTGATAATTCCAAAAACACTGATTTAGGAGGAGTTTTAGAAATAACAATGATACACACCAAGATGGTAATAGAGACTTCATGGATCATGGGGGATGATCTTCTTTAAGAAGCCAACTTTCTTCTATAAGAAAATTGACTAAGTCACACACTCATGACTTAATCATTGGAAATCCTGATAGTGGTGTGAAGATAAGGAAAGCCACACAAAATAAATGTCTCTATCATTCTTTTCTATCTCAAAGTGAACCAAAAAAAGTGGATGAAGCTCTTCTAGATGCTGACTGGGTCCTAACAATGCAAGATGAGCTCAATGAATTTGAAAGGAACAAAGTATGGACTCTAATGCCAAGGCCAAATAACATATAAGTGGTTAATACTAAATGGGTGTTCGGAAACAAAACTAATAGTGAGTGTATCATTACAAGATATAAAGCAAGGCTATTTACAAAGGGAACTCTCAATAAGAAGGAATTGACTATGATGAGCCTTTTGCTCCTGGTGCAAGACTAGAGCCCATAAGAATCTTTTTGGCCTATGCTGCTCACATGAAGTTTAAAGTGTTCCAAATAGATGTAAAAAGTGCATTTCTCAATGGTGAAATTGATGAAAAAGTTTATGTTGAACAACATTCAATATTAATTAGTCTAAAATATCCAAATCATGTCTACAGATTAGATTAAACACTCTATGAACTAAAGCAAACTTCAAGAGCCTAGTATAAAACACTTGCACAGTTTTTACTGGACAGTGGTAATGACTTGTTATTAGTTCAGATATATGTTGATGAAATCATTTTTGGCTCTACTAATGATAAATTATCTGAGAGGTTTGCTAAGCTGATGCAGTCTAGATATTAGATGAGTATGATGGGAGAATTGAGTTATTTTCTGGGGTTACAAGTCAAGAAAAGTGAAGAAGGGATCTTCATTAGTCAATCTAAATATATAAAAAATTTGCCGAAAAGGTTTGGAATGCAAGACAGCTCAACTACTACAACTCTCATGGCCACTACAATCAAGTTAGATTTAAATACTAGTTCATCAGTTGATATAATTAACTATAGAGCTAAGTTTGGCTCACTCATATTTTTCATTGTAAATAGGCCTGATATCATGTATGCTACCTGTCTATGTGGAAAGTTCCAAGCTAATCCAAGAAAACTACATCTGATAGCTGTAAAAAGAATTTCCAAATATCTCAAAGGAACCATGAATCTTGGTTTGTGGTATCCTAGTGATTCAGACTTTAAGCTAATAAGATATTTAGATGCTGATTTTACAGGATACAAAATAGACAGTGTTAGGTCCACTAGGTACATACCGGGGAGGGGTGAATATATGTTCTTCATTTTAAAACTAAATGCAACGGAAAATGAAACTTTAAAATAAAATAAAAAACACAAGAGATTTCACGAAATAATTCTTATATAAAGAAATTAAACCACAAAGGTTTTCGTAGACTTTGGAATATATATTCAATGTTACAAAAAGAAAGATCCAATACAAATTTGTAAGCTATCAAAATAATGGAATCTTTCTATCACTCTAAAAACCTACAGCTCTTATCAAATGATAATCAAAAAAATCAAAGAAACTATAAATGATGAGTGTATCTAAATGTGTAAGACCTTAATGGTGAATAATCAATTGGGTATGAGCTCTCCTTGTCAAATTAATGTTTTTGTGTGCTGAGAATAGTTTGCAAGAGCTTCACACTATTCACCCGTCGAGAGATACAATTCTAACCTGCATCTTTTTAATTATATATGCTGGTAGGTAGAGTACTAGCTTGGAGAAGAAGAAAGCATACATAGATTAATTATATCTAAGTATTTAAAATGACAACAACTTCCATTTTTGTCCAACATGTGCTTTGTACTATTCCCTTGAGCAAGTGGTCCCTAAGAAGGATAACTACCACTTAGTTTCTTGCTCAAATATTCAAGTGGCGCCTCCTAGGTGTTGTACAAGACTTGGTGGCACCTAAAGTAGTCCAATGCCTTTGATGCATGTGGTGCCTATAGGTAAGTAGGAGAGGGTGGTGGCTCATTAAGGGTACAATATAGAGTTTTAACTTAGTTTCTGAGTGGACAAGCTGTAGGTGGCACCTACAAGGGTACCATAGGAAGGAGTGGTGCCTAGAGGGTGTATAGGGACTCCTTTATTTAGTTTCTGGAGTTGGTGGCACCTCTAAGAAGCCAATGAAGAAGGTAGTGATGCCTATAGTGAACAAGGTGCACTTCTGACTTAGTTTTTGATCTCATTTGTTCCCTGTGCCTCATACTAGGTCAATAAAACTTCAAGTACTTAGTTTTTGAGCCATATGATAAGGTAGTGGCTCCTACTAGGTAAAAGAGTAGCTTTGGTGACTCCTACTATAAGGTAGTGATCACTTTCACTTAGTTTTTGTAGAGCACTTTAACCCTTTAACTTTTCCATCTTCACCGCTTCTCTCCGAGCCTTCATATAAAGCATATATCCTTTATATTTAGATAAAAATCCTTACTTAAAGTTCTTCTAATGATAGTACTTGGTTTCCCATCACGTATCACTGACGCCTAGTGTAATGGTCTGGTTCACAGATGAATAATTTCCCTCTAATGTCTTCGTACTATAGTCTTTTCAAAATATTGTTCAGTCTTCTACCATATATAACCAACTTCACTAAGATTTCTTGATGTCTTCACACTAATCCTAAGAACTGCTTCGAATATCTTCAATCTTATTCCTCTGTTGCTTGAACATATTAATGAACTACACCCGGACTTTTGTTGACGACTTCTTCACTACAATTCTAAGAACCATATATGTCGATACCTAATCTTCAATCTTTACTGATCTTAGTGGAACATAGATTATTTGCAAGTCCTTTGTTCTATGATGAGTTATCCAAACCAACATTGTTGAGTTATGCATACACCTTTAATCTTGCTCAACAATCTCCCCCAATTTGACTTTTACACCTAACGCTCAAATAATAACGGAGAAGTAACAGTTTGGAGGATAAATCAACTAACTCCAAAAATAGATCTTCCCTAAGCTTCCAACATTTAGTTATGGACTTGTAAATAATACTATCTTATATGTTCTGTATTTTCTATAAACCTTCGGCTTTAGCAGAGAACTAATTCTTCTCTCCCTTATATAAAGTTGTAGATAAATACATTTTCCAAATATTGCCTTTAATCTTCAGATCTTCCCATAGAGCATATATAAAATATTTTGGAACTCAGAACCAATAATCTCTCTCTCTAATATGAAGAACCTCTTCCTTAGTACAATAAAGGTGAAAACTCTCCTCCTTAGAATATGGAAAACTATTTTTCAGTATAATCTCTAAAATATCTCTATAATCTCTCCCCCTTAGTTGAGTAATTTTTTAAAATGTATCAGAATAGGGAATAGGACCGCACAACCAAGTGAAGAAATTATAAAGTATAACCCTTTTCCTCACCTTGAAACTGCATGTTTTCTGTTTAGTGATCTCACAATATATTTCACTCCACTCTCATACTCAATTGTTTTTCACTCAGTCTCACTGTGTGTCACTCACTTAGAGCTCCAAACATCTAAGGGGGTGTTTGGTTGATGGTTAATGTGCCCGTTTAATGGGAATCGAAACCTTAAACCCAAGTGATAGTGTTTGGATTACCAATTTAGTGGCGGGGAATGGGAACTCCATTCCCTCTTGGTGGGTAAATCAAACCCACCATACCCCTTGGGTTTCCATTTCATTCCCATTCCCATTAACCCCCATTCCCATTCCCATCCCCTCAATTCCCATTCCCGATTCCCATTCCCATCGTGCATCCAAACGCCTCCTAAGTGTACCTGCAAGAAAATCCTTTTTACAGAAAAGTTGCCTTTCACCTTCAAGGATGGAAACTCTCAGTCAAGAGATTCAAAAATGTTCCTTCTGAGAGCAGAAATTAGAAATATTTTAAGTGGTAGAATTCCTAATATCCCCCAATATCTGAATCCTTATTTACAAGTTATAATTTTGACTAAAGTTAGTTGAGTTATCCTCTAAATTTTTGCTTCTCCATTATTACTCAGTCAAATGTAACTTTTAATATGATCAAAGTACATTAACTCTCATATATAAATATGAGGATTTCAAGTCTAAGGACCATTACATCGTTATTATTATGAGAATTACTTATGACACAACAGACATATAGAATCTCATATAGGGTTTATCTAACATCATGTACGTTTACATCAGCTTGTATTTTTGACTTTAGTATTACTATACATATGATACATTCACTTCTATTTAAGACAATACAACAACTCAACCCATGTATTATGTTAGCCCAACAGATTCAAATTATTTGTGTCCTATGTACATATGGCTTATGAGTACTTAACGGAATTGAAGAGATATCTCTGTGTATAGTTTCATAATTATATGATGAAGTATTTCGAAATTTTCCATGAAGGAGTCATGTTTTATGTAATTATGTTATCATTTATAGACATGAACCTAAGAAATATTTTTCTTTTATTTTTTGTTAAATCTGACCTAAGAACTAGATTGAGGTGTAAAATATATATCATATGGAGAATAAAAGCAAGTTATACTATTAGTACCATTTGCACTTCTATTAATAATATATACAAAGTGAACTAGCATAAGTTATAATATTGGTATTATTTGCACTTCTACTAATAACATATGATGTTCAAGTGTACAAAGTGACCTTGCCTCTAATATATGTTAACTGGGGTGGGTTGCTTGATCCAGGAAATTTTTTTAATCAGGTACTAAGATAATTCTAAAGTCTGTACGCTAGCTTGAATCCGTAAAAGAATCGGTCAAGACCTTTGGAACCCAAATTGAGATATGCTCAATTTTTATATTGATGGCCAAATACCTCCTATAAGAACACTCTTATTTTTAAGACTCATTTAATAGATAATTTCTTTGGAGAACTGAAGTGACAATGAAAATTCTAAGAGGCTGAAACAATGAAAACCTCTTTTACAGAGATTTCGGCTATACATTTTGGTGGCAGCAACCAAATATATAAATAGTGTTTAAGAGCTTTTGCTATTTTAATCATTATAAAGTATGTTATATTTGTACTCCAAACATTAATGATGAAGAGTATCTACAAAGACCATAAACTTATAAAAAAATTAAGAGAACGGTTTTTTTGTGAATATTCATAATGGCACAATTCTATGGGGTTCTCCTAGGAATAATGGAATAGGACATCCAAGGAATATTGTGTGTTAGATAATGAGTACAAGAAATTGGGCTTGAGGTTACGTTGCTATGTCTTACTGATACTTGTTAAAAAGTAATGGATTTGAACCCATTTGGTAGCCACAAACTATTACCAGGTGACATATGGAGCAAATTTCTTTCTTTCACAAGGAAAAAATAACTATTGTAACTAACATCACTTCTCATCAAGGTCGATGATTATGAAAACTTTTGCCAATAGTATTATGTTAGCTGATGGAAAACAAAAAGTATCTTGAGAAATGTCAAATGTGATGTAATTTAGAGCTTCATTTTTTAAAAACTACATCCTTTAGTTAAGAAAGTAATTTTCTTTTTGGTACACCTAAATTTGGATGACATAATCATAATAAAAGTGATAAATTATTACAATAGTTAGAATATGAACTATTTATTATTTTTACATAATTTTTATGTATTATAACTCTAAGCTTAATATGAGAGAAAAAATTGAAAATTTAAGAATGTAGAATTGGTGCATTACACCAGTTATAAGCAAGTATCAATAAATATGTTTAATTTAGAAATTTGACAACTATTTGGTTACACGTTCAAGAAATAAAAGAGGATAATGGACTATTTATATTTCTTGCAACATATTTAATACCATTGATTCCATGGAGAGACACATTTTGACTCACACAAACCTGATGCATAACACATATAATTGTGTTTGGTATACAAATGCCTACCAATAATGTGTAGAATATTGGTTACAAATGATTCACCAATGTGTGCGTGTAAAGAGGGTTAGGGATATGGGGTAGGGATATGGGGTAGGGATATTAAATATCTAAAGATCATTATAGTAGTCTTCATGCAATTATATGCATTACTAGACACAAAAGACAAAACATATATACTAATCTGTAAGAGACAAAATAGTAGAGCAATATATATGAATTATTTTACCCAATCATTAATAGGTTCATTATTTGTAGAATTGTCTTTGGAGGAAGATATGGTTACTGGTCAGTGTGAGAGTCTTGATAGCCACACAAGCTAGAACAATTATGATCATGGATATCTGATTACTACACTTGACCATATTTTAAAATTTGTAGTTTAGTGACTTTTGAATTTTTTGGTCCTACTAAATCAATGTACTATCATCCATAGCTCAAAATCAAGATTGATAAATTTCTTTAAAAGGATAAGGAAAAATAAAGTTATATTATCATCCTATAGCCAGCTTGCTTACAAAAAAAATATGGAATTATCACTTTTATATATTGAAGACAGTACAACAACTCAACCCAGTGCAGCAGATTAAGAACATTTGTGTCCTATGTACATATGATCAGGTAAGTACATAAGGGAATTAAAGAGATATCAATGTGTGTAGTTTCATAAATATACAATGAAGTGTTTAGTACTGTTCAATGAATGAATCTTGTTTCATGTAATTCTATTATCGTTTACAGACATGACCAAAGTATTATTATTATTATTATTATTATTATTTTTTAAATCTGACCTAAGAATTAAATTGAGATGTAAGGTATTTATTTTATCAAGAATAAAAGCTAGCGAATATATGAAATTACACTATTGGTATCATTTGCACTTCTATTAAAAATATAGACAAAGTGACCTCACCGAATTTATAATAATGGTAGCTTTTGCATTTCTATTGACAATATATAAACTGAAGTGCAATAAAATATATATAAAACATTGTTGTAAAAATTATCAACTCGCCCTACGGACTCATTTTCGACCCCTCCACCAACCCAAGTTCCGAGTACTCGGGTAGAAAATTGATTATACTAAAACTCGGTCAAAACTCAAGACAGCTTTACATGTGACCCAAAGAAAAAAAGAGAATATAAAGAAGCATATTCAAGAATTCAGAGATGAAGTCATACGATATGATTTAGAGATAATTGATGTGGAAGCTATTACAAAAACCCACATTCACTCGAACCTTTGGATGAATCGGACCTTTGGATGAATATACAAGACTAATAGGGCCTAAAGATTCGACTATTGCATTGCATAAAGTGAAGAGACAACATAATATTAATGATGCAATGTTCAAGGAAAGAACCGGTGTACTTAGCTCGTTGGGTGTAAAAATCTGGTGTACCATTTAATACCACTAATAATTATGGATTTCCTAAATTTGCAGAGGGTGTTGGTAGATTTGGCCCGTGATACATGTCACCTAGTAAATATCACTTAAGGAAGGCCTTATGAAATAATATGAACATGAAGTGTGAATTGTAAACTTCGTACTAGCTTTATATTATCTATTGAAAGTTCAAGTTAATTACACATATGAAGATATATATTTGAATATGTGGATAAGTCTATCAATGAAATTGGAGCAAAAAACACTATTCAAGTAGTTAAGCACAACTATACAAATAACATGTCTACTACAAAACTATTAAAGGAAAAAAAAAACCTATCATATTTTGGATATCTTCTATAACTCATACTTTGAATCTTATTCTCGAACGAATATGTATTTATCACTATACTTTTAGACTATTACACATTTTATGAGCAAATTTTGCTGCAACATTTTAAATTGTTTCACCTTATGACATATATTAGTTTTTTACATTTTTTGCGTACACTATTAAGCAGATTTAATGCAGTTTCTGCTACAATTTTCAACAGTTTTGTACATGTTTTTGCTGTAGTTTTTTAGATTTTTCAGTAGATTTTAAATGTATTTATACGACAATTTTTAGTAGATTTTAACTGTTTTCAGCTAGTATTTTTAACAGATTTTTACATGTTTATGCTGCAATTTTCTGTTATTTTAGCAGGATTTAAATGTATTTATACAGCAATTTTTCGGTAGATTTTAACAGCTTTCTCTTGCTGTTTTCAACATATTTTTACATGTTCATGCTCTAAATATTTATTTTTAGCATATATTACAGATATTACATGAACATATATTTTTTTCTCTTATTCTTCGGGTAGAACTCAAAATTTCAAGGAATAATTGAAGGAACAAATGCACTCACCATTTTTATTTATGCAGATCACAAGACGTAACCTTTAATGAGAAAATGTACCTTTACCGTATTTTTTTGAAATTTTTATTAGTTGCTTGCTGGACTAATTACGGATATGAAATACCATATTTACAAATTATGGCACTGAGCATAGCATTTTTAACTTCAAGCTCATCAGGATGTCACTACAAGAAAAAAGTCCATACACATCACTTTTTGGCTGATGTCTATGTTGTTTCCCAACCGATGTTGATGTCGGTGATGTCTATTCTAGACATCGGTGATGTCTATACTCGATTAGACATCGATTTTAGTTAAAAAATAGATGTCTATGTGTTGATTATTTACATAAAATGCTATAAATAAATTATTTAATAACTAAATTACACCTAATTAAACATGTTAAACATATCATGAGCTATGTTTTTTTATCACAAAACATCAATTTTAGTGAAAAACACTGATCTCTATGTGATGATTTTTTACCAAAAATGCTATAACAAAATTATTTAATAACTAAATTTCACCTATTAAAATATATTAAACATATATTCAGCTATGTTTTTTGTCACAAAACATCGATAATTTTGACAGAGGTGATCTAAAATGACATATTAAACATCTGTTTCTTTAATGAAAGGTGATGTCTAATTCAGCCTATAGACATCAGTATTTTATAAAATGAAGTGATGTGTATGTATCATTTAGACTTGAACATGAGTTAACATCAGTTGTTTGTTTGAAACTAATGTACATTATGTTTTTTGACATCAATTTTTTTTGGTTAAAAGTGATGTTTAAAATGTTACTTGACATCAAGTTTTTCTTAAACCAAATGATTTCTATGTTTCATTTAGACTTGAACCTGGATTTCTTTGACATCAGTTTTTTACCTTAAAGTGATGTACATTATCTTTTTTGACATCAGCTTTTCTTATTTGAAAGTGATGTGTAAGAAATTTATAGACCAAATTGTGTAAAGTTTTACATCACTAATTGTGTAATTGTTGTCTGAGAACGTCAACCAAAATACTAAAACATATGATCTGAAATATAAACTATTACATTCTCTTGAAACCAACTGAAGACATTCAGTCTAATGAAAATTGTAAGATAGTTTTCTCACTATCCTGTTTTGAACACTCTTCAAAATATGAGACACAAATCCTCTCTACACAAGATAGCAAGGGCCCATATAAGTTCCCATTATTTAGATATCTCAACAATTGTAGATGACAAGATGAGCAAGCCGCTTTATCCCAAGCAAGCAAGTATGATCCCCCACTTACTGGACATATGCCATGTGCACGATAAAATCAACCACACGGGTGCTGCATTAACCACCCAAAAAGACATATGTAAAAGAATTTAACAGTCAACTTTGCTCATAAGAGAAACAACTGAACTGCAAATCACAATTTGATGAGAATGGTTGTTTTTCTGTATCCCCATTCATTGTCATACCACGAAACAAGCTTGAGAAAGTTATCATTTAGAGCAATTCCTGCTTTGGCATCAAAGATGCTTGACCTGAAAAATTTAAGTTCGACCACAAGTAAAGATGGATGCTGCATTTTATATTCATTTCATAATCAATCAAACATCTTGCTGAGAGCCTGCTTAAATACGAACTAGCTTAATATATTATGAAGTTACAAGGTTCCAAAGGTAACTTGTAGTAAGGTAGTTCAAAGAGCAATTGAGTAAACAACTTCCCTGGTTTCACAATACAGCCCATGCTTAAAAGGTTTGGTCTCACAAATCAAATATGTAGTGCCGAGCCACAAAAATGAAATAAATGAAAGAAAAGACAACCCGCAAGCTCACTTTCTATCACCCACAAAGTCTCATTTTCCGTGTTGATTGAATTAAGTATATATACTGGTGAATCATACCACATGTCCTATAGTTCTTAGAGAGAAATTCAGCCGCTGTGGATTTGTGCTTAGTACAAACTCCTGAAATAATCATCAGACATTAATAACATGTAAAGCAAAGACCAGAGCAATAATACTGGCCAAAACAAAGAGTATCAGTACCACATTTGTCCAATTGAACTAAAAACTTAACATTTATATACTCTTCAACCAGAGACTGGATGACAGAACTTGCATGATGGTAAGTCTGTAGATAAGTATATCAATGCCAATAACATAGAGCATCAGTACCGCGTATGTGGAGTGATTGGTCAAAGCAATAAAATAATAACACAAGTTAAAACATAAATAGAGAAATGGCACCACCAGGCAAGATACAAGTCTTTTCTAGATGCATTGACCAAGGATATTTTGAGTATATCTCGAAGGTGTGATAACTCAGTTGAAGTAATTAAAATAAAATTCAAACCCTGCAATACAAATTAAAAATGCCAAACTGTGTCACTAAGACATTAACCCCGAAACCTTCTAATATACACCATTACATTTGTTTATATTTGGGTAGAGGGGAGGTAACTTCACACAGAATATTATCAAAGTACTGTGGTGTTTGGTTTGCCTGATTGTTACCATAACTTTATTTTGTTTAAAACCATATATACCATAGCTAATGAAACTGGAGCACTGGACTAAAAAGTTATAACATATAAATGTATATATTACACCGAATAACTATGACAATTTATAGATTTTTCATTTCACAACTTGAACCATTATAGATGCAAAATCCAGGTCAGATTCACCCTCGAGTATTGTGGACAGTTCACGGTAAACTCTTTCAGCATCCAGAAGTACACAAATTCGGCGCATTATTAAAGTACCGCGTCTAGAAAAAAAAAATCAATGATCCCAAAATAGTGGTACTTACACAAAGGATATCAGCTAATTGCGTACTAACTAGGATAAACTATTCCCCAGTACAAAACAGTTTTCCCATAAAAAATACTCATGCCAATACATAAAAGCATACCTGAAAAGAACTGATATGTACGGCTAACAAAAATATTGTGAGCATTATATCATTTAACCTATACCTTGAACCAAAGACAACAACAGGTTTCTCACCAAATAAAAGGGTTTTCTCATCCTTAACTTTGAGTTCATGATGCTTCCAGGAATCATAGACACTGTCATACTTGAACATATATGTCTACGATAAATAATAAACAACAAACAATAATCAGTTTCACTTTCGCAAAAGCAAACAAGGAAGATCAATCTTAGTTGTTAACTTGCAAAACCAACATCAACTTGTAAGCATACACAGTCAATTTCCAATTGACTGAGATTTGACCAGAACACAATCGTTAAAATTAATATCTATTATAATCATTCAATCTTGCATTCAAGTTCCGATCCAGCCTTATAACAACGATAACCGTCTATAAGTAACTTGCAAGTTAAAGATAATTTTAACAGTTAGAGTAAACTTGTGTTCAAAGACTTTCAAGTGACAAGGCAATTTATTAGTTTCTACTAAAGTTCCATTATGCAGTTTTATAAGTAAAAATGAAAATCATCCACTCTAGAACATATAGAAACTTACAATAACTATATAGTAACACTGTCATGAGCCTCTCGTACCCGGGCATAGCGCGCATACAAACAACTTAATTTTGATAACTTGTCTATAAAATAAAGGAGATAAATCTATAACAAGCACCAAATACCAAATCAAAATATTTAAAACCTAATTATATCCGTAATAAAATAATAGATCAGCATTATAACGAGCAAAATTAGATAAACAACACTAAATCAAATCACAAATCACAACTAAAGCAAAAAAATGAGTATTAAAGTTAAAAAATACAATGTAATCAATAGAGATGAAAGGATCGTTAACTTTACATAATTTACAAAAATAAAAAAACCAAACAAAAATACAAATGAACAACCAAAAACACCCAAATTACCTAAAGCTTTAAATCTTTTTCTCAGATTAGGTCCTGTATACAACAAGAAGAAAAGTATTAGCAACAAGTTTAAACACTAAATTAATAAAAAATAAGGGTTTCGAATTAGAAAAAAATCCCAATTTACAAAATTAGGGTTTTGAATTCAAAAATCCTCAACTTTTAAAACCGGTCTTCATGCAGAGAAGACCAGTTCGATTCAAATAGATACAACACTTACCGAAGTAGAGAGGTTAACTGAAAGAGGCTTAACGTATAGATTGAGAGCGAAGAGAGGTTTAGAGAGAGAGGTTCGAGAGAGAGAGGTTCGAGAGATTGTGATGGTGAGATGATGTCCGGAGTTTAGAGAGATTGTGAGGGGAGAGAAGTTCGATCGAGAGAGAGAGGTTTGAGAGAGAGAGGTTTGATTTTGTGTCTGAAGATTGATTTGGGGGAACCAAAATTTGGTTAAGGGGGGAGAATTTTGGGATTATGGGGGAATTTAAAATTTAAACTGAATGAAAATTTGACTAAGGGGGGAAAGAAAAGGTGGGCGCGAAATTAATTTTTTTTGGTGAATTTTAGACATCGGTTTAATTATAACCGATGTCTACAAAGAACAAAGACATCACAAAAACACGGGGTGATGTCAATACTTCTTTTAACATCAGTGGTAAAGTTAACCGATGTCTAATGTGTGATGTCTATTGACATTATTTTTGTAGTGTGTGAAAGAAATTGGAGCCCTTTTTAAGGGGTTAAGTAATCATTTATATAAGTTTTACTTGTGCAATAATCATTATTGATTATTAATGTTGTATATTTTATACTCTTATAATATTACACTTGATCTTTTTTGTAGGGCCATATAAAAAAAGGGAATGGATTGGATGCTCAGAGATTAAATAATATGGCCTACGTACAATTTCATACAAAACTTGCAAATAAGAAATCAAGTAAACCTCAAGGATGGATTTTGAAAGGCGAGGATGATGAAGAGCTATGATGATTTAACAATAACATTAGAAGATGATAGTTTAGTGCCACGGGTAGTAAAAGGACATTAGATAATTGCATAAAGAAGATTTTGAGTCTACAGCTAAAGACGATGATGATGTTTTCATTGAAGAAGAGAATATTAATTTGATGAATGGTAAATTGGAAGTATGGAAGCACCAGTGGTCACTCGTCAACATTTTCTTCTTTTTTTGTAATGTATGATCACTGGTCAATGAACAGTGATTACAGATTAAAAAAATATGACCAAATGTTAGAACTTATTTTTGATTAAACTATAGAAAATTATCAAGCAAATGATTTATTTAACTTTAATATGGCTAGTAATATAACAAAAAATGATATTTTTTACATAAATTTCAACTTTTAGCACATTTATAATAAAATTTAAAGGAAATATATTTAATGTATAAAAAATAATTTCAAAAATCATATACGAGTTGCAACCCGAGTACTCATTCCGAATTGTCCCGAGTTCCGCTTTTTACAATCTTGATAAAAAATGTTAAAGAGCTTTTGTTAGTTTAACCGTAGTAAGGTATATTGTATTTGTACTATAAATAATAATGATCACAAGTATCTACATAGACAGTTAATTTATAACAATATAATTTTGGATAAAAGATGAAGACAAGGAATTTTATCTGCTTCTTCTTGAAATAAATAATGGAATAGGACATCCAAGGAATTTTATTCGGTAGATAATGATTAACAAAAATTAGGTTTCAAATTACATTGCCAAATTTTTACATGTTAAAGAGTAATGAATTTGAACATATTTGCTAGAGACAAACTATTACTAAGTGAGATACATGTCAAATTTTTTTCTTCCACAAAGGAGATATATGATTGTAACTGCAATAACTTCTTAGAGAGTTCGATGATTATGCAAACTTCTTCCAAGAGTATTATGTTAGTCGATGGAAAATGAAACGTACTTTCAGAAATGAAAATAGTTAAGAGTTTGTCATGAAAGTAGTCCATTTTATTTTGGGTCGTGCTTGCTACTTGGTACATTGGAGAGTATAAATCATTAGCTATAAAAATCAAAATAGCAAGAAGTTTGTGATGAGAAGGTACCAAAGTATAGAAAAATTCGCTAATAATTCCGAATTCATATTAAGTGTACACATGAGAGGTTACTACTTATATACATGTTTCAATTAGTGGTAAATGAATACTTAATTGGAGATGTTGATGATTGTGGTGTTCAACTACTAGTGAACATAAACAATGAAGAAAGAATGCTTTGATGTAGAGAAAATAAAGATATTTTAAAGTTTCACTTAGAAAACTAAAGGTCTTGGCTATAATCTCAAGACCTTTACACAAAGAGTGTGCGTCGCAAGACTTTTACTTAACATCTTACGGCTTTCACAAGGGGAAACTCAAGGCCTTTATCCGTATCTCAAGGACTTGAAATCTGAATGGAAACATAATTTTGACGGCTTTTATTTGGGCTTGTAACACTTGCATACACCTTATAAATCACTTATAATAGCCCATTTAGATATATACATAACTATGAGGGTTTTATCATATTTTGTGTATACAAGAGATAGCGAAGCTTGATGAGAGATTTTAGTAAGGATTGAACGGATTCTATCCAAATCTCAGAAGATTCTTCAAGTTGTATTTTATTTACTCTAAATATTTGCAACTTCAAACGCCTTCTCAAACATAACCCCAACTTTAAATCGTAGACTTGTACCCATATTTATGTAGTATTCAATGTTAAAGTCGCGATATTCTTATCTTGTTGGAGTCTCTCATTAATTAAATGGATGTTGTCAAACGTCGATAGAGACTATCGATATTAATGCAACTTCAAGCTTGATGTTAATGGAGATCATTCGATAGTTCTCTGAATGTTTAATTGACAGTAGAATTGAAATAAATATCAATATACCAGTTAACGTCCACTTCCCTATGAACCATAACATTTCTGGGCCGCCAGAGTGCTGCCATCACGTTCGTTACAACTTCAGAATCCGTGAGCCTTTGAAAAATAAGTCTGCCAACCAAACACGATCGCGGATCTACTTAGTCATGTAGTTCCATCTATTAATCAAATACCACACCCTTCTCCCCTCTTCCCTAGATGTGGAACTCATTCCACCGTCCACTCAATTCATTGATGCTTGGATTGTCATATGACATGACTAGGAAATGACAGACTAGATTCGTGAACTTGAACCTCTCAAATAACCAAAAATGTCCATAAACAAGACATCATGAGTTTGAATTTGTAGTGATATATAATATGATATTATTTCAATAAATTTGAGACTTTTCTGATTTAATTGGTGTAGGGTTTTAAAATTTTAAAATATGAAACCAAAAAGTGATTTGACCTGAATAAGGAATCTCATTTTTGTCTAAAAATAATTTTTTTTTTTGCAAAATGTCAAATGTGACTATGTACATGTAATTTAGTGTTTCATTTTTTTAAATTGCCAATTCGATATAAATTCATCAATGATTTAAAGTATAAACATTAATACCTTGAGTATTTTTATTTAAAATATATCCAATTCATATGTAGATATTTTTGTATTATTAAAAACAAAATGTACAAATTACATCTTCTAGTTATGAAAGTAATCTTCTGTTTGGTAAGGCTAAATATTTAAATTATATCATCACAATAAAAGTGATAAATTATTGCAATAGTTAGAATACGAACTATTTATTATTTTTATATAATTTTTATCTATTATAACCATAAGCTTAATATGAGATATGAAATTAAAAAATTTAGAATGAAGAATCCGTGCATTACACAGCTAAGAAAGTATCAATAAATATGTATAATTTAGGAATTTGATAACTTTTTGATTACATGTTCAAGAAATAAAAAAGGACTGTGGACAATTTACATTCCTTACACTGAATGTATTTGATTTCACTGAGAGACACATTTTGACTAACACAAACATGGTGCCCAACACACATGTAATTGTGTCTCCTATACAGAGGCCTACCATTGATGTGTAAAATATTGGTTACACAAAATTTAACCAATTTTAATGAATGCAAAAGAAACTCCAACTTTGATAAGAAAATCTGAGAACCAAGTAACGACATAAGATGAACGTAAGCTTCTTCTAGGTTTCCAACACCATATGCCAATTGAAACAAAGGGTTAAATAACTGTGACATGCCGTGTCCTAAGTTCCCCGTCTAGGATTAATACACTTGAATTTTAATTTTAAATTTTGAAATTTAATTTGAATATTCAATATTTTTACTAATTATGATACTTTAATCTTTTGTCAAAATATTGGCTAGTTATTTTTTTCAAACAATTCAAAAATTGTTATCCATGCCCAACAAGGGAAGAACGTACCAACTTACCTTAAAAAGATAAAAGCTAGAGGTTTTAGTTCAACATACGTGTATATCATAAATTATCATTAATATTATACATGTAAAATGTTAATTTTTTATCATCACCAATGTGTAATAACACTAAAATGGTTAGAAGAGATGATGTGATTATTATGCTCTAAAAGGGTTTGGGATATTAAGTATCTAAATATCATTGTAGTAGTCTTCATGCAATTATATGCATTAACTAGATACCGTGCTTCAAAATACTAGAGTTTTTATTTTAATTTCATTCCTGAATATTTCAATTCTGTTTTGGAATATTCCAATATTTATTTTAGTGATTCTAAAAATTATTCGTTCTACATATCTGTCTAGAATATCTGAATCAAGCGATTCTTAAAGTTTGCAAAATTATTTTATTTGGACCATATAGGGTATACCGAGTTAATCAGCTGCTAGAGCCATGTCATTCCGACATTAGTGACATGACACTTCCGTGACAGTATGATTTATCACGGCGTATCATTCTGTTAGCTCTTGGGAGGAACTTTTGGTTATTTGATAATTGTTCAGGATACGTGGGTGCACCCAAAATTTGATTTTTGATTTAATTTACTGTGACAACCCGGGTCAAGTCCCGAGCATTTTTCGAGTCCCGATTCCGAGTCCGAAATAAACCGAAGCATACTGTCCCGAGTGCAGCCAACTTGGGTAACGACTAGCCCACCACAGGCCCCCAAAAGATCATGATTTGTTGGTGCACATAGTAGTAGTACTTCTCGGGTGTTATTTTTACGGTGACGTTGTATATGCCATACACGTCATCCATTTTGTTCGCACGCATTAGGTAGCCTATGATGTGTGTGTATTTATATCTTTTCTGATCTCGTTATGAAATATCCTAGCCCCTCGTTATTTTATCCATACTTTATTTTAATATTATTATTTTATTATAAACTATGAAATATTCATTTTAAATTTTTCGTTTTACAAATAGTGTTTCAAATCCGTACAAGGCGTTCGACTCAAACAGTAAATTTTTTCTAACGGCTACTTAGGGGGATTTAGGAATGTGTGATTAAGAGCTACCCCATTTCATTGATTAGAATTTTGGACTTCATAATTATCTAGACTTAATTATTTATTTAGAGATTTCACCATTTATATTATTGGTTTAGAAAATTTGAAGATTTAATATTATTTTAAATATTTTTAGAGTGTTTAATTATTATTTAGAAATATATTATTTATATGTTTGCAGGTTTATGGATTATAAGTAATACTTTTTTTATTTTAAAGAAGGGGGTGTTACAGAGATTTGTAGAACGCGTATATAGGTTTAGGGATATTAAGTATCTAAAGATCATTATAGTAGTCTTCATGCAATTATATAAATTTTCTAGACACAAAAGACTAAACAAATATAGTAATCTATAAGAGGAAAAATAATAGAGTAATATATATGAAATATTTTATGGTATCATTATTAGGTTCATGATTTCTAGAATTGTCTTTGGAGGAGAAAAATACTTAATTTTCAATGTGAGAGTCTTGATAGCCACACAAGCTAGAACAATTATGATAATGGATAACTGATTAGTACACTTGACCATATTTCAAAATTTATAGTTAAGTGACTTTTGAATTTTTTGGCCCGACCAAATTAATGTACAATCATCCATAGCGAAAAATCAAGATTGATAAATCTCTTTAAAAGGATAAGGGAAAATAAAGTTATATTATCATCCTATAGCTAACTTAAAAAAATGGCATCCTCTTAGTAAATTCATTTCTATATATTCAAGATAGTACAATAACAACATTTATGTACTCTTTACATATGACTTGGTGAGTACATAAGAGGATTAAAAAGATATCTTTGTGTGTAGTTTCATAAATATACGATGAAGTGTTCAGTAATGTTCAATGAAGGAATCTTATTTTATATAATTCTGTTATAGTTTATAGACATGACCAAAGTATTATTATTATTATTTTTTAAATCTGACCTAAGAATTAGATTGAGATGTAAGGTATTTATTTTATCAAGAATAAAAGATAGCGAATATACCAAGTTATACTATTGGTATCATTTGCACTTCTATTAAAAATATAGACAAAGTGACCTCGCCGAATTTATAATAATGGTAGCATATGCATTTCTATTGATAATATATGGTGTTCTTATATATATGTTAACTGAAGTGCAATAAAATATATAAAAAACAGTGTTGTAAAAATTATCAACTCGGCCTAGTGACTCGGGTAGAAAATTGATTATACTAAAACTCGGTCAAAACTCAATTCGACTCCGAGTAATTTGAGTGAAGACTCTTACTCTGGCTGAACCCTAGAAATGTTAATCAGTGCTTCTTCTGTAATCTATACACTCTTTACTTTACTCGTTATTTTCTTCTTTAATCTCTTTTTTTAAATATTAAAAAGCAAATATTTAATATCTTGATTCATGATTGAAGCCCTCACCAAATCAAAGATTCAATATTTTAATTGGAATTTGAAAATATATAATTTAATATCACCTCGTAATGTATATTAACTACTTATGAATTCCTTAGTTGGTACTAGTGTTGCATTTGTAACTTTGAATTTTGATGTTTATGACTGTATTTGTATTGGACCTTTTAATATATGATTTAGGTTTTTGTTATATGTGTTATTTATTGCTCTAATTCTATTTTTTTTGTTTGTGATATACTATATATAATGGAAACACTTACAAATGTTAGTTCACCCGTAGCAACAAATTCAGTGTCTATAAAAACTATAGATGCAATAAATTCTAGTGGCAATGTTATTGATGTTGTCGGGGTATCTGGAACAATGGTCCCTGATAAAACAAATAAAGAAAGGTGTAATTTTTGTGGTAGTGAATTTTATAAAGGTATTAATCTATTGAAACAACATATTGCTCGTATTAGAGAAAATATGAAATCTTGCAATAAAAATATACTTTTGGACTGATATATACAAGACAACTTTAGATGTGACCAAAAGAAAAAAAGGGAAAATAAAGAAGCATATTCAAGAATTCAGAGATGAAGTCATAGGATATGATGTAGAGATAATTGATGTGGAAGCTATTGCAAAAAACCATATTTACTCGGACCTTTGGATGAATATTCAAGACTAATAGGGTCTAAAGATTGGACTATTGCATTGCATAAAGTGAAGAGATAACATAATATTAGTGATGCAATGTTCAAGGAAAGAACCGGTGTACTTAGCTCGTTGGGTGTAGAAATCTGGTGTACCATTTAATACCACTAATAATTATGGATTTCCTAAATTTGTAGAGGGTGTTTGTAGATTTGGCCCGCAATACATGTCACCTAGTAAATATCAGTTAAGGAAGGCCTTATGAAATAATATGAACATGAAGTGTGAATTGTAAACTTCGCACTAGGTTTATATTATTTATTGAAAGTTCAAGTTAATTACACACATGAAGATATATATTTGAATATGTGGATAAGTCTATCAATGAAATTGGAGCAAAAACCACTATTCAAGTAGTTACACACAACGATACAAATAACATGTCTACTGCCAAACTAATAAAGGCAAAAAAAAACCTATCATATTTTGGATATCTTGTACAACTCATACTTTGAATCTTATTTTCGAACCAGTATGTATTTATCACTATACTTTTAGACTATTACATGTTTTATGAGCAAATTTTGCTGCAACATTTTAAATTGTTTCAGGTTATGACATATATTAGTTTTTTATATTTTTTGCGTACACTATTAAAAAGTTTCTGGTACAATTTTTAAACAGTTTTGTACATGTTTTTGCTGCAGTTTTTAGTAGATTTTAACTGTTTTCTGCTACTATTTTTAGCAGATTTTTACATGTTTATGCTGGAATTTTTTGTTATTTTAGCAGGGTTTAAATGTATTTATGCAGCAATTTTTCGGTAGATTTTAACAGCTTTCTCTTGCTGTTTTCAGCATATTTTTACATGTAGATGCTCTAAATATTTATTTTTAGCAGATATTATAGATATTACACGAACAAAAATTTTTTTCTCTTATTCTTCGGGTAGAACTCAAAATTTTAAGGAATAATTGAAGGAACAAATGCACTCACCATTTTTATTTATGCAGATCACAAGACGTAAGCTTTAATGATAAAATGTACCTTTACAATATTTTTTTGAAATTTTGTTAGTTGCTTGCTAGACTAATTACGGATATGAAATACCATATTTACAAATGATGGCACTGAGCATAGCATTTTTATCTTCAAGTTCATCAGGATGTCACTACAAGAAATTTTGAGATGGTAAAGGGAAAGAAGCAAAATTTTTAGTACTTTCATACTTTTGGTTGGAAATGCTTTCTTCTCAAAACTCATCCTGAACAACTTACAAATTTTGACCTAAAAGATGATGAATGTATTTTTGTTGGATATCCACTATCAACAAAAGTCTTCAGAGTTTATAATCTGTGAACAAGAGTAGTCATAGAATATATTCATATATCTTTTGATGATAAGAAGATCATAGGTCTAAAAGATGTAGATGATCATGAACAACTGAGATTTGAAAATAAAGTACCATATGCTGAATAGTTAAATCCTGATATAATCTCAAACATTAATACACATTTATACTGAAAATCCTGATATCACACTAAACTCCGATGAACCACTTGTACCAGTGGTAACTCCACAAATACTGAATCACATGTTGAGGAGGATCAACATGACCAATATCAGGAGTCAAGTTCAAGTGATACAGGCGAAGACACATCATGAGACACTTCATCAAACTCTAATTTCTCAAATACTGATGAGACAAATCCTCATAATTCCAAAAACACTGATTTAGGAGGAGTTTTAGAAATAACAATGATACACACCAAGATGGTAATAGAGACTTCATGGATCATGGGGGATGATCTTCTTTAAGAAGCCAACTTTCTTCTGCAAGAAAATTGACTAAGTCACACACTCATGACTTAATCATTGGAAATCCTGATAGTGGTGTGAAGACAAGGAAAGCCACACAAAATGAATGTCTCTATCATTCTTTTCTATCTCAAAGTGAACCAAAAAAAGTGGATGAAACTCTTCTAGATGCTGATTGGGTCCTAACAATGCAAGATGAGCTCAATGAATTTGAAAGGAACAAAGTATGGACTCTAATGCCAAGGCCAAATAACATATAAGTGGTTAATACTAAATGGGTGTTCGGAAACAAAACTAATAGTGAGTGTATCATTACAAGATATAAAGCAAGGCTATTTACAAAGGGAACTCTCAATAAGAAGGAATTGACTATGATGAGACTTTTGCTCCTGGTGCAAGACTAGAGCCCATAAGAATCTTTTTGGCCTATGCTGCTCACATGAAGTTTAAAGTGTTCCAAATAGATGTAAAAAGTGCATTTCTCAATGGTGAAATTGACGAAAAAGTTTATGTTGAACAACATTCAATATTAATTAGTCTAAAATATCCAAATCATGTCTACAGATTGGATTAAACACTCTATGAACTAAAGCAAACTTCAAGAGCCTAGTATAAAACACTTGCACAGTTTTTACTGGACAGTGGTAAGGACTTGTTATTAGTTCAGATATATGTTGATGAAATTATTTTTGGCTCTACTAATGATAAATTATCTGAGAGGTTTGCTAAGCTGATGCAGTCTAGATATTAGATGAGTATGATGGGAGAATTGAGTTATTTTCTGGGGTTACAAGTCAAGAAGTGTGAAGAAGGGATCTTCATTAGTCAATCTAAATATATAAAAAAAAATTCCGAAAAGGTTTGGAATGCAAGACAGCTCAACTACTACAACTCTCATGGCCACTACAATCAAGTTAGATTTAAATACTAGTTCATCAGTTGATATAATTAACTATAGAGCTAAGTTTGGCTCACTCATATTTTTCATTGTAAATAGGCCTGATATCATGTATGCTACCTGTCTATGTGGAAAGTTCCAAGCTAATCCAAGAAAACTACATCTGATAGCTGTAAAAAGAATTTCCAAATATCTCAAAGGAACCATGAATCTTGGTTTGTGGTATCCTAGTGATTCAGACTTTAATCTAATAAGATATTTAGATGCTGATTTTACAGGATACAAAATAGACAGTGTTAGGTCCACTAGGTACATACTGGGGAGGGGTGAATATATGTTCTTCATTTTAAAACTAAAATGCAACGGAAAATGAAACTTTAAAATAAAATAAAAAACACAAGAGATTTCACGAAATAATTCTTATATAAAGAAATTAAACCACAAAGGTTTTCTTAGACTTTGGAATATATATTCAATGTTACAAAAAGAAAGATCCAATAAAATTTGTAAGCTATCAAAATAATGAAATCTTTCTATCACTCTAAAAACCTACAGCTCTTATCAAATGATAATCAAAAAAATCAAAGAAACTATAACTAATGAGTGTGTCTAAATGTGTAAGACCTTAATGGTGAATAATCAATTGGGTATGAGCTCTCCTTGTCAAATTAATGTTTTTGTGTGCTGAGAATAGTTTGCAAGAGCTTCACACTATTCACCCGTCGAGAGATACAATTCTAACTTGCATCTTTTTAATTATATAGGCTGGTAGGTAGAGTACTAGCTTGGAGAGGAAGAAAGCATACATAGATTAATTATATCTAAGTATTTAAAATGACAGCAACTTCCATTTTTGTCCAACATGTGCTTTATACTATTCCCTTGAGCAAGTGGTGCCTAAGAAGGATAACTACCACTTAGTTTCTTGCTCAAATATTCAAGTGGCGCCTCCTAGGTGTTGTACAAGACTTGGTGGCACCTAAAGTAGTCCAATGCCTTTGATGCATGTGGTGCCTATAGGTAAGTAGGAGAGGGTGGTGGCTCATACAGGGTATAATATAGAGTTTTAACTTAGTTTCTGAGTGGACAAGCTGTAGGTGGCACCTACAAGGGTACCATAGGAAGGAGTGGTGCCTAGAGGGTGCATAGGGACTCCTTTATTTAGTTTCTGGATTTGGTGGCGCCTCTAAGGGGCCAATGAAAAAGGTAGTGATGCCTATAGTGAATAAGGTGCACTTCTGACTTAGTTTTTGATCTCATTTGTTCCCTGTGCCTCATACTAGGTCAATAAAACTTCAAGTACTTAGTTTTTGAGCCATATGATAAGGTAGTGGCTCCTACTAGGTAAAAGAGTAGCTTTGGTGACTCCTACTATAAGGTAGTGATCACTTTCACTTAGTTTTTGTAGAGCACTTTAACCCTTTAACTTTTCCATCTTCACAGCTTCTCTCCGAGCCTTCATATAAAGCATATATCCTTCATATTTAGATAAAAATCCTTACTTAAAGTTCTTCTAATGATAGTACTTGGTTTCCCATCACGTATCACTGGCGCCTAGTATAATGGTCTGGTTCACAGATGAATAATTTCCCTCTAATGTCTTCGTACTATAGTCTTTTCAAAATATTGTTCAGTCTTCTACCATATATAACCAACTTCACTAAGATTCCTTGATGTCTTCATACTAATCCTAAGAACTGCTTCAAATATCTTCAATCTTATTCCTCTGTTGCTTGAACATATTAATGAACTACACCCGGACTTCTGTTGACGACTTCTTCACTACAATTCTAAGAACCATATGTGTCGATACCTAATCTTCAATCTTTACTGATCTCAGTGGAACATAGATTATTTGCAAGTCCTTTGTTCTATGATGAGTTATCCAAACCAACATTGTTGAGTTATGCATACAACTTTAATCTTGCTCAACAATCTCCCCCAATTTGACTTTTACACCTAACGCTCAAATAATAACGGAGAAGTAACAGTTTGGAGGATAAATCAACTAACTCCAAAAATAGATCTTCCCTAAGCTTCCAATATTTAGTTATGGACTTGTAAATAATACTATCTTATATGTTCTGCATTTTCAATAAACCTTCGGCTTTAGCAGAGAACTAATTCTTCTCTCCCTTATATAAAGTTGTAGATAAATACGTTTTCCAAATATTGTCTTCAATCTTCAGATCTTCCCATAGAGCATATATAAAATATTTTGGAACTCGGAACCAATAATCTCTCCCCCTAATATGAAGAACCTCTTCCTTAGTACAATAAAGGTGAAAACTCTCCTCCTTAGAATATGGAAAACTATTTTTCAGTATAATCTCTAAAATATCTCTATAATCTCTCCCCCTTAGTTGAGTAATTATTTAAAATGTATCAGAATAGGGAATAGGACCGCACAACCAAGTGAAGAAATTATAAAGTATAACCCTTTTCCTTACCTTGAAACTGCATGTTTTCTGTTTAGTGATCTCATAATATATTTCACTCCACTCTCACACTCAATTGTTTTTCACTCAGTCTCACTGTATGTCACTCACTTAGAGCTCCAAACATCTAAGGGGGTGTTTGGTTGATGGTTAATGTGCCCATTTAACGGGAATCGGAACCTTAAACCCAAGTGATAGTGTTTGGATTACCAATTTAGTGGCGGGGAATGGGAACTCCATTCCCTCTTGGTGGGTAAATCAAACCTACCATACCCCTTGGGTTTCCATTTCATTCCCATTCCCATTAACCCCCATTCCCATCCCCTCAATTCCCATTCCCGATTCCCATTCCCATCGTGCATCCAAACGCCTCCTAAGTGTACCTGCAAGAAAATCCTTTTTATAGAAAAGTTGCCTTTCACCTTCAAGGATGGAAACTCTCAGTCAAGAGATTCAAAAATGTTCCTTCTGAGAGCAGAAATTAGAAATATTTTAAGTGGTAGAATTCCTAATATCCCTCAATATCTGAGTCCTTATTTACAAGTTATAATTTTGACTAAAGTTAAAATCGTTGCCATATTTGAATTCTGGGAATATAATCAATGATCAGTGATATGCCATTAGGGATCAAAGATATTTTCTAAAGTATGTGAAGACTTATCAGATTCGATGAACCACTAAGGTACAGAATCATAACTAATCCAAAGATCAAAGTATAAGACTTTGAGGGCCAGGATCTATGGATTAATATCCAGTTATTGTTACTGACCTTGATATTGTTTAACAACAATTGCTTCATTAAAAACTTCCTAGTGTGTGAATCTCACATGTACATAGGAAATATTTAGATCAAAGGGTAGTGACTCTCATTCATATGTCCTGGCTGATAGACGAATTTCAATAGATAACATTCTGTTGGTTGAATGCACCTAGTAACAGTTTATGTGCCTTTTCAGATCTATATCCTTTCAAGAGAATACAGATGGGCTTACAGATGTCTCAAGGTTTAGATACTCCACTACTTTGTGAGAGATAGAACTGTAGGGTTGACCACTCCTTCCTTATATGGTGCTTCTTGGCACTATCTCCCTCATTCTCAACACAACTCCAAAATCAAATGGTTAATTTCTCTGACCACCAAGTTGATATCTCAAGAAAAATTATATGTATCAGAACAAAATATGGTGAATATATTAGAGCAAAGTAAAGGATGTTGTTTGGGAAGTGTTTGGTTCAATGACTTGGATAAGAACCTATAGGGTTTGATAGGCTCATAGTCAGTTCCTAAAACTATCGAGGGTTGAAGATCACAAATTTCCAAAGTACAATATCAGAGAATTTAGAGATCAACATCAGAGTGATTCATGAGCTTATCATCTTAAGATAAAAGAAGTTTACCTTTACTTACCTCTATAAGTATTCATGAAGGATGTCTCAGATGATTATTCCTTCTCTTCCCTTTAACATTTCTCTCTATTCAGATCTCATTAGATTAGAACATTTCATCTTGTTATAAGTCCGATACATAGAGAGGGTAATAACTATTCTAAACTAGGATGATGGAAATAAGGTAATCTGAGTTAAGATCACATGATCAAATATATATGACAAGTGCACCAATATTGATTAGTCACATCAAGACTGAACCAAATCTGTAACACTCCTGAAATAAAAATATTACAACTACTACTCGAGGGTAGGGGTTCGCTCGCGAAACTCAGTTACTTTAAACAGTCATTTATCCTAAACCGTAAATCCGATTAAAGCGATCTATATATAAAAAAGAAGAATAAAACATAGCCTATATAAATATGGAAGTGGTGAGTGTATGGCAGTGGTGAGTTCATAGAAGTAAGTTCTTAAGTCCAAAAGTTATGCACAAAAACAGTTTCAAGAAAATCAGGGAATACGACGGCTACACATTAACGATTCCCAACCAAGGGGGATAGATTATAGAAGATTAAGATATTTTACAGAAAAATAGTTTTTCTTATACTTTGGAGGAGAGTTTTCACCTTTATTGTACTAGGGGGAGGTTCTTCATCTTAGGGGAGAGATAATTGCTTTTGAGTTCCAATTTTTTTTCTATATGCTCTATGAGAAGATCTGAAGATTGAAGACAGAATTTGGAAAGACGTGTCTATCTGCAACATTATTTAAAGGAGAGAAGAACCAGTTCTCTGCTGAAGCTGAAAATTTAGAGAATATGCAGAAGGTATAAGATATAATTATTTACAAGTCCAGAGCTGAATCTTGAAAGCTTAGTGAAGATCTATTTTTCAATTAGTTGAGTTATCCTCCAAATTGTTGCTTCTCCATTATTACTCAGTCAAATGTAACTTTTAATATGATCAAAGTACATTAACTCTCATATAGAAATATGAGGATTTCAAGTCTAAGGACCATTATATCGTTATTATTGTGAGAATTACTTATGACACAACAGACATATAAAATC
Organism: Apium graveolens; assembly: GCF_009905375.1. Taxonomy (NCBI): domain Eukaryota; kingdom Viridiplantae; phylum Streptophyta; class Magnoliopsida; order Apiales; family Apiaceae; genus Apium; species Apium graveolens. Next base: position 276,603,258 of record NC_133652.1, on the reverse strand, counting down.
TCATATTGGGTTTATCTAACATCATGTACGTTTACATCCGCTTGTATTTTTGACTTTAGTATTACTATACATATGATCAATGAGATGTCATCATCGCTCAACAAACATACTAGTTTTAATATACTTATGCGGCAGTTTTTTCTGGTAAGTTTAACAGTTTTCTGCTGCTATTTTTAACAGATTTTTACATGCTCAGACTACATTTTTCTATTTTTTCAGTAGGTTTTATATATATCTATGCAACAGTTTTTCAGTAGTTTTTAACGGCTTTATGCTGTTGTTTTTTCAGCATATTTTTACATGTTCATGCTGCAAAATTTCTGTTTTTAGCAGATTTTACAAGTGTTTTTGTAGTTTTTAAATGCGTCCATGCTGCAGTTTTTCAAGTTGTATGTGCATATTTTTTTTCTCTTTTTCTTGAGGTAAAATTTCAAAATTTGAAGGAATATTTGAAGGAACAAAGACCCTCACCATTTTTATTAATGCACATCACAAGACCTAAACTTTAATGAGAAAATTTATAAAAAAAGAGATATGGTAAGGCCTAGCGTCACAAGATTTGTTAGTTCATTTCTTTCAATAAAGAGCATGAGATTTGTTAGTTCATTTCTTTCAATACAGAGAGGCTTGATAGCCACACAAGTTAGAACAAATATGATCATGGATAACTTAATAGGACACTGACCATATTTGAAAATTTGTAGTTTAGTGATTTTGAATTTTATGGTCTGACTAAATTAATGTACTATCTTCCATAGCTCGAAAATCTAGATTGATAAATCTTGTTAAAAGGATAAGAGCAATAAAAGTTTTTTTTGTTAGGAAGAGCTAATTAAAGTTATATCATCATTCTAAGCCAACTTACAAAAAATATTATGACATCATCATAGTACATTCAATTCTATTTAAAACAATACAACAATGTCAACCCATCTATTATGTTAGTGCAACAGATGCAATTATTTGTGTTCTATGTACATATGACTTATGAGTATTTAAGGGAATTGAAGAGAGATCTCTGTGTATACTTTAATAATTATATGATGAAGTGTTTCAGAATTTTCCATGATGAAGTCGTGTTTTATGTAATTTTATTATCATTTATAGACATGAACCTATGCAATTATTTTCTTTTATTTATTTTTAAATCTGACCTAAGAATTAGATTATGGTGTAAGGTATTTATCATATGTAGAATAAAAACAAATTATACTCTTAGTACCATTTGCACTTCTATTAATAATATATACAAAGTTAACTAGCCTAAGTTATAATATTGGTATCATTTGCACTTCTATTAATAATATATGATGTTCAAGTTTAAGAGGAATTAAAGTTATATGATCATCATAGTACATTCACTTCTATTTAAGACAATACAACAATTCAACCCATGTATTATGTTAGCCCAACAGATTCAAATTATTTGTGTCCTATGTACATATGGCTTATGAGTACTTAACGGAATTGAAGAGATATCTCTGTGTATAGTTTCATAATTATATGATGAAGTGTTTCGAAATTTTCCACGAAGGAGTCATGTTTTATGTAATTATGTTATCATTTATAGACATGAACCTAAGAAATATTTTTCTTTTATTTTTTGTTAAATGTGACCTAAGAACTAGATTGAGGTGTAAAATATATATCATATGGAGAATAAAAGCAAGTTATACTATTAGTACCATTTGCACTTCTATTAATAATATATACAAAGTGAACTAGCATAAGTTATAATATTGGTATTATTTGCACTTCTACTAATAACATATGATGTTCAAGTGTACAAAGTAACCTTGCCTCTAATATATGTTAATTGGGGTGGGTTGCTTGATCAAGGAAAAATTTTTAATCACGTACTAAGATAATTCTAAAGTCTGTACGCTAGCTTGAATCCGTAAAAGAATCGGTCAAGACCTTTGGAACCGAAATTGAGATATGCTCAATTTTTATATAGATGGCCAAATACCTCCTATGAGAACACTCTTATTTTTAAGACTCATTTAATAGATAATTTCTTTGGAGAACTGAAGTGACAATGAAAATTCTAAGAGGCTGAAACAATGAAAACCTCTTTTACAGAGATTTCGGCTATACATTTTGGTGGCAGCAACCAAATATATAAATAGTGTTTAAGAGCTTTTGCTATTTTAATCATTATAAAGTATGTTATATTTGTACTCCAAACATTAATGATGAAGAGTATCTACAAAGTCCGTAAACTTATAAAAAAATTAAGAGAACGGTTTTTTTGTGAATATTCATAATGGCACAATTCTATCGGGTTCTCCTAGGAATAATGGAATAGGACATCCAAGGAATATTGTGTGTTAGATAATGAGTACAAGAAATTGGGCTTGAGGTTACGTTGCTATGTCTTACTGATACTTGTTAAAAAGTAATGGATTTGAACCCATTTGGTAGCCATAAACTATTACCAGGTGAGATATGGAGCAAATTTCTTTCTTTCACAAGGAAAAAATAACTATTGTAACTGACATCACTTCTCACCAAGGTCGATGATTATGAAAACTTTTGCCAATAGTGTTATGTTAGCTGATGGAAAACAAAGAGTATCTTGAGAAATGTCAAATGTGATGTAATTTAGAGCTTCATTTTTTAAAAGCTACATCATTTAGTTAAGAAAGTAATTTTCTTTTTGGTACACCTAAATTTGGATGACATAATCATAATAAAAGTGATAAATTATTACAATAGTTAGAATATGAACTATTTATTATTTTTACATAATTTTTATGTATTATAACTCTAAGCTTAATATGAGAGAAAAAATTGAAAATTTAAGAATGTAGAATTGGTGCATTACACCAGTTATAAGTAAGTATCAATAAATATGTTTAATTTAGAAATTCGACAACTATTTGGTTACACGTTCAAGAAATAAAAGAGGATAATGGACTATTTACATTTCTTGCAACATATTTAATACCATTGATTCCATGGAGAGACACATTTTGACTCACACAAACCTGATGCATAACACATATAATTGTGTTTGGTATACAAATGCCTACCAATAATGTGTAGAATATTGGTTACAAATGATTCACCAATGTGTGTGTGTAAAGAGGGTTAGGGATATGGGTTAGGGATATTAAATATCTAAAGATCATTATAGTAGTCTTCATGCGATTATATGCATTAACTAGACACAAAAGACAAAACATATATAGTAATCTGTAAGAGACAAAATAGTAGAGCAATATATATGAATTGTTTTACCCAATCATTAATAGGTTCAATATTTGTAGAATTGTCTTTGGAGGAAGATATGGTTACTCGTCACTGTGAGAGTCTTGATAGCCACACAAGCTAGAACAATTATGATCATGGATATCTGATTACTACACTGGACCATATTTTAAAATTTGTAGTTTAGTGACTTTTGAATTTTTTGGTCCTACTAAATCAATATACTATCATCCATAACTCAAAATTAAGATTGATAAATTTCTTTAAAAGGATAAGGAAAAATAAAGTTATATTATCATCCTATAGCCAGCTTGCTTACAAAAAAAATATAGAATTATCACTTTTATATATTGAAGACAGTACAACAACTCAACCCAGTGCAGATTAAGAACATTTGTGTCCTATGTACATATGATTTGGTAAGTACATAAGGGAATTAAAGAGATATCAACTCTTTAATAATGGTAGCTTTTGCATTTCTATTGATAATATATGGTGTTCTTATATATGTTAACTGAAGTGCAATAAAATATATAAAAAACATTGTTGTAACAATTATCAACTCGGCCTAGGGACTCATTTTGGACCCCTCGACCAACCCAATTTCCGAGTACTCGGTCAAAACTCGGTTCGACTCCGAGTAATTGAAGTCTAGACTCTTAAGCTGGCTGAATGCTTGAAATATTAATCATTGCTTCTTCTGTAATCTATACACTCTTTACTTTACTCGTTATTTTCTTCTTTAATCTTTTTTTTTAGAAATTAAAAATCAAATATTTAATATCTTGATTCATGATTGAAGCCCTCACCAAATCAAAGATTCAATATTTTAATTGGAATTTGAAAATATATAAGTCAATATCTCCTCGTAATGTATATTAACTACTTATGAATTCCTTAGTTGGTACTAGTGTTGCATTTTTAACTTTGAATCTTGATGTTTATGACTGTATTTGTATTGGACCCTTTAAAATATGATTTAGGTTTTTGTTATATGTGTTATTTGTTGCTCTTATTCTATTTTTTTTGTTTGTGATATACTATATATAATGGAAACACTTACAAATATTAGTTCACCAGTCGCAACAAATTAAGAGTATATAAAAACTATAGATGCAACAAATTCTAGTGGCAAGGTTACTGATGTTGTCGCTGAAATTGAATAATGGACCCTGATAAAATAAATAAAGGAAGGTGTAATTTGTGTGGCAGTGAATTTTATAAAGGTATTAATCTATTGAAACAACATATTGTTGGTATTAGAGAAAATATGGAATCTTGCAATGAAAATACACTTTTGGACTCATATATACAAGACAGCTTTACATGTGACCAAAAGAAAAAAAGAGACTATAAAGAAGCATATTCAAGAATTCAGAGATGAAGTCATAAGATATGATGTAGAGATAATTGATGTGGAAGCTATTGCAAAAACCCACATTCACTCGAACCTTTGGATGAATCGGACCTTTGGATGAATATACAAGACTAATAGGGCCTAAAGATTCGACTATTGCATTGCATAAAATGAACAGACAACATAATATTAATGATGCAATGTTCAAGGAAAGAACCGGTGTACTTAGCTCGTTGGGTGTAAAAATCTGGTGTACCATTTAATACCACTAATAATTATGGATTTCCTAAATTTGCAGAGGGTGTTGGTAGATTTGGCCTGCGATACATGTCACCTAGTAAATATCAGTTAAGGAAGGCCTTATGAAATAATATGAACATGAAGTGTGAATTCTAAACTTCGCACTAGATTTATATTATCTATTGAAAGTTCAAGTTAATTACACACATGAAGATATATATTTGAATATGTGGATAAGTCTATCAATGAAATTGGAGCAAAAAATACTATTCAAGTAGTTAAGCGCAACGATACAAATAACATGTCTACTGCAAAACTATTAAAGGAAAAAAAAACCTATCATATTTTGGATATCTTGTACAACTCATACTTTGAATCTTATTCTCGAACGAATATGTATTTATCACTATACTTTTAGACTATTCCACGTTTTATGAGCAAATTTTGCTGCAACATTTTAAGTTGTTTCAGCTTATGACATATATTAGTTTTTTACATTTTTTGCGTACACTATTAAGCAGATTTAATGCAGTTTCTGCTACAATTTTTCAACAGTTTTGTACATGTTTTTGCTGCAGTTTTTTAGATTTTTCAGCAGATTTTAAATGTATTTATACGACAATTTTTAGTAGATTTTAACTGTTTTCAGCTACTATTTTTAACAGATTTTTACATGTTTATGCTGCAATTTTCTGTTATTTTAGCAGGATTTAAATGTATTTATACAGCAATTTTTTGGTAGATTTTAACAGCTTTCTCTTGCTATTTTCAGCATATTTTTACATGTTCATGCTCTAAATATTTATTTTTAGCATATATTACAGATATTACATGAACATATATTTTTTTCTCTTATTCTTCGGGTAGAACTCAAAATTTCAAGGAATAATTGAAGGAACAAATGCACTCACCATTTTTATTTATGCAGATCACAAGACGTAACCTTTAATGAGAAAATGTACCTTTACCGTATTTTTTTGAAATTTTTATTAGTTGCTTGCGGGACTAATTACGGATATGAAATACCATATTTACAAATTATGGCACTGAGCATAGCATTTTTAACTTCAAGCTCATCAGGATGTCACTACAAGAAAAAAGTCCATACACATCGCTTTTTGGCTGATGTCTATGCTGTTTCCCAACCGAAGTTGATGTCGGTGATGTCTATTCTAGACATCGATGAATACCCGATGTCTATACTCGATTAGACATAGATTTTAGTTAAAAAATAGATGTCTATGTGTTGATTATTTACATAAAATGCTATAAATAAATTATTTAATAACTAAATTACACCTAATTAAACATGTTAAACATATCATGAGCTATGTTTTTTTATCACAAAACCTCGATTTTAGTGAAAAACACTGATGTCTATGTGATGATTTTTTACCAAAAATGCTATAACAAAATTATTTAATAACTAAATTTCACCTATTAAAATATATTAAACATATATTGAGCTATGTTTTTTGTCACAAAACATCGATAATTTTGACAGAGGTGATGTAAAATGACATATTAAACATCTGTTTCTTTAATGAAAGGTGATGTCTAATTCAGCCTATATACATCAGTGTTTTCTAGAATGAAGTGATGTCTATGTATCATTTAGACTTGAACATCAGTTAACATCAGCTGTTTGTTTGAAACTAATGTACATTGTGTTTTTTGACATCAATTTTGTTTGGTTAAAAGTGATGTTTATAATGTTACTTGACATCAGGTTTTTCTTAAACCAAATGATTTCTATGTTTCATTTAGACTTGAACCTGGATTTCTTTGACATCAGTTTTTACCTTAAAGTGATGTACATTATCTTTTTTGGCATCAGCTTTTCTTAATTGAAAGTGATGTGTAAGAAAGTTATAGACCAAATTGTGTAAAGTTTTACATCACTAATTGTGTAATTGTTGTCTGAGAACGTCAACCAAAATAGTAAAACATATGATCTGAAATATAAACTATTACATTCTCTTGAAACCAACTGAAGACATTCAGTCTAATGAAAATTGTAAGATAGTTTTCTCACTATCTTGTTTTGAACACTCTTCAAAATATGAGACACAAATCCTCTCTACACAAGACAGCAAGGGCCCATATAAGTTCCCATTATTTAGATATCTCAACAATTGTAGATGACAAGATGAGCAAGCCGCTTTATCCCAAGCAAGCAAGTATGATCCCCCACTTACTGGACATATGCCATGTGCACGATAAAATCAACCACACGGGTGCTGCATTAACCACCCAAAAAGACATATGTAAAAGAATTTAACAGTCAACTTTGCTCATAAGAGAAACAACTGAACTGCAAATCACAATTAGATGAGAATGGTTGTTTATATGTATCCCCATTCATTGTCATACCAGGAAACAAGCTTGACAAAGTTATCATTTAGAGCAATTCCTGCTTTGGCATCAAAGATGCTTGACCTGAAAAATTTAAGTTCGACCACAAGTAAAGATGGATGCTGCATTTTATATTCATTTCATAATCAATCAAACATCTTGCTGAGAGCCTGCTTAAATACGAACTAGCTTAATATATTATGAAGTTACATGGTTCCAACGGTAACTTGTAGTAAGGTAGTTCAAAGAGCAATTGAGTAAACAACTTTCCTGGTTTCACAATACAGCCCATGCTTAAAAGGTTTGGTCTCACAAATCAAATATGTAGTGCCGAGCCACAAAAATGAAATAAATGAAAGAAAAGACAACCCGCAAGCTCACTTTCTATCACCCACAAAGTCTCATTTTCCGTGCTGATTGAATTAAGTATATATACTGGTGAATCATACCACATGTCCTATAGTTCTTAGAGAAAAATTCATCCGCTGTGAATTTGTGCCTAGTACAAACTCCTGAAATAATCATCAGACATTAATAACATGTAAAGCAAAGACCAGAGCAATAATACTGGCCAAAACAAAGAGTATCAGTACCACATTTGTCCAATTGAACTAAAAACTTAACATTTATATACTCTTCAACCAGAGATTGGATGACAGAACTTGCATGATGGTAAGTCTGTAGATAAGTATATCAATGCCAATAACTTAGAGCATCAGTATCGCGTATGTGGAGTGACTGGTCAAAGCAATAAAATAATAACACAAGTTAAAACATAAATAGAGAAATGGCACCACCAGGCAAGATACAAGTCTTTTCTAGATGCATTGACCAAGGATATTTTGAGCATATCTCGAAGGTGTGATAACTCAGTTGAAGTAAGTAAAATAAAATTCAAACCCTGCAATACAAATTAAACATGCCAAACTGTGTCACTAAGACATTAACCCCGAAACCTTCTAATATACACCATTACATTTGTTTATATTTGGGTAGAGGGGAGGTAACTTCACACGGAATATTATCAAAGTACTGTGGTGTTTGGTTTGCCTGATTGTTACCATAACTTTATTTTGTTTAAAACCATATACACCATAGCTAATGAAACTGGAGCACTGGACTAAAAAGTTATAATATATAAATGTATATATTACACTGAATAACTATGACAATTTATAGATTTTTCATTTCACAACTTGAACCATTATAGATGCAAAATCTAGGTCAGATTCACCCTCGAGTATTGTGGACAGTTCACGGTAAACTCTTTCAGCATCCAGAAGTACACAAAGTCGGCGCATTATTAAAGCACCGCGTCTAGAAATAAAAAAAAAAATCAATGATCCCAAAATAGTGGTACTTACACAAAGGATATAAGCTACTTGCGTACTAACTAGGATAAACTATTCCCCAGTACAAAACACTTTTCCCACAAAAAAAACTCATGCCAATACATAAAAACATACCTGAAAAGAACTTATATGTACGGCTAACAAAACTATTGTGAGCATTTTATCATTTAACCCATACCTTGAACCAAAGACAGCAACAGGTTTCTCACCAAATAAAAGGGTCTTCTCATCCTTAACTTTGAGTTCATGATACTTCCAGGAATCATGGACACTGTCATACTTGAACATATATGTCTACGACAAATAATAAACAGCAAACAATAATCAGTTTCACTTTCGCAAAAGCAAACAAGGAAGATCAATCTTAGTTGTTAACTTGCAAAACTAACATCAACTTGTAAGCATACACAGTCAATTTCCAATTGACTGAGATTTGACCAGAACACAATCGTTAAAATTAATGTCTATTATAATCATTCAATCTTGCATTCAAGTTCCGATCCAGCCTTATAACAACGATAACCGTCTATAAGTAACTTGCAAGTTAAAGATAATTTTAACAGTTAGAGTAAACTTGTGTTCAAAGACTTTCAAGTGACAAGGCAATTTATTAGTTTCTACTAAAGTTCCATTATGCAGTTTTATAAGTAAAAATGAAAATCATCCACTCTAGAACATATAGAAACTTACAATAACTATATAGTAACACTGTCATGAGCCTCTCGTACCCGGGCATAGCGCACATACAAACAACTTAATTTCGATAACTTGTCTATAAAATAAAGGAGATAAATCTATAACAAGCACCAAACACCAAATCAAAATATTTAAAACCTAATTATATCCATAATAAAATAATAGATCAGCATTATAACGAGCAAAATTAGATAAACAACACTAAATCAAATAACAAATCACAAGTAAAGCAAAAAAATGAGTATTAAAGTTAAAAAATACAATGTAATCAATAGAGATGAAAGGATCATTAAATTTACACAATTTACAAAAATAAAAAAACCAAACAAAAATACAAATGAACAACCAAAAACACCCAAATTACCTAAAGCTTTAAATCTTTTTCTCAGATTAGGTCTTGTATACAACAAGAAGAAAAGTATTAGCAACAAGTTTAGACACTAAATTAATAAAAAAATAAGGGTTTTGAATTAGAAAAAAATCCCAATTTACAAAATTAGGGTTTTGAATTCAAAAATCCTCAACTTTTAAAACCGGTCTTCATGCAGAGAAGACCAGTTCGATTCAAATAGATACAACACTTACCGAAGTAGAGAGGTTAACTGAAAGAGGCTTAACGGATAGATTGAGAGCGAAGAGAGGTTTACAGAGAGAGGTTCGAGAGAGAGAGGTTCGAGAGATTGTGATGGTGAGATGATGTCCGGAGTTCAGAGAGATTGTGAGGGGAGAGAGGTTTGATCGAGAGAGAGAGGTTCGAGAGAGAGAGGTTTGATTTTGTGTCTGAAGATTGATTTGGGGGAACCAAAATTTGGTTAGGGGGGAATTTTGGGATTATGGGGGAATTTAAAATTAAAACTGAATAAAAATTTGACTAAGGGGGGAAGAAAAGGTGGGCGCGAAATTATTTTTTTTTGGTGAATTTTACACATCGGTTTAATTATAACCGATGTCTACAAAGAACAAAGACATCACAAAAACACGGGGTGATGTCAATACTTCTTTTAACATCAGTGGCAAAGTTAACCGATGTCTAATGTGTGATATCTATTGACATTATTTTTGTAGTGTGTGAAAGAAATTGGAGCCCTTTTTAAGGGGGTAAGTAATCATTTATATAAGTTTTACTTGTGCAATAATCATTATTGATTATTAATGTTGTATATTTTATACTCTTATAATATTACACTTGATCTTTTTTGTAGGGCCATATAAAAAAAGGGAATGGATTGGATGCTCAGAGATTGAATAATATGGCCTACATACAATTTCATACAAAACTTGCAAATAAGAAATCAAGTAAACCTCAAGGATGGATTTTGAAAGGCGAGGATGATGAAGAGCTATGATGATTTAACAATAACATTAGAAGATGATAGTTTAGTGCCACGGGTAGTAAAAGGACATTAGATAATTGCATAAAGAAGATTTTGAGTCTATAGCTAAAGATGATGATGATGTTTTCATTGAAGAAGAGAATACTAATTTGATGAATGGTAAATTAGAAGTATGGAAGCACCAGTGGTCACTGGTCAACATTTTCTTCTTTTTTTGTAATGTATGATCACTGGTCAATGAACAGTGATTACAGATTAAAAAAATATGACCAAATGTTAGAACTTATTTTTGATTAAACTATATAAAATTATCAAGCAAATGATTTATTTAACTTTAATTTGGCTAGTAATATAACAAAAAATGATATTTTTTACATAAATTTCAACTTTTAGCACATTTATAATAAAATTTAAAGGAAATATATTTAATATATAAAAAATAATTTCAAAAATCATATACGAGTTGCAACCCGAGTACTCATTCCGAATTGTCCTGAGTTCCGCTTTTTACAATCTTGATAAAAAATGTTAAAGAGCTTTTGTTAGTTTAACCGTAGTAAGGTATATTGTATTTGTACTATAAATAATAATGATCACAAGTATCTACATAGATAGTTAATTTATAACAATATAATTTTGGATAAAAATAAAGAAAAGGAATTTTATCTGCTTCTTCTTGAAATAAATAATGGAATAGGACATCCAAGGAATTTTATTCGGTAGATAATGATTAACAAAAATTAGGTTTCATATTACATTGCCATGTCTTAATTTTACATGTTAAAGAGTAATGAATTTGAACATATTTGCTAGAGACAAACTATTACTGAGTGAGATACATGTCAAAAAATTTTCTTCCACAAAGGAGATATACGATTATAACTGCAATAACTTCTTACAGAGTTCGATGATTAAGCAAACTTCTTCCAAGAGTATTATGTTAGTCGATGGAAAATGAAACGTACTTTGAGAAATGAAAATAGTTAAGAGTTGGTCATGAAAGTAGTCCATTTTATTTTGGGTCGTGCTTGCTACTTGATACATTGGAGAGTATAAATCATTAGCTATAATAATCAAAATAGCAAGAAGTTTGTGATGAGAAGGCACCAAAGTATAGAAAAATTAGCTAATAATTCCGAATTCATATTAAGTGTACACATGAGAGGTTACTACTTATATACATGTTTCAATTAGTGGTAAATGAATACTTAATTGGAGATGTTGATGATTGTGGTGTTTAACTACTAGTGAACATAAACAATGAAGAAAGAATGCTTTGATGTAGAGAAAATAAAGATATTTTAAAGTTTCACTTAGAAAACTAAAGGTCTTGGCTATAATCTCAAGACCTTTACACAAGGAGTGTGCGTCACAAGACTTTTACTTAACATCTTACGGCTTTCACAAGGGGAAACTCAAGGCCTTTATCCATATCTCAAGGACTTGAAATCTGAATGGAAACATAATTTTGACGGCTTTTAGTTGGGCTTGTAACACTTGCATACACCTTATAAATCACTTATAATAGCCCATTTAGATATATACATAACTATGAGGGTTTTATCATATTTTGTGTATACAAGAGATAGCGAAGCTTGATGAGAGATTTTAGTAAGGATTGAACGGATTCTATCAAAATCTCAGAAGATTCTTCAAGTTGTATTTTTTTTACTCTAAATATTTGCAACTTCAAACGCCTTCTCAAACATAACCCCAACTTTAAATCGTAGACTTGTACCCATATTTCTGTAGTATTCAATGTTAAAGTCGCGATATTCTTATCTTGTTGGAGTCTCTCATTAATTAAATGGATGTTGTCAAACGTCGATGGAGACTATCGATATTAATGCAACTTCAAGCTTGATGTTAATGGAGATCATTCAATAGTTCTCTGAATGTTTAATTGACAGTAGAATTGAAATAAATATCAATATACCAGTTAACGTCCACTTCCCTATGAACCATAACATTTCTGGGCCGCCAGAGTGCTGCCATCACGTTCGTTACAACTTCAGAATCCGTGAGCCTTTGAAAAATAAGCCTGCCAACCAAACATGATCGCGGATCTACTTAGTCATGTAGTTCCATCTGTTTATCAAATACCACACCCTTTTCCCCTCTTCCCTAGATGTGGAACTCATCCACCGTCCACTCAATTCATTGATGCTTGGATTGTCATATGACATGACTAGGAAATGACAGACTAGATTCGTGAACTTGAACCTCTCAAATAACCAAAAATGTCCATAGACAAGACATCATGAGTTTGAATTTGTAGTGATATATAATATGATATTATTTCAATAAATTTGAGACTTTTCTGATTTAATTGGTGTATGGTTTTATAATTTTAAAATATGAAACCAAAAAGTGATTTGACCTGAATAAGAAATCTCATTTTTGTCTAAAAATAATTTTATTTTTTGTAAAATGTCAAATGTGACTATGTACATGTAATTTAGTGTTTCATTTATTTAAATTGCCAATTCGATATAAAATCATCAATGATTTAAAGTATAAACATTAATACCTTGAGTATTTTTATTTAAAATATATCCAATTCATATGTAGATATTTTTGTATTATTAAAAACAAAATGTACAAATTACATCTTCTAGTTATGAAAATAATCTTCTCTTTGGTAAGGCTAAATATTTAAATTATATCATCACAATAAAAGTGATAAATTATTGCAATAGTTAGAATACGAACTATTTATTATTTTTACATAATTTTTATCTATTATAACCATAAGCTTAATATGAGATATGAAATTAATATGAACGTAAGCTTCTTCTAGGTTTCCAACACCATATGCCAATTGAAACAAAGGGTTAAATAACTGTGACATGCCGTGTCCTAAGTTCCCCGTCTGTTGAATAATGGGAAAACCCTCATTGAAAGGAACTTCTTGGATCCATAGTTGTCTGCTTACGATGTAAAACACTCCATCTGGGACACCCATAATATTCAGGTGAGTCATCAGAGTTAAAAACCTATCATCCCAATTGACTAAATCAAAGAAACAGGAGAAATCTACTTCATGGAGGACCAATAAAAATGTTTGAGGGCACATTTCAGTTTGCAGGATTTCAATAACATTTATCATACTATTGAAATCGAGACCACTAATGATAGCACTCAAAAGACAAACAGTTAGCAAGTGAAAAATAGCCATTTTCTTTTGAGGTTACTTGTGTGCTTCAAAGAGAGGTAGTGTCTCTCAATAAACAAAATTAGGGTTTGAGTGGTGGTCCTAATGTGTGTGTTTCTAAATTTTTTAATTCCAGTATATATAAGATCATACTTAAATTCTATCTATATAAATTCAAAGAATAAAATCACATATTTATGAAGATCACTTAAATTTCTATAAATTTAAAGAATCTTATATTGTACAATTTATTATTATTTAGATATTTTCCATATTAATGGTTGTTGAAATCTTAATTCACTACACAATATAAGATTTTAGGAAATTATCAAAATCCTGATTAATACACTTGAATTTTAATTTTTAAATTTTGAAATTTAATTTGAATATTAAATATTTTTACTAATTATGATACTTTAATCTTTTGTCAAAGTATTCGCTAGTTATTTTTTTCAAACAATTCAAAAATTGTTATCCATGCCCAACAAGGGAAGAACGTACCAACTTACCTTAAAAAGATAAAAGCTAGAGGTTTTAGTTCAACATAGGTGTATATCATATATTATCATTAATATTATACATGTAAAATGTTAATTTTTTATCGTCACCAATGTGTAATAACACTAAAATCGTTAGAAGAGCTGATGTGATTATTATGCTCTAAAAGGGTTTGGGATATTAAGTATCTAAATATCATTATAGTAGTCTTCATGCAATTATATGCATTAACTAGATACCGTGCTTCAAAATACTAGAGTTTTTATTTTAATTTCATTCCTGAATATTTCAATTCTGTTTTGGAATATTCCAATATTTATTTTAGTGATTCTAAAAATTATTCGTTCTACATATCTGTCTAGAATATGTGAATCAAGCGATTCTTAAAGTTTGCCAAATTATTTTACTTGGACCATATAGGGTATACCGAGTTAATCAGCTGCTAGAGCCATGTCATTGCGACATTAGTGACATGACACTTCCGTGACAGTGTGATTTGTCACGGCGTATCATTCTGTTAGCTCTTGGGAGGAACTTTTGGCCATTTGATAATTGTTCAGGATACGTGGGTGCACCCAAAATTTGATTTTTGATTTAATTTACTGTGACAACCCGGGTCAAGTCCCGAGCATTTGTCGAGTCCCGATTCCGAGTCCGAAATAAACCGAAGCATACTGTCCCGAGTGCAGCCAACTTGGGTAACGACTAGCCCACCACAGGCCCCCAAAAGATCATGATTTGTTGGTGCACATAGTAGTAGTACTTTGCTTTAAAAACTGAACAGAAGTCCCAAATCTCCTCGATGTGGGACTGGGGTGTTACATTTACGGTGACGTTGTATATGCCATACACGTCATCCATTTTGTTCGCACGCATTAGGTAGCCTATGATGTGTGTGTATTTATATCTTTTCTCATCTCGTTATGAAATATCCTAGCCCCTCGTTATTTTATCCATACTTTATTTTTAATATTATTATTTTATTATAAACTATGAAATATTCATTTTAAATTTTCCATTTTACAAATAGTGTTCCAAATCCGTACAAGGCGTTCGACTCAAACAGTAAATTTTTTCTGACGGCTGCTTAGGGGGATTTAGGAATGTGTGATTAAGAGCTACCCTATTTCATTGACTAGAATTTTGGACTTCATAATTATCTAGACTTAATTATTTATTTAGAGATTTCACCATTTATATTATTGGTTTAGAAAATTTGAAGATTTAATATTATTTTAAATATTTTTAGAGTGTTTAATTATTATTTAGAAATATATTATTTATATGTTTGCAGGTTTATGGATTATAAGTAATACTTTTTTTTATTTTAAAGAAGGGGGTGTTACAGAGATTTGTAGAACGCGTATATAGGTTTACGGATATTAAGTATCTAAAGATCATTATAGTAGTCTTCATGCAATTATATAAATTTACTAGACACAAAAGACAAAACAAATATAGTATCTATAAGAGGAAAAATAATAGAGTAATATATATGAAATATTTTATGGTATCATTATTAGGTTCATGATTTCTAGAATTGTCTTTGGAGGAGAAAAATACTTAATTTTTAATCTGAGAGTCTTGATAGCCACACAAGCTAGAACAATTATGATAATGGATAACTGATTAGTACACTTGACCATATTTCAAAATTTATAGTTAAGTGACTTTTGAATTTTTTGGTCCGACCAAATTAATGTACAATCATCCATAGCGAAAAATCAAGATTGATAAATCTCTTTAAAAGGATAAGGGAAAATAAAGTTATATTATCATCCTATAGCTAACTTAAAAAAATGGCATCCTCTTAGTAAATTCATTTCTATATATTCAAGATAGTACAATAACAACATTTATGTACTCTTTATATATGACTTGGTGAGTACATAAGAGAATTAAAGAGATATCTTTGTGTGTAGTTTCATAAATATATGATGAAGTGTTCAGTAATGTTCAATGAAGGAATCTTATTTTATATAATTCTCTTATAGTTTATAGACATGACCAAAGTATTATTATTATTATTTTTTAAATCTGACCTAAGAATTAGATTGAGATGTAAGGTATTTATTTTATCAAGAATACAAGCTAGCGAATATACGAAGTTATACTATTGGTATCATTTGCACTTCTATTAAAAATATAGACAAAGTGACCTCGCCGAATTTATAATAATGGTAGCATTTGCATTTCTATTGATAATATATGGTGTTCTTATATATATGTTAACTGAAGTGCAATAAAATATATAAAAAACAGTGTTGTAAAAATTATCAACTCGGCCTAGTGACTCGGGTAGAAAATTGATTATACTAAAACTCGGTCAAAACTCAGTTCGACTCCGAGTAATTTGAGTCAAGACTCTTACTCTGGCTGAACGCTAGAAATGTTAATCAGTGCTTCTTCTGTAATCTATACACTCTTTACTTTACTCGTTATTTTCTTCTTTAATCTCTTTTTTTAAAAATTAAAAATCAAATATTTAATATCTTGATTCATGATTGAAGCCCTCACCAAATCAAAGATTCAATATTTTAATTGGAATTTGAAAATATATAATGTAATATCTCCTTGTAATGATAAAAATGGATTTTTGAAAACCTATTTGTTTTTTTTCCAACTCAAGGTTTTCCAAATGAATTCTATGGCCATTATGCTGCAGATTGTAAAAAATCACGACGTGAAAGGGAGAATAAGGAACAAAAGGAAGAGGTAAACATGACCCAAATGCAAGATGATGAGCCCGCACTTCTGATGGTAGAAAATAATGAAGAAGGTGAGAAAGTAATGCTGATCAATGAGGAGCAAGTAGTTCTCAAGCTAAACCACAACGTTAAGACAATGCAACCAGCCTCGAATTTGTGGTATTTAGACAATGGAGCTAGCAATCATATGACGGGACAATTGTCAAAATTCTGAGAAATAGACGAGAATGTGAAAGGCAAGGTGAGGTTTGGAGATGGTTCTACTGTATCAATAAAAGGAAAGGGGACAATCCTCTTAAAGGGTAAAAATGGAGAAGAGAGATTGTTGAAGGATGTTTATTATATCCCTATGTTGTGCAACAATATCATCAGTTTAGGGCAATTAGCTGAGGAAGGAAACAGGGTTATTTTGAGTGGGGTTCATTTGTGGATCTATAATAAAGGAGGAAGCCTGAGTACGAAGGTAAAGAAGTCTGTAAAT
The DNA here is from genome assembly GCF_009905375.1 of Apium graveolens. Lineage (NCBI taxonomy): Eukaryota > Viridiplantae > Streptophyta > Magnoliopsida > Apiales > Apiaceae > Apium > Apium graveolens. Next base: position 276,585,870 of record NC_133652.1, on the reverse strand, counting down.
CGCTTGTATAAGATTATAATCCAGAGTAGTAGTTCAGAATGTCTGCTGTCACGGAGTGATGAAATGGCTTGGCTTTGGCATGCTCGACTTGGATATGTCAATTTCAATGCCATGAATATGATGTGTACTACCAAAATGGTGCATGGCTTGCCTGAGATTAAAATACAGAATGAAGTGTGCACTGGGTGTTTGATATCGAAACAAACCAGAAGATCTTTCCCAGGCCAAGCAACCTATAACGCTAAGAAGGTAGTAGAACTTGTTCATGGTGATCTATGTGGCCCAATCTCGCCTCCTACTTCAGGAGGAAATAAGTATTTATTTCTGTTAGTGGATGACTACAGTCGGGTGATGTGGGGGTATCTATTAAAAAACAAAGACGAAGCGTTCGAAGCCTTTAAAAGATTTAGAGCACATGTAGAAAATGGAGAGGAACGAAAAGTGCAAACGTTCAGAACTGATAGAGGCGGTGAATTCATTTCAAAACAATTCACCTCCTATTGTGAAGAAGTAGGCATCACCAGACAATTCACTGCGCCGTACTCGCCTCAGCAGAATGGTGTGGTTGAGAGAAGAAACCGGACAGTCATAGAAATGGCTCAGAGTTTTCTAAAGGAGAAGAAGTTCCCACTAACATTCTGGGGAGAGGCCATACGACATTCGATTTATGTACTAAATCATTTGCCAACTCGATCTGTTTCGGGGATGACACCTCACGAGGCATGGTCAGGTATTAAACCAAACATTGGGCACATTAGAATTTTTGGTTGTCTAGCATACATGAAACTACCATCTGTTCATACCACAAAGCTGTCTGATCGAAGTAAGTTGGTAATCAATCTCGGTAAGGAACCTGGGTCGAAAGCGTATAGGTTGTATGATCCGGAACGAAATGTGATTCATGTTAGTCGTGACGTGGTGTTTGAAGAAAGCAAAGTGTGGCCATGGGAAAGTAACAAGGAGACAGACGGAGAAACTCGTGAAACTTTCACTACCTTTGGCTCGATCATAGAATCTGATAGAAGCACTAATATTGAAGAAGAGCATTCAGTTAGTCCAATGTCTGAGAGATCAAGCATAACTAGCTCAGAGTCTGTTCGTACGCTTTCATCATTTGGGACAGGTTCGACAAGCTCAGATGTTGACACTGATAGTGCACCAAAATACTACAGATCTTTGAATGAAATTTATGATGAAACTCAAGAGATTGAGTTGGAAGAAGAGGAGCTAATGCTCACTGGTATGGATGAGCCCAGGAGTTTTACTAAAGTAGCATCTGAACACCACTGGAGAGAGGCCATGGAATGTGAAATTACTGCAGTGGAGAGAAATAATACTTGGAAGCTGACTGAGCTCCCTCCTGGTCAAAAAGCTATTGGGTTAAAATGGGTATTTAAAACGAAGAAAGATACGAGCGGGAAAATTGTCAAATACAAGGCTAGGATTGTGGCAAAGGGTTACGTCCAAAAGCAGGGGAGAGATTTTGAGGAAAACTTCGCACCAGTTACACGCCTCGAAACTGTTAGGATTTTACTAGCTCTGGCTGCCAAACATAGTTGGGAAGTGCATCATTTAGATGTCAAATCTGCATTTTTAAATGGAGAGATCCAAGAGGAGGTGTATGTTACGCAGCCTGAAGGGTTTGTTAAGAAGGGGCAAGAACATCTCGTGTATAAGCTGATCAAGGCACTCTATGGTTTACGACAAGCGCCCCATGCGTGGTATGAAAAACTGAGTAAATATCTTGAGGAACTGGGTTTTGTGAGATGTCCCTATGAGCATGCAGTGTATACGAAAACAAAGGGTGAAAATGTTATGATCATCGGAGTATATGTCGATGACTTACTGGTTACAGGAATAAAACCATCGAGTATAAGAGAGTTTACAGACCAGATGAACAGGAGGTTCGAGATGAGTAACTTGGGTAAGCTGACGTATTACTTGGGTCTGGAGGTTAAACAAGGGGCTGATAACATCCAGCTGAAACAAACGGCCTATGCGAGAAAAATTCTCGAAAGAGTTGGGATGTGGAACTGCAATGCCACTAAGCTTCCCATGGATCCTAAGGAGAATATCAACAAAGATGAAGGAGGACGATGCGTTGATACTACACATTTTAAAAGTATGATTGGAGGCCTACGCTATTTGGTTCATACAAGGCCGGATATAGGCTATTCAGTCAGGATTGTGAGCAGGTATATGGAAAAACCCACTGAGATGCATCTGCTAGCAGCAAAACGGATTCTTCGCTATATTAGAGGTACGCTAAACCATGGTATAGTCTATAATAGAGGCAGTGGAAGTGAGTTGTTGACAGGATATTCCGACAGTGACCTCGCTGGACATGTTGAAGATCGAAGAAGCACTGGGGGTAAGGTGTTTTATTTGGACGACGGACTGGTAATATGGGCATCACAAAAACAAAGAAGTGTAGCACTTTTGTCCTGCGAAGCTGAGTTCATGGCGGCAACTGCAGCTGCATGTCAGGCCATTTGGCTGCGGAAAATGGTGAGTCAGGTTACTGGTAAACATGTTAAGCCAGTAGTGTTGTATCTTGACAACAAGTCCGCCATTGATCTAACTAAAAATTCTGTGTTTCACGGATGAAGCAAACACATTGACATCCGTTATCACTTTATACGTGAATGTGTTGAGAATGGTGATATACTTGTTAAACATGTCAGTACGGATCTTCAGTGAGCTGATGTTTTGACAAAAGCATTGCCTACTGCCAGGTTTGAGAAGATGAGGCTGTTACTTGGAGTAAGAGACTTACACACAGTAGTTTAGATTAAAGGGGAGAAATGTTGGTTTTTTAATCTAAACATATTGTTATTTATTATTTATTATCTTAGCAGTAATTATTTGAGTTGATTTGGTCTATCACGTAGGTACGTGAAAGTAGGAGAGTAAGTTGAAATAAACATTAGAGATAGAGTAGTTTCAGGAAAGCAGGTGCTGGTTTTTAGCAACCACTTTGCACGCATGTGTTTCTTCTTTAGTTTATATTGTAATCTTTCAGCTAATAACAAGTCAGTCATTCAGGAACATCTTTTCTTTCAGTTTTACAAGCATACACTTATACCTATAATTATACAGGCACTGGGTTTAGGCTAACAACTCCTTCATGGAAAATTTCGAAACATTTCATCATATAATTATGAAACTGTACACAGAGATATCTCTTCAATTCCGTTAAGTACTCATAAGCCATATGTACATAGGACACAAATAATTTGAATCTGTTGGGCTAACATAATACATGGGTTGAGTTGTTGCATTGTCTTAAATAGAAGTAAATGTACTGTGATGATTTCATAATATTTTTTGTAAGTTCTATAGGATGTTGATATAACTTTAATTCCTCTTAAACTTGAACATCATATATTATTAATAGAAGTGCAAATGATACCAATATTATAACTTAGGCTAGTTCACTTTGTATATATTATTACTAGAAGTGCAAATGGTACTAATAGTATAATTTGTTTTTATTCTACATATGATAAATACCTTACACCTCAATCTAATTCTTAGGTCAGATTTAAAAATAAATAAAAGAAAATAATTACATAGGTTCATGTCTATAAATGATAATAAAATTACATAAAACACGACTCCATCATGGAAAATTCCGAAACACTTCATCATATAATTATTAAAGTGTACACAGAGATCTCTCTTCAATTCCCTTAAATACTCATAAGTCATATGTACATAGGACACAAATAATTTGAATCTGTTGCACTAACATAATAGATGGGTTGACATTGTTGTATTGTCTTAAATAGAATTGAATGTACTATGATAATGTCATAATATTTTTTATAAGTTGGCTATAGAATGATGATATAACTTTAATTAGCTCTTCTTAACAAAAAAAACTTTAATTTGCCCTTATCCTTTTAACAAGATTTATCAATCTAGATTTTCCAGCTATGGAAGATAGTACATTAATTTAGTCACACCACAAAATTCAAAATCACTAAACTACAAATTTTCAAATATGGTCAGTGTCCAATTAAGTTATCCATGATCATATTTGTTCTAACTTGTGTGGCTATCAAGCCTCTCTATATTGAAAGAAATGAACTCACAAATCTCACCCTCTTTATTGAAAGAAATGAACTAACAAATCTTGTGACGCTAGGCCTTACCATATCTCTTTTTTTATAAATTTTCTCATTAAAGTTTAGGTCTTGTGATGTGCATTAATAAAAATGGTGAGGGTCTTTGTTCCTTCAAATATTCCTTTGAATTTTGGAATTTTACCCGAAGAAAAAGAGAAAAAAATATATGCACATACAACTTGAAAAACTGCAGCATGGACGCATTTAAAAACTGCACAAACACTTGTAAAATCTGCTAAAAACAGAAATTTTGCAGCATGAACATGTAAAAATATGCTGAAAAAACAACAGCATAAAGCCATTAAAAACTACTGAAAAACTGTTGCATACCTACATATAAATCCTACAGAAAAAATAGAAAAATGTAGTCTGAGCATATAAAAATCTGTTAAAAGTAGCAGCAGAAAACTTTTAAACTTACCGGAAAAAACTGCCGCATAAGTACATTAAAACTAGTGTGTTTGTTGAGTGATGATGACATCTCATTGATCATAGGTATAGTAATACTAAAGTCAAAAACACAGGCGGATGTAAACGTACATGATGTTAGATAAACCCAATATGAGATTCTATATGTCTGTTGTATCATAAGTAATTCTCACAATAATAACGACATAATGGTCCTTAGACTTCAAATCCTTATTTTCTATATGAGAGTTAATGTACTTTGATCATATTAAAAGTTACATTTGACCAAGTAATAATGGAGAAGCAACAATTTAGAGGATAACTCAACTAACTTGAAAAATATATCTTCACTAAGCTTTCAAGATTCAGCTCTAGACTTGTAAATAATTCTATCTTATACCTTCTCCATCTTCTTTAAATATTCAGCTTCAGCAGAGAACTGGTTCTTCTCTCCCTTAAATAATGTTGCAGATAGACACGTCTTTCCAAATTCTGTCTTCAATCTTCAGATCTTCTCATAGAGCATATAGAAAAAAAATTGGAACTCATAAGCAATTATCTCTCCCCTAAGATGAAGAACCTCCCCCTAGTACAATAAAGGTGAAAACTCTCCTCCAAAGTATAAGAAAAACTATTTTTCTGTAAAACCTCTTAATCTTCTATACTCTATCCCCCTTGGTTGGGAATCGTTAACGTATAGCTGTCGTATTGCCTGATTTTCTTGAAACTATTTTTGTGCATAACTTTTGGACTTAAGAACCTACTTCTATGAACTCACCACTGCCATACACTCACCACTTCCATATTTATATAGGCTATATTTTAAGCTTCTATTTTATATATGGATCACTTTAATCGGATTTACGGTTTAGGACAAATGACTGTTTAAAGTAACTGAGTTTCGCGAGCGAACCCCTACCCTCGAGTAATAGTTGTAATATTTTTATTTCAGGAGTGTTATATAATTGGTTCAGCCTTGATGTGACTAATCAATATTGGTGCACTTGTTATAACTTTAGTCAAAATTATAACTTGTAAACAAGGACTCGGATATTGAGGAATATTAGGAATTTTACCACTTAAAATATTTCTAATTTCTGCTCTCAGAAGGAATATTTTTGAATCTCTTGACTGAGAGTTTCCATCCTTGAAGGTGGAAGGCAACTTTTGTTGTAAAAAGGATTTTCTTGCAGGAACACTTAGGAGGCATTTGGATGCACGATGGGAATGGGAATCGGGAATGGGAATTAAGGGGATAGGAATAGGGGTTAATGGGAATGGGAATGAAATGGAAACCCAAGGGGTATGATGGGTTTGATTTACCCACCAAGAGGGAATAGAGTTCCCATTCCCCACCACTAAATTGGTAATCCAAACACTATCACTTGGGTTTAAGGTTCCGATTCCTGTTAAACGGGCACATTAACCATCAACCAAACACCCCCTTAGATGTTTGGAGCTCTAAGTGAGTGACACACAGTGAGACTGAGTGAAAAACAATTGAGTGTGAGAGTGGAGTGAAATATATTGTGAGATCACTAAACAAAAAACATGTAGTTTCAAGGTGAGGAAAAGGGTTATACTTTATAATTTTTTCATTTGGTTGTGCGGTCCTATTCCCTATTCTGATACATTTTAAAAAATTACTCAACTAAGGGGGAGAGATTATAGAGATATTATAGAGATTATACAGAAAAATAGTTTTCCATATTCTAAGGAGGAGAGTTTTCACCTTTATTGTACTAAGGAAGAGGTTCTTCATATTAGGGGGAGAGATTATTGGTTCTGAGTTCCAAAATATTTTATATATGCTCTATGGGAAGATCTGAAGATTGAAGACAATATTTGGAAACGTATCTATCTACAAGTTTATATAAGGGAGAGAATAATCAGTTCTCTGCTAAAGCCGATGGTTTATAGAAAATGCAGCATATAAGATAGTATTATTTACAAGTCCAGAAATAAATGTTTGAAGCTTAGGGAAGATCTATTTTTGGAGTTAGTTGAGTTATCCTCCAAACTGTTACTTCTCCGTTATTGTTTGAGCGTTAGGTGTAACAGTCAAATTGGGGGAGATTGTTGAGCAAGATTAAAGTTGTATGCATAACTCAACAATGTTAGTTTGGATAACTCATCATAGAACAAAGGACTTGCAAATAATCTATGTTCCACTGAGATTAGTAAAGATTGAAGATTAGGTATCGACACATATGGTTCTTAGAATTGTAGTGAAGAAGTCGTCAACAGAAGTCCGGGTGTAGTTCATTAATATGTTCAAGCAATAGAGGAATAAGATTGAAGATATTTAAGTGAGGATTTTTATCTAAATATGAAGGATATATGCTTTATATGAAGGCTCGGAGAGAAGCCGTGAAGATGGAAAAGTTACAGGGTTAAAGTGCTCTACAAAAACTAAGTGAAAGTGATCACTACCTTCTAGTAGGAGTCACCAAAGCTACTCTTTTACCTAGTTGAAGCCACTACCTCATTATATGGCTCAAAAACTAAGTAATAGAAGTTTTATTGACCTAGTATGAGGCAAAGGGAACAAATGAGATCAAAAACTAAGTCAGAAGTGCACCTTGTTCACTCTAGGCGTCACTACCTTCTTCATTGGCCACTTAGAGGCGCCACCAACTCCAGAAACTAAATAAAGGAGTCCCTATGCACCCTCTAGGCACCACTCCTTCCCTTGGTACCCTTGTAGGTGCCACCTACAGCTTGTCCACTCAGAAACTAAGTTAAAACTCTATATTGTACCCTGTATAAGCCACCACCCTCTCCTACTTACCTATAGGCACCACATGCATCAAAGGCATTTGACTACTTTAGGTGCCACCAAGTCTTGTACAACATCTAGGAGGCGCCAGTTGAATATTTGAGCAAGAAACTAAGTGGTAGTTATCCTTTCCTTAGGTACCACTTGCTTAAGGGAATAGTACAAAGCACATGTTGGACAAAAATGGAAGTTGCTGTCATTTTAAATACCTAGATATAATTAATCTACGTATGCTTTCTTCCTCTCCAAGCTTACTCTACCTACCAGCCTATATAATTAAAAAGATGCAGGTTAGAATTGTATCTCTCGACAGGTGAATAGTGTGAAGCTCTTGCAAACTATTCTCAGCACAAAAAAACATTGATTTGACAAGGAGAGCTCATACCCAATTGATTATTCACCATTAAGGTCTTACACATTTAGATACACTCATAATTTATAGTTTCTTTGATTTTTTTTATTATCATTTGATAAGAGCTGTAGGTTTTTAGAGTGATAGAAAGATGCCATTATTTTAATAGCTTACAAATTTGTATTGGATCTTTCTTTTTATAACATTGAATATATATTCCAAAGTCTAAGAAAACCTTTATGGTTTAATTTCTTTATATAAGAATTATTACGTGAAATCTCTTGTGTTTTTTATTTCATTTTAAAGTTTCATTTTTCGCTGCATTTTAGTTTTAAAATGAAGAACATATATTCACCCCTCCCCCAGTATGTACCTAGTGGACCTAACACTGTCTATTTTGTATCGTGTAAAATCAGCATCTGAATATCTTATTAGCTTAAAGTCTGAATCACTAGGATACCATAAACCAAGATTCATGGTTCCTTTGAGATATTTGGAAATTCTTTTTACAGCTATCAGATGTAGTTTTCTTGGATTAGCTTGGAACTTTCCATATAGACAGGTAGCATACATGATATCAGGCCTATTTACAATGAAAAATATGAGTGAGCCAAACTTAGCTTATAGTTAATTATATCAACTAATGAACTAGTATTTAAATCTAACTTGATTGTAGTGTCCATGAGAGTTGTAGTAGTTGAGCTGTCTTGCATTCCAAACTTTTTCGGCAAATTTTTGATATATTTGGATTGACTAATGAAGATCCCTTCTTCACTCTTCTTGACTTGTAACCCTAGAAAATAACTCAATTCTCCCATCATACTCATCTAATATCTAGACTGTATCAGCTTCGCAAACCTCTCATATAATTTATCATTAGTAGAGCCAAAAATGATTTCATCAACATATATCTGAACTAATAACAAGTCCTTACCACTGTCCAGTAAAAACTGTGCAAGTGTTTTATACTAGGCTCTTGGAGTTTTCTTGAGTCCATAGAGTGTTTAATCCAATCTGTAGACATGATTTGGATATTTTAGACTAATTAATCCTGAATGTTGTTCAACATAAACTTTTTCGTCAAGTTCACCATTGAGAAATGCACTTTTTACATCTATTTGGAACACTTTAAACTTCATGTGAGCCATAGGCCAAAAAGATTCTTATGGGCTCTAGTCTTGCACCGGGAGCAAAAGTCTCATCATAGTCAATTCCTTCTTATTGAGAGTGCCCCTTTGTAAATAGCCTTGCTTTATATCTTGTAATGATACACTCACTATTAGTTTTGTTTCCAAACACCCATTTAGTATTAACCACTTATATGTTATTTGTCCTTGGCATTAGAGTCCATACTTTGTTCCTTTCAAATTCATTGAGCTCATCTTGCATTGTTAGGACCCAATCAGCATCTAGAAGAGCTTCATCCACTTTTTTGGTTCACTTTGAGATAGAAAAGAATGATAGAGACATTCATTTTGTGCGGCTTTCCTTGTCTTCACACCATTATTAGGATTTCCAATAATTAAGTCATGAGTGTGTGACATAGTCAATTTTCTTGCAGAAGAAAGTTGGCTTCTTAAAGAAGATCATCCCCCATGATCCATGAAGTCTCTATTACCATCTTGGTGTGTATCATTGTTATTTCTAAAACTCCTCCTAAATCAGTATTTTCGGAATTATCAGGATTTGTCTCATCAGTATTTGAAAAAATAGAGTCCGATGAAGTGTCTCATGATGTGTCTTCGCCTGTATCACTTGAACTTGACTCCTGATATTGGTCATGTTGATCCTCCTCAACATGTGATTCAGTATTTATGGAGTTACCACTGGTACAAGTGGTTCATCGGAGTTTAGTGTGATATCAGGATTTTCAGTATTAATGTGTATTAATGTTTAAGATTATATCAGGATTTAACTATTCAGCATATGTTACTTTATTTTCAAATCTTAGTTGTTCATGACCATCTACATCTTTTAGACCTATGATCTTCTTGTCATCAAAAGATACATGAATAGATTCTATGACTACTCTTGTTCTCAGATTATAAACTCTGAAGACTTTTGTTGATAGTGGATATCCAACAAAAATGCATTCATCATCTTTTAGGTCAAACTTTGTAAGTTGTTCAGGATGAGTTTTGAGAACAAAGCATTTCCAGCCAAATGTATGAAAGTACTTATAATTTTGCTTCTTTCCCTTTACCATCTCAAATGGTATATTTCCCTTCTTTTTTATCATAGTAACATTCTGTGTAAAGCATGCAATTTGCACAGCCTTAGCCCAAACGTTGGTTGGTAATATTGCTTCATCAAGTATGGTCCTTGCGATTTCTATAAGAGTTATGTTCTTCATTTCTACACCTCCATTTTGTTGTGGAGTTAAGGGGAAGAAATTTTTTTTGATTTCCTTTTGTTTACAGAATTCTTCCATAGTGTTGTTCTTGAATTCAGTTCCATTATCACTTCAAATTATTTTCATAATATGTGTTGATACTTTTTTCCAGTTGCTTCATATGTTCAAGAAGAATGGATTGTGTCTTATCCTTTGTGTGCAGAAAAAAAACCTATGTGTATCTGGTGTACTCATCAACAATGACAAGTGCATACCTCTTCTTGGCTATATTAATTACATTAACTAGACTAGAAAAATCAATATATAATAAGTGAAATGGTTCAAGAATTGAGAATTTAGTCTTACTCTTAACTGATGATTTCCTTAGCTTGGTCTTCTTGCATGAATCACACAGTCCATCAGAAATAAAACTGAATTGGGTAATCCTCTTACAAGATCTTTCTTCACAGGTTCATTAATATTGTTGAAGTTCAGTTGAGAATGTCTTATATTCCAATTTCAGTTGCCTTCCACAGTTTCTCTACATAACAAACAAATTATAGACCCTTCACTATTTTTGGAAACCCTGGTTTCATATAAGTTACCATATATGTAACCAATTATTGCAACATTGCCACTTTAATTGCTGATAATTTCAAAATGCTCATCATTAAAATTCACATGATAACCTATGTCATAGATTGGACTCACACTCATCAGGTTATATATAAGTCCTACAACTAGAGCTACATTATCAATTATTACATTCCCAAGTTTAATCTTTCCATATCCCAAAGTTTTTCCTAAGTTGCCATCTCCATAAGAAACACTTGGATCGGCATTCTCCTTAAACTCTAGTGGTAGGGATTTATTTCCAGTCATATGTCTTGAGCATCCACTGACTAGAGTATTTTCCTGTTACCCTATAATTAGATAAACCATTAGTTAGAATTTTTAAGGACACGGCCTTTTTTGGATCCTTTGACCATATTAAATTAATTAACATTTGTATCATAAGTCTTCATATTAGAGTTTATGTTAACATTCTTAATATAAGGAGATACAAATACAAAAATAATTTTAATTTTATTCAAGGAGGATTTCAGTTTATAATAGTCATAATACAAATTGTGATACTCTTTACATGTGTAAATAGAGTGCTATGTACTTCCATAATGAAAACAAGGTTGTTGTAGTCTATATCTAACTATTCTGCTCCTAAACTCTGATTTAGGAGGAACAGTATTTAATCCATTACTCTTCATGTAAACAACAGCAATATGATTAGTACTAACACAATTTAAACAAGCCTTTCTAAGTGCATTAGGAATTTGTTTGTATTTGTTATCCTTATTGACACTACCTTTCTATTCCTATTTTTCCTTGGTTATTTTCCTTGTTCTTCATTTTAATTTTTTTCAGCTTTTGATTAAACCTGTTCAAAGTCATTAAACCAATATTTACTGACTTGGCCTTACCCTGTTGATAACTATCAGATTTTAAATTTTGCTTAGATGCTGATGTTGAACTCGTCTCACTTACTAATTTAAGTCCATCAGTATTTAAGTCAAACTTAACAGGTGTTAACTTAGTCTTCTTCTTTTTAACCTGTTTATCAGTATTTACTAGTTTAAGATTCGCATACCCGCTTTCTTTAACATCTTCACTACTAGGTTTATCTAGATTACCTAATTCTGACCCCCAATAGCCACTTTCAATTATTCTCTAAGTTTTTTTTCCTGAATTAGTCCAAAGTTTGATTTTTCCCTTTCTTTAACTAACTCATTCTCAAGATAAGCATGTTTTTCTAACAATTTATCTTTAACATAAACAACATCATCTCTTTCTTTTTAAATTTCTAGCATAAAAATTAACTCAGCTTCTAGAAAATCATCTCTTTTCTTTAAGTCAGAATTCTCAATTCTGATCCTAGCACTTTCAAGGGTTTGTTCCCTATAACTAACATGCAAGCTTTTAAGAAATAATATTAACTCATGGATATCATCAGTATCAAAAGATAGAGTTGTTTGAGGTATATTGGTCTCGAGAGCCTCAAATTCACTTTCAGCATTTTCTATGAGAGCATAGTTAACACCCTCATCAAATTCTAAAGCATCATCCTAGTTCTTCTTCTTTGTGATCAAGGCTTGCTTCGTTTAGCTTTTAGCTTTCTGCAGTCAGCTGCAAAATTTCCAACTCCATCATAGTTGTAACACTTGATCTTGGAGTCAACTTTTCCATATTTGGGCTCTTTATCATCATATTTTATGTAGTTCTTCTTATCAGTGTTTGAAGCACTAGAGCCTTTCCTGGAAAACCTATTTCCTTTCTTGAAGTCCTTATAAGCCATCCTCTTAAAGATTTTCACCATTAAAGCAGCCATCTGCAAGATCTTCCCATCATCACAATGATCACTTTAAGAGTCGGTAGAGATATCAGAGTTCGATTCATCATCAGTATATATTTGATGACTCGGTATCAAACTTTGCAATCATAGCATTTCCTCTTGAATGACTATTTCTCAAAAACCTTTCCCTTAGATCTTGACCCCTTTCTTTTGCTCTTTTGCTCCATCTCCAGTTCATGAATTTTCAGCATTCCATAGATCTCATCCAGGGGTGTATATTCAAGATCATAGTTGTCTCTTATGGACTTGACCTTCAAGTCCCACTTTTTGGGGAGTGCAAGAAGAAACTTCTTATTTGAGTCTTCTGCATCATACTCTTTGTCTACAAGTGACATATCATTCAACAATTTCTGAAACCTCTCATAGATCTCCGTCAGTAGCTCATCATCTTTTGAGTCAAAATGCTCATACTCTTGTGTGAGTATAGTTTTTCTATTTTTCTTCATAGCAGTTGAGCCTTGATACTTAACCTCCAAGGTATCCCATATCTCCTTGGTAGTTTTACATCCAATGAGTCAATTGGATATAACACTATCCAAACTTCTATACAAGAGATGTCTGTCCTTGGCATCTTTCATGATCGATGCTAGATCTTCAGCAGTGTAGTCCTTCTCTTCTTTATCAACCATCTTTTTAGGCTCACCCACAACAGAAACATTCAGTTTCTTAGGCTTGTAAGGACCATCATAAATCCTTATCAGATATTCATGATATGTAGCTAGTAGACACATAGCCATATTTACTTTACCAATAGGATATAAATTCACTTTCATAATCGGAACTCTGATGGTTTCATATATGCTCATATTGTTGTTGATTTGATTTATGACTAGTGCTGTAAGGCACATGTCATAGCCTATTTGTACATTCGAGGATTTAACTCAACTCAAATAAGAATGTAATAAGTAAATAGTGGATCTACCATCAAAGAGATCTCGCAAAGTAATATCTGTCAAAGGATTCAGAGACAAGGTTCATCTACAGACTTGAGGAATTAATTCACTGGAAGAAGTTAAAGAAATTGATCATGCCTCAGTGATATAAATCAAGATTGTGGATTTAATCAAGTGACAGAGATCTCGTTAGGGTATCAATTAATTACAAGGATTTAGTCTGAAGAAAATCAAGAGTATCAAGGTCAAGGCTTGAAGAAACGTCACGGAAGTTAGTCACTCATGAACCAGACAGTACATCGAGTGTCAACATTGAAGTGGTGGAATTGATTCATAATTGACAATGATTTTCAGAAGATTTTCAGAAGAATGGTTGCTGCTCAAGATTAGTATTAATTCTCTATTAATTAATTAAGTCATATAATTTAATTAAGAAAATAAATTATATCTGCAAAGATTAATTTATTGATTAATTGAATTAATTGATTAATTAATTCAGAATTAATATTAAGGATTTTTAGAATTTAAATTGGATTAAAATCTATTTAAATTCAACAAGACAATCTGATTGTACTAATATGACAATCGGTATGACCATTGATAGTCATACCGAAAGTCATGCTAGTACAAACAATTATCTTGCCGAAAGTTACACTGGGAGGAGGATAGTCTTGCTAATTCATTCTGATAGTCTTGCTAGTTCATTTGATAGTCCTACCGAAAGTCTTCCTAGCTGTTGGGATTGTCTTGCTGAGCTCAGGATTGTCATTCCAGTTCATTCCATTCTGTTGATTGATTAAAAAGACAGAAGCAGCCATTCAACAAAAAAGAAAAAACACAACAGAACCCGAGAACAAGAAGAAAAAGAAGCAGAACAAATATTTCATCTTCTCTGCTAATTTCAAGACATAATTTCTAGTTTGTAAAGTTAAATCCAAACAACTAGAAATCTTTATCTTGTTCTTGGATAACTATCTAGCGGATTAAAATCCCTAGAACTTAATCTCAAATTGCGTTTAGCATTTGAATCTTTTTATTACAAAAATAGAAAAAGTTCATGTCGAATTTATTCTAGATTTGTGATAATTAATTTGAGATTAATTCCTTGTAATCGATACAGTTGTTGTAACACCTTTCAAGTTTAATAATATTCTTATTTAACTTGAATTTTGTTTCAATTTTTTATTCGGTACTAAATTCGATTATTCGGTATAGTTTGTATTCAACCCCCCCTTCTACAAACACATTGGGACCTAACAATTGGTATCAGAGCCTTCTGATTAACGAACAAATCAAGATCCTAGACTTTTGTGATTTTTCAACTCCTTGAATTTTTATTTATTCAAAAATTCATAATGACTTCACAAAAAGTTGGAACCGTTAAAATTCCACTATTTGATAAAGAAAATTACATCATGTGGAAGAAGAAGATGCTATTATTTTTACTAGTTACAAATCCCAAATATCTGAACTTGTTAAAGAAGGGTCCAAAAACTCCGATGGTTATTGAACCAGAGGTGATAGAAGATGATGTTGTGATTACCAAAGCTAGAACCTATCCAAAAGAGCCTGAAGATTTTACTCCTGCTGAAAAGGAAGAAGCCTCCTTGGATGCCAGCCTTCAATTAATTAATTGATTCCCTTGATCCATTGATGAACAGACATGTGATGAACTGTAAAAATTCCAAACACATGTGGGAAACTATTGAGGTGATTAATGAAGGCACAGAGGAAGTTAGGGAGAACAAGTTGGAGATCCTAACCTCTGAGTATGAACATTTTAAGTCAAATCCAGGAGAAGGAATTTCTGAAGTGTTTGAGAGGTACAATGCATTGATCAATAACCTGAACATAAGTGGAAAATATTATTCAATCAGGGAGGTCAACAAAAAGTTCCTTTTAACACTGCCAACTCATCTTGAACATAGAATCACTGCAATTAGAGAAGCTAGAGATCGGAGTGAGATTTCTTTGGATAGACTCTATGGTGTGTTGAAAACCTATGAGTTGGAGCAGATTCAGCAGAAGGAAGTCTACGGGAAAGATAAAATGGTCAGCACATCTACTGCTCTTGTAGCTGAAGGTCAACAACAATAACAATCTCAACAGTCGGAGAGAATGGTACAGTTTTCCAAGGCTGAGGAAAATGTGATAGTGGCAGAATATGATCCTCCTACTACAAATCAATCCAGTGATGATTTTTATTCCTTGGAAGAGCTGGAGCAATTGGAAGATGAGTCAATGGCCCAAATTGTTAAGAGATTCTCCAATGTCAGATTCAAGAGAAATTCCAAGTTCAAGTACAAGTCCAACTACAACAGATTCCAGACAGGTGGATCTTCATCCTCTAACACTAGTAGTGGTGGATACAAAATAGGGATGGTTGATCGGAGCACCATTAGATGCTATAACTGCAATGAGTTGGGACACTTTGCCACAGAATGCAGGAAGCCAAAGCAAGTAAGAAAGAACTCTTATGATTCAAATCAGAAGAGTAACTCTGAAAGGGCTTACCTGGAAAAGGGAAGAAGGTGGGATAATACTGATGGTGAAGATGAAGAAGATGAGAATCTTGCTCTTATGGCTATTGATGGAAAAGCTTCATCGTCAAGAAAAGAGGTAAAATATACTGATGCTGAATTAGTTTATCATCTAGGAGGTAACTTAGATTGTGCTCGTCGTGATAATGAACTGTTAAATTTACAGATCAAAGACCTTGAGAAAGAGGTCAATGAATTAAGACTTGTGCACATTAATTAAGACAAGTTAAAAGAACAAGTATCTTTTCTAGAAAATAGAGTTGACTGTTATAGAAAACTCGAAACTATTCTCAAAGACAAGATCACCGGTCTTGAGACTAAGGTTAGAGCCTACTTCAATTCTTGTTCAAAGGCTAAAGAGTTCTACAGTAAGCAAGCTGTTAATCAAACATCTGGAATAGGTTATGATTACAATATTGCTATTGGAGAATTAGGCATAAACTCCCCTCCTCATGTCTGTGCTAAAGGGAGGGAAGTACCACATGTGCTTAAGGGTGTTGATGAACCCCTCTATAAAACATCAATTGCTGAACCATTTGATGCGACCTCTTCTGTTATTCAAGAAGAAATACGTGTTGAAGATCATGCTAATGAGAAGGTTGTTTCCAAGCCAAGTGTGTCGAAAGTTCCAGTCAAAGTTGTGAAAGCAACTGAGACTAACTCAGACACACATGAGTTGGATAACAAAAATGCCATGTCTACCATGCATAAATTGCCTGCTGTTAATATCTCTCATAAAGCATGTGGTGTTTCTAATTGTATGTCTTGTGCTTTTAATATGATGTATGCTTATTTTAATGGTAAGCATATTTCTAATGATAAGACTACTCCACGTCAGCATGTGAATAACAAGAAGCATGATAGATCTAAGACTGCTAGTCCTTCTAAGGCTAGAAAGGAGACATTTGTGCCTATGCTTAAACAGAAATTTGTTAAGGCTGTTTACAAGGTCAAATGTTCAGTCATTGAGAAAGTTGAGACCATTAAAGTTAAAAATGTTGTTTTGCCTGACAAAGGACAATTCTACAAGTATGTCGGGCCCAACCAAGTTTGGGTTCCGAAGAAGGTCTAATCCATTTGTAGTGCAGGTCATTAAACAGGTGTAACCGGTAGTGTGGATTCTTGACAGTAGATCATCAAGACATATGACCGGAGATAGAGCCCTGCTATCAAATATGGTTGAGGAAGCTGGCCCCCTGGTTACCTTTGGAGATAACATCAAAGGTTTATCTGAGGGATATGGCTGTTTGCAAGCTAGGAATGTTATCATTGTAAATTTGTATATTGTGCTAGGTTATTATCAGAAAGCAGTATCTAACATATAGCACAAGTGATGAGACTTGAGAATATTACGACATATCAGGCACCTGATGCACATTACACTTGGAATTGGACTCTAGTAAGATGTGTACAAGTGTACTCCTGGTTGGTGAGTCAAAAGAGGAAGTCAATGCACCACAGTTCATGGACTTTGCAGCTGCAGATCTATTGGACTATGCAATCTCTTCTTTACAATCTCACTTCAGGTTGGTATGAACTAGTGTACTACTCAAGCAATCGTCAAGAATATGGTATGACACTCTACCTGAAGTTACAGTTTAATATGAACTAGTAGAGTCGTCATATTAATAAGTCTCTTATCACTAGGCACAAACATATTGTTTTATATATGCAAACAGTTTTAGGGGAAAATCAAACTTCTTTCTACATTAGTGATTTTTTATTTCATGTAAAATCCTTTGAAATCACTATTGTACATCATTTCTCTCAAAAGATTAAATGTATAATTTTCATTCATTATAGATCTTAAGTACATTTTTTCTCTCTATTACCATATGTTCTGTGATACAGGTTTAGTCTCTAATGACTTTCTTTCATTGACAGTCATGAGGTTGAAAACCCACAACATCTATCCCAGACTGTAAAGACAAACACAGAAACAGAACCAACCAACACTCTCTTACCACTAAATGTAGTATGGATGAGCGTGAGGGAGATAGTGCCTTAGTGCACCACATAAGGAAGGTTTCCGAAGTCAACCCAGTAGCTCTGTCTCCTACATAGATGAGTAGTATTTAAACCGAGACAACTGCTAGCCCCCATACATCTTCTCAAAAAGATGTAATGGTTGAAAAGGTACAAAAACAGTTACTAGATTCATTCTCTCAACAGGGTGTGTCTATTGAAATTTTCCTGTCGGCCAGGGTATCCGTTGTAGTGTCACCACTTCAAATATAAACAATTCTTGATGCACAAGGAAAGGTTACACACACAAAGGATGAGTTGACGAAAATAAGAGTTTCGACCATTTTAAGGTCAGATTCGATTGTTTAAGGTTCGTTAATGGACCAATTGCCTTTACAGGTGTTAGGAGAGGATACTGATCCAAAAGCCATATGTCAGTGGTCAGTGTCTACCTCCCCAGGCTTAAATCCCCTGGATGCATCTGCGGATAGTGGATCTGACATAGGCGCAGATCGGCAACTTGTTGACAATGATTCAGATATTACCTGATAAGTCACAAGGAAATGTCTTCACAGACATTAGAAGGGAACCTTGATCTTTATTCTAAATTCTTTGGATCATTGTTTACCTTCCCAGAATTCAAATCTGGAACCCTAAAAGAGAAACTAGCAACTTGTAAATTATGACTCAGATTCATCTGACGAGTTTAACAAGGATGGGGACTTGTGAACTCCCATTGCACCACCTGTGACCTCCTTAAGGATGGCTAAGGTGATTTTCCTTGCAGGTACAGCTGATTTTTGGAGCTATGAGAGGAGTGATACAGTGGTGAGAATGAGTGTAAACACGAGTGGAGAGAAGAGTGAAACACATGTGAGGTACACTAAACGGAATCACACACTAACAATGAGGAAGAAAGAGAAACTACTTGTTATTTCTTTTCCAACCAAGTGAAATATGAGAACTCCTTCAGACGACGGAATACATTCTTTCTTTAAGGGGGAGATAAAAGCTTAAGTAATAGTTTGGAGGATTCCTCTACTAAGGGGGAGAAATAACAGGGAGGAAGAAAAATATCCTACATATGTACACTACACCACATCATTGTTGTTTGTAACTACGAATCCTATTGTACAGGAGAGGTGGTAAACACAAGGTGATTTTCTAGTGAGGGAAGAAGGTGTTTTCAAAAGGAGAGTACCATTGGTTTTTATCTGCGGATCCTATTGTAGGAGAGAGGTGGTAAATGAAGGTGATCTTCTGTAATCAGTTGATTCTCATAGGGGGAGAAACAAGAGAGATATGTGCTTCTCAACAGGAAATGTGGTTGTACAAAAGAAGATGAAACTACTTGAAGATATGTTCAGTCTAGAGGAACATATATTTGGAATCTGGAAAAGGTTAAATGTTATCCAGAACTTTTCTGCTATTTACTTTGCATTTCTGTTTATATATTTTTCTTATTTGTTAGTTGAGTTATCCTCTAGGTATTTGTGTGTTATTGTCTAACAAACAAATAGGGGGAGATTGTAAGATTGTAAGGCACATGTCATAGCCTATTTGTACATTCGAGGATTTAACTCAACTCAAATAAGAATGTAATAAGTAAATAGTGGAACTACCGTCAAAGAGATCTCGCAAAGTAATATATGTCAAAGGATTCAGAGACAAGGTTCATCTACAGACTTGAGGAATTAATTCACTGGAAGAAGTTCAAGAAATTGATCATGCCTCAGTGATATAAATCAAGATTGTGGATTTAATCAAGTGACAGAGATCTCGTCAGGGTATCAATTAATTACAAGGATTTAGTTTGAAGAAAATCAAGAGTATCAAGGTCAAGGCTTGAAGAAACGTCACGGAAGTTAGTCACTCATGAACCAGACAGTACATCGAGTGTCAACATTGAAGTGGTGGAATTGATTTATAATTGACAGTGATTTTCAGAAGATTTTCAGAAGAATGGTTGCTGCTCAAGATTAGTATTAATTCTCTATTAATTAATTAAGTCATATAATTTAATTAAGAAAATAAATTATATCTGGAAAGATTAATTTATTGATTAATTGAATTAATTGATTAATTAATTCAGAATTAATATTAAGGATTTTCAGAATTTAAATTGGATTAAAATCTATTTAAATTTAACAAGACAATCTGATTGTACTAATATGACAATCGGTATGACAATTGATAGTCATACCGAAAGTCATGCTAGTACAAACAATTGTCTTGCTGAAAGTTACACTGGGAGGAGGATAGTCTTGCTAGTTCATTCTGGTAGTCTTGCTAGTTCATTTGATAGTCCTACCGAAAGTCTTGCTAGCTGTTGGGATTGTCTTGTTGAGCTCAAGATTGTCATTCCAGTTCATTCCATTCTGTTGATTGATTAAAAAGACAGAAGCAACCATTCAACAAAAAAAGAAAAAACATAACAGAACCCGAGAACAAGAAGAAAAAGAAGCAGAATAAATATTTCATCTTCTCCGCTAATTTCAAGACATAATTTCTAGTTTGTAAAGTTAAATCCAAACAACTAGAAATCTTTATCTTGTTCTTGGGTAACTATCTAGCGGATCAAAATCCCTAGAATTTAATCTCAAATTGCGTTTAGCATTTGAATCTTTTTATTACAAAAATAGAAAAAGTTCATGTCGAATTTATTCTAGATTTGTGATAATTAATTTGAGATTAATTCCTTGTAATCGATATAGTTGTTGTAACACCTTTCAAGTTTAATAATATTCTTATTTAACTTGAATTTTGTTTCAATTTTTTATTCCGCACTAAATTCGATTATTCGGTATAGTTTGTATTCAACCCCCCCCTTCTACAAACACATTGGGACATAACAAGTGTTGGTTGTGTTTGTTAAGTTTCTTTTCAACCATGTTTTATTGTTTTATTGGAACTTAATATGTTTTTGTATCAACAACAAGCTCTGATACCAATTATTAGGCCTTTCAGTATACTATAGTGGTGGTGAATATAGTGTATAACAATCAAATTGAAATTAAATCTCAAAGATGAAGAACAGTCTTTATATTAATGAATAAAAATTGTTTATAAAACTCTCTCAAAGGATGAACAGATATTTTCGAGAGCTACTAGGTTACATAAATGATATATCAATATTCGACACATATAATGACCTTATCTATGCTTATATACTGTACAGTTACACAATCAATCTAGTTAATAAGATATACATGAAAAAGGAAACCTAATACATATTCAACTATTGATTGCTACAAATGTGACGCCCTCAATCTCGGGGTTAGGAAATGAGGACTCACACACCTTTAACCTAATAATTAAATAAGCATAAACCCCGATTAACTACTAACAGGATCAACAGGATAAAGTATGAGACAAGATAACAACTACCAATCATAAAATATAACTTACAACCCCAAAATATTATTAAATAAACAATATCAATTCCGGCTGGGAACCGACAGATAACCCATTGTATCTTTAAACATTTCCTTCTAGGCGCGAGCTCACTCAAAAATACTACTACCAACTCTGGCAACCGGAAGCCCTCAACACGATAGGGACAACCAGGTACGCTCTTACGAGCAGTGCGCCTAAGCCTGGCCATCTTCTTGCTTAACTGCCATGGTTAGATTAAAATAAAACATATGAGTATAAAACTCAGCGAGTAACTGTAAAGCAGTTCTACGATATCAAATTACAATATACTTTACCAAACTCAGGGCATTCTACTTTATTTGTTCTAGGTGGCAGATTTCTAGCTTTTGGATTAAGGAAAGGGTTTGAAGGAAAAATACGGAGCTTTTAAGGAACAAGGCTCAACATAGGATGAAGCCAACATTCATCACAAATCATTAAAGGATCAGGATAGATCTTTCAAAAGAGGAAAGCAACAGTATTTCATTATACGGAATCAATCATATGATCAACAGATTTAAGAATCAGGGTTCTCGGGCTTTAAGCTTCACATTAACATAATCAACTCTTTTCAAAACAATATAAACCATTATATTTTCAAGAATCAATTTACTGAACAGAAAGTTTCAGTTCGCTTTTAAATAATCATTTAGAAACCTTGATTGGATCACTTTATCTTTCCATTTCATTATAACACGGGTGATCAGCCCGTACCGACCTCCATCCGGTCTTTAAGGTACCAATCGGCATAATTTCAGCATTAAGTTGGACTAGCCCCGCTAGCCTCTTACCATGACTGGACTAGTCCCACTAGCCTCTTACGTCCCAATCCAATCCATCAGGCATTCATTTGGAATACCTTGAGTTGGAAAAAAAACAAATAGGTTTTCAAAAATCCATTTTTATCATTACCAAGAATATGAAATCATTCAGACTCTTTCGAGTCAAAACTCATTCTTAAGTCAGATTATAAGAAAAACAAGTTCAGGGAGTGATTCAAGGATAAACAAGGAACAATTCTTAAGAATTCTGAAACAAGGATAACAAGGCCTTTAAATTAAAAGGATCAACATCTGTCTAGGGATCAATAGGGTGATCAGGAAATAAAGTATCATTAAACAGGGTTCATAAGGATAATCATAGGGTTCAATACAATTCATGGCTTAATAAATAACTTGAACAGAAAGGACAGATTATCAAAGGGTTGAATCAGTAAGCTTATCAATAATAGTTTATCAAGATCAAAGGCAAGGTCTCTCAAATCAATATCAGGGTTTCACAAGTTAAACAGTTCAATACTCTACATGGTATGAACAACATTCTCTTTATAATAATTTACACAAGTAATCAGAGTTACTTGCCTGAATTTGCTGTCCTGAAGGTTGAACTACTGCCACCTAGTATATCCTTTCCTTTCCTAGCTTGAATGCCCTCACGCTCCGAATCTACAATAAAACCAAAACCTTAATCAGTTTCTCATATCTCGTTCCCAGAACGATCACTCAATACGATAACTCGATTATATCCTTGACTCGGGTATACGAATATAGCTTATACACATAAGCACATAGCACATTCTTTACTCATAGCCTTATATCACTTTGCATATACTCGTTAATCTTGACTATTTTCCCAGATCAAATATTTATAACTCGTACAAACACACAATGACATTCACGGCTATTACTTTTCATTTATCCATAATTCGAACCAAAAACATAATCCAACAGGCAAAATTCAAAGATTTTCACACATAAACACTCAATCATTCTATCATCTACCAAAAATCATATTTTTGACTTTGAATTTCTTTGGCCTATTCGGCCTTAACCACAAACATAATCAAACCAAAACATGCATTAACAACTCCTCTTTTAAGTCAACATGCAATCTTATTACTTTCTAGTTAAACCTTAATCATACCAAAAATCAAGTCATAAAAATCAATTTCTTCTTTTTATTAACACAAGGTCGAACCATAACCTTCACCATGCATTCCCAAATTTCGCATCTAAACAAATGTACAAGTCCAATTATCATAGAATCTTAGTTAGCATACTTAATTCACAAAAGAACTTAGCCCTTTTTGGTACATGCAAACATTAAGAAATTTTATCACTCAATCTTTACTAATTTCCAAGAATAAACATTAACAAGTCATGATCATTACTAAAAATCATTTTTGATCTTTTAAAACCAAGATCCCATTCGGGTTTTTCAAAAAAAACAACACATACAAATGATCTTCTTAATCCTTAATTCATAAATCAACCCATAATCATATATCAAATCAACAACTCATTCATTTTAGCAAAAATCAACTTGGTTTTCTAAAAATAGCAAGGGCCATTCGGCCTTCCTCAAGAAAACACACATGCAAACTCAACTTCTAAACTTTTGCATCTTTAATCCTACTAATCTCTTAATATCAAACTAAATTATCATTACAACCAACAAGAATCAATTTATCAACTGATAATCCATAAAATCATTCGGCCTTTTTATGAAAATACCATATACAAACACAAATATTTGATTTAAAGATTCTAGAGCTCAGTTTTTAACATCATGGCTCACCACCGGTTCACCGAAGTTCATCACCGGTGGCATCTCGGTGGTGCCCCCATTCGGGGGTTTCCAACCATCAACCACCCATTTTCACAAGTAAAGCACACATGCAAACACATATCCTCATTCAAAACACAACCCTTTTGTTTCATGAAAACCGAATTCAAAAACCACCAAACCCAACTTTGATTTTTCTCAAGAACTTGAAAAGTAGCTACATGCATGAATGAATACAAGTAGATATCTCTATTTCTCACACAATCAAGGTTCTCTACCCGAAAATGAATGAAGAACAAGTGAGAGAGAGTGAAGAGAGAGAGTGTACCGAGAGAGAGAAAATCCGAGAGAGAGAGAGAGGAAGAAATGAGAGAAAAGAGAGAAAGAAGGGAGGGCTCGGAATAAAAAAGAAAGAAGAAGGAGGTGGGGTGGTTTTATATTACCAAGGGAGGGTAATATAGTAATTAGGTTATTCTATGTTTTGATTCTCTTTTTATTCTTAAAAGAAAATAGAGTTGATCTGTAAATACTTCTCTCGGAAAGATGAATTTGTTTTGAATAAAAATCTTTAACACGTAGATCTCGAAATTTTCTTTCCAACCATTACTCATAATAGATTTTCGAGCGAACGGTTGATTTTATATGATTTTTACAAGTTTGTGCTAGTAATAACACTTTTCCATATAAAAATCAATTTAAAATGCAACAATCACCAAATAAATCCGTCCATCATTTTTAGAAAGTCTACAGGATTATTACGAAGATAACAAAACAATTCCAATGTTTTTATCTTACTCAGATAATTTTATAAAAATGTGCGAAGGTTAAATAAACATTTATTTAAATCACATAATTCCATTAAATTCATAAAAATGTCACAGAGCACATAGTCATGCACACAGACAAGCAATCACACATATACAATCACATAACGACTCAGGTTTGATCACAGAATTTATTCTTCTATAATCTTTATACTTTCTACGCGTACCGCGTCACGTTCAGCCTGACGGCCCGACGCACAGCGTTTCAATTACGCTTCTCAGTATCATTATTGATCGACACGTCACTTAGGACGATACACTTTATTTTCATATTCATTTCATTCAATCACACATAATTCACATTTTATATTATTTAACTCCTTTTTGGGACGGGTTACGTTCTACCTGATGGTCCGACGACACAGCTTAACTCCTAAGCTGACTCTTTAAATTGGAACGTTTTTATTTACGCTCCTATATACTAATATGTAGAAAAGACAATTAATCAGCACTTAGTCACATAATTATAATCACGTCACATAAAGCATACTTTATTCACTTAATTACGTCTCAAAATTCTCAGTCGTCACAACAAATAAGTAAAGTCTTACGCTAACATATCTCTCCAAAAACATAGCTCATGATATATTTAACATGTTTAATTAGGTGTAATTTAGTTATTAAATAATTTATTTATAGCATTTTATGTAAATAATCAACACATAGACATCTGTTTTTTAACTAAAATCGATGTCTAATCAAGTATAGACATCAGGTATTCACCGATGTCTAGAATAGACATCACCGACATCAAAATCGGTTGGGAAATAGCATAGACATCGGCCAAAAAGTGATGTATATGGACTTTTTTCTTGTAGTGACATCCTGATGAGCTTGAAGTTAAAAATGATATGCTCATTGCCATCATTTGTAAATATTGTATTTCATATCCGTAATTAGTCCAGCAAGCAACTAACAAAATTTCAAAAAAATACGGTAAAGGTACATTTTCTCATTAAAGCTTACGTCTTGTGATCTGCATAAATAAAAATGGTGAGTGCAGTTGTTCCTTCAATTATTCCTTAAAATATTTAGTTCTACATGAAGAATAAGAGAAAAAAATATATGTTCATGTAATATCTATAATATCTGCTAAAAATAAATATTTAGAGCATCTACATGTAAAAATATGCTGAAAACAGCAAGAGAAAGCTGTTAAAATCTACCGAAAAATTGCTGCATAAATACATGTAAACCCTGCTAAAATAACAAAATTGCAGCATAAACATGTAAAAATCTGCTAAAAATAGTAGCAGAAAACAGTTAAAATCAGCTAAAAAACTGTTGTATAAATACATTTAAAATCTGCTGAAAAATCTAAAAAAACTCCAGCAAAAACATGTACAAAACTGTTTAAAAATTGTACCAGAAACTGCTTAATAGTGTACGCAAAAAATGTAAAAAACTAATATATGTCATAAGCTGAAACAATTTAAAATGTTACAGCAAAATTTGTTCATAAAACATGTAATAGTCTAAAAGTATAGTGATAAATACATACTCGTTCGAGAATAAGATTCAAAGTATGAGTTGTACAAGATATCCAAAATATGATAGGTGTTTTTTGCCTTTATTAGTTTGGCAGTAGACATGTTATTTGTATCATTGTGGGTAACTACTTGAATAGTGGTTTTTGCTCCAATTTCATTGATAGACTTATCCACATATTCAAATATATATCTTCATGTGTGTAATTAACTTGAACTTTCAATAGATGATATAAAGCTAGTGCGAAGTTTACAATTCACACTTCATGTTCATATTATTTCATAAGACCTTCTTTAACTGATATTTACTATGTGACATGTATTGCGGGCCAAATCTACAAACACCCTCTACAAATTTAGGAAATCCATAATTATTAGTGGTATTAAATGGTACACCAGATTTCTACACCCAACGAGCTAAGTACACCGGTTCTTTCCTTGAACATTGCATCATTAATATTATGTTGTCTCTTCACTTTATGCAATGTAATAGTCGAATCTTTAGACCCTATTAGTCTTGTATATTCATCCAAAGTTTCGATTCATCCAAAGGTCCGAGTAAATATTGTTTTTTGCAATAGCTTCCACATCAATTATCTCTACATCATATCCTATAACTTAATCTCTGGATTCTTGAATATGCTTCTTTATATTCTCTTCTTTTCTTTTGGTCACATCTAAAGTTGTCTTGTAAATATCAGTCCAAAAGTGTATTTTCATTGCAAGATTCCATATTTTCTCTAATGCCAGCAATATGTTGTTTCAATAGATTAATACTTTTGTAAAATTCACTGCCACACAAATTACACTTTCCTTTATTTGTTTTATCAGGGACCATTGGTCCAGATACCCCGACAACATCAATAACATTGCCACTAGAATTTGTTGCATCTATAGTTTTTATAGACACTGAATTTATTGCTACGGGTGAACTAACATTTGTAAGTGTTTCCATTATATATAGTATATCACAAACAAAAAAATAGAATAAGAGCAATAAATAACACATATAACAAAAACCTAAATCATATATTAAAGGGTCCAATACAAATACAGTCATAAACATCAAGATTCAAAGTTACAAATGCAACACTAGTACCAACTAAGGAATTCATAAGTAGTTAATATACATTACGAGGAGATACTAAATTATATATTTTCAAATTCCAATTAAAATATTGAATCTTTGATTTGGTGAGGGCTTCAATCATGAATCAAGATATTAAATATTTGACTTTTAATTTTTAAAAAAAGAGATTAAAGAAGAAAATAACGAGTAAAGTAAAGAGTGTATAGATTACAGAAGAAGCACCGATTAACATTTCAAGCGTTCAGCTAGAGTAAGAGTCTTGACTTAAATTACTCGGAGTCGAACTGAGTTTTGACCGAGTTTTAGTATAATCAATTTTCTACCCGAGTCACTAGGCCGAGTTGATAATGTTTACAACACTGTTTTTTATATATTTTATTGCACTTCAGTTAACATATATAAGAACGCCATATATTATCAATAGGTCACTTTGTCTATATTTTTAATAGAAGTGCAAATGATACCAATAGTATAACTTCATATATTCGCTAGCTTTTATTCTTGATAAAATAAATACCTTACACCTCAATCTAATTCTAAGGTTAGATTTAAAAAATAATAATAATAATACTTTGGTCATGTCTATAAACTATAACAGAATTACATAAAATAAGATTCCTTCATTGAACATTACTGAACACTTCATCGTATATTTATGAAACTACACACAAAGATATCTCTTTAATTCTCTTATGTACTCAGCAAGTCATATGTAAAGAGTACATAAATGTTGTTATTGTACTGTCTTGAATATATAGAAATGAATTTACTAAGAGGATGCCATTTTTTTAAGTTAGCTATAGGATGATAATATAACTTTATTTTCCCTTATCCTTTTAAAGAGATTTATCAATCTGGATTTTTCACTATGGATGATTGTACATTAATTTGGTCGGGCCAAAAAATTCAAAAGTCACTTAACTATAAATTTTGAAATATGGCCAAGTGTACTAATGAGTTATCCATTATCATAATTGTTCTAGCTTGTGTGGCTATCAAGACTCTCACATTGAAAATTAAGTATTTGTCTCCTCCAAAGACAATTCTAGAAATCATGAACATAATAATGATACGATAAAATATTTCATATATATTACTCTATTTTTTTCCTCTCATAGATTACTATATTTGTTTTGTCTTTTGTGTCTAGTAAATTTAAATAATTGCATGAAGACTACTATAATGATCGTTAGATACTTAATATCCCTAAACCTATATACGGGTTCTACAAATCTCTGTAACACCCCTTTCTTTAAAATAAAAAAAAGATATTACTTATAATCCATAAACCTCCAAACATATAAATAACATATTTCTAAATAATAATTAAACACTCTAAAAATATATAAAATAATATTAAATCTCCAAATTTTTTAAACCAATAATATAAATGGTGAAATCTATAAATAAATAATTAATTCTAGATAATTATGAAGTCCAAAATTCTAATCAATAAAATGGGGTAGCTCTTAATCATACATTCCTAAATCGCCCTAAGCAGCCGTCAGAAAAAAATACTGCATGAGTCGAATGCCTTGTACGGATTTAAAGCTAGTACGAAGATTACAATTCATACTTCATGTTCATACTATTTCATAAGGCCTTCCTTAACTGATATTTACTAGGTGACATGTATTGCGGGCCAAATCTACAAACACCCTCTCCAAATTTAGGAAATCCATAATTATTAGTGGTATTAAATGGTACACCAGATTTCTACACCCAACGAGCTAAGTACACCGGTTCTTTCCTTGAATATTGCATCATTAATATTATGTTGTCTCTTCACTTTATGCAATGTAATAGTCGAATCTTTAGACCCTATTAGTCTTGTATATTCATCCAAAGTTCCGATTCATCCAAAGGTCCGAGTAAATGTGGCTTTTTGCAATAGCTTCCACATCAATTATCTCTACATCATATCCTATGACTTCATCTCTGAATTCTTGAATATGCTTCTTTATATTCTCTTTTTTTCTTTTGGTCACATCTAAAGTTGTCTTGTATATATCAGTCCAAAACTGTATTTTCATTCTAAGATTCCATATTTTTTCTAATCCCAGCAATATGTTGTTTTAATAGATTAATACCTTTGTAACATTTGAAAGGAATACGTCCTAAGTCCAATCATGTATTAGGATTTAGGAATAACTTTTATGTAATCTGTTTTGATTTCATTGATATTAATAAAACTTGTTTTGTTTTTATTACGGGCTCTATCTATTTAAGTGTTTAAATAAGATATACCATAGTTTAGAGTAAAGCTTTTTATGGATTATGATAAGATCATAATAGTGAGACCTAAAAAGATGATAACTCTAACCTTAAATAGTTCCTGGTCGTAGGATTACTAACTGGTAATTAATAATCCGGAGAGATCGGTACATACTATGCTTGCTTCATTATGAAGAATGTATGTTCTCATAGATATTTGTGTGGTGACACTATAGCTAGTATGTAGGTGCTTATTATGGAATAAGTTCACTGATGATGACTCGCACAGCTGAACAATTGATGGAGTTTACTCACATGTCAGCAGTTGTTCACATAGTGATAGTTGTACAAGTATCCTTAGACTTGAGGTCATCATAGTCATCTTGTGTACACTGAACTATGCTTTGGTTTAGTTCTTAGTCTCCAGGGACAATTATTAGGGCTCTTCTGGGTATAGGAATTTGTACACGAAGATAGTGTATGATCAATAAAGGATCTACCCCTTTCATTGAAGGAAGCGAATGTTCAAGGCTGATCCACTTATGCTAGTTCAGGAATCTCTGGCCAGAGTGAATGAAATTAGAAAGGAGTTTCTAATTTGCATAGAACTACGCATAGTAAATGGTAAGCAAAGTGATTGAATTAGATAGGCTTGACACGAGATCCATGCCTTGTATTTAATCGGGACATTGTAGGGTAGAAGGAGTTTATTGTACGGTAACTATTCACTGACAGGTTCTTGGTATTCTAAGCAGTGAATTCATATTATCCGGATAGTCGCGATATGTTGAGAAGCATCACTTACGATGTAGAATAAATGTGATTAATTAATTAATCATATTTAATAAATTAGAGAATTTATATAAATAATGATAAAATAGTTTTATTATTATTTATTTCTACTACCAGCTTATTATTGAACCTACAAGGTCACACCATAAAAAGAGAATGATTTATTGGTGGAGGAGTTAATTAATAATGGATAATAATTATTTATTTATGAAATAAATAATTATTTGGCAAATTTAATAATTGATTAAATGAGATTTAATTGATTATAAATTAATTAAGAAAAGTTCTTAATATTATTAATTAAGGATTTAATTTTTGGAAATTAAATCAAGAGAGAGAATTATTTCTAAAGTGTTTAGAAAAAGGATTAATGATTAAAAGGTATTTTAATTATTAATGAGAATAATAAATGGGATAATAATAATAATATTTATGGGAAAATTTCAGCTGAAAATTTTGCCTATAAATACACTATTATAGACCCTAATTTTATTCCAACCTCGAAACCCGAAAACCCAAAAAGTTTGGAAAACCCAATTCTCTCCACCTCCTTACTCCTCCTTAACATCGTTTTCTTGGTGGATACCGGTGGAGTGCTTCACACTTGAGGAGCAACTGCTAAGGATCTTTGATCGTTGTCTCCGAATTATTTTTAAAGGTTAGATTTGATCCCTCGAATTTTTATTCATGATTTATATGCTTTTAATTTGGATTTTGTATGTGTAAAAGTGTTTTCCCATGACCCCGCTGTGTTAAAAATCCAACAATGGTATGAGAGCATAGGTTGTATGCATATAGATCTGTGGTAAAAATTTCAGAATTTTATATGCTTGTATGAATTAATTATGATTTTTACAAGTTATATTATCGAATCGTTTCTCAGAATAATTTTGAATGTTGATCTGGGTTCTACAAGTGTTGTAGATCGTCTGGGTATTTTTTTCATAATTTAATGATGTATAGATTTCTTGTTATGAATTTTGAAGTTGTTTCAATTAAAATTCGTAATTTAATAATTAAATATATATATATTATATATATATATATATATATATTTGTATGGCTGTAAATATATATCTGCACCTGTTGTATTGTTTGCTGTTGTATGCTGTCGGGAAAGGTACAAAGTCAGAGAAGTCAGATGCACGGTTTTCTAGGTAGCAGGCCACGGCGGCTGGTGCAGAAAAATAAAAAAAAAATATAGGGGTGTAACGCATTCTGGGAATGTCTTACACACCTGTGGCGCATTCACGGAATGCGTTACACCCTTTAATTGCTTAAAAGGGGTGTAACGCATCACTGGAATGCATTACACGGCTTGTAACGCGTTCCTGTAATGCGTTACAGCCCGTCTGTTGATTTTAAAATTGATTTTCTGGGAGTTTCGTAACTCCGTTTTAGGCGTGCAATATACCGTTGGATTCGTTTTTCCGAGATGGATCTAATGGAGTGATCAATTTTAGTTTATATAAAAGTTTTGAACTGTTTATATTTCCATGAAGTGTTTTAAAGCTGTTTTTGACTGTTTTAATTGCTTTTAAATGCTTCATGTGATACATAGAGATGTATAATGCTTAGAATAATGTGCTAGATGATATAACATGCCTACCTTGATGTTTATTCATGTTGATATATGTGATATATTCTTAGTTTATCATGCGATGATAGATTTAGGTGAACTTAAATAAATATAAGGCGTTTGTTAGGCAACCTAGTATAGTGAAATTGTTTCATAACCTTAAGAACAATATTATGAATACAATCATGAGATTCTTGTGTTTGTGAAATACGTAATTGAATCTGAATTTTCGATATGAGAGAAAGGATGATTTTGTCAACAACAGATTTCTATCTGTATGAAAGGGTTATTAAGTGACGCCTCTTGACAATGCTCCACCCGATCTCGGAATCATCTGATTATTGATTATTGATTTGAAATATTTAATTTAAAAGGAAGAATCTCTTTATAATATGATTATGATTGTAACGTAATATAATCCCTCTAAAATTAAATAATATCAAGTAGTAATTGGCCAATGACACAACGGGCTTGTGTCGGTCATAGCCTTCCAACATAATAGAAAAGTAGTTCTTATTTTTGAATCATTGTCGTTTCATGCCACAGCCGAGGGCTTTGATTTCGAAATAAGAAATACTTGTCTATTACATAGAGATGTGTACATTGAATAAGAATCTAAAGGTCGTTACGTGCCACAGCCGTGGGCCTTTGGGGACTGATTCAATTGTACGGAATGTTGGGTTAGACTTGACTTAGAATATTGAGTTTGTCGTGCCACAGCCGTGACTCAATTATTCAAGAGGTTAAAGTTTGATTAGGGAATAACATTAGATGTAATTGACAAGAGTTGTCTGCCTATTGAACATTACATGGCGTTTCGTGCCACAGCCGGGGTTGTGTAATGGAATGTAGGATCCCTATTTCCACTAGCATTATGAATGCTTAATTTTTCACGTAGGGGGTTGAATAAATTAGGAAAACTAGTGGGAGCCACTTATGAATAAAGACCTGATTCATATAGTGTTTTGAAATGAAATCGAATATTTGCTAAGTGTTGTTATGTGTTTATCATTTACAGATTTACTTTGTACGTTATGTCTTCTGCACTATCACTCAGGAGCATATTGGATGCTCACAAATTGACTGGTCCTAATTATGCTGACTGGCTTCGAAACTTGAGAATTGTTCTCAGGATTGAGAAGCTGGAATACATGATTGACTCACCTAAGCCTACTGAACCTGCTAGTGATGCACATAATGATGAACATGTTGTGTATCGTAAGTGGATAGATGATGCAAATGTTGCTCAATGCATCATGCTAGCTTCCATGAACATTGAGCTACAGAAGCAACATGAGCATATGGATGCTCACACTATCCTTATGCATCTACAAGAGTTGTATGATGTGGCGGGGAGGACAGCTCGATATGAGATATCGAAGGAGCTATTCGGTTCTAGGATGTCTGAGGGATCATCTGTGAATGACCATGTACTTAAGATGATTAATTTGATTGAACGTCTTGGACAACTTGGTTTTGCCATGGATGGGGAGCTGGGCCAAGACTTGGTCTTGCAATCGCTTCCGAGTTCGTTCTCGCAGTTTGTTGTGAACTTTCACATGAATAAGTTGGATGTCAGCCTGCCTGAACTCCACAACATATTGAAGACTGCGGAATCGAATTTTCCCCCTAAGAAGAGTTATGTTCTTCTAATTGGTGAAGGTTCCAATCCTAAGAAAAGGAAGAGGAACCCTTCCAAGAAGAAGAAAGAAGGTGAGAAAATGCAGGTTCCACCAAAAGCTGAAGACCCCAAGAGCAAAGTTGTTTACTTTCACTGTAACAAGGTGGGGCACTGGAAGAGGAACTGCAAGGTTTACCTTGCAGAATTGAAGAAGAAGAAGGGTAGTGAGACTACCGCTTCTGATTCAGGTATGTTCATGATAGAAGTGAATATGTCATTAAATCAAATTTCTACTTGGGTATTAGATACCGCCTATGGTTCTCAAATCTGCAATATGTTGCAGGGACCAAGGAGAAGTCGGACTCTTGAGGAAGAGGAGGTGATTCTACTGATGGAAATAGAGCAAGAGTTGTTGCTGAAGATGTAGAATCATTTCATTTATATATGCCTACAGGCAAGACTATTGTTTGAAATAATTGTTATTTTGTTCCCTCGATTGTGAGGAATATTATTCCCATGTTAAACTTGGCTGGATTTTCATTTATTATTGAGAATAATGAATGTTCTATTCTTAGAGATAATATTCTTTATGGACGTGGTACTTTAAATAATGGTCTGTATATATGTGACATAATTTACTTCAGATTGAACAAACTAATAACAGAAAAGGGATGATGAAAATCTCACTTTATAGTGGCACTGCAGTCTCCATTTAGTAGACATGGAGAGAGGGCTGCAAATTTGCTAGGAATGGTACACACAGATGTATGTGGACCAATGTCTACGCAAGCCATGGGTGGATTTTCATACTTCATTACTTTCATAGATAATAGATCTAGATTCGGATATGTGTTTGATGAAACACAAGTCTGAAGCCTTTGAAAGGTTCAAAGAGTATAAGTATGAAGTGGAGAAACAACCAAACATAGTATTATAACTCTTCGATCAGATCGAGGTGGTGAATACTTTAATGGAGTGTTTCTAGATTATCTCAAAGTAAATGGTATAGTCTCCCAGTGTACTCCTCCAGATTGGTATCTGAAAGGAGAAATCAAACTTTGTTGGACATAGTTCGGTCCATGATGAGCTATGCAAATCTTCCAGTATTCCTATGGGGTTATGCATTGGAAACCTCAGCATATTTACTGAATAAGGTGCCTTCCATATCTGTTCCTCAAACTCTGTATGAAATATGGAAAGAAAGGAAACCGAGTCTTAAACATGTTAAGATTTGGGGATGTCCAGCTTATGTGAAGTAAGTTGACCCAGATAAGCTGGAATATCAATCCGTAAAATATAGTTTTGTTTGATATCCTAAAGAGACTTTAGGGTGTTACCTTTACACCGATCATCGGGTGTTTGTCTCCAGATATGCTACCTTCTTGGAAAAGGAGTTTATCCTTGAAGGAAATAGTGGGAGCAAAATTGAACTTGATGAAGTTCAAGAAGCACAAACTACTACAGATCGAGTGGAAACACCTGTTCTAACTGAACAACCTTTTGTGGAAAAGCCCATTCATAGGTCAGGGAGAGTGTCTCGCTAACCTGAGAGGTAATATGGCCTTGTCATTGAGAATGACAATGAGTTGTCGATCATTGATGATGATGACCCTGTGACCTATAATGAGGCTATGAGTAGTGTTGACTCAGAAAAATGGCATAGTGCCATGAAATCCAGAATGGAATTTATGTATAAGGTATACAAAAGATAGATTATAGCAGATGGCCAGGTGGAGACCTTTAAGGCCAGGCTTTTGGGAAAAGGATTCAAACAAAGGCAATGGATTGACTTTGATGAAACCTTTTACCTGTAGCCCTGTTAAAATCAGTTCGGATTTTACTTGCGAATGCTGCTTTCTACGACTATGTGATATGGCAAATAGCCAAATGGTTTTCTTTCCAAGGGAAATGAAAACCTAGTGTGTAAGCTGCTGCGAACCATATGTGGTTTAAAGCAAGCTTCTCGAAAGATGGAACATTCGTTTTGACGAGACAATCAAAGAGTTTGATTTTATCAAAAATACATAGATGAACCATGCGTCTACAAAAAGGTTAGTGGGAGCGCGGTAACATTTCTTGTATTGTATTGAAATAGAGTTGACATACATAACAACATAGGAGACCCACTCACAAAGCTACTTTCTGAAAGTCACTTTGATCGTCATAAAGACAAGATGGGTATTAGATACCAGAGTGATTGGCTTTAGTACAAGTGGGAGATTGAAAGGAATATGTCCTAAGTCCAATCATGTATTATGATTTAGGAATAACTTTTATGTAATTTGTTTTGATTTCATTGATATTAATAAGGACTTGTTTTGTTTTTATTACGGGCTCTATCTATTTAAGTGTTTAAATAAGATATACCATAGTTTAGAATAAAGCTTTTTATGGATTATGATGAGATCATAATAGTGAGACCTAAAAAGATGATAACTCTAAACTTAAATAGTTCCTGGTCGTAGGATTACTAACTGGTAATTAATAATCCGCAGAGATCGGTACATACTATGCTTGCTTCATTATGAAGGATGTCTGTTCTCATAGACATTTGTGTGGTGACACTATAGCTAGTATGTAGGTGCTTATTATGGAATAAGTTCACTGAGCATGACTCGCACAGCTGAACAACTGATGGAGTTCACTCACGTGTCAGCAGTTGTTCACATAGTGATAGTTGTACAAGTATCCTTAGACTTGAGATCATCATAGTCATCTTGTGTACACTGAACTATGCTTTGGTTTAGTTCTTAGTCTCCAGGGACAATTATTAGGGCTCTTCTGGGTATAGGAATTTGTACACGAAGATACTGTATGATCAATAAAAGATCTACCCCTTCCAGTGAAGGAAGCGAATGTTCAAGGCTGATCCACTTATGCTAGTTCAGGAATCTCTGGCCAGAGTGAATGAAATTAGAAATGAGTTTCTAATTTGCATAGAACTACGCATAGTAAATGGTAGGAAAAGTGATTGAATTAGATAGGCTTGACACGAGATCCATGCCTTGTATTTAATCGGGACATTGTAGGGTAGAAGGAGTTTATTGTACGGTAACTATTCACTGACAGGTTCTTGGTATTCTAAGGAGTGAATTCATATTATCCGGATAGTCGCGATATGTTGAGAAGCATCACTCACGATGTAGAATAAATGTGATTAATTAATTAATCATATTTAATAAATTAGAGAATTTATATAAATAATGATAAAATAGTTTTATTATTATTTATTTGTACTACCGGCTTAATATTGAACCTACAGGGTCACACCATAAAAAGAGAATGATTTATTGGTGGAGGAATTAATTAATAATGGCTAATAATTATTTATTTGTGAAATAAATAATTCTTTGGCAAATTTAATAATTGATTAAATGAGATTTAATTGATTATAAATTAATTAAGAAAAGTTCTTAATATTATTAATTAAGGATTTAATTTTTGGAAATTAAATCAAGAGAGAGAATTATTTCTAAAGTGTTTAGAAAAAGGATTAATGATTAAAAGGTGTTTTAATTCTAATAAATGGGATAATAATAATAATATTTATGGAAAAATTTCAGCTGAAAATTTTGCCTATAAATACACTATTATAGACCCTAATTTTATTCCTACCTCGAAACCCGAAAACCCAAAAAGTTTGGAAAACCCAATTCTCTCCACCTCCTTCCTCCTCCTTAACATCGTTTTCTTGGTGGATACCGGTGGAGTGCTTCACACTTGAGGAGCAACTGCTAAGGATCTCTGATCGTTGTCTCCGAATTATTTATAAAGGTTAGATTTGATCCCTCGAATTTTTATTCATGATTTATATGCTTTTAATTTGGATTTTGTATGTGTAAAAGTGTTTTCCTATGACCCCGCTGCGTTAAAAATCCAACAACATTCACTACCACATAAATTACACCTTCCTTTATTTGTTTTATCGAGGACCATTATTCCATATTGCCCGACAACATCAATAACCTTACCACTAGAATTTGTTGCATCTATAGTTTTTATAGACACTGAATTTGTTGCGACAGGTGAACTAACATTTATAAGTGTTTCCATTATATATAGTATATCACAAACAAAAAAATAGAATAAGAGCAACAAATAACACATATAACAAAAACCTAAATCATATTTTAAAGGGTCCAATACAAATACAGTCATAAACATCATGATTCAAAGTTACAAATGCAACACTAGTACCAACTAAGGAATTCATAAGTAGTTAATATACATTACGAGGAGATATTGAATTATATTTTTTCAAATATCAATTAAAATATTGAATCTTTGATTTGGTGAGGGCTTCAATCATGAATCAAGATATTAAATATTTGATTTTTAATTTCTAAAAAAAGAGATTAAAGAAGAAAATAACGAGTAGTAAAGAGTGTATAGATTACAGAAGAAGCACTGATTAACATTTCAAGCGTTCAGCCAGAGTAAGAGTCTTCACTTCAATTACTCGGAGTCGAACCAAGTTTTGACCGAGTTTTAGTATAATCAATTTTGTACCCGAGTACTCAGAACTTGGGTTGGACGAGGGGTCCAAAATGAGTCACTAGGCCGAGTTGATAATTTTTACAACACTATTTTTTATATATTTTATTGCACTTCAGTTAACATATATTAGAATACCATATATTATCAATAGAAATGCAAATGCTACCATCATTATAAATTCGGCGAGGTCACTTTGTCTATATTTTTAATAGAAGTGCAAATGATATCAATAGTATAACTTCATATATTCACTAGCTTTTATTCTTGATAAAATAAATACCTTACACCTTAATCTAATTCTTAGGTAAGATTTAAAAAATAATAATAATACTTTGGTCATGTCTATAAACTATAACAGAATTACATAAAATAAGATTCCTTCATTGAACATTATTGTACACGTATATTTATGAAACTACACACAAAGATATCTCTTTAATTCCCTTAAGCTTACAGTTATAATAGATAAAAATTATGGAAAAATAATAAATAGTTCGTATTGTAACTATTGTAATGATTTATCACTTTTATTGTGATGATATAATTTAAATATTTAGCCTTACCAAAGAGAAGATTATTTTCATAACTAGAAGATGTAGTTTGTACATTTTGTTTTTAATAATACAAAAATATCTACATATGGATTGGATATATTTTAAATTGAAATACTCAAGATATTAATGTTTATACTTTAAATCATTAATGATTTTATATCGAATTGGCAATTTAAAAAAATGGAACACTAAATTACATGTACATGGTCAGATTTGACATTTTGCAAAAAATAAAATTATTTTTGGACAAAAATGAGATTCCTTATTCAGGTCAAATCACTTTTTGGTTTCATATTTTAAAATTTTAAAACCCTACACCCATTATCAGTTCTCTGCTAAAGCCGAAGGTTTATAGAAAATGCAGAACATACAAGATAGTATTTTTTACAAGTCCAGAACTAAATGTTGGAAGCTTAGGGAAGATCTATTTTTGGAGTTAGTTGAGTTATCCTCCAAACTGTTACTTCTCCGTTATTATTTGAGCGTTAGGTGTAACAGTCAAATTGGGGGAGATTGTTGAGCAAGATTAAAGTTGTATGCATAACTCAAAAATGTTGGTTTGGATAACTCATTATAGACCAAAGGACATGCAAATAATCTATGTTCCACTGAGATCAGTAAAGATTGAAGATTAGGTATCGACACATATGGTTCTTAGAATTGTAGTGAAAAAGTCGTCAACAGAAGTCTGGGTGTAGTTCATTAATATGTTCAAGCAACAGAGGAATAAGATTGAAGATATTCGAAGCAGTTCTTAGGATTAGTATGAAGACATCAAGGAATCTTAGTGAAGTTGGTTATATATGGTAGAAAACTGAACAATATTTTGAAAAGTCTATAGTACGAAGACATTAGAACGGCACTATTCATCTGTGAACCAGACCATTATACTAGGCGTCAGTGATACGTGATGGGAAACCAAGTACTATCATTAGAAGAACTTTAAGTAAGGATTTTTATCTAAATATGAAGGATATATGCTTTATATGAAGGCTCGGAGAGAAGCCATGAAGATGGAAAAGTTAAAGGGTTAAAGTGCTCTACAAAAACTAAGTGAAAGTGATCACTACCTTATAGTAGGAGTCACCAAAGCTACTCTTTTACCTAGTAGGACCCACTACCTCATCATATGGCTCAAAAACTAAGTACTAGAAGTTTTATTGACCTAGTATGAGGCACAGGGAAAAATGAGATCAAAAACTAAGTCAGAAGTGCACCTTGTTCACTATAGGCGTCAATACCTTCTTCATTGGCCCGTTAGAGGCGCCACCAACTCCAGAAACTAAATAAAGGAGTCCCTATGCACCCTCTAGGCACCACTCCTTCCTATGGTACCCTTGTAGGTGCCACCTACAGCTTGTCCACTCAGAAACTACGTTAAAACTCTATATTGTACCCTGTATTAGCCACCACCCTCTCCTACTTACCTATAGGCACCACATGCATCAAAGGCATTGGACTACTTTAGGTGCCACCAAGTCTTGTACAACACCTAGGAGGCGCCACTTGAATATTTGAGTAAGAAACTAAGTGGTAGTTATCCTTCTTAGGCACCACTTGCTCAAGGGAATAGTACAAAGCACATGTTGGACAAAAATGGAAGTTGCTGTCATTTTAAATACTTAGATATAATTAATCTGTGTATGCTTTCTTCCTCTCCAAGCTAGTACTCTACCTACCAGCCTATAGAATTAAAAAGATGCAGGTTAGAATTGTATCTCTCGACCGGTGAATAGTGTGAAGCTCTTGCAAACTATTATCAGCACACAAAAACATTGATTTGACAAGGAGAGCTCATACCCAATTGATTATTCACCATTAAGGTCTTACACATTTAGATACACTCATCATTTATAGTTTTTTTGATTTTTTTGATTATCATTTGATAAGAGCTGTAGGTTTTTAGAGTGATAGAAAGATGCCATTATTTTAATAGCTTACAAATTTGTATTGATCTTTCTTTTTGTAACATTGAATATATATTCCAAAGTCTAAGAAAACCTTTGTGGTTTAATTACTTTATATAAGAATTATTCCATGAAATCTCTTGTGTTTTTTATTTCATTTTAAAGTTTCATTTCCTGCTGCATTTTAGTTTTAAAATGAAGAACATATATTCACCCATCCCCCAGTATGTACCTAGTGGACCTAACACTGTCTATTTTGTATCCTGTAAAATCAGCATCTGAATATCTTATTAGCTTAAAGTATGAATCACTAGGATACCACAAACCAAGTATTATGGTTCATTTGAGATATTTGGAAATTCTTTTTACAGCTATCAGATGTAGTTATCTTGGATTAGCTTGAAACTTTCCACATAGACAGGTAGCATACATGATATCAGGCCAATTTATAATGAAAAATATGAGTAAGCCAAACTTAGCTTATAGTTAATTATATCAACTGATGAACTAGTATTTAAATCTAACTTGATTGTAGTGGCCATGAGAGTTGTAGTAGTTGAGCTGTCTTGCATTCCAAACCTTTTCGGCAAATTTTTGATATATTTAGATTGACAAATGAAGATCCCTTCTTCACTCCTCTTGACTTGTAACCCCAGAAAATAACTCAATTATCCCATCATACTCATCTAATATCTACACTGCATCAGCTTAGCAAACCTCTCAGATAATTTATCATTAGTAGAGCCAAAAATGATTTCATCAACATATATCTGAACTAATAACAAGTCCTTACCACTGTCCAGTAAAAACTGTGCAAGTGTTTTATACTAGGCTCTTGGAGTTTGCTTTAGTCCATAGAGTGTTTAATCCAATCTGTAGACATGATTTGGATATTTTAGACTAATTCATCCTAAATGTTATTCAACATAAACTTTTTCGTCAAGTTCACCATTGAGAAATGCACTTTTTACATCTATTTGGAACACTTTAAACTTTATGTGAGCAGCATAGGCCAAGAAGATTCTTATGGGCTCTAGTCTTGCACCAGGAGCAAAAGTCTCATCATAGTCAATTCCTTCTTATTGGGAGTGCCCCTTTGTAAATAGCCTTGCTTTATATCTTGTAATGATACACTTACTATTAGTTTTGTTTCCGAACACCCATTTAGTATTAACCGCTTATATGTTATTTGGCCTTGGCATTAGAGTCCATATATTGTTTCTTTCAAATTCATTGAGCTCATCTTGCATTGTTAGGACCCAATCAGCATCTAGAAGAGCTTCATCCACTTTTTTTGGTTCACTTTGAGATAGAAAAGAATGATAGAGACATTCATTTTGTGTGGCTTTCGTTGTCTTCACACCACTATTAGGATTTCCAATGATTAAGTCATGAGTGTGTGACTTAGTCAATTTTATTGCAGAAGAAAGTTGGCTTCTTAAAGAAGATCATCCCCCATGATCCATGAAGTCTCTATTACCATCTTGGTGTGTATCATTGTTATTTCTAAAACTCCTCCTAAATCAGTGTTTTCGGAATTATCAGGATTTGTCTCATCAGTATTTGAGAAATTAGAGTCCGATGAAGTGTCTCATGATGTGTCTTCGCCTGTATCACTTGAACTTGACTCCTGATATTGGTCATGTTGATCCTCCTCAACATGTGATTCAGTATTTGTAGAGTTACCACTGGTACAAGTGGTTCATCGGAGTTTAGTGTGATATCAGGATTTTCAGTATTAATGTGTATTAATGTTTGAGATTATATCAGGATTTAACTATTCAGCATATGGTACTTTATTTTTAAATCTCAGTTGTTCATGATCATCTACATCTTTTAGACCTATGATCTTCTTATCATCAAAAGATACATGAATGGATTCTATGACTACTCTTGTTCTCAGATTAAAAACTCTGAAGACATTTGTTGATAGTGGATATCCAACAAAAATGCATTCATCATCTTTTAGGTCAAACTTTGTAAGTTGTTCAGGATGAGTTTTGAGAACAAAGCATTTCCAACCAAAAGTATGAAAGTACTTATAATTTTGCTTCTTTCCCTTTACCATCTCAAATGGTGTATTTCCCTTCTTTTTTATCATAGTAACATTCTGTGTAAAGCATGCAATTTGCACAGCCTTAGCCCAAACGTAGGTTGGTAATTTTGCTTCCTTAAGCATGGTCCTTGCGGCTTCTATAAGAGTTATGTTCTTCATTTCTACAACTCCATTTTGTTGTGGAGTTCAAGGGGAAGAAATTTTTTTTATTTCCTTTTGTTTACAGAATTCTTCCATAGTGTTGTTCTTGAATTCAGTTCCATTATCACTTCAATTTTTTTTCATAATATGTGTTGATACTTTTTCCAGTTGCTTCATATGATCAAGAAGAATGGATTGTGTCTTATCCTTTGTGTGCAGAAAAAAAAAACCTATGTGTATCTGGTGTACTCATCAACAATGACAAGTGCATACCTCTTCTTGGCTATATAAATTACATTAACTAGACTAGAAAAATCAATATATAATAAGTGGAATGGTTCAAAAATTGTGAATTTAGTCTTACTCTTAACTGATGATTTCCTTAGCTTGGTCTTCTTGCATGAATCACACAGTCCATCAGAAATATAACTGAATTGGGCAATCCTCTTACAAGATCTTTCTTCACAGGTTCATTAATATTGTTGAAGTTCAGTTGAGAATGTCTTATATTCCAATTTCAGTTGCCTTCCACAGTTTCTCTACATAACAAACAAATTATAGACCCATCACTATTTGTGGAAACCTTGGTTTCATATTAGTTACCATATTTGTAACCAATTATTGCAACAATGCCACTTTAATTGCTGATAATTTCAAAATGCTCATCAATAAAATTCATATGATAACCTCTGTCATAGATTTGACTCACACTCATCAGGTTATATATAAGTCTTGTAACTAGAGCTACATTATCAATTATTACATTCCCTAGTTTAATCTTTCCATATTATAAAGTTTTTCCTAAGTTCCCATCTACATAAGAAACACTTGGATCGGCATTCTCCTTAAACTCTAGTGGTAGGGCTTTATTTCCAGTCATATGTCTTGAGCATCCACTGACTAGAGTATTTTCCTGTTACCCTATAATTAGATAAACCATTAGTTAGAATTTTTAGGACCCGACCTTTTTTGGATCCTTTGACCATATTAAATTAATTAACATTTGTAGCAGAAGTCTTCATATTAGAGTTTATGTTAACATTCTTAATATAAGGAGATACAAATACAAAAATAATTTTAATTTTATTCAAAGAGGATTTCAGTTTATAATAGTCATAATACAAATTGTGATACTCTTTACATGTGTAAATAGAGTGCTATGTACTTCCATAATGAAAACAAGGTTGTTGTCGTCTATATCTAACTATTCTGCTCCTAAACTCTGATTTAGGAGGAACAATATTTAATCCCTTACTCTTCATGTAAACAACAGCAATATGATTAGCACTACCACAATTTAAACAAGCCTTTCTAAGTGCATTAGGAATTTGTTTATATTTGTTATCCTTATTGACACTACCTTTCTATTCCTATTTTTCCTTGGCTATTTTCCTTGTTCTTCATTTTAATTTCTTTCAGCTTTTGATTAAACCTGTTCAGAGTCATTAAACCAATATTTACTGACTTGGCCTTACCCTGTTCATAACTATCAGATTTTAAATTTGGCTTAAATGCTGATTTTGAACTCGTCTGACTTACTAATTTAAGTCCATCAGTATTTAAGTCAAACTTAACAGGTTTTAACTTAGTCTTCTTCTTTTTAACCTGTTTATCAGTATTTACTAGTTTAAGATTCGCATACCCGCTTTCTTTAACATCTTCACTACTAGGTTTATCTAGATTACCTAATTTTGACCCCCAATAGCCACTTTAAATTATTCTATAAGTTTTTTTTCCTGAATTAGTCCAGAGTTTGATTATTTCCCTTTCTTTAACTAACTCATTCTCAAGATAAGCATGT
This sequence comes from Apium graveolens, assembly GCF_009905375.1. NCBI lineage: Eukaryota > Viridiplantae > Streptophyta > Magnoliopsida > Apiales > Apiaceae > Apium > Apium graveolens. The sequence goes on along the minus strand of NC_133652.1, from coordinate 276,541,522 downwards.
TTTTCTAACAATTTATCTTTAACATAAACAACATCATCTCTTTATTTTTGAATTTCTAGGATGAAAATTAACTCAGCTTCTAGGAAATCATCTCTTTTCTTTAAGTCAGAATTCTCAATTCTGATCCTAGCACTTTTAATGGTTTGTTCCCTATAACTAACATGCAAGCTTTTAAGAAATAATCTTAACTCATGGATATCATCAGTATCAAAAGATAGAGTTGTTTGAGGTATATTGGTCTCGAGAGCCTCAGATTCACTTTCAGCATTTTCTATGAGAGCATAGTTAACACCCTCATCAAATTCTGAAGCATCATCCTAGTTCTTCTTCTTTGTGATCAAGGCTTTCTTCGTTTAGCTTTTAGCTTTCTGCATTCAACTGCAAAATTTCCAACCCCATCACAGTTGTAACACTTGATCTTGGAGTCAACTTTTCCAGATTTGGGCTCTTAATCATCATATTTTATGTAGTTCTTCTTATCAGTGTTTGAAGCACTAGAGCCTTTCCTGGAAAACCTCTTTCCTTTCTTGAAGTCCTTATAAGCCATCCTCTTAAAGATTTTAACCATTAAAGCACCCATCTGCAAGATCTTCCCATCATCACAATGATCACTTTAAGAGTCGGTAAAGATATCAGAGTTCGATTCATCATCAGTATATATTTGATGAATCGGTATCAAACTTTGCAATCATAGCATTTCCTCTTGAATGACTATTTTTTAAAAACCTTTCCCTTAGATCTTGACCCCTTTCTTTTTCTCTTTTGCTCCATCTCCAGTTCATGAATTTTCAGCATTCCATAGATCTCATCCAGGGGTGTATATTCAAGATCATAGTTGTCTCTTATGGACTTGACCTTCAAGTCCCACTTTTTGGGGAGTGCAAGAAGAAACTTCTTATTTGAGTCTTCTGCATCATACTCTTTGTCTACAAGTGACATATCATTCAACAATTTCTGAAACCTCTCATAGATCTCAGTCAGTAGCTCATCATCTTTTGATTCAAAATGCTCATACTCTTGTGTGAGTATAGTTTTACATCCAATGAGTCTATTGGATATAACACTATCCAAACTGCTATGCAAGAGATGTCTGTCCTTGGCATCTTTCATGATCGATGCTAGATCTTCAGCAGTGTAGTCCTTCTCTTCTTTATCAACCATCTTTTTAGGCTCACCCGCAACAGAAACATTCAGTTTCTCAGGCTTGTAAGGACCATCAAAAATCCTTATCAGATATTCAAGATATGTAGCTAGTGGACACATAGCCATCTTTACTTTACCAATAGGATGTAAATTCACTTTCAGAATGGGAACTCTGATGGTTTTATATATGCTCATATTGTTATTGATTTGATTTGTGACTAGTGCTGGTTGTGTTTGTTAAGTTTCTTTTCTACCATGTTTTATTGTTTTATTGGATCTTAATCTATTTTTGTATCAACAACAAGCTCTGATACCAATTATTAGGCCTTTCAGTATACTATAGTGGGGGTGAATATAGTGTATAACAATCAAATTGAATTTAAATCTCAAAGATGAAGAACAGTCTTTATATTAATGAATAAAAATTGTTTATAAAACTCTCTCAAAGGATGAACAGATATTTTCGAGAGCTGCTTGGTTGCACGAATGATATATCAATATTCGACACATATAATGTTAACCTTATCTATGCTTATATACTGTACAGTTACACAATCAATCTAGTTATTAAGATATACATGAATAAGGAAACCTAATACATATTGAACTGTTGATTGCTACAAATGTGACGCCCTCAATCTCGGGGTTAGGAAATGAGGACTCACACACCTTTAAACTAATAATTAAATAAGCATAAACCCTGATTAACTACTAACAGGATCAACAGGATAAATATAAGATAAGATTACAACTACCAATCATAAAATATAACTTACAACCCCAAAATATTATTAAATAAATAATATCAATTCCGGCTGGGAACCGACAGATAACCCATTGTATCTTTAAATATTTCCTTCTAGGCGTGAGCTCACTCAAAAATACCACTACCTGCTCTGGCAACCGGAAGCCCTCAACACGATAGGGACCACCAGGTACGCTCTTACGAGCAGTGCGCCTAAGCCTGACCATCTTCTTGCTTAACTGCCATGGTTAGATTAAAATAAAACATATGAGTATAAAACTCAGCGAGTACCTGTAAAGCAGTTCTACGATATCAAATTACAATATACTTTACCAAACTCAGGGCATTCTACTTTATTTGTTCTAGGTGGCAGATTTCCAGCTTTTGGGTTTAGGAAAGGGTTTGAAGGAACAATACGGAGCTTTTAATGAACAAGGCTCAACGTAGGATGAAGCCGACATTCATCACAAATCATTAAAGGATCAGGATAGATCTTCAAAAGAGGAAAGCAACAGTATTTCATTATACGGAATCAATCATATGATCAATAGATTTAAGAATTAGGGTTCTTGAGCTTTAAGCTTCACATTAACATAATCAACTCTTTTCAAAACAATATAAACCATTACATTTTTGAGAATCAATTTACTGAACAAAAAGTTTCAGTTCGCTTTTAAATAATCATTTAGAACCCTTGATTGGATCACTTTATCTTTCTATTTCATTATAATACGGGTGATCAGCCCGTACCGACCTCCATCCGGTCTTTAAGGTTCCAGTCGGCATAATTTCAGCCTTAAGTTGGACTGGCCCCGCTAGCCTCTTACCATGACTGGACTAGTCCCACTAGCCTCTTACGTCCCAATCCAATCCATCAGGAATTCATTTGGAAAACCTTGAGTTGGAAAAAAAACAAATAGGTTTTCAAAAATCCATTTTTATCATTACCAAGAATATGAAATCATTCAGACTCTCTCGAGTCGAAATTCATTCTTAATTCAGATTTTTAGAAAAACAAGTTCAGGGAGTGATTCAAGGATAAACAAGGAACAATTCTTAAGAATTCTGAATCAAGGATAACAAGACCTTTAAGTTAAAAGGATCAACATCTGTCTAGGGATCAATAGGGAGATCAGGAAATAAAGTATCATTAAACAGGGTTCACAAGGATAATCATAGGGTTCAATACGATTCATGGCTTAATAAATAACTTGAACAAAAAGGACAGATTATCAAAGGATTGAATCAGTAAGCTTATCAATAACAGTTTATCAAGATCAAAGGCAAGGTATCTCAAATTAATATCAGGGTTTCACAAGTTAAACAGTTCAATACTCTACATGGTATGAACAACATTCTCTTTATAATCATTCACACAAGTAATCAAAGTTACTTGCCTAAATTTGCTTTCCTGAAGGTTGAACTACTTCCACCTAGTATATCCTTTCCTTTCCTAGCCTGAATGCCCTCACGCTCCGAATCTACAATAAAACCAAAACCTTAATCAGTTTCACAACTCTCGTTCCCAGAACGATCACTCAATACGATAACTCGATTATATCCTTGACTCGTGTATATGAATATAGCTTATACACATAAGCACATAGCACATTCTTTACTCATAGCCTTATATCACTTTGCATATGCTCGCTAATCTTGACTATTTTCCCAGATCAAATATTTATAACTCGTACAAACACACAATGACATGCACGACTATTACTTATAGCTTTTAACCTTAATTAACTCAATTCCCTTTTCTTTTATCCATAATTCGAACCAAAAACATAATCCAACAAGCAAAATTCAAAGATTTTCACACATAAACACTCAATCATTCTATCATCTACCAAAAATCATATTTTTGACTTTGAATTTCTTTGGCCTATTCGGCCTTAACCACAAACATAATCAAACCAAAACATGCATCAACAACTCCTCTTTTAAGTCAACATGCAATCTTATTACTTTCTAGTTAAACCTTAATCATACCAAAAATCAAGTCATAAAAATCAATTTCTTTTTTTATTAACGCAAGGTCGAACCATAACCTTCAACATGCATTCCCAAATTCGCATCTAAACAAATGTACAAGTCCAATTATCATAGAATCTTAGTTAGCATACTTAATTCACAAAAGAACTTAGCCCTTTTTGATATATGCAAACATTAAGAAATTTTATCACCCAATCTTTACTAATTTCCAAGAATAAACATTAACGAGTCATGATCATTACTAAAAATCATTTTTGATCTTTTAAAACCAAGATCCCATTCGGGTTTTTCAAAAAAAACAATACATGCAAATGATCTTCTTAATCCTTAATTCACAAATCAACCCATAATCATATATCAAATCAACAACTCATTCATTTTAGCAAAAATCAACTTGGTTTTCTAAAAATGGCAAGGGCCATTCGGCCTTCCTCAAGAAAACACACATGCAAACTCAACTTCTAAACTTTTGCATCTCGGTGGTGCCCCCATTCGGGGGTTTCCAACCATCAACCACCCATTTTCACAAGTAAAGCACACATGCAAACACATATCCTCATTCAAAACACAACCCTTTTGTTTCATGAAAACCGAACTCAAAAACCACCAAACCCAACTTTGATTTTTCTCAAGAACTTGAAAAATAGCTACATGCATGGATGAATACAAGTAGATATCTCTATTTCTCACACAATCATGGTTCTCTACCCGAAAATGAATGAAGAACAAGTGAGAGAGAGTGAAGAGAGAGTGTACCGAGAGAGAAAATCCGAGAGAGAGAGAGAGAGAGGAAGAAATGAGAGAAAAGAGAGAAAGAAGGGAGGGCTCGAAATAAAAAAGAAATAAGAAGGAGGTGGGGTGGGGTGGGGTGGTTTTATATTACCAAGGGAGGGTAATATAGTAATTAGGTTATTCTATGTTTTGATTCTCTTTTTATTCTTAAAAGAAAATAGAGTTGATCTGCAAATACTTATCTCGGAAAGATGAATTTGTTTTGAATAAAAATCTTTACCACGTAGATCTCGAAATTAGCTTTCCAACCATTACTCATAATAGATTTTCGAGCGAACGGTTGATTTTATATGATTTTTACAAGTTTGTGCTAGTAATAAAACTTTTCCATATAAAAGTCAATTTAAAATGCAACGATCACCAAATAAATCTGTCCATCATTTTTAGAAAGTCTACAGGATTATTACGAAGATAACAAAATAATTCCCATGTTTTTATCTTACTTAGATAATTTTATAAAAATGCGCAAAGGTTAAATAAACCTTTATTCAAATCACATAATTCCATTAAATTCATAAAAATGTCACAGAGCACATAGTCATGCACATAGACAAGCAATCACACATATACAATCACATAACGACTCAGGTCTGATCACAGAATTTATTCTTCTTTAATCTGTATCCTTTTTCTACGCGTACCGGGTCACGTTCAGCCTGACGGACGGCCCGACGCTCAGCGTTTCAATTACGCTTCTCATTATCATTATTGATCGACACGTCACTTATGACAATACACTTTATTTTCACATTCATTTCATTCAATCACACATAATTCACATTTTATATTATTTAACTCCTTATTGGGATGGGTTCCGTTCTACCTGACGGCTCGACGACACAGCTTAACTCCTAAGCTGACTCTTTAAATTGGAACGTTTTTATTTACGCTCCTATATACTAATATGCAGAAAAGATAATTAATCAGCACTTAGTCACATAATTATAATCACGTCACATAAAGCATACTTTATTCACTTAATTACGTCACAAAATTCTCAGTCGTCACAACAAATAAGTAAAGTCTTACACTAACATATCTCTCCAAAAATATAGCTCGTGATATGTTTAACATGTTTAATTAGGTGTAATTTAGTTATTAAATAATTTATTTATAGCATTTTATGTAAATAATCAACACATAGACATTTGTTTTTTAACTAAAATCGATGTCTAATCGATTATAGACATCGGGTATTCACCGATGTCTAGAATAGACATCACCGATATCAACATCGGTTGGGAAATAACATAGACATCGTCCACAAAGTGATGCCTATGGACTTTTTTCTTGTAGTGACATCATGATGAACTTGAAGTTAAAAATGCTATGCTCAGTGCCATCATTTGTACATATGGTATTTCATATCTGTAATTAGTCTAGCAAGCAACTAACAAAATTTCAAAAAAATACTGTAAAGGTACATTTTCTCATTAAAGCTTACGTCTTGTGATCTGCATAAATAAAAATGGTGAGTGCATTTGTTCCTTCAATTATTCCTTAAAATTTTGAGTTCTACCCGAAGAATAAGAGAAAAAAATATTTGTTCATGTAATATCTATAATATCTGCTAAAAATAAATATTTAGAGCATCTACATATAAAAATATGCTGAAAACAGCAAGAGAAAGCTGTTAAAATCTACCGAAAAATTGCTGCATAAATACATTTAAACCCTGCTAAAATAACAAAAAATTACAGCATAAACATGTAAAAATCTGCTAAAAATAGTAGCAGAAAACAGTTAAAATCTACTAAAAACTGTTGTATAAATACATTTAAAATCTGCTGAAAAATCTAAAAAACTGCAGCAAAAACATGTACAAAACTGTTTAAAAATTGTACCAGAAACTGTTTAATAGTGTACGCAAAAAATGTAAAAAACTAATATATGTCATAACCTGAAACAATTTAAAATGTTGCAGCAAAATTTGCTCATAAAACATGTAATAGTCTAAAAGTATAGTGATAAATACATACTCGTTCGAGAATAAGATTCAAAGTATGAGTTGTACAAGATATCCAAAATATGATAGGTTTTTTTTTGCCTTTATTAGTTTGGCAGTAGACATGTTATTTGTATCGTTGTGTGTAACTACTTGAATAGTGGTTTTTGCTCCAATTTCATTGATAGACTTATCCACATATTCAAATATATATCTTCATGTGTGTAATTAACTTTAACTTTCAATAGATAATATAAAGCTAGTGCGATTCACTTTATGCAATGCAATAGTCGAATCTTTAGACCCTATTAGTCTTGAATATTCATACAAAGTTCCGATTCATCCAAAGGTCCGAGTAAATATGGTTTTTTGCAATAGCTTCCACATCAATTATCTCTACATCATATCCTATGACTTCATCTCTCAATTCTTGAATATGCTTCTTTATATTCCCTTTTTTTCTTTTGGTCACATCTAAAGTTGTCTTGTATATATCAGTCCAAAAGTATATTTTCATTGCAAGATTCCATATTTTCTCTAATACCAGCAATATGTTGTTTCAATAGATTAATACCTTTATAAAATTCACTACCACAAAAATTACACCTTCCTTTATTTGTTTTATCAGGGACCATTGTTCCAGATACCCCGACAACATCAATAACATTGCCACTAGAATTTGTTGCATCTATAGTTTTTATAGACACTGAATTTGTTGCTACGGGTGAACTAACATTTGTAAGTGTTTCCATTATATATAGTATATCACAAACAAAAAAAATAGAATAAGAGCAATAAATAACACATATAACAAAAACCTAAATCATATATTAAAAGGTCCAATACAAATACAGTCATAAACATCAAAATTAAAAGTTACAAATGCAACACTAGTACCAACTAAGGAATTCATAAGTAGTTAATATACATTACGAGGAGATATTACATTATATATTTTCAAATTCCAATTAAAATATTGAATCTTTGATTTGGTGAGGGCTTCAATCATGAATCAAGATATTAAATATTTGATTTTTAATTTTTAAAAAAAGAGATTAAAGAAGAAAATAACGAGTAAAGTAAAGAGTGTATAGATTACAGAAGAAGCACTGATTAACATTTCTAGCGTTCAGCCAGAGTAAGAGTCTTGACTCAAATTACTCGGAGTCGAACTGAGTTTTGACCGGCATAATTTCAGTTTTTCTTTCCCCCCTTAGTCAAATTTTTATTCAGTTTTAATTTTAAATTCCCCCATAATCCCAAAATTCCCCCCCTAACCAAATTTTGGTTCCCCCAAATCAATCTTCAGACACAAAATCAAACCTCTCTCTCTCGAACCTCTCTCTCTCGATCAAACCTCTCTCCCCTCACAATCTCTCTGAACTCCGGACATCATCTCACCATCACAATCTCTCGAACCTCTCTCTCTCGAACCTCTCTCTGTAAACCTCTCTTCGCTCTCAATCTATCCGTTAAGCCTCTTTCAGTTAACCTCTCTACTTCGGTAAGTGTTGTATCTATTTGAATCGAACTGGTCTTCTCTGCATGAAGACCGGTTTTAAAAGTTGAGGATTTTTGAATTCAAAACCCTAATTTTGTAAATTGGGATTTTTTTCTAATTCAAAACCCTTATTTTTTTATTAATTTAGTGTCTAAACTTGTTGCTAATACTTTTCTTCTTGTTGTATACAAGACCTAATCTGAGAAAAAGATTTAAAGCTTTAGGTAATTTGGGTGTTTTTGGTTGTTCATTTGTATTTTTGTTTGGTTTTTTTATTTTTGTAAATTGTGTAAATTTAATGATCCTTTCATCTCTATTGATTACATTGTATTTTTTAACTTTAATACTCATTTTTTTGCTTTACTTGTGATTTGTTATTTGATTTAGTGTTGTTTATCTAATTTTGCTCGTTATAATGCTGATCTATTATTTTATTATGGATATAATTAGGTTTTAAATATTTTGATTTGGTGTTTGGTGCTTGTTATAGATTTATCTCCTTTATTTTATAGACAAGTTATCGAAATTAAGTTGTTTGTATGTGCTATGCCCGGGTACGAGAGGCTCATGACAGTGTTACTATATAGTTATTGTAAGTTTCTATATGTTCTAGAGTGGATGATTTTCATTTTTACTTATAAAACTGCATAATGGAACTTTAGTAGAAACTAATAAATTGCCTTGTCACTTGAAAGTCTTTGAACACAAGTTTACTCTAACTGTTAAAATTATCTTTAACTTGCAAGTTACTTATAGACGGTTATCGTTGTTATAAGGCTGGATCGGAACTTGAATGCAAGATTGAATGATTATAATAGACATTAATTTTAACGATTGTGTTCTGGTCAAATCTCAGTCAATTGGAAATTGACTGTGTATGCTTACAAGTTGATGTTAGTTTTGCAAGTTAACAACTAAGATTGATCTTCCTTGTTTGCTTTTGCCAAAGTGAAACTGATTATTGTTTGCTGTTTATTATTTGTCGTAGACATATATGTTCAAGTATGACAGTGTCCATGGTTTTCTGGAAGCATCATGAACTCAAAGTTAAGGATGAGAAGACCCTTTTATTTGGTGAGAAACCTGTTGCTGTCTTTGGTTCAAGGTATGGGTTAAATGATAAAATGCTCACAATAGTTTTGTTAGCCGTACATATCAGTTCTTTTCAGGTATGTTTTTATGTATTGGCATGAGTTTTTTTTGTAGGAAAAGTGTTTTGTACTGGGGAATAGTTTATCCTAGTTAGTACGCAAGTAGCTTATATCCTTTGTGTAAGTACCACTATTTTGGGATCATTGATTTTTTTTTATTTCTAGACGCGGTGCTTTAATAATGCGCCGACTTTGTGTACTTCTGGATGCTGAAAGAGTTTACCGTGAACTGTCCACAATACTCGAGGGTGAATCTGACCTAGATTTTGCATCTATAATGGTTCAAGTTGTGAAATGAAAAATCTATAAATTGTCATAGTTATTCAGTGTAATATATACATTTATATATTATAACTTTTTAGTCCAGTGCTCCAGTTTCATTAGCTATGGTGTATATGGTTTTAAACAAAATAAAGTTATGGTAACAATCAGGCAAACCAAACACCACAGTACTTTGATAATATTCCGTGTGAAGTTACCTCCCCTCTACCCAAATATAAACAAATGTAATGGTGTATATTAGAAGGTTTCGGGGTTAATGTCTTAGTGACACAGTTTGGCATGTTTAATTTGTATTGCAGGGTTTGAATTTTATTTTACTTACTTCAACTGAGTTATCACACCTTCGAGATATGCTCAAAATATCCTTGGTCAATGCATCTAGAAAAGACTTGTATCTTGCCTGGTGGTGCCATTTCTCTATTTATGTTTTAACTTGTGTTATTATTTTATTGCTTTGACCAGTCACTCCACATACGCGGTACTGATGCTCTAAGTTATTGGCATTGATATACTTATCTACAGACTTACCATCATGCAAGTTCTGTCATCCAATCTCTGGTTGAAGAGTATATAAATGTTAAGTTTTTAGTTCAATTGGACAAATGTGGTACTGATACTCTTTGTTTTGGCCAGTATTATTGCTCTGGTCTTTGCTTTACATGTTATTAATGTCTGATGATTATTTCAGGAGTTTGTACTAGGCACAAATCCACAGCGGATGAATTTTTCTCTAAGAACTATAGGACATGTGGTATGATTCACCAGTATATATACTTAATTCAATCAGCACGGAAAATGAGACTTTGTGGGTGATAGAAAGTGAGCTTGCGGGTTGTCTTTTCTTTCATTTATTTCATTTTTGTGGCTCGGCACTACATATTTGATTTGTGAGACCAAACCTTTTAAGCATGGGCTGTATTGTGAAACCAGGAAAGTTGTTTACTCAATTGCTCTTTGAACTACCTTACTACAAGTTACCGTTGGAACCATGTAACTTCATAATATATTAAGCTAGTTCGTATTTAAGCAGGCTCTCAGCAAGATGTTTGATTGATTATGAAATGAATATAAAATGCAGCATCCATCTTTACTTGTGGTCGAACTTAAATTTTTCAGGTCAAGCATCTTTGATGCCAAAGCAGGAATTGCTCTAAATGATAACTTTGTCAAGCTTGCTTCCTGGTATGACAATGAATGGGGATACATATAAACAACCATTCTCATCTAATTGTGATTTGCAGTTCAGTTGTTTCTCTTATGAGCAAAGTTGACTGTTAAATTCTTTTACATATGTCTTTTTGGGTGGTTAATGCAGCACCCGTGTGGTTGATTTTATCGTGCACATGGCATATGTCCAGTAAGTGGGGGATCATACTTGCTTGCTTGGGATAAAGCGGCTTGCTCATCTTGTCATCTACAATTGTTGAGATATCTAAATAATGGGAACTTATATGGGCCCTTGCTGTCTTGTGTAGAGAGGATTTGTGTCTCATATTTTGAAGAGTGTTCAAAACAAGATAGTGAGAAAACTATCTTACAATTTTCATTAGACTGAATGTCTTCAGTTGGTTTCAAGAGAATGTAATAGTTTATATTTCAGATCATATGTTTTACTATTTTGGTTGACGTTCTCAGACAACAATTACACAATTAGTGATGTAAAACTTTACACAATTTGGTCTATAACTTTCTTACACATCACTTTCAATTAAGAAAAGCTGATGCCAAAAAAGATAATGTACATCACTTTAATGTAAAAACTGATGTCAAAGAAATCCAGGTTCAAGTCTAAATGAAACATAGAAATCATTTGGTTTAAGAAAAACCTGATGTCAAGTAACATTATAAACATCACTTTTAACCAAACAAAATTGATGTCAAAAAACACAATGTACATTAGTTTCAAACAAACAGCTGATGTTAACTGATGTTCAAGTCTAAATGATACATAGACATCACTTCATTCTAGAAAACACTGATGTATATAGGCTGAATTAGACATCACCTTTCATTAAAGAAACAGATGTTTAATATGTCATTTTACATCACCTCTGTCAAAATTATCGATGTTTTGTGACAAAAAACATAGCTCAATATATGTTTAATATATTTTAATAGGTGAAATTTAGTTATTAAATAATTTTGTTATAGCATTTTTGGTAAAAAATCATCACATAGACATCAGTGTTTTTCACTAAAATCGAGGTTTTGTGATAAAAAAACATAGCTCATGATATGTTTAACATGTTTAATTAGGTGTAATTTAGTTATTAAATAATTTATTTATAGCATTTTATGTAAATAATCAACACATAGACATCTATTTTTTAACTAAAATCTATGTCTAATCGAGTATAGACATCGGGTATTCATCGATGTCTAGAATAGACATCACCGACATCAACTTCGGTTGGGAAACAGCATAGACATCAGCCAAAAAGCGATGTGTATGGACTTTTTTCTTGTAGTGACATCCTGATGAGCTTGAAGTTAAAAATGCTATGCTCAGTGCCATAATTTGTAAATATGGTATTTCATATCCGTAATTAGTCCAGCAAGCAACTAATAAAAATTTCAAAAAAATACGGTAAAGGTACATTTTCTCATTAAAGGTTACGTCTTGTGATCTGCATAAATAAAAATGGTGAGTGCATTTGTTCCTTCAATTATTCCTTGAAATTTTGAGTTCTACCCGAAGAATAAGAGAAAAAAAATATATGTTCATGTAATATCTGTAATATATGCTAAAAATAAATATTTAGAGCATGAACATGTAAAAATATGCTGAAAACAGCAAGAGAAAGCTGTTAAAATCTACCAAAAAATTGTTGTATAAATACATTTAAATCCTGCTAAAATAACAGAAAATTGCAGCATAAACATGTAAAAATCTGTTAAAAATAGTAGCTGAAAACAGTTAAAATCTACTAAAAATTGTCGTATAAATACATTTAAAATCTGCTGAAAAATCTAAAAAACTGCAGCAAAAACATGTACAAAACTGTTGAAAAATTGTAGCAGAAACTGCATTAAATCTGCTTAATAGTGTACGCAAAAAATGTAAAAAACTAATATATGTCATAAGCTGAAACAACTTAAAATGTTGCAGCAAAATTTGCTCATAAAACGTGGAATAGTCTAAAAGTATAGTGATAAATACATATTCGTTCGAGAATAAGATTCAAAGTATGAGTTGTACAAGATATCCAAAATATGATAGGTTTTTTTTTTCCTTTAATAGTTTTGCAGTAGACATGTTATTTGTATCGTTGCGCTTAACTACTTGAATAGTATTTTTTGCTCCAATTTCATTGATAGACTTATCCACATATTCAAATATATATCTTCATGTGTGTAATTAACTTGAACTTTCAATAGATAATATAAAGCTAGTGCGAAGTTTAGAATTCACACTTCATGTTCATATTATTTCATAAGGCCTTCCTTAACTGATATTTACTAGGTGACATGTATCGCAGGCCAAATCTACCAACACCCTCTGCAAATTTAGGAAATCCATAATTATTAGTGGTATTAAATGGTACACCAGATTTTTACACCCAACGAGCTAAGTACACCGGTTCTTTCCTTGAACATTGCATCGTTAATATTATGTTGTCTGTTCATTTTATGCAATGCAATAGTCGAATCTTTAGGCCCTATTAGTCTTGTATATTCATCCAAAGGTCCGATTCATCCAAAGGTTCGAGTGAATGTGGGTTTTTGCAATAGCTTCCACATCAATTATCTCTACATCATATCTTATGACTTCATCTCTGAATTCTTGAATATGCTTCTTTATAGTCTCTTTTTTTCTTTTGGTCACATGTAAAGCTGTCTTGTATATATGAGTCCAAAAGTGTATTTTCATTGCAAGATTCCATATTTTCTCTAATACCAACAATATGTTGTTTCAATAGATTAATACCTTTATAAAATTCACTGCCACACAAATTACACCTTCCTTTATTTATTTTATCAGGGTCCATTATTCAATTTCGCGACAACATCAGTAACCTTGCCACTAGAATTTGTTGCATCTATAGTTTTTATATACTCTTAATTTGTTGCGACTGGTGAACTAATATTTGTAAGTGTTTCCATTATATATAGTATATCACAAACAAAAAAAATAGAATAAGAGCAACAAATAACACATATAACAAAAACCTAAATCATATTTTAAAGGGTCCAATACAAATACAGTCATAAACATCAAGATTCAAAGTTAAAAATGCAACACTAGTACCAACTAAGGAATTCATAAGTAGTTAATATACATTACGAGGAGATATTGACTTATATATTTTCAAATTCCAATTAAAATATTGAATCTTTGATTTGGTGAGGGCTTCAATCATGAATCAAGATATTAAATATTTGATTTTTAATTTCTAAAAAAAAAGATTAAAGAAGAAAATAACGAGTAAAGTAAAGAGTGTATAGATTACAGAAGAAGCAATGATTAATATTTCAAGCATTCAGCCAGCTTAAGAGTCTAGACTTCAATTACTCGGAGTCGAACCGAGTTTTGACCGAGTACTCGGAAATTGGGTTGGTCGAGGGGTCCAAAATGAGTCCCTAGGCCGAGTTGATAATTGTTACAACAATGTTTTTTATATATTTTATTGCACTTCAGTTAACATATATAAGAACACCATATATTATCAATAGAAATGCAAAAGCTACCATTATTAAAGAGTTGATATCTCTTTAATTCCCTTATGTACTTACCAAATCATATGTACATAGGACACAAATGTTCTTAATCTGCACTGGGTTGAGTTGTTGTACTGTCTTCAATATATAAAAGTGATAATTCTATATTTTTTTTGTAAGCAAGCTGGCTATAGGATGATAATATAACTTTATTTTTCCTTATCCTTTTAAAGAAATTTATCAATCTTAATTTTGAGTTATGGATGATAGTATATTGATTTAGTAGGACCAAAAAATTCAAAAGTCACTAAACTACAAATTTTAAAATATGGTCCAGTGTAGTAATCAGATATCCATGATCATAATTGTTCTAGCTTGTGTGGCTATCAAGACTCTCACAGTGACGAGTAACCATATCTTCCTCCAAAGACAATTCTACAAATATTGAACCTATTAATGATTGGGTAAAACAATTCATATATATTGCTCTACTATTTTGTCTCTTACAGATTACTATATATGTTTTGTCTTTTGTGTCTAGTTAATGCATATAATCGCATGAAGACTACTATAATGATCTTTAGATATTTAATATCCCTAACCCATATCCCTAACCCTCTTTACACACACACATTGGTGAATCATTTGTAACCAATATTCTACACATTATTGGTAGGCATTTGTATACCAAACACAATTATATGTGTTATGCATCAGGTTTGTGTGAGTCAAAATGTGTCTCTCCATGGAATCAATGGTATTAAATATGTTGCAAGAAATGTAAATAGTCCATTATCCTCTTTTATTTCTTGAACGTGTAACCAAATAGTTGTCGAATTTCTAAATTAAACATATTTATTGATACTTACTTATAACTGGTGTAATGCACCAATTCTACATTCTTAAATTTTCAATTTTTTCTCTCATATTAAGCTTAGAGTTATAATACATAAAAATTATGTAAAAATAATAAATAGTTCATATTCTAACTATTGTAATAATTTATCACTTTTATTATGATTATGTCATCCAAATTTAGGTGTACCAAAAAGAAAATTACTTTCTTAACTAAATGATGTAGCTTTTAAAAAATGAAGCTCTAAATTACATCACATTTGACATTTCTCAAGATACTCTTTGTTTTCCATCAGCTAACATAACACTATTGGCAAAAGTTTTCATAATCATCGACCTTGGTGAGAAGTGATGTCAGTTACAATAGTTATTTTTTCCTTGTGAAAGAAAGAAATTTGCTCCATATCTCACCTGGTAATAGTTTATGGCTACCAAATGGGTTCAAATCCATTACTTTTTACAAGTATCAGTAAGACATAGCAACGTAACCTCAAGCCCAATTTCTTGTACTCATTATCTAACACACAATATTCCTTGGATGTCCTATTCCATTATTCCTAGGAGAACCCGATAGAATTGTGCCATTATGAATATTCACAAAAAAAACCGTTCTCTTAATTTTTTTATAAGTTTACGGACTTTGTAGATACTCTTCATCATTAATGTTTGGAGTACAAATATAACATACTTTATAATGATTAAAATAGCAAAAGCTCTTAAACACTATTTATATATTTGGTTGCTGCCACCAAAATGTATAGCCGAAATCTCTGTAAAAGAGGTTTTCATTGTTTCAGCCTCTTAGAATTTTCATTGTCACTTCAGTTCTCCAAAGAAATTATCTATTAAATGAGTCTTAAAAATAAGAGTGTTCTCATAGGAGGTATTTGGCCATCTATATAAAAATTGAGCATATCTCAATTTCGGTTCCAAAGGTCTTGACCGATTCTTTTACGGATTCAAGCTAGCGTACAGACTTTAGAATTATCTTAGTACGTGATTAAAAATTTTTCCTTGATCAAGCAACCCACCCCAATTAACATATATTAGAGGCAAGGTTACTTTGTACACTTGAACATCATATGTTATTAGTAGAAGTGCAAATAATACCAATATTATAACTTATGCTAGTTCACTTTGTATATATTATTAATAGAAGTGCAAATGGTACTAATAGTATAACTTGCTTTTATTCTCCATATGATATATATTTTACACCTCAATCTAGTTCTTAGGTCACATTTAACAAAAAATAAAAGAAAAATATTTCTTAGGTTCATGTCTATAAATGATAACATAATTACATAAAACATGACTCCTTCGTGGAAAATTTCGAAACACTTCATCATATAATTATGAAACTATACACAGAGATATCTCTTCAATTCCGTTAAGTACTCATAAGCCATATGTACATAGGACACAAATAATTTGAATCTGTTGGGCTAACATAATACATGGGTTGAATTGTTGTATTGTCTTAAATAGAAGTGAATGTACTATGATGATCATATAACTTTAATTCCTCTTAAACTTGAACATCATATATTATTAATAGAAGTGCAAATGATACCAATATTATAACTTAGGCTAGTTAACTTTGTATATATTATTAATAGAAGTGCAAATGGTACTAAGAGTATAATTTGTTTTTATTCTACATATGATAAATACCTTACACCATAATCTAATTCTTAGGTCAGATTTAAAAATAAATAAAAGAAAATAATTGCATAGGTTCATGTCTATAAATGATAATAAAATTACATAAAACACGACTTCATCATGGAAAATTCTGAAACACTTCATCATATAATTATTAAAGTATACACAGAGATCTCTCTTCAATTCCCTTAAATACTCATAAGTCATATGTACATAGAACACAAATAATTGCATCTGTTGCACTAACATAATAGATGGGTTGACATTGTTGTATTGTTTTAAATAGAATTGAATGTACTATGATGATGTCATAATATTTTTTGTAAGTTGGCTTAGAATGATGATATAACTTTAATTAGCTCTTCCTAACAAAAAAAACTTTTATTGCTCTTATCCTTTTAACAAGATTTATCAATCTAGATTTTCGAGCTATGGAAGATAGTACATTAATTTAGTCAGACCATAAAATTCAAAATCACTAAACTACAAATTTTCAAATATGGTCAGTGTCCTATTAAGTTATCCATGATCATATTTGTTCTAACTTGTGTGGCTATCAAGCCTCTCTGTATTGAAAGAAATGAACTAACAAATCTCATGCTCTTTATTGAAAGAAATGAACTAACAAATCTTGTGACGCTAGGCCTTACCATATCTCTTTTTTTATAAATTTTCTCATTAAAGTTTAGGTCTTGTGATGTGCATTAATAAAAATGGTGAGGGTCTTTGTTCCTTCAAATATTCCTTCAAATTTTGAAATTTTACCTCAAGAAAAAGAGAAAAAAAATATGCACATACAACTTGAAAAACTGCAGCATGGACGCATTTAAAAACTACAAAAACACTTGTAAAATCTGCTAAAAACAGAAATTTTGCAGCATGAACATGTAAAAATATGCTGAAAAAACAACAGCATAAAGCCGTTAAAAACTACTGAAAAACTGTTGCATAGATATATATAAAACCTACTGAAAAAATAGAAAAATGTAGTCTGAGCATGTAAAAATCTGTTAAAAATAGCAGCAGAAAACTGTTAAACTTACCAGAAAAAACTGCCGCATAAGTATATTAAAACTAGTATGTTTGTTGAGCGATGATGACATCTCATTGATCATATGTATAGTAATACTAAAGTCAAAAATACAAGCGGATGTAAACGTACATGATGTTAGATAAACCCAATATGAGATTTTATATGTCTGTTGTGTCATAAGTAATTCTCACAATAATAACGATATAATGGTCCTTAGACTTGAAATCCTCATATTTCTATATGAGAGTTAATGTACTTTGATCATATTAAAAGTTACATTTGACTGAGTAATAATGGAGAAGCAACAATTTGGAGGATAACTCAACTAATTGAAAAATAGATCTTCACTAAGCTTTCAAGATTCAGCTCTGGACTTGTAAATAATTATATCTTATACCTTCTGCATATTCTCTAAATTTTCAGCTTCAGCAGAGAACTGGTTCTTCTCTCCTTTAAATAATGTTGCAGATAGACACGTCTTTCCAAATTCTGTCTTCAATCTTCAGATCTTCTCATAGAGCATATAGAAAAAAAATTGGAACTCAAAAGCAATTATCTCTCCCCTAAGATGAAGAACCTCCCCCTAGTACAATAAAGGTGAAAACTCTCCTCCAAAGTATAAGAAAAACTATTTTTCTGTAAAATATCTTAATCTTCTATAATCTATCCCCCTTGGTTGGGAATCGTTAATGTGTAGCCGTCGTATTCCCTGATTTTCTTGAAACTGTTTTTGTGCATAACTTTTGGACTTAAGAACTTACTTCTATGAACTCACCACTGCCATACACTCACCACTTCCATATTTATATAGGCTATGTTTTATTCTTCTTTTTATATATAGATCGCTTTAATCGGATTTACGGTTTAGGATAAATGACTGTTTAAAGTAACTGAGTTTCGCGAGCGAACCCCTACCCTCGAGTAGTAGTTGTAATATTTTTATTTCAGGAGTGTTACAGATTTGGTTCAGTCTTGATGTGACTAATCAATATTGGTGCACTTGTCATATATATTTGATCATGTGATCTTAACTCAGATTACCTTATTTCCATCATCCTAGTTTAGAATAGTTATTACCCTCTCTATGTATCGGACTTATAACAAGATGAAATGTTCTAATCTAATGAGATCTGAATAGAGAGAAATGTTAAAGGGAAGAGAAGGAATAATCATCTGAGACATCCTTCATGAATACTTATAGAGGTAAGTAAAGGTAAACTTCTTTTATCTTAAGATGATAAGCTCATGAATCACTCTGATGTTGATCTCTAAATTCTCTGATATTGTACTTTGGAAATTTGTGATCTTCAACCCTCGATAGTTTTAGGAACTGACTATGAGCCTATCAAACCCTATAGGTTCTTATCCAAGTCATTGAACCAAACACTTCCCAAACAACATCCTTTACTTTGCTCTAATATATTCACCATATTTTGTTCTGATACATATAATTTTTCTTGAGATATCAACTTGGTGGTCAGAGAAATTAACCATTTGATTTTGGAGTTGTGTTGAGAATGAGGGAGATAGTGCCAAGAAGCACCATATAAGGAAGGAGTGGTCAACCCTACAGTTCTATCTCTCACAAAGTAGTGGAGTATCTAAACCTTGAGACATCTGTAAGCCCATCTGTATTCTCTTGAAAGGATATAGATCTGAAAAGGCACATAAACTGTTACTAGGTGCATTCAACCAACAGAATGTTATCTATTGAAATTCGTCTATCAGCCAGGACATATGAATGAGAGTCACTACCCTTTGATCTAAATATTTCCTATGTACATGTGAGATTCACACACTAGGAAGTTTTTAATGAAGCAATTGTTGTTAAACAATATCAAGGTCAGTAACAATAACTGGATATTAATCCTTAGATCCTGGCCCTCAAAGTCTTATACTTTGATCTTTGGATTAGTTATGATTCTGTACCTTAGTGGTTCATCGAATCTGATAAGTCTTCACATACTTTAGAAAATATCTTTGATCCCTAATGGCATATCACTGATCATTGATTATATTCCCAGAATTCAAATATGGCAACGATTTTAACTTTAGTCAAAATTATAACTTGTAAATAAGGACTCAGATATTGAGGGATATTAGGAATTCTACCACTTAAAATATTTCTAATTTCTGCTCTCAGAAGGAACATTTTTGAATCTCTTGACTGAGAGTTTCCATCCTTGAAGGTGAAAGGCAACTTTTCTATAAAAAGGATTTTCTTGCAGGTACACTTAGGAGGCGTTTGGATGCACGATGGGAATGGGAATCGGGAATGGGAATTGAGGGGATGGGAATGGGGGTTAATGGGAATGGGAATGAAATGGAAACCCAAGGGGTATGGTAGGTTTGATTTACCCACCAAGAGGGAATGGAGTTCCCATTCCCCGCCACTAAATTGGTAATCCAAACACTATCACTTGGGTTTAAGGTTCCGATTCCCGTTAAATGGGCACATTAACCATCAACCAAACACCCCCTTAGATGTTTGGAGCTCTAAGTGAGTGACACACAGTGAGACTGAGTGAAAAACAATTGAGTGTGAGAGTGGAGTGAAATATATTATGAGATCACTAAACAGAAAACATGCAGTTTCAAGGTAAGGAAAAGGGTTATACTTTATAATTTCTTCACTTGGTTGTGCGGTCCTATTCCCTATTCTGATACATTTTAAATAATTACTCAACTAAGGGGGAGAGATTATAGAGATATTTTAGAGATTATACTGAAAAATAGTTTTCCATATTCTAAGGAGGAGAGTTTTCACCTTTATTGTACTAAGGAAGAGGTTCTTCATATTAGGGGGAGAGATTA
Source organism: Apium graveolens (assembly GCF_009905375.1). Taxonomy (NCBI): domain Eukaryota; kingdom Viridiplantae; phylum Streptophyta; class Magnoliopsida; order Apiales; family Apiaceae; genus Apium; species Apium graveolens. The sequence continues at coordinate 276,520,942 of NC_133652.1, read as the reverse complement.
TTGGTTCCGAGTTCCAAAATATTTTATATATGCTCTATGGGAAGATCTGAAGATTGAAGACATTATTTGGAAAACGTATTTATCTACAACTTTATATAAGGGAGAGAAGAATTAGTTCTCTGCTAAAGCCGAAGGTTTATTGAAAATGCAGAACATATAAGATAGTATTATTTACAAGTCCATAACTAAATATTGGAAGCTTAGGGAAGATCTATTTTTGGAGTTAGTTGATTTATCCTCCAAACTGTTACTTCTCCGTTATTATTTGAGCGTTAGGTGTAAAAGTCAAATTGGGGGAGATTGTTGAGCAAGATTAAAGTTGTATGCATAACTCAACAATGTTGGTTTGGATAACTCATCATAGAACAAAGGACTTGCAAATAATCTATGTTCCACTGAGATCAGTAAAGATTGAAGATTAGGTATCGACACATATGGTTCTTAGAATTGTAGTGAAGAAGTCGTCAACAGAAGTCCGGGTGTAGTTCATTAATATGTTCAAGCAACAGAGGAATAAGATTGAAGATATTTGAAGCAGTTCTTAGGATTAGTATGAAGACATCAAGGAATCTTAGTGAAGTTGGTTATATATGGTAGAAGACTGAACAATATTTTGAAAAGACTATAGTACGAAGACATTAGAGGGAAATTATTCATCTGTGAACCAGACCATTATACTAGGCGCCAGTGATACGTGATGGGAAACCAAGTACTATCATTAGAAGAACTTTAAGTAAGGATTTTTATCTAAATATGAAGGATATATGCTTTATATGAAGGCTCGGAGAGAAGCTGTGAAGATGGAAAAGTTAAAGGGTTAAAGTGCTCTACAAAAAGCTAAGTGAAAGTGATCACTACCTTATAGTAGGAGTCACCAAAGCTACTCTTTTACCTAGTAGGAGCCACTACCTTATCATATGGCTCAAAAACTAAGTACTTGAAGTTTTATTGACCTAGTATGAGGCACAGGGAACAAATGAGATCAAAAACTAAGTCAGAAGTGCACCTTATTCACTATAGGCATCACTACCTTTTTCATTGGCCCCTTAGAGGCGCCACCAAATCCAGAAACTAAATAAAGGAGTCCCTATGCACCCTCTAGGCACCACTCATTCCTATGGTACCCTTGTAGGTGCCACCTACAGCTTGTCCACTCAGAAACTAAGTTAAAACTCTATATTATACCCTGTATGAGCCACCACCCTCTCCTACTTACCTATAGGCACCACATGCATCAAAGGCATTGGACTACTTTAGGTGCCACCAAGTCTTGTACAACACCTAGGAGGCGCCACTTGAATATTTGAGCAAGAAACTAAGTGGTAGTTATCCTTCTTAGGCACCACTTGCTCAAGGGAATAGTATAAAGCACATGTTGGACAAAAATGGAAGTTGCTGTCATTTTAAATACTTAGATATAATTAATCTATGTATGCTTTCTTCCTCTCCAAGCTAGTACTCTACCTACCAGCCTATATAATTAAAAAGATGCAAGTTAGAATTGTATCTCTCGACGGGTGAATAGTGTGAAGCTCTTGCAAACTATTCTCAGCACACAAAAACATTAATTTGACAAGGAGAGCTCATACCCAATTGATTATTCACCATTAAGGTCTTACACATTTAGACACATTCATCATTTATAGTTTCTTTGATTTTTTTGATTATCATTTGATAAGAGCTGTAGGTTTTTAGAGTGATAGAAAGATTTCATTATTTTGATAGCTTACAAATTTTATTGGATCTTTCTTTTTGTAACATTGAATATATATTCCAAAGTCTAAGAAAACCTTTGTGGTTTAATTTCTTTATATAAGAATTATTTCGTGAAATCTCTTGTGTTTTTTATTTTATTTTAAAGTTTCATTTTCCGTTGCATTTTAGTTTTAAAATGAAGAACATATATTCACCCCTCCCCAGTATGTACCTAGTGGACCTAACACTGTCTATTTTGTATCCTGTAAAATCAGCATCTAAATATCTTATTAGCTTAAAGTCTGAATCACTAGGATACCACAAACCAAGATTCATGGTTCCTTTGAGATATTTGGAAATTCTTTTTACAGCTATCAGATGTAGTTTTCTTGGATTAGCTTGGAACTTTCCACATAGACAGGTAGCATACATGATATCAGGCCTATTTACAATGAAAAATATGAGTGAGCCAAACTTAGCTCTATAGTTAATTATATCAACTGATGAACTAGTATTTAAATCTAACTTGATTGTAGTGGCCATGAGAGTTGTAGTAGTTGAGCTGTCTTGCATTCCAAACCTTTTCGGAAATTTTTTTTATATATTTAGATTGACTAATGAAGATCCCTTCTTCACACTTCTTGACTTGTAACCCCAGAAAATAACTCAATTCTCCCATCATACTCATCTAATATCTAGACTGCATCAGCTTAGCAAACCTCTCAGATAATTTATCATTAGTAGAGCCAAAAATAATTTCATCAACATATATCTGAACTAATAACAAGTCCTTACCACTGTCCAGTAAAAACTGTGCAAGTGTTTTATACTAGGCTCTTGAAGTTTGCTTTAGTTCATAGAGTGTTTAATCCAATCTGTAGACATGATTTGGATATTTTAGACTAATTAATATTGAATGTTGTTCAACATAAACTTTTTCGTCAATTTCACCATTGAGAAATGCACTTTTTACATCTATTTGGAACACTTTAAACTTCATGTGAGCAGCATAGGCCAAAAAGATTCTTATGGGCTCTAGTCTTGCACCAGGAGCAAAAGTCTCATCATAGTCAATTCCTTCTTATTGAGAGTTCCCTTTGTAAATAGCCTTGCTTTATATCTTGTAATGATACACTCACTATTAGTTTTGTTTCCGAACACCCATTTAGTATTAACCACTTATATGTTATTTGGCCTTGGCATTAGAGTCCATACTTTGTTCCTTTCAAATTCATTGAGCTCATCTTGCATTGTTAGGACCCAATCAGCATCTAGAAGAGTTTCATCCACTTTTTTTGGTTCACTTTGAGATAGAAAAGAATGATAGAGACATTCATTTTGTGTGGCTTTCCTTGTCTTCACACCACTATCAGGATTTCCAATGATTAAGTCATGAGTGTGTGACTTAGTCAATTTTCTTGCAGAAGAAAGTTGGCTTCTTAAAGAAGATCATCCCCCATGATCCATGAAGTCTCTATTACCATCTTGGTGTGTATCATTGTTATTTCTAAAACTCCTCCTAAATCAGTGTTTTTGGAATTATGAGGATTTGTCTCATCAGTATTTGAGAAATTAGAGTTTGATGAAGTGTCTCATGATGTGTCTTCGCCTGTATCACTTGAACTTGACTCCTGATATTGGTCATGTTGATCCTCCTCAACATGTGATTCAGTATTTGTGGAGTTACCACTGGTACAAGTGGTTCATCGGAGTTTAGTGTGATATCAGGATTTTCAGTATAAATGTGTATTAATGTTTGAGATTATATCAGGATTTAACTATTCAGCATATGGTACTTTATTTTCAAATCTCAGTTGTTCATGATCATCTACATCTTTTAGACCTATGATCTTCTTATCATCAAAAGATATATGAATATATTCTATGACTACTCTTGTTCACAGATTATAAACTCTGAAGACTTTTGTTGATAGTGGATATCCAACAAAAATACATTCATCATCTTTTAGGTCAAAATTTGTAAGTTGTTCAGGATGAGTTTTGAGAACAAAGCATTTCCAACCAAAAGTATGAAAGTACTAAAAATTTTGCTTCTTTCCCTTTACCATCTCAAAATTTCTTGTAGTGACATCCTGATGAACTTGAAGTTAAAAATGCTATGCTCAGTGCCATCATTTGTAAATATGGTATTTCATATCCGTAATTAGTCTAGCAAGCAACTAACAAAATTTCAAAAAATATTGTAAAGGTACATTTTATCATTAAAGCTTACGTCTTGTGATCTGCATAAATAAAAATGGTGAGTGCATTTGTTCCTTCAATTATTCCTTAAAATTTTGAGTTCTACTGAAGAATAAGAGAAAAAAAATTTTTGTTCGTGTAATATCTATAATATCTGCTAAAAATAAATATTTAGAGCATCTACATGTAAAAATATGCTGAAAACAGCAAGAGAAAGCTGTTAAAATCTACCGAAAAATTGCTGCATAAATACATTTAAACCCTGCTAAAATAACAAAAAATTCCAGCATAAACATGTAAAAATCTGCTAAAAATAGTAGCAGAAAACAGTTAAAATCTACTAAAAACTGCAGCAAAAACATGTACAAAACTGTTTAAAAATTGTACCAGAAACTTTTTAATAGTGTACGCAAAAAATATAAAAAACTAATATATGTCATAACCTGAAACAATTTAAAATATTGCAGCAAAATTTGCTCATAAAACATGTAATAGTCTAAAAGTATAGTGATAAATACATACTGGTTCGAAAATAAGATTCAAAGTATGAGTTGTACAAGATATCCAAAATATGATAGGTTTTTTTTTGCCTTTATTAGTTTGGCAGTAGACATGTTATTTGTATCGTTGTGTGTAACTACTTGAATAGTGGTTTTTGCTCCAATTTCATTGATAGACAATCCACATATTCAAATATATATCTTCATGTGTGTAATTAACTTGAACTTTCAATAGATAATATAAACCTAGTGCGAAGTTTACAATTCACACTTCATGTTCATATTATTTCATAAGGCCTTCCTTAACTGATATTTACTAGGTGACATGTATTGCGGGCCAAATCTACAAACACCCTCTACAAATTTAGGAAATCCATAATTATTAGTGGTATTAAATGGTACACGAGATTTCTACACCCAACGAGCTAAGTACACCGGTTCTTTCCTTGAACATTGCATCACTAATATTATGTTATCTCTTCACTTTATGCAATGCAATAGTCCAATCTTTAGACCCTATTAGTCTTGAATATTCATCCAAAGGTCCGAGTAAATATGGTTTTTGCAATAGCTTCCACATCAATTATCTCTACATCATATCCTATGACTTCATCTCTGAATTCTTGAATATGCTTCTTTATTTTCCCTTTTTTTCTTTTGGTCACATCTAAAGTTGTCTTGTATATATCAGTCCAAAAGTATATTTTCATTGCAAGATTTCATATTTTCTCTAATACGAGCAATATGTTGTTTCAATAGATTAATACCTTTATAAAATTCACTACCACAAAAATTACACCTTTCTTTATTTGTTTTATCAGGGACCATTGTTCCAGATACCTTGCCACTAGAATTTATTGCATCTATAGTTTTTATAGACACTGAATTTGTTGCTACGGGTGAACTAACATTTGTAAGTGTTTCCATTATATATAGTATATCACAAACAAAAAAAATAGAATTAGAGCAATAAATAACACATATAACAAAAACCTAAATCATATATTAAAAGGTCCAATACAAATACAGTCATAAACATCAAAATTCAAAGTTACAAATGCAACACTAGTACCAACTAAGGAATTCATAAGTAGTTAATATACATTACGAGGTGATATTAAATTATATATTTTCAAATTCCAATTAAAATATTGAATCTTTGATTTGGTGAGGGCTTCAATCATGAATCAAGATATTAAATATTTGCTTTTTAATATTTAAAAAAAGAGATTAAAGAAGAAAATAACGAGTAAAGTAAAGAGTGTATAGATTACAGAAGAAGCACTGATTAACATTTCTAGGGTTCAGCCAGAGTAAGAGTCTTCACTAAAATTACTCGGAGTCGAATTGAGTTTTGACCGAGTTTTAGTATAATCAATTTTCTACCCGAGTCACTAGGCCGAGTTGATAATTTTTACAACACTGTTTTTTATATATTTTATTGCACTTCAGTTAACATATATATAAGAACACCATATATTATCAATAGAAATGCATATGCTACCATTATTATAAATTCGGCGAGGTCACTTTGTCTATATTTTTAATAGAAGTGCAAATGATACCAATAGTATAACTTCGTATATTCGCTATCTTTTATTCTTGATAAAATAAATACCTTACATCTCAATCTAATTCTTAGGTCAGATTTAAAAAATAATAATAATAATACTTTGGTCATGTCTATAAACTATAACAGAATTATATAAAATAAGATTCCTTCATTGAACATTACTAAACACTTCATCGTATATTTATGAAACTACACACAAAGATATCTTTTTAATCCTCTTATGTACTCACCAAGTCATATGTAAAGAGTACATAAATGTTGTTATTGTACTATCTTGAATATATAGAAATGAATTTACTAAGAGGATGCCATTTTTTTAAGTTAGCTATAGGATGATAATATAACTTTATTTTCCCTTATCCTTTTAAAGAGATTTATCAATCTTGATTTTTCGCTATGGATGATTGTACATTAATTTGGTCGGGCCAAAAAATTCAAAAGTCACTTAACTATAAATTTTGAAATATGGTCAAGTGTACTAATCAGTTATCCATTATCATAATTGTTCTAGCTTGTGTGGCTATCAAGACTCTCACATTGAAAATTAAGTATTTTTCTCCTCCAAAGACAATTCTAGAAATCATGAACCTAATAATGATACCATAAAATATTTCATATATATTACTCTATTATTTTTCCTCTTATAGATTACTATATTTGTTTAGTCTTTTGTGTCTAGAAAATTTATATAATTGCATGAAGACTACTATAATGATCTTTAGATACTTAATATCCCTAAACCTATATACGCGTTCTACAAATCTCTGTAACACCCCCTTCTTTAAAATAAAAAAAGTATTACTTATAATCCATAAACCTGCAAACATATAAATAATATATTTCTAAATAATAATTAAACACTCTAAAAATATTTAAAATAATATTAAATCTTCAAATTTTCTAAACCAATAATATAAATGGTGAAATCTCTAAATAAATAATTAAGTCTAGATAATTATGAAGTCCAAAATTCTAATCAATGAAATGGGGTAGCTCTTAATCACACATTCCTAAATCCCCCTAAGTAGCCGTTAGAAAAAATTTACTGTTTGAGTCGAACGCCTTGTACGGATTTGAAACACTATTTGTAAAACGAAAAATTTAAAATGAATATTTCATAGTTTATAATAAAATAATAATATTAAAATAAAGTATGGATAAAATAACGAGGGGCTAGGATATTTCATAACGAGATCAGAAAAGATATAAATACACACACATCATAGGCTACCTAATGCGTGCGAACAAAATGGATGACGTGTATGGCATATACAACGTCACCGTAAAAATAACACCCGAGAAGTACTACTACTATGTGCACCAACAAATCATGATCTTTTGGGGGCCTGTGGTGGGCTAGTCGTTACCCAAGTTGGCTGCACTCGGTACAGTATGCTTCGGTTTATTTCGGACTCGGAATCGGGACTCGAAAAATGCTCGGGACTTGACCCGGGTTGTCACAGTAAATTAAATCAAAAATCAAATTTTGGGTGCACCCACGTATCCTGAACAATTATCAAATAACCAAAAGTTCCTCCCAAGAGCTAACAGAATGATACGCCGTGATAAATCATACTGTCACGGAAGTGTCATGTCACTAATGTCGCAATGACATGGCTCTAGCAGCTGATTAACTCGGTATACCCTATATGGTCCAAATAAAATAATTTTGCAAACTTTAAGAATCGCTTGATTCAGATATTCTAGACAGATATGTAGAACGAATAATTTTTAGAATCACTAAAATAAATATTGGAATATTCCAAAACAGAATTGAAATATTCAGGAATGAAATTAAAATAAAAACTCTAGTATTTTGAAGCACGGTATCTAGTTAATGCATATAATTGCATGAAGACTACTACAATGATATTTAGATACTTAATATCCCAAACCCTTTTAGAGCATAATAATCACATCAGCTCTTCTAACCATTTTAGTGTTATTACACATTGGTGACGATAAAAAATTAACATTTTACATGTATAATATTAATGATAATTTATGATATACACGTATGTTGAACTAAAACCTCTAGCTTTTATCTTTTTAAGGTAAGTTGGTACGTTCTTCCCTTGTTGGGCATGGATAACAATTTTTGAATTGTTTGAAAAAAATAACTAGCCAATACTTTGACAAAAGATTAAAGTATCATAATTAGTAAAAATATTAAATATTCAAATTAAATTTCAAAATTTAAAATTAAAATTCAAGTGTATTAATCAGGATTTTGATAATTTCCTAAAATCTTATATTGTGTAGTGAATTAAGATTTCAACAACCATTAATATGGAAAATATCTAAATAATAATAAATTGTACAATATAAGATTCTTTAAATTTATAGAAATTTAAGTGATCTTCATAAATATGTGATTTTATTCTTTGAATTTATATAGATAGAATTTAAGTATGATCTTATATATACTGGAATTAAAAAATTTAGAAACACACACATTAGGACCACCACTCAAACCCTAATTTTGTTTATTGAGAGACACTACCTCTCTTTGAAGCACACAAGTAACCTCAAAAGAAAATGGCTATTTTTCACTTGCTACCTGTTTGTCTTTTGAGTGCTATCATTAGTGGTCTCGATTTCAATAGTATGATAAATGTTATTGAAATCCTGCAAACTGAAATGTGCCCTCAAACATTTTTATTGGTCCTCCATGAAGTAGATTTCTCCTGTTTCTTTGATTTAGTCAATTGGGATGATAGGTTTTTAACTCTGATGACTCACCTGAATATTATGGGTGTCCCAGATGGAGTGTTTTACATCGTAAGCAGACAACTATGGATCCAAGAAGTTCCTTTCAATGAGGGTTTTCCCATTATTCAACAGACGGGGAACTTAGGACACGGCATGTCACAGTTATTTAACCCTTTGTTTCAATTGGCATATGGTGTTGGAAACCTAGAAGAAGCTTACGTTCATCTTATGTCGTTACTTGGTTCTCAGATTTTCTTATCAAAGTTGGAGTTTCTTTTGCATTCATTAAAATTGGTTAAATTTTATGTAACCAATATTTTACACATCAATGGTAGGCCTCTGTATAGGAGACACAATTACATGTGTGTTGGGCACCATGTTTGTGTTAGTCAAAATGTGTCTCTCCGTGAAATCAAATACATTCAGTGTAAGGAATGTAAATTGTCCACAGTCCTTTTTTATTTCTTGAACATGTAATCAAAAAGTTATCAAATTCCTAAATTATACATATTTATTGATACTTTCTTAGCTGTGTAATGCACGGATTCTTCATTCTAAATTTTTTAATTTCATATCTCATATTAAGCTTATGGTTATAATAGATAAAAATTATGTAAAAATAATAAATAGTTCGTATTCTAACTATTGCAATAATTTATCACTTTTATTGTGATGATATAATTTAAATATTTAGCCTTACCAAAGAGAAGATTACTTTCATAAGTAGAAGATGTAATTTGTACATTTTGTTTTTAATAATACAAAAATATCTACATATGAATTGGATATATTTTAAATAAAAATACTCAAGGTATTAATGTTTATACTTTAAATCATTGATGAATTTATATCGAATTGGCAATTTAAAAAAATGAAACACTAAATTACATGTACATAGTCACATTTGACATTTTGCAAAAAATAAAATTATTTTTAGACAAAAATGAGATTCCTTATTCAGGTCAAATCACTTTTTGGTTTCATATTTTAAAATTTTAAAATCCTACACCAATTAAATCAGAAAAGTCTCAAATTTATTGAAATAATATCATATTATATATCACTACAAATTCAAACTCATGATGTCTTGTTTATGGACATTTTTGGTTATTTGAGAGGTTCAAGTTCACGAATCTAGTCTGTCATTTCCTAGTCATGTCATATGACAATCCAAGCATCAATGAATTGAGTGGACGGTGGAATGAGTTCCACATCTAGGGAAGAGGGGAGAAGGGTGTGGTATTTGATTAATAGATGGAACTACATGACTAAGTAGATCCGCGATCGTGTTTGGTTGGCAGACTTATTTTTCAAAGGCTCACGGATTCTGAAGTTGTAACGAACGTGATGGCAGCACTCTGGCGGCCCAGAAATGTTATGGTTCATAGGGAAGTGGACGTTAACTGGTATATTGATATTTATTTCAATTCTACTGTCAATTAAACATTCAGAGAACTATCGAATGATCTCCATTAACATCAAGCTTGAAGTTGCATTAATATCGATAGTCTCTATCGACGTTTGACAACATCCATTTAATTAATGAGAGACTCCAACAAGATAAGAATATCGCGACTTTAACATTGAATACTACATAAATATGGGTACAAGTCTACGATTTAAAGTTGGGGTTATGTTAGATAAGAATATCGCGACTTTAACATTGAATACTACATAAATATGGGTACAAGTCTACGATTTAAAGTTGGGGTTATGTTTGAGAAGGCGTTTGAAGTTGCAAATATTTAGAGTAAATAAAATACAACTTGAAGAATCTTCTGAGATTTGGATAGAATCCGTTCAATCCTTACTAAAATCTCTCATCAAGCTTCGCTATCTCTTGTATACACAAAATATGATAAAACCCTCATAGTTATGTATATATCTAAATGGGCTATTATAAGTGATTTATAAGGTGTATGCAAGTGTTACAAGCCCAACTAAAAGCCGTCAAAATTATGTTTCCATTCAGATTTCAAGTCCTTGAGATACGGATAAAGGCCTTGAGTTTCCCCTTGTGAAAGCCGTAAGATGTTAAGTAAAAGTCTTGCGACGCACACTCTTTGTGTAAAGGTCTTGAGATTATAGCCAAGACCTTTAGTTTTCTAAGTGAAACTTTAAAATATCTTTATTTTCTCTACATCAAAGCATTCTTTCTTCATTGTTTATGTTCACTAGTAGTTGAACACCACAATCATCAACATCTCCAATTAAGTATTCATTTACCACTAATTGAAACATGTATATAAGTAGTAACCTCTCATGTGTACACTTAATATGAATTCGGAATTATTAGCGAATTTTTCTATACTTTGGTACCTTCTCATCACAAACTTCTTGCTATTTTGATTTTTATAGCTAATGATTTATACTCTCCAATGTACCAAGTAGCAAGCACGACCCAAAATAAAATGGACTACTTTCATGACAAACTCTTAACTATTTTCATTTCTGAAAGTACGTTTCATTTTCCATCGACTAACATAATACTCTTGGAAGAAGTTTGCATAATCATCGAACTCTCTAAGAAGTTATTGCAGTTACAATCATATATCTCCTTTGTGGAAGAAAAAAATTTGACATGTATCTCACTTAGTAATAGTTTGTCTCTAGCAAATATGTTCAAATTCATTACTCTTTAACATGTAAAATTAAGACATGGCAATGTAATTTGAAACCTAATTTTTGTTAATCATTATCTACCGAATAAAATTCCTTGGATGTCCTATTCCATTATTTATTTCAAGAAGAAGCAGATAAAATTCCTTGTCTTCATCTTTTATCCAAAATTATATTGTTATAAATTAACTGTCTATGTAGATACTTGTGATCATTATTATTTATAGTACAAATACAATATACCTTACTACGGTTAAACTAACAAAAGCTCTTTAACATTTTTTATCAAGATTGTAAAAAGCGGAACTCGGGACAATTCGGAATGAGTACTCGGGTTGCAACTCGTATATGATTTTTGAAATTATTTTTTATACATTAAATATATTTCCTTTAAATTTTATTATAAATGTGCTAAAAGTTGAAATTTATGTAAAAAATATCATTTTTTGTTATATTACTAGCCATATTAAAGTTAAATAAATCATTTGCTTGATAATTTTCTATAGTTTAATCAAAAATAAGTTCTAACATTTGGTCATATTTTTTTAATCTGTAATCACTGTTCATTGACCAGTGATCATACATTACAAAAAAAGAAGAAAATGTTGACGAGTGACCACTGGTGCTTCCATACTTCCAATTTACCATTCATCAAATTAATATTCTCTTCTTCAATGAAAACATCATCATCGTCTTTAGCTATAGACTCAAAATCTTCTTTATGCAATTATCTAATGTCCTTTTACTACCCGTGGCACTAAACTATCATCTTCTAATGTTATTGTTAAATCATCATAGCTCTTCATCATCCTCGCCTTTCAAAATCCATCCTTGAGGTTTACTTGATTTCTTATTTGCAAGTTTTGTATGAAATTGTACGTAGGCCATATTATTAATCTCTGAGCATCCAATCCATTCCCTTTTTTTATATGGCCCTACAAAAAAGATCAAGTGTAATATTATAAGAGTATAAAATATACAACATTAATAATCAATAATGATTATTGCACAAGTAAAACTTATATAAATGATTACTTAACCCCTTAAAAAGGGCTCCAATTTCTTTCACACACTACAAAAATAATGTCAATAGACATCACACATTAGACATTGGTTAACTTTACCACTGATGTTAAAAGAAGTATTGACATCACCCCGTGTTTTTGTGATGTCTTTGTTCTTTGTAGATATCGGTTATAATTAAACCGATGTCTAAAATTCACCAAAAAAAAATAATTTCGCGCCCACCTTTTCTTTCCCCCCTTAGTCAAATTTTCATTCAGTTTAAATTTTAAATTCCCCCATAATCCCAAAATTCTCCCCCCTTAACCAAATTTTGGTTCCCCCAAATCAATCTTCAGACACAAAATCAAACCTCTCTCTCTCGAACCTCTCTCTCGATCGAACCTCTCTCTCCTCACAATCTCTCTAAACTCCGGACATCATCTCACCATCACAATCTCTCGAACCTCTCTTTCTCGAACCTCTCTTCGCTCTCAATCTATACGTTAAGCCTCTTTCAGTTAACCTCTCTACTTCGGTAAGTGTTGTATCTATTTGAATCGAACTGGTCTTCTCTGCATGAAGACCGGTTTTAAAAGTTGAGGATTTTTGAATTCAAAACCCTAATTTTGTAAATTGGGATTTTTTTCTAATTCGAAACCCTTATTTTTTTATTAATTTAGTGTTTAAACTGGTTGCTAATACTTTTCTTCTTGTTGTATACAGGACCTAATCTGAGAAAAAGATTTAAAGGTTTAGGTAATTTGGGTGTTTTTGGTTGTTCATTTGTATTTTGTTTGGTTTTTTTATTTTTGTAAATTATGTAAAGTTAACGATCCTTTCATCTCTATTGATTACATTGTATTTTTTAACTTTAATACTCATTTTTTTGCTTTAGTTGTGATTTGTGATTTGATTTAGTGTTGTTTATCTAATTTTGCTCGTTATAATGCTGATCTATTATTTTATTACGGATATAATTAGGTTTTAAATATTTTGATTTGGTATTTGGTGCTTGTTATAGATTTATCTCCTTTATTTTATAGACAAGTTATCGAAATTAAGTTGTTTGTATGCGCGCTATGCCCGGGTACGAGAGGCTCATGACAGTGTTACTATATAGTTATTGTAAGTTTCTATATGTTCTAGAGTGGATGATTTTCATTTTTACTTATAAAACTGCATAATGGAACTTTAGTAGAAACTAATAAATTGCCTTGTCACTTGAAAGTCTTTGAACACAAGTTTACTCTAACTGTTAAAATTATCTTTAACTTGCAAGTTACTTATAGACGGTTATCGTTGTTATAAGGCTGGATCGGAACTTGAATGCAAGATTGAATGATTATAATAGATATTAATTTTAACGATTGTGTTCTGGTCAAATCTCAGTCAATTGGAAATTGACTGTGTATGCTTACAAGTTGATGTTAGGTTTTGCAAGTTAACAACTAAGATTGATCTTCCTTGTTTGCTTTTGCGAAAGTGAAACTGATTATTGTTTGTTGTTTATTATTTGTCGTAGACATATATGTTCAAGTATGACAGTGTCCATGATTCCTGGAAGCATCATGAACTCAAAGTTAAGGATGAGAAAACCCTTTTATTTGGTGAGAAACCTGTTGTTGTCTTTGGTTCAAGGTATAGGGTTAAATGATATAATGCTCACAATATTTTTGTTAGCCGTACATATCAGTTCTTTTCAGGTATGCTTTTATGTATTGGCATGAGTATTTTTTATGGGAAAACTGTTTTGTACTGGGGAATAGTTTATCCTAGTTAGTACGCAAGTAGCTGATATCCTTTGTGTAAGTACCACTATTTTGGGATCATTGATTTTTTTTTTTCTAGACGCGGTACTTTAATAATGCGCCGACTTTGTGTACTTCTGGATGCTGAAAGAGTTTACCGTGAACTGTCCACAATACTGGAGGGTGAATCTGACCTGGATTTTGCATCTATAATGGTTCAAGTTGTGAAATGAAAAATCTATAAATTGTCATAGTTATTCGGTGTAATATATACATTTATATGTTATAACTTTTTAGTCCAGTGCTCCAGTTTCATTAGCTATGGTATATATGGTTTTAAACAAAATAAAGTTATGGTAACAATCAGGCAATACCAAACACCACAGTACTTTGATAATATTCTGTGTGAAGTTACCTCCCCTCTACCCAAATATAAACAAATGTAATGGTGTATATTAGAAGGTTTCGGGGTTAATGTCTTAGTGACACAGTTTGGCATTTTTAATTTGTATTGCAGGGTTTGAATTTTATTTTACTTACTTCAACTGAGTTATCACACCTTCGAGATATACTCAAAATATCCTTGGTCAATGCATCTAGAAAAGACTTGTATCTTGCCTGGTGGTGCCATTTCTCTATTTATGTTTTAACTTGTGTTATTATTTTATTGCTTTGACCAATCACTCCACATACGCGGTACTGATGCTCTATGTTATTGGCATTGATATACTTATCTATAGACTTACCATCATGCAAGTTCTATCATCCAGTCTCTGGTTGAAGAGTATATAAATGTTAAGTTTTTAGTTCAATTGGACAAATGTGGTACTGATACTCTTTGTTTTGGCCAGTATTTGCTCTGGTCTTCGCTTTACATGTTATTAATGTCTGATGATTATTTCAGGAGTTTGTACTAGGCACAAATCCACAGCGGCTGAATTTCTCTCTAAGAACTATAGGACATGTGGTATGATTCACCAGTATATATACTTAATTCAATCAGCATGGAAAATGAGACTTTGTGGGTGATAGAAAGTGAGCTTGCGGGTTGTCTTTTCTTTCATTTATTTCATTTTTGTGGCTCGGCACTACATATTTGATTTGTGAGACCAAACCTTTTAAGCATGGGCTGTATTGTGAAACCAGGGAAGTTGTTTACTCAATTGTTCTTTGAACTACCTTACTACAAGTTACCTTTGGAACCATGTAACTTCATAATATATTAAGCTAGTTCGTATTTAAGCAGGCTCTCAGCAAGATGTTTGATTGATTATGAAATGAATATAAAATGCAGCATCCATCTTTACTTGTGGTCGAACTTAAATTTTTCAGGTCAAGCATCTTTGATGCCAAAGCAGGAATTGCATTAATTGATAACTTTGTCAAGCTTGTTTCGTGGTATGACAATGAATGGGGATACAGAAAAACAACCATTCTCATCTAATTGTGATTTGCAGTTCAGTTGTTTCTCTTATGAGCAAAGTTGACTGTTAAATTCTTTTACATATGTCTTTTTGGGTGGTTAATGCAGCACCCATGTGGTTGATTTTATCGTGCACATGGCATATGTCCAGTAAGTGGGGGATCATACTTGCTTGCTTGGGATAAAGCGGCTTGCTCATCTTGTCATCTACAGTTGTTGAGATATCTAAATAATGGGAACTTATATGGGCCCTTGCTGTCTTGTGTAGAGAGGATTTGTGTCTCATATTTTGAAGAGTGTTCAACAGGATAGTAAGAAAACTATCTTACAATTTTCATTAAACTGAATGTCTTCAGTTGGTTTCAAGAGAATGTAATAGTTTATATTTCAGATCATATGTTTTACTATTTTGGTTGACGTTCTCAGACAACAATTACACAATTAGTGATATAAAACTTTACACAATTTGGTCTATAAATTTCTTACACATCACTTTTAATTAAGAAAAGCTGATGTCAAAAAAGATAATGTACATCACTTTAAGGTAAAAAACTGATGTCAAAGAAATCCAGGTTCAAGTCTAAATAAAACATAGAAATCATTTGGTTTAAGAAAAACCTGATGTCAAGTAACATTATAAACATCACTTTTAACCAAACAAAATTGATGTCAAAAAACACAATGTACATCAGTTTCAAATAAACAACTGATGTTAACTGATGTTCAAGTCTAAATGATACATAGACATCACTTCATTCTAGAAAATACTGATGTCTCTAGGCTGAATTAGACATCACCTTTCATTAAAGAAACAGATGTTTAATATGTCATTTTACATCACCTCTGTCACAATTATCGATGTTTTGTGACAAAAAACATAGCTCAATATATGTTTAATATATTTTAATAGGTGAAATTTAGTTATTAAATAATTTTGTTATAGCATTTTTGGTAAAAAATCATCACATAGACATCAGTGTTTTTCACTAAAATCGATGTTTTATGATAAAAAAACATAGCTCATGATATGTTTAACATGTTTAATTAGGTGTAATTTAGTTATTAAATAATTTATTTATAGCATTTTATGTAAATAATCAACACATAGACATCTATTTTTTAACTAAAATCGATGTCTAATCGAGTATAGATATCGGGTATTCACCGATGTCTAGAATAGACATCACCGACATCAACATCGGTTGGGAAACAGCATAGACATCAGCCAAAAAGCGATGTTTATGGACTTTTTTCTTGTAGTGACATCCTGATGAGCTTGAAGTTAAAAATGATATGCTCAGTGCCATAATTTGTAAATATGGTATTTCATATCCGTAATTAGTCCAGCAAGCAACTAATAAAAATTTCAAAAAAATACGGTAAAGGTACATTTTCTCATTAAAGGTTACGTCTTGTGACCTGCATAAATAAAAATGGTGAGTGCATTTATTCCTTCAATTATTCCTTGAAATTTTGAGTTCTACCCGAAGAATAAGAGAAAAAAATATATGTTCATGTAATATCTGTAATATATGCTATAAATAAATATTTAGAGCATGAACATGTAAAAATATGCTGAAAACAGCAAGAGAAAGCTGTTAAAATCTACCGAAAAATTGTTGTATAAATACATTTAAATCCTACTAAAATAACAGAAAATTGCAGCATAAACATGTAAAAATCTGTTAAAAATATTAGCTGAAAACAGTTAAAATCTACTAAAAACTGTCGTATAAATACATTTAAAATCTGCTGAAAAATCTAAAAAACTGCAGCAAAAACATGTACAAAACTGTTGAAAAATTGTAGCAGAAACTGCATTAAATCTGCTTAATAGTGTACGCAAAAAATGTAAAAAACTAATATATGTCATAAGCTGAAACAATTTAAAATGTTGCAGCAAAATTTGCTCATAAAACGTGGAATAGTCTAAAAGTATAGTGATAAATACATATTCGTTCGAGAATAAGATTCAAAGTATGAGTTGTACAAGATATCCAAAATATGATAGGTTTTTTTTTCCTTTAATAGTTTTGCAGTAGACATGTTATTTGTATCATTGTGCTTAACTACTTGAATAGTGTTTTTTGCTCCAATTTCATTGATAGACTTATCCACATATTCAAATATATATCTTCATGTGTGTAATTAACTTGAACTTTTAATAGATAATATAAAGCTAGTGCGAAGTTTACAATTCACACTTCATGTTCATATTATTTCATAAGGCCTTCCTTTACTGATATTTACTAGGTGACATGTATCGCGGGCCAAATCTACCAACACCCTCTGCAAATTTAGGAAATCCATAATTATTAGTGGTATTAAATGGTACACCAGATTTTTACACCCAACGAGCTAAGTACACCGGTTCTTTCCTTGAACATTGCATCATTAATATTATGTTGTCTCTTCACTTTATGCAATGCAATAGTCGAATCTTTAGGCCCTATTAGTCTTGTATATTCATCCAAAGGTCCGATTCATCCAAAGGTTGAGTGAATGTGGGTTTTTGCAATAGCTTCCATATCAATTATCTCTACATCATATCCTATGACTTCATCTCCAAATTCTTGAATATGCTTCTTTATATTCTCTTTTTTTCTTTTGGTCACATGTAAAGCTGTCTTGTATATATGAGTCCAAAAGTGTATTTTCATTACAAGATTCCATATTTTCTCTAATACCAGCAATATGTTGTTTCAATAGATTAATACCTTTATAAAATTCACTGCCACACAAATTACACCTTCCTTTATTTATTTTATCAGGGACCATTGTTCCATTTCCCGACAACATCAGTAACCTTGCCACTAGAATTTGTTGCATCTATAGTTTTTATATACTTTTAATTTGTTGCGACCGGTGAACTAATATTTGTAAGTGTTTCCATTATATATAGTATATCACAAACAAAAAAAATAGAATAAGAGCAACAAATAACACATATAACAAAAACCTAAATCATATTTTAAAGGGTCCAATACAAATACAGTCATAAACATCAAGATTCAAAGTTAAAAATGCAACACTAGTACCAACTAAGGAATTCATAAGTAGTTAATATACATTACGAGGAGATATTGACTTATATATTTTCAAATACCAATTAAAATATTGAATCTTTGATTTGGTGAGGGCTTCAATCATGAATCAAGATATTAAATATTTGATTTTAATTTCTAAAAAAAAGAGATTAAAGAAAAAAATAACGAGTAAAGTAAAGAGTGTATAGATTACAGAAGAAGCAATGATTAATATTTCAAGCATTCAGCCAGCTTAAGAGTCTTGACTTCAATTACTCGGAGTCGAACCGAGTTTTGACCGAGTTTTAGTATAATCAATTTTCTACCCGAGTACTCGGAACTTGGGTTGGTCGAGGGGTCCAAAATGAGTCCCTAGGCCGAGTTGATAATTTTTACAACAATGTTTTTTATATATTTTATTGCACTTCAGTTAACATATATAAGAACACCATATATATTCAATAGAAATGCAAAAGCTACCATTATTATAAATTCGGCGAGGTAACTTTATCTATATTTTTAATAGAAGTGTAAATGATACCAATAGTATAACTTCATATATTCGCTAGCTTTTATTCTTGATAAAATAAATACCTTACATCTCAATCTAATTCTTAGGTCAGATTTAAAAAAATAATAATAATAATAATAATACTTTGGTCATGTCTTACATAAAACAAGATTCATTCATTGAACAGTACTAAACACTTCATTGTATATTTATGAAACTACACACATTGATATCTCTTTAATTTCCTTATGTACTTACCAAATCATATGTACATAGGACACAAATGTTCTTAATCTGCTGCACTGGGTTGAGTTGTTGTACTGTCTTCTTTAGAATTATCTTAGTACCTGATTAAAAAAATTTTCTTGATCAAGCAACCCACCCCAGTTAACATATATTAGAGGCAAGGTCACTTTGTACACTTGAACATCATATGTTATTAGTAGAAGTGCAAATAATACCAATATTATAACTTATGCTAGTTCACTTTGTATATATTATTAATAGAAGTGCAAATGGTACTAATAGTATAACTTGCTTTTATTCTCCATATGATATATATTTTACACCTCAATCTAGTTCTTAGGTCAGATTTAACAAAAATAAAAGAAAAATATTTCTTAGGTTCATGTCTATAAATGATAACATAATTACATAAAACATGACTCCTTCATGGAAAATTTGGAAACACTTCATCATATAATTATGAAACTATACACAGAGATATCTCTTTAATTCCGTTAAGTACTCATAAGCCATATGTACATAGGACACAGATAATTTGAATCTGTTGGGCTAACATAATACATGGGTTGAGTTGTTGTATTGTCTTAAATAGAAGTGAATGTACTATAATGATTTCATAATATCTTTTGTAAGTTCTATAGGATGATGATATAACTTTAATTCTGTTATATATTTGAATGACTTTTAACCTTACAACTTACCCCATTAATTCTCACACCCTTTGGCTTTTCATTTTACACCCTTTGGCTTTTCATGCTACTTGTAACCTACAAACTCTAGCCCTATATAAACCATTGTAAGATATGTGATTGAGATATGAAATGAAAATCTTCTCTATTCTCTTAGTAATTTTGTTCTTGTAATGCTCTCTATATAATATATTCTATATTAGTTTGTAACACGTTATCAGCACGAAAGCTAATAAGATCTGTGGGTGCACCAGAAGGAGAAGTTGGTTTACGAGTTTACACGAGTTTCTTGTCAACACAAGTACTAGTACTAGCTGGGTGATCATTACTTCCTGTCTCTACAAAAGGTATGCCCATGTTTTAATTGTTAAATGAATATATTACCGCAGGCATGATTGCATGTTAGTAAAACTAGATCCATAACATGCTAGTCTATTCTTTTAGTTCATATTTGTCATGTTCACGTATTACACTTTACGGGTGGTTAAATATATAAGTGGATGCCTGTATAATATTCTGTACTAATCATTTATGCTAATTGCTTGACCTGATTTTCATGCCTGCTTAGTTGAACATTTGCGTAAGTAAAATTAAAATCACTTCACTTGTTTTCTGCTTCATGAATTATTTGTATTAGTTCTTATGTTATCCCTTGCAAATTACTTAAGTGGCTTGATATTTTTATGCTATAATCTGAATGTTGTACAAATTTAGGGAGATTTGCACTTTGCACGAATAGTTAAAAACTAAAAGCTAGGCTATGCCTTGTCTCCTGCAGCTTTTATAATCTATTTCCGTGACTAAGAGTTGATGTAGCAGTAATTTATATTTGTTTTACTTGTGCATGCGTGTTAATAATTGTCATGTTAACTAAGATGGGTTGTTATCAATGAATAGCATATATTTTAGTCTCTGAGACTTAACTAAAATCATGTTCTATTAAACTTGTTGATTAAATGCATCATTATGTGTAATATATTATATTTGTTTAAGTGAGTATATTTGATAAGTGATAATCTGTTTCTTTCGCAAATTATTTGTTATCTTGTCATAAAAAATTATCGCATTGCATTATATTTATGTGCATAAATATTGATGTTGATTCGAGTTTTGTTTATTTTTAGTGAAAATGTCGAATCTTACGAAACTTGAGTTTAACGCACTTGATGTCACCGGCAAAAATTATTTGACATGGATTCTTGATGCTGAAATCCATCTTAGTGCAATGGGTCTCGGTGACACCATAAAAGAGGGAAATAAGACCTCTGAACAAGACAAGGCAAAGGCCATGATATTTCTTCGCCATCACCTTGATGAAGGCTTGAAAACTGAATATCTGACTATTAAAGATCCATCAACTCTTTGGAAAGATCTCAAAGAAAGATATGATCACCAGAAAACGGTGATACTTCCTAAAGCTCGCTATGATTGGCTACACTTGCGATTGCAAGATTATAAAAGTGTGAGCGAGTATAACTCTGCCATGTTCAAAATTACATCTCAATTGAAATTATATGGCGAGAATATCACCGATAAAGATATGTTGGAGAAAACATATTCCACTTTCCATGCCAATAATATGCTCTTGTAACAACAATATCGTGAACGTGGATTCACGAAATATTCTGAGCTTATTTCTGTGTTGCTTCTTGCTGAACAAAATAATGAACTTTTGCTGAAAAATCATCAAGCACGTCCCACTGGCTCAACACCATTCCCTGAAGTGAATGCGGTGACTAATAATGAATATAGAGATAATAAATCATTTGGACGTGGACGTGGGCATGGATATGGACGTGGACGTGGGCGTGCCCGTGGTCATGGATTTTGGCGTGGTCGAGGCCGAAATCAACAAAATCGCCCCCACTTTAAAAGGAAGCCTTACTATCAAAAATAGAAAACAAATGAGGAGAAACCCGAGGGAAGTACGATGGTTAAAAAGGGTGAAAGTACTTGTAGCCGTTGTGGAATGAAAGGTCATTGGAGAAGTACATGTCGTACCTCCAAGCACTTTGCTGACCTATATCAAGCATCTTTGAAAAATGTTGAAACTAATTTCACCAAACAGAATGATCCTTTGGGGATTGCTCATCTTGAAGCACATCTTGGAAGTGATGGCCAAGTTGATCCTTCGGCCTTTACTCACATGGAAGTTGGTGATTTCTTTGAAGATGTCGATGTGAATATGCCTAAATTTGGTGGTGATGAGCCTAAGAATAATTAAGAAAGGCCTTACTTGCTTGCTGAATGTTTTCCTTATTTATTTTGGATTGTTAGTACTTAATTTTTGAACTATGATAATCATCCTTATCAGTTGCTTATGTAATTTTCTTTAATGAAGTACTTGAGATGTTTTACCTCTACTTCTAATTTTATTTTATTTTTCGTGAAGAAATATGGCCAGCAACCTCTCATCATGTGCTATAAAAGATGAGGAATCTTTTTGTTTGGCAGATAGTGCAACCACACATACAATTTTAAAAGATAAAAAATATTTTTCGCATCTAACATTAGCCAAAGCTAATGTAAATACAATATCGGGTGCATCAAATATAATTGAAGGCTCCGGAAGAGCAAGTATAGTGCTACCTAATGGTACATGTTTGTTGATTTAAAATGCACTATTCTCCACCCGATCAAAAAGAAATCTTTTGAGTTTTAAAGATATACGTCACAATGGCT
Organism: Apium graveolens; assembly: GCF_009905375.1. Taxonomy (NCBI): domain Eukaryota; kingdom Viridiplantae; phylum Streptophyta; class Magnoliopsida; order Apiales; family Apiaceae; genus Apium; species Apium graveolens. Next base: position 276,498,311 of record NC_133652.1, on the reverse strand, counting down.
ATCATATTGAGACAACAAATGAACTTGAAAGTGAATATTTGTGTATCACGACTACTATCTCAGGGAGGAAACATGTGATAGAAAAACTCCCATCATATAATTCTGGATTATATTATACTTTCATAAATCCAGTTGAGTCACACATGACTATTAATACAAGATATGTTGACCCGACAAATTTTATTATATGGCATGATCGTTTAGGCCATCCGGGTTCAACAATGATGCGAAGAATTATTGAAAATTCAAATGGACATCCACTCAAAAACAAAATTGTTCCATTGTCCAAAGATTTTTCATGTGTTGCTTGTTTTGAAGGAAAATTGATAACAAAACCATCCCTTGTGAAAGTTGCAATCGAATGCCCAAAATTTTTGGAGCGAATTCAAGGAGATATATGTGGACCAATTACCCCATCTAGTGGGCCATTTCAGTACTTTATGGTACTCATTGATGCATTAACAAGATGGTCACATGTTAGTTTATTGTCCACTCGTAATGTTGCTTTTGCACGACTCCTTGCTCAAATAATTCGATTACGAGCACAATTTCCTGATTATAATATAAAGAAAATACGATTGGACAATGCAGGAGAATTTACATCCCAATCTTTTAAAGATTATTGTATGTCTATTGGGATTGAAGTGGAGCATTCTGTTGCCCACACACGCACTCAAAATGGTCTTGCCGAGTCTTTCATTAAAAGGCTACAACTAATTGCGAGACCATTACTTATGAGAACAAATTTACCAACTACTGCCTGGGGACATGCAATATTACATGCGGCTTCTTTAGTTCGATTAAGACCGACTTCTTATCATAAATATTCCCCACTGCAACTGGTAAATAGTCAAGAACCAAATATCTCTCACTTGAAAATTTTTGGGTGTGCTGTTTATGTTCCAATATCCCCTCCCCAACGAACAAAAATGGGACCCCAAAGAAGATTAGGGGTATATATTGGATTTGATTCTCCCTCAATTATTAAATATTTGGAGCCCAAGACTGGTGATTTATTCACGGCAAGATTTGCCGATTGTCAATTTGATGAGACAATTTTTCCTGCATTAGGGGGAGATAAGACAAAATTTGAAAAAGAAAAGCAAGAAATTTTGTGGAATGCAGTGTCCCTGTCTCATTATGATCCTCGTACAAATCAATGTGAACTTGAAGTTCAAAAGATTATCCACCTACAAGAAGTCACAAATAGATTGCCTGATGCATTTACTGATGTCAAAAATGTGACAAAGTCACATATACCAGCTGTTAATGTTCCTTGTAAGATTAAACTTCCTGAAGAAGATAATAAAATCATGCTAGCAAATGAGTCTAAAGCACGCCAGAAGCGTGGAAGACCTATTGGATCCAAGGATAAAACTCCAAGAAAAATAAGGAGACTTGATAATAAAGCTGGAACATCAAATGACATCGTAGAATTGATGATCACTGAAGAAACGTCTTCCAAAGATGATCAAACACCTGAAATTGTTGACAATGAAGAGATCTCGATAAATTATGTCATTTCAGGAAAGAGGTGGAATAGAAAAGAAATTGTCATGGATGATATATTTTCATATGCAGCTGCACTTGACATTTCTGAGGAAATCGAGGATCATGAACCTAGATCGATCTATGAATGTAAAAGAAGAAATGATTGGCCAAAATGGAAAGAAGCTATTGAAGCTGAACTGAAATCACTTGAAAAACGCCAAGTTTTTGGACCTATTGTCCAAACACCTGCAGGTATAAAACCCGTCGGATATAGATGGGTATTTGTGCGTAAAAGAAATGAGAAAAATGAAATTGTGAGATACAAGGCACGCCTTGTTGCTCAAGGTTTCTCACAAAGACCGGGAATCGATTACGAAGAAACTTATTCCCCGGTAATGGATGCAACAACATTCAGATTTTTAATAAGTTTATCAATTCTAGAAGGGCTCCGAATGAATTTAATGGATGTTGTAACTGCCTACTTGTATGGATCACTCGATAGTGACATTTACATGAAAATCCCTGATGGGTTAAAAATGCCTGAAGCATATAGTTCAAGACCCCGAGAGATTTACTCAATTAAATTACAGAGATCATTATACGGATTGAAACAGTCGGGTCGTATGTGGTACAATCGTCTCAGTGAATATCTTTTGAAAGATGGATATACCAATAATGTAATATGTCCATGTGTTTTTATTAAAAGGACAAAATTGGGGTTTACTATCATTGCAGTATATGTTGATGATTTAAACATCATTGGAACCCCAGATGAACTTAATGAGACGATTGAATATTTGAAAAAGGAGTTTGAAATGAAGGACTTGGGTAAAACAAAACTCTGCCTTGGTTTTCAAGTTGAACATTTATCTACTGGAATCTTTGTCCACCAGTCTTCGTATATTGAAAAGATTCTTAAACGGTTTATTATGGATAAGGCATATCCTGTGAGTACACCCATGGTTGTACGATCATTAGAAAAGAATAAGGATCCATTCCGCCCAAGAGAAAAGGGAGAAGAACTTCTTGGTCCTGAAGTACCATATCTTAGTGCCATTGGTGCACTAATGTATCTTGCCAATTGTACACGTCCTGATATTACATTTTCTGTCAACCTTTTTGCAAGACATAGTTCTGCTCCAACTCGAAGACATTGGACTGGTGTGAAACAAATATTTAGATATCTTCGAGGAACAATGGATATGGGTTTATTTTATTCTAAAGACTCAAAAGTGGAATTAGTTGGCTATGCAGATGCAGGATATCGGTCTGATCCACACAAAGGAAGATCACAAACAGGTTATGTATTCACATATGGTGATACCGCAATATCTTGGCGGTCTACAAAGCAGACTCTTGCAGCAACTTCTTCGAATCATGCTGAGTTATTGGCGCTACATGAATCTAGTCGAGAATGTGTTTGGCTAAGGTCTTTGGTCCATCATATTCGAGAATCATGCGGTCTGTTAGTCAATAAAGGAAGCCCTACTATTTTATTTGAAGATAATGAAGCATGCATAACTCAGACTCGAGAAGGTTACATTAAAGGTGATAGGACAAAGCACATCGATCCAAAGTTCTTCTTTACCCATGAACTTCAACAAAGGGGGGAAATTGATGTTTGTCAGATTCGATCATGTGAAAATCCAGCAGACTTGTTCACAAAAGCACTTCCTACATCTTCCTTCGAGAAGCTGGTACACAAGATTGGGATGCGTAAATTTCGAGATCTATGCTGATTTTCATAGTCGTGTTAAAATGAGGGGGAGATATAATGCACTCTTTATTACACGTGTAACACATGTACTCTTTTTCCTTCACTAGGGTTTTTCCCACAGGGTTTTTCCTAGTAAGGTTTTAATGAGACATGTTGTTTATACGAGTCATTCAAGGGGGAGTGTTATATATTTGAATGACTTTTAACCTTACAACTTACCCCATTAATTCTCACACCCTTTGGCTTTTCATTTTACACCCTTTGGCTTTTCATGCTACTTGTAACCTACAAACTCTAGCCCTATATAAACCATTGTAAGATATGTGATTGAGATATGAAATGAAAATCTTCTCTATTCTCTTAGTAATTTTGTTCTTGTAATGCTCTCTATATAATATATTCTATATTAGTTTGTAACAAATTCCTCTTAAACTTGAACATCATATATTATTAATAGAAGTGCAAATGATACCAATATTATAACTTAGGCTAGTTCACTTTGTATATATTATTAATAGAAGTGCAAATGGTACTAAGAGTATAATTTGTTTTTATTCTACATATGATAAATACCTTACACCACAATCTAATTCTTAGGTCAGATTTAAAAATAAATAAAAGAAAATAATTGCATAGGTTCATGTCTATAAATGATAATAAAATTACATAAAACACGACTTCATCATGGAAAATTCTGAAACACTTCATCATATAATTATTAAAGTGTACACAGAGATCTCTCTTCAATTCCCTTAAATACTCATAAGTCATATGTACATAGGACACAAATAATTGCATCGGTTGCACTAACATAATAGATGGGTTGACATTGTTGTATTGTCTTAAATAGAATTGAATGTACTATGATGATGTCATAATATTTTTTGTAAGTTGGCTTAGAATGATGATATAACTTTAATTAGCTCTTCCTAACAAAAAAAACTTTTATTGCCCTTATCCTTTTAACAAGATTTATCAATCTAGATTTTCCAGCTATGGAAGATAGTACATTAATTTAGTCAGACCACAAAATTCAAAATCACTAAACTACAAATTTTCAAATATGGTCAGTGTCCTATTAAGTTATCCATGATCATATTTGTTCTAACTTGTGTGGCTATCAAGCCTCTCTATATTGAAAGAAATGAACTAACAAATCTCATGCTCTTTATTGAAAGAAATGAACTAACAAATCTTGTGACGCTAGGCCTTACCATATCTCTTTTTTTATAAATTTTCTCATTAAAGTTTAGGTCTTGTGATGTGCATTAATAAAAATGGTGAGGGTCTTTGTTCCTTCAAATATTCCTTCAAATTTTGGAATTTTACCCGAAGAAAAAGAGAAAAAAAATATGCACATACAACTTGAAAAACTGCAGCATGGACGCATTTAAAAACTACAAAAACACTTGTAAAATCTGCTAAAAACAGAAATTTTGCAGCATGAACATGTAAAAATATGCTGAAAAAACAACAGCATAAAGCCGTTAAAAACTACTGAAAAACTGTTGCATAGATACATATAAAATCTACTAAAAAAATATAAAAATGTAGTCTGAGCATGTAAAAATCTGTTAAAAATAGCAGCAGAAAACTGTTAAACTTACCAGAAAAAACTGCCGCATAAGTACATTAAAACTAGTGTGTTTGTTGAGCGATGATGACATCTCATTGATCATATGTATAGTAATACTAAAGTCAAAAATACAAGCGGATGTAAACGTACATGATGTTAGATAAACCCAATATGAGATTCTATATGTCTGTTGTGTCATAAGTAATTCTCACAATAATAACGATGTAATGGTCCTTAGACTTGAAATCCTCATATTTCTATATGAGAGTTAATGTACTTTGATCATATTAAAAGTTACATTTGACTGAGTAATAATGGAGAAGCAACAATTTGGAGGATAACTCAACTAACTTGAAAAATAGATCTTCACTAAGCTTTCAAGATTCAGCTCTGGACTTTTAAATAATTATATCTTATACCTTCTGCATCTTCTCTAAATTTTCAGCTTCAGCAGAGAACTTGTTCTTCTCTCCTTTAAATAATGTTGCAGATAGACACGTCTTTCCAAATTCTGTCTTCAATCTTCAGATCTTCTCATAGAGCATATAGAAAAAAAATTGGAACTCAAAAGCAATTATCTCTCCCCTAAGATGAAGAACCTCCCCCTAGTACAATAAAGGTGAAAACTCTCCTCCAAAGTATAAGAAAAACTATTTTTCTGTAAAATATCTTAATCTTCTATAATCTATCCCCCTTGGTTGGGAATCGTTAACGTGTAGCCGTCGTATTCCCTGATTTTCTTGAAACTGTTTTTGTGCATAACTTTTGGACTTAAGAACCTACTTCTATGAACTCACCACTGCCATACACTCACCACTTCCATATTTATATAGGCTATGTTTTATGCTTCTTTTTTATATATAGATCGCTTTAATCAGATTTACGGTTTAGGACAAATGACTGTTTAAAGTAACTGAGTTTCGCGAGCGAACCCCTACCCTCGAGTAATAGTTGTAATATTTTTATTTCAGGAGTGTTACATAATTGGTTCAGTCTTGATGTGACTAATCAATATTGGTGCACTTGTCATATATATTTGATCATGTGATCTTAACTCAGATTGCCTTATTTCCATCATCCTAGTTTAGAATAGTTATTACCCTCTCTATGTATCGGACTTATAACAAGATGAAATGTTCTAATCTAATGAGATCTGAATAGACAGAAATGTTAAAGGGAAGAGAAGGCATAATCATCTGAGACATCCTTCATGAATACTTATAGAGGTAAGTAAAGGTAAACTTCTTTTATCTTAAGATGATAAGCTCATGAATCACTCTGATGTTGATCTCTAAATTCTCTGATATTGTACTTTGGAAATTTGTGATCTTCAACCCTCGATAGTTTTAGGAACTGACTATGAGCCTATCAAACCCTATAGGTTCTTATCCAAGTCATTGAACCAAACACTTCCCAAACAGCATCTTTTACTTTGCTCTGATATATTCACCGTATTTTGTTCTAATACATATAATTTTTCTTGAGATATCAACTTGGTGGTCAGAGAAATTAACCATTTGATTTTGGAGTTGTGTTGAGAATGAGGGAGATAGTGCCAAGAAGCACCACATAAGGAAGGAGTGGTCAACCCTACAGTTCTATCTCTCACAAAGTAGTGGAGTATCTAAACCTTGAGACATCTGTAAGCCCATCCGTATTCTCTCGAAAGGATATAGATCTGAAAAGGCACATAAACTGTTACTAGGTGCATTCAACCAACAGAATGTTATCTATTGAAATTCGTCTATCAGCCAGGACATATGAATGAGAGTCACTACCCTTTGATCTAAATATTTCCTATGTACATGTGAGATTCACACACTAGGAAGTTTTTAATGAAGCAATTGTTGTTAAACCATATCAAGGTCACTAACAATAACTGGATATTAATCCTTAGATCCTGGCCCTCAAAGTCTTATACTTTGATCTTTAGATTAGTTATGATTATGTACCTTAGTGGTTCATCGAATCTGATAAGTCTTCACATACTTTAGAAAATATCTTTGATCCCTAATGGCATATCACTGGTCATTGATTATATTCCCAGAATTCAAATATGGCAACGATTTTAACTTTAGTCAAAATTATAACTTGTAAATAAGGACTCAGATATTGAGGGATATTAGGAATTCTACTACTTAAAATATTTCTAATTTCTGCTCTCAGAAGGAACATTTTTGAATCTCTTGACTGAGAGTTTCCATCCTTGAAGGTGAAAGGCAACTTTTCTGTAAAAAGGATTTTCTTGCAGGTACACTTAGGAGGCGTTTGGCTGCACGATGGGAATGGGAATCGGGAATGGGAATTGAGGGCATGGGAATGGGGGTTAATGGGAATGGGAATGAAATGGAAACCCAAGGGGTATGGTGGGTTTGATTTACCCACCAAGAGGGAATGGAGTTCCCATTCCCCGCCACTAAATTGGTAATCCAAACACTATCACTTGGGTTTAAGGTTCCGATTCCCGTTAAACGGGCACATTAACCATCAACCAAACACCCCCTTAGATGTTTGGAGCTTTAAGTGAGTGACACACAATGAGACTGAGTGAAAAACAATTGAGTGTGAGAGTGGAGTGAAATATATTGTGAGATCACTAAACAAAAAACATGCAGTTTCAAGGTGAGGAAAAGGGTTATACTTTATAATTTCTTCACTTGGTTGTGCGGTCCTATTCCCTATTCTGATACATTTTAAAAAATTACTCAACTAAGGGGGAGAGATTATAGAGATATTTTAGAGATTATACTGAAAAATAGTTTTCCATATTCTAAGGAGAAGAGTTTTCACCTTGATTGTACTAAGGAAGAGGTTCTTCATATTAGGGGGAGAGATTATTGGTTCTGAGTTCCAAAATATTTTATCTATGCTCTATGGGAAGATCTGAAGATTGAAGACAATATTTGGAAAACGTATTTATCTATAACTTTATATAAGGGAGAGAAGAATTAGTTCTCTGCTAAAGCCGAAGGTTTATAGAAAATGCTGAACATATAAGATAGTATTATTTACAAGTCCATAACTAAATGTTGGAAGCTTAGGGAAGATCTATTTTTGGAGTTAGTTGATTTATCCTCCAAACTGTTACTTCTCCGTTATTATTTGAGCGTTAGGTGTAAAAGTCAAATTGGGGGAGATTGTTGAGCAAGATTAAAGTTGTATGCATAACTCAACAATGTTGGTTTGGATAACTCATCATAGAACAAAGGACTTGCAAATAATCTATGTTCCACTGAGATCAGTAAAGATTGAAGATTAGGTATCGACACATATGGTTCTTAGAATTGTAGTGAAGAAGTCGTCAACAGAAGTTCGGGTGTAGTTCATTAATATGTTCAAGCAACAGAGGAATAAGATTGAAGATATTCGAAGCAGTTCTTAGGATTAGTATGAAGACATCAAGGAATCTTAGTGAAGTTGGTTATATATGGTAGAAGACTAAACAATATTTTGAAAAGACTATAGTACGAAGACATTAGAGGGAAATTATTCATCTGTGAACCAGACCATTACACTAGGCGTCAGTGATACGTGATGGGAAACCAAGTACTATCATTAGAAGAACTTTAAGTAAGGATTTTTATCTAAATATGAAGGATATATGCTTTATATGAAGGCTCGGAGAGAAGCCGTGAAGATGGAAAAGTTAAAGGGTTAAAGTGCTCTACAAAAACTAAGTGAAAGTGATCACTACCTTATAGTAGGAGTCACCAAAGCTACTCTTTTACCTAGTAGGAGCCACTACCTTATCATATGGCTCAAAAATAAGTACTTGAAGTTTTATTGACCTAGTATGAGGCACAGGGAACAAATGAGATCAAAAACTAAGTCAGAAGTGCACCTTGTTCACTATAAGCATCACTACCTTCTTCATTGGCCCCTTAGAGGCGCCACGAACTCTAGAAACTAAATAAAGGAGTCCCTATGCACCCTCTAGGCACCACTCCTTCCTATGGTACCCTTGTAGGTGCCACCTACAACTTGTCCACTCAGAAACTAAGTTAAAACTCTATATTGTACCCTGTATGAGCCACCACCCTCCCCTACTTACCTATAGGCACCACATGCATCAAAGGCATTGGACTACTTTAGGTGCCACCAAGTCTTGTACAACACCTAGGAGGCGCCACTTGAATATTTGAGCAAGAAACTAAGTGGTAGTTATCCTTCTTAGGCACCACTTGCTCAAGGGAATAGTACAAAGCACATGTTGGACAAAAATGGAAGTTGCTGTCATTTTAAATACTTAGATATAATTAATCTATGTATGCTTTCTTCCTCTCCAAGCTAGTACTCTACCTACCAGCCTATATAATTAAAAAGATGCAGGTTAGAATTGTATCTCTCGACGGGTGAATAGTGTGAAGCTCTTGCAAACTATTCTCAGCACACAAAAACATTAATTTGACAAGGAGAGCTCATACCCAATTGATTATTCACCATTAAGGTCTTACACATTTAGATACACTCATCATTTATAGTTTCTTTGATTTTTTTGATTATAATTTGATAAGAGCTGTAGGTTTTTAGAGTGATAGAAAGATTCCATTATTTTGATAGCTTACAAATTTGTATTGGATCTTTCTTTTTGTAACATTGAATATATATTCCAAAGTCTAAGAAAACCTTTGTGGTTTAATTTCTTTATATAAGAATTATTTCGTGAAATCTCTTGTGTTTTTTATTTTATTTTAAAGTTTCATTTTCCGTTGCATTTTAGTTTTAAAATGAAGAACATATAGTCACCCATCCCCAGTATGTACCTAGTGGACCTAACACTGTCTATTTTGTATCCTGTAAAATCAGCATCTAAATATCTTATTAGCTTAAAGTCTGAATCACTAGGATACCACAAACCAAGATTCATGGTTCCTTTGAGATATTTGGAAATTCTTTTTACAGCTATCAGATGTAGTTTTCTTGGATTAGCTTGGAACTTTCCACATAGACAGGTAGCATACATGATATCAGGCCTATTTATAATGAAAAATATGAGTGAGCCAAACTTAGCTCTATAGTTAATTATATCAACTGATGAACTAGTATTTAAATCTAACTTGATTGTAGTGGCCATGAGAGTTGTAGTAGTTGAGCTGTCTTGCATTCCAAACCTTTTCGGCAAATTTTTTATATATTTAGATTGACTAATGAAGATCCCTTCTTCACTCTTCTTGACTTGTAACCCCAGAAAATAACTCAATTCTCCCATCATACTCATCTAATATCTAGACTGCATCAGCTTAGCAAACCTCTCAGATAATTTATCATTAGTAGAGCCAAAAATGATTTCATCAACATATATCTGAACTAATAACAAGTCTTTACCACTGTCCAGTAAAAACTGTGCAAGTGTTTTATACTAGGCTCTTGAAGTTTGCTTTAGTTCATAGAGTGTTTAATCCAATCTGTAGACATGATTTGGATATTTTAGACTAATTAATATTGAATGTTGTTCAACATAAACTTTTTCGTCAATTTCACCATTGAGAAATGCACTTTTTACATCTATTTGGAACACTTTAAACTTCATGTGAGCAGCATAGGCCAAAAAGATTCTTATGGGCTCTAGTCTTGCACCAGGAGCAAAAGTCTCATCATAGTCAATTCCTTCTTATTGAGAGTTCCCTTTGTAAATAGCCTTGCTTTATATCTTGTAATGATACACTCACTATTAGTTTTGTTTCCGAACACCCATCTAGTATTAACCACTTATATGTTATTTGGCCTTGGCATTAGAGTCCATACTTTGTTCCTTTCAAATTCATTGAGCTCATCTTGCATTGTTAGGACCCAATCAGCATCTAGAAGAGCTTCATCCACTTTTTTTGGTTCACTTTGAGATAGAAAAGAATGATAGAGACATTCATTTTGTGTGGCTTTCCTTGTCTTCACACCACTATCAGGATTTCCAATGATTAAGTCATGAGTGTGTGACTTAGTCAATTTTCTTGTAGAAGAAAGTTGGCTTCTTAAAGAAGATCATCCCCCATGATCCATGAAGTCTCTATTACCATCTTGGTGTGTATCATTGTTATTTCTAAAACTCCTCCTAAATCAGTGTTTTTGGAATTATCAGGATTTGTCTCATCAGTATTTGAGAAATTAGAGTCTGATGAAGTGTCTCATGATGTGTCTTCGCCTGTATCACTTGAGCTTGACTCCTGATATTGGTCATGTTGATCCTCCTCAACATGTGATTCAGTATTTGTGGAGTTACCACTGGTACAAGTGGTTCATCGGAGTTTAGTGTGATATCAGGATTTTCAGTATAAATGTGTATTAATGTTTGAGATTATATCAGGATTTAACTATTCAGCATATGGTACTTTATTTTCAAATCTCAGTTGTTCATGATCATCTACATCTTTTAGACCTATGATCTTCTTATCATCAAAAGATATATGAATATATTCTATGACTACTCTTGTTCACAGATTATAAACTCTGAAGACTTTTGTTGATAGTGGATATCCAACAAAAATACATTCATCATCTTTTAGGTCAAACTTTGTAAGTTGTTCAGGATGAGTTTTGAGAACAAAGCATTTCCAACCAAAAGTATGAAAGTACTTAAAATTTTGCTTCTTTCCCTTTACCATCTCAAATGGTGTATTTCCCTTCTTTTTTGTCATAGTAACATTCTGTGTAAAGCATGCAATTTGCACAGCCTTAGCCCAAACGTAGGTTGGTAATTTTGCTTCCTCAAGCATGGTCCTTGCGGCTTCTATAAGAGTTATGTTCTTCATTTCTACAACTCCATTTTGTTGTGGAGTTCAAGGGGAAGAAATTTTTTTTGATTTCCTTTTATTTACAGAATTCTTCCATAGTGTTGTTCTTGAATTCAGTTCCATTATCACTTCAAATTATTTTCATAATATGTGTTGATACTTTTTCCAGTTGCTTCATATGAACAAGAAGAATGGATTGTGTCTTATCCTTTGTGTGCAGGAAAAAAACCTATGTGTATCTGGTGTACTCATCAACAATGACAAGTGCATACCTCTTCTTGGCTATATAAATTACATTAACTAGACTAGAAAAATCAATATATAATAAGTGAAATGGTTCAAGAATTGAGAATTTAGTATTACTCTTAACTGATGATTTCCTTAGCTTGGTCTTCTTGCATGAATCACACAGTCCATCAGAAATAAAACTGAATTGGGCAATCCTCTTACAAGATCTTTCTTCACATGTTCATTAATATTGTTGAAGTTCAGTTGAGAATGTCTTCTATTCCAATTTCAGTTGCCTTCCACAGTTTCTCTACATAACAAACAAATTATAGACCCATCACTATTTGTGGAAACCCTGGTTTCATATAAGTTACCATGTCTGTAACCAATTATTGCAACATTGCCACTTTAATTGCTGATAATTTCAAAATGCTCATCATTAAAATTCACATGATAACATTGCCACTTAAACTCTAGTGGTAGGGCTTTATTTCCAGTCATATGCATTGAGCATCCACTGATTAGAGTATTTTCCTGTTACCCTATAATTAGATAAACCATTAGTTAGAATTTTGAAGGACCCGGCCTTTTTTGGATCCTTTGACCATATTAAATTAATTAACATTTGTAGCAGAAGTCTTCATATTACAGTTTATGTTAACATTCTTAATATAAGGAGATACAAATATAAAAATAATTTTAATTTTATCCAAGGAGGATTTCAGTTTATAATAGTCATAATACAAATTGTGATACTCTTTACATGTGTAAATAGAGTGCTATGTACTTCCATAATGAAAACAAGGTTGTTGTAGTCTATATTTAATTATTCTGCTCCTAAACTCTGATTTAGGAGGAACAGTATTTAATCCCTTACTCTTCATGTAAACAACAGCAATATGATTAGTACTACCACAATTTAAACAAGCCTTTCTAAGTGCATTAGGAATTTGTTTGTATTTGTTATCCTTATTGACACTACCTTTCTATTCCTATTTTTCCTTGGCTATTTTCCTTGTTCTTCATTTTAATTTCTTTCAGCTTTTGATTAAACCTGTTCAGAGTCATTAAACAAATATTTACTAACTTGGCCTTACCCTGTTCATAACTATCAGATTTTAAATTTGGCTTAGATGCTGATGTTGAACTCGTCTCACTTACTAATTTAAGTCCATCAGTATTTAATTCAAACTTAACAGGTGTTAACTTAGTCCTCTTCTTTTTAACCTGTTTATCAGTATTTACTAGTTTAAGATTCGCATACCCGCTTTCTTTAACATCTTCACTACTAGGTTTATCTAGATTACCTAATTCTGACCCCCAATAGCCACTTTCAATTATTCTCTAAGTTTTTTTTCCTGAATTAGTCCAGAGTTTGATTATTTCCCTTTCTTTAACTAACTCATTCTCAAGATAAGCATATTTTTCTAACAATTTATCTTTAACATAAACAACATCATCTCTTTCTTTTTGAATTTCTATCTTAAAAATTAACCCAGCTTCTAGGAAATCATCTCTTTTCTTTAAGTCAGAATTCTCAATTCTGATCCTAGCACTTTCAAGAGTTTGTTCCCTATAACTAACATGCAAGCTTTTAAGAAATAATCTTCACTCATGGATATCATCAGTATCAAAAGATGGAGTTGTTTGAGGTATATTGGTCTCGAGAGCCTCAGATTCACTTTCAGCATTTTCTATGAGAGCATAGTTAACACCCTCATCAAATTCTGAAGCATCATCTTAGTTCTTCTTCTTTGTGATCAAGGCTTGCTTCGTTTAGCTTTTAGCTTTCTACAGTCAGCTGTAAAATTTCCAACTCCATCACAGTTGTAACACTTGATCTTGGAGTCAACTTTTCCAGATTTGGGCTCTTTATCATCATATTTTCTGTAGTTCTTCTTATCAGTGTTTGAAGCACTAGAGCCTTTCCTGGAAAACCTCTTTCCTTTCTTGAAGTCCTTATAAGCCATCCTCTTAAAGATTTTCACCATTAAAGCAGCCATCTGCAAGATCTTCCCATCATCACAATGATCACTTTAAGAGTCGGTAGAGATATCAGAGTTCGATTCATCATCAGTATATATTTGATGACTCCGTATCAAACTTTGAAATCATAGCATGTCCTCTTGAATGACTATTTCTCAAAAACCTTTCCCTTAGATCTTGACCCCTTTCTTTTGCTCTTTTGCTCCATCTCCAGTTCATGAATTTTCAGCATTCCATAGATCTCATCCAGGGGTGTATATTCAAGATCATAGTTGTCTCTTATGGACTTGACCTTCAAGTCCCACTTTTTGGGGAGTGCAAGAAGAAACTTCTTGTTTGAGTCTTCTGCATCATACTCTTTGTCTACAAGTGACATATCATTCAACAATTTCTGAAACTCTCATAGATCTCAGTCAGTAGCTCATCATCTTTTGAGTCAAAATGCTCATACTCTTGTGTGAGTATAGTTTTCCTATTTTTCTTCATAGCAGTTGAGCCTTGATACTTAACCTCCAAGGTATCCCATATCTCCTTGGTAGTTTTACATCCAATGAGTCTATTGGATATAACACTATCCAAACTGCTATGCAAGAGATGTCTGACCTTGGCATCTTTCATGATCAATGCTAGATCTTCAGCAGTGTAGTCCTTCTCTTCTTTATCAACCATCTTTTCAGGCTCACTCTCAACAGAAACATTCAGTTTCTTAGGCTTGTAAGGACCATCATAAATCCTTATCAGATATTCAAGATATGTAGCTAGTAGACACATAGCCATCTTTACTTTACCAATAGGATGTAAATTCACTTTCAGAATCGGAACTCTGATGGTTTCATATATGCTCATATTGTTATTGATTTGATTTGTGACTAGTGCTGGTTGTGTTTGTTAAGTTTCTTTTCTACCATGTTTTATTGTTTTATTGGATCTTAATCTGTTTTTGTATCAACAACAAGCTCTGATACCAATTATTAGGCCTTTCAGTATACTATAGTGGGGGTGAATATAGTGTATAACAATCAAATTGAAATTAAATCTCAAAGATGAAGAACAGTCTTTATATTAATGAATAAAAATTATTTATAAAACTCTCTCAAAGGATGAACAGATATTTTCGAGAGCTGCTAGGTTACACGAATGATATATCAATATTCGACACATATAATGTTAACCTTGTCTATGCTTATATACTGTACAGTTACACAATCAATCTAGTTAATAAGATATATATGAATAAGGAAACCTAATACATATTCAACTGTTGATTGCTACAAATGTGACGCCCTCAATCTCGGGGTTAGGAAATAAGGACTCACACACCTTTAACCTAATAATTAAATAAGCATAAACCCCGATTAACTACTAACATGATCAACAGGATAAAGTATGAGACAAGATTACAACTACCAATCATAAAATATAACTTACAACCCCAAAATATTATTAAATAAACAATATCGATTCCGGCTGGAAACCGACAGATAACCCATTATATCTTTAAACATTTCCTTCTAGGCGCGAGCTCACTCAAAAATACCACTACCTGTTCTAGCAACCGGAAGCCCTCAACATGATAGGGACCACCAGGTACGCTCTTACGAGCAGTGCGCCTAAGCCTGGCCATCTTCTTGCTTAACTGCCATGGTTAGATTAAAACAAAACATATGAGTATAAAACTCAGCGAGTAACTGTAAAGCAGTTCTACGATATCAAATTACAATATACTTTACCAAACTCAGGGCATTCTACTTTATTTGTTCTAGGTGGCAGATTTCCAGCTTTTGGGTTAAGAAAAGGGTTTGAAGGAACAATACGGAGCTTTTAAGGAACAAGGCTCAACGTAGGATGAAGCCAACATTCATCACAAATCATTAAAGGATCAGGATAGATCTTTCAAAAGAGGAAAGCAACAGTATTTCATTATACGGAATCAATCATATGATCAACAGATTTAAGAATCAGGGTTCTCGAGCTTTAAGCTTCACATTAACATAATCAACTCTTTTCAAAACAATATAAACCATTACATTTTCCAGAATCAATTTACTGAACAGAAAGTTTCAGTTCGCTTTTAAATAATCATTTAGAACCCTTGATTGGATCACTTTATCTTTCCATTTCATTATAATACGGGTGATCAGCCCGTACCGACCTCCATCCGGTCTTTAAGGTTCCAATCGGCATAATTTCAGCCTTAAGTTGGACTGGCCCCGCTAGCCTCTTACCATGACTGGACTAGTCCCACTAGCCTCTTACGTCCCAATCCAATCCATCAGGAATTCATTTGGAAAACCTTGAGTTGGAAAAAAAACAAATAGGTTTTCAAAAATCCATTTTTATCATTACCAAGAATATGAAATCATTCAGACTCTCTCGAGTCAAAACTCATTCTTAAGTCAGATTTTACCAACTACTGCCTGGGGACATGCAATATTACATGCGGCTTCTTTAGTTCGGTTAAGACCGACTTCGTATCATAAATATTCCCCACTGCAACTGGTAAATGGTCAAGAACCAAATATCTCTCACTTGAAAATTTTTGGGTGTGCTGTTTATGTTCCAATATCCCCTCCCCAACGAACAAAAATGGGACCCCAAAGAAGATTAGGGGTATATATTGGATTTGATTCTCCCTCAATTATTAAATATTTGGAGCCCAAGACTGGTGATTTATTCACGGCAAGATTTGCCGATTGTCAATTTGATGAGACAATTTTTCATGTATTAGGGGGAGATAAGACAAAATTTGAAAAAGAAAAGCAAGAAATTTTGTGGAATGCAGTGTCCCTGTCTCATTATGATCCTCGTACAAATCAATGTGAACTTGAAGTTCAAAAGATTATCCACCTACAAGAAGTCACAAATAGATTGCCTGATGCATTTACTGATGTCAAAAATGTGACAAAGTCACATATACCAGCTGTTAATGTTCCTTGTAAGATTAAACTTCCTGAAGAAGATAATAAAATCATGCTAGCAAATGAGTCTAAAGCACGCCAGAAGCGTGGAAGACCTATTGGATCCAAGGATAAAACTCCAAGAAAAATAAGGAGACTTGATAATAAAGCTGGAACATCAAATGACATCGTAGAATTGATGATCACTGAAGAAACGTCTTCCAAAGATGATCAAACACCTGAAATTGTTGACAATGAAGAGATCTCGATAAATTATGTCATTTCAGGAAAGAGGTGGAATAGAAAAGAAATTGTCATGGATGATATATTTTCATATGCAGCTGCACTTGACATTTCTGAGGAAATCGAGGATCATGAACCTAGATCGATCTATGAATGTAAAAGAAGAAATGATTGGCCAAAATGGAAAGAAGCTATTGAAGCTGAACTGAAATCACTTGAAAAACGCCAAGTTTTTGGACCTATTGTCCAAACACCTGCAGGTATAAAACCCGTCGGATATAGATGGGTATTTGTGCGTAAAAAAATGAGAAAAATGAAATTGTGAGATACAAGGCACGCCTTGTTGCTCAAGGTTTCTCACAAAGACCGGGAATCGATTACGAAGAAACTTATTCCCCGGTAATGGATGCAACAACATTCAGATTTTTAATAAGTTTATCAATTCTAGAAGGGCTCCGAATGAATTTAATGGATGTTGTAACTGCCTACTTGTATGGATCACTCGATAGTGACATTTACATGAAAATCCCTGATGGGTTAAAAATGCCTGAAGCATATAGTTCAAGACCCCGAGAGATTTACTCAATTAAATTACAGAGATCATTATACGGATTGAAACAGTCGGGTCGTATGTGGTACAATCGTCTCAGTGAATATCTTTTGAAAGATGGATATACCAATAATGTAATATGTCCATGTGTTTTTATTAAAAGGACAAAATTGGGGTTTACTATCATTGCAGTATATGTTGATGATTTAAACATCATTGGAACCCCAGATGAACTTAATGAGACGATTGAATATTTCAAAAAGGAGTTTGAAATGAAGGACTTGGGTAAAACAAAACTCTGCCTTGGTTTTCAAGTTGAACATTTATCTACTGGAATCTTTGTCCACCAGTCTTCGTATATTGAAAAGATTCTTAAACGGTTTATTATGGATAAGGCATATCCTGTGAGTACACCCATGGTTGTACGATCATTAGAAAAGAATAAGGATCCATTCCGCCCAAGAGAAAAGGGAGAAGAACTTCTTGGTCCTGAAGTACCATATCTTAGTGCCATTGGTGCACTAATGTATCTTGCCAATTGTACACGTCCTGATATTGCATTTTCTGTCAACCTTTTTGCAAGACATAGTTCTGCTCCAACTCGAAGACATTGGACTGGTGTGAAACAAATATTTAGATATCTTCGAGGAACAATGGATATGGGTTTATTTTATTCTAAAGACTCAAAAGTGGAATTAGTTGGCTATGCAGATGCAGGATATCGGTCTGATCCATACAAAGGAAGATCACAAACAGGTTATGTATTCACATATGGTGATACCGCAATATCTTGGCGGTCTACAAAGCAGACTCTTGCAGCAACTTCTTCGAATCATGCTGAGTTATTGGCGCTACATGAATCTAGTCGAGAATGTGTTTGGCTAAGGTCTTTGGTCCATCATATTCGAGAATCATGCGGTCTGTTAGTCAATAAAGGAAGCCCTACTATTTTATTTGAAGATAATGAAGCATGCATAACTCAGACTCGAGAAGGTTACATTAAAGGTGATAGGACAAAGCACATCGATCCAAAGTTCTTCTTTACCCATGAACTTCAACAAAGGGGGGAAATTGATGTTTGTCAGATTCGATCATGTG
Source organism: Apium graveolens (assembly GCF_009905375.1). Classification (NCBI taxonomy): domain Eukaryota; kingdom Viridiplantae; phylum Streptophyta; class Magnoliopsida; order Apiales; family Apiaceae; genus Apium; species Apium graveolens. Next base: position 276,479,797 of record NC_133652.1, on the reverse strand, counting down.
AAAATCCAGCAGACTTATTCACAAAAGCACTTCCTACATCTTCCTTCGAGAAGCTGGTACACAAGATTGGGATGCGTAAATTTCGAGATCTATGCTGATTTTCATAGTCGTGTTAAAATGAGGGGGAGATATAATGCACTCTTTATTACACGTGTAACACATGTACTCTTTTTCCTTCACTAGGGTTTTTCCCACAGGGTTTTTCCTAGTAAGGTTTTAATGAGACATGTTGTTTATACGAGTCATTCAAGGGGGAGTGTTATATATTTGAATGACTTTTAACCTTACAACTTACCCCATTAATTCTCACACCCTTTGGCTTTTCATTTTACACCCTTTGGCTTTTCATGCTACTTGTAACCTACAAACTCTAGCCCTATATAAACCATTGTAAGATATGTGATTGAGATATGAAATGAAAATCTTCTCTATTCTCTTAGTAATTTTGTTCTTGTAATGCTCTCTATATAATATATTCTATATTAGTTTGTAACAAATTCCTCTTAAACTTGAACATCATATATTATTAATAGAAGTGCAAATGATACCAATATTATAACTTAGGCTAGTTCACTTTGTATATATTATTAATAGAAGTGCAAATGGTACTAAGAGTATAATTTGTTTTTATTCTACATATGATAAATACCTTACACCACAATCTAATTCTTAGGTCAGATTTAAAAATAAATAAAAGAAAATAATTGCATAGGTTCATGTCTATAAATGATAATAAAATTACATAAAACACGACTTCATCATGGAAAATTCTGAAACACTTCATCATATAATTATTAAAGTGTACACAGAGATCTCTCTTCAATTCCCTTAAATACTCATAAGTCATATGTACATAGGACACAAATAATTGCATCGGTTGCACTAACATAATAGATGGGTTGACATTGTTGTATTGTCTTAAATAGAATTGAATGTACTATGATGATGTCATAATATTTTTTGTAAGTTGGCTTAGAATGATGATATAACTTTAATTAGCTCTTCCTAACAAAAAAAACTTTTATTGCCCTTATCCTTTTAACAAGATTTATCAATCTAGATTTTCCAGCTATGGAAGATAGTACATTAATTTAGTCAGACCACAAAATTCAAAATCACTAAACTACAAATTTTCAAATATGGTCAGTGTCCTATTAAGTTATCCATGATCATATTTGTTCTAACTTGTGTGGCTATCAAGCCTCTCTATATTGAAAGAAATGAACTAACAAATCTCATGCTCTTTATTGAAAGAAATGAACTAACAAATCTTGTGACGCTAGGCCTTACCATATCTCTTTTTTTATAAATTTTCTCATTAAAGTTTAGGTCTTGTGATGTGCATTAATAAAAATGGTGAGGGTCTTTGTTCCTTCAAATATTCCTTCAAATTTTGGAATTTTACCCGAAGAAAAAGAGAAAAAAAATATGCACATACAACTTGAAAAACTGCAGCATGGACGCATTTAAAAACTACAAAAACACTTGTAAAATCTGCTAAAAACAGAAATTTTGCAGCATGAACATGTAAAAATATGCTGAAAAAACAACAGCATAAAGCCGTTAAAAACTACTGAAAAACTGTTGCATAGATACATATAAAATCTACTAAAAAAATATAAAAATGTAGTCTGAGCATGTAAAAATCTGTTAAAAATAGCAGCAGAAAACTGTTAAACTTACCAGAAAAAACTGCCGCATAAGTACATTAAAACTAGTGTGTTTGTTGAGCGATGATGACATCTCATTGATCATATGTATAGTAATACTAAAGTCAAAAATACAAGCGGATGTAAACGTACATGATGTTAGATAAACCCAATATGAGATTCTATATGTCTGTTGTGTCATAAGTAATTCTCACAATAATAACGATGTAATGGTCCTTAGACTTGAAATCCTCATATTTCTATATGAGAGTTAATGTACTTTGATCATATTAAAAGTTACATTTGACTGAGTAATAATGGAGAAGCAACAATTTGGAGGATAACTCAACTAACTTGAAAAATAGATCTTCACTAAGCTTTCAAGATTCAGCTCTGGACTTTTAAATAATTATATCTTATACCTTCTGCATCTTCTCTAAATTTTCAGCTTCAGCAGAGAACTTGTTCTTCTCTCCTTTAAATAATGTTGCAGATAGACACGTCTTTCCAAATTCTGTCTTCAATCTTCAGATCTTCTCATAGAGCATATAGAAAAAAAATTGGAACTCAAAAGCAATTATCTCTCCCCTAAGATGAAGAACCTCCCCCTAGTACAATAAAGGTGAAAACTCTCCTCCAAAGTATAAGAAAAACTATTTTTCTGTAAAATATCTTAATCTTCTATAATCTATCCCCCTTAGTTGGGAATCGTTAACGTGTAGCCGTCGTATACACTAGGATACCACAAACCAAGATTCATGGTTCCTTTGAGATATTTGGAAATTCTTTTTACAGCTATCAGATGTAGTTTTCTTGGATTAGCTTGGAACTTTCCACATAGACAGGTAGCATACATGATATCAGGCCTATTTACAATGAAAAATATGAGTGAGCCAAACTTAGCTCTATAGTTAATTATATCAACTGATGAACTAGTATTTAAATCTAACTTGATTGTAGTGGCCATGAGAGTTGTAGTAGTTGAGCTGTCTTGCATTCCAAACCTTTTCGGCAAATTTTTTATATATTTAGATTGACTAATGAAGATCCCTTCTTCACTCTTCTTGACTTGTAACCCCAGAAAATAACTCAATTCTCCCATCATACTCATCTAATATCTAGACTGCATCAGCTTAGCAAACCTCTCAGATAATTTATCATTAGTAGAGCCAAAAATGATTTCATCAACATATATCTGAACTAATAACAAGTCCTTACCACTGTCCAGTAAAAACTGTGCAAGTGTTTTATACTAGGCTCTTGAAGTTTGCTTTAGTTCATAGAGTGTTTAATCCAATCTGTAGACATGATTTGGATATTTTAGACTAATTAATATTGAATGTTGTTCAACATAAACTTTTTCGTCAATTTCACCATTGAGAAATGCACTTTTTACATCTATTTGGAACACTTTAAACTTCATGTGAGCAGCATAGGCCAAAAAGATTCTTATGGGCTCTAGTCTTGCACCAGGAGCAAAAGTCTCATCATAGTCAATTCCTTCTTATTGAGAGTTCCCTTTGTAAATAGCCTTGCTTTATATCTTGTAATGATACACTCACTATTAGTTTTGTTTTCGAACACCCATTTAGTATTAACCACTTATATGTTATTTGGCCTTGGCATTAGAGTCCATACTTTGTTCCTTTCAAATTCATTGAGCTCATCTTGCATTGTTAGGACCCAATCAGCATCTAGAAGAGCTTCATCCACTTTTTTTGGTTCACTTTGAGATAGAAAAGAATGATAGAGACATTCATTTTGTGTGGCTTTCCTTGTCTTCACACCACTATCAGGATTTCCAATGATTAAGTCATGAGTGTGTGACTTAGTCAATTTTCTTGTAGAAGAAAGTTGGCTTCTTAAAGAAGATCATCCCCCATGATCCATGAAGTCTCTATTACCATCTTGGTGTGTATCATTGTTATTTCTAAAACTCCTCCTAAATCAGTGTTTTTGGAATTATCAGGATTTGTCTCATCAGTATTTGAGAAATTAGAGTCTGATGAAGTGTCTCATGATGTGTCTTCGCCTGTATCACTTGAACTTGACTCCTGATATTGGTCATGTTGATCCTCCTCAACATGTGATTCAGTATTTGTGGAGTTACCACTGGTACAAGTGGTTCATCGGAGTTTAGTGTGATATCAGGATTTTCAGTATAAATGTGTATTAATGTTTGAGATTATATCAGGATTTAACTATTCAGCATATGGTACTTTATTTTCAAATCTCAGTTGTTCATGATCATCTACATCTTTTAGACCTATGATCTTCTTATCATCAAAAGATATATGAATATATTCTATGACTACTCTTGTTCACAGATTATAAACTCTGAAGACTTTTGTTGATAGTGGATATCCAACAAAAATACATTCATCATCTTTTAGGTCAAACTTTGTAAGTTGTTCAGGATGAGTTTTGAGAACAAAGCATTTCCAACCAAAAGTATGAAAGTACTTAAAATTTTGCTTCTTTCCCTTTACCATCTCAAATGGTGTATTTCCCTTCTTTTTTGTCATAGTAACATTCTGTGTAAAGCATGCAATTTGCACAGCCTTAGCCCAAACGTAGGTTGGTAATTTTGCTTCCTCAAGCATGGTCCTTGCGGCTTCTATAAGAGTTATGTTCTTCATTTCTACAACTCCATTTTGTTGTGGAGTTCAAGGGGAAGAAATTTTTTTTGATTTCCTTTTATTTACAGAATTCTTCCATAGTGTTGTTCTTGAATTCAGTTCCATTATCACTTCAAATTATTTTCATAATATGTGTTGATACTTTTTCCAGTTGCTTCATATGAACAAGAAGAATGGATTGTGTCTTCTATTCCAATTTCAGTTGCCTTCCACAGTTTCTCTACATAACAAACAAATTATAGACCCATCACTATTTGTGGAAACCCTGGTTTCATATAAGTTACCATGTCTGTAACCAATTATTGCAACATTGCCACTTTAATTGCTGATAATTTCAAAATGCTCATCATTAAAATTCACATGATAACATTGCCACTTAAACTCTAGTGGTAGGGCTTTATTTCCAGTCATATGCATTGAGCATCCACTGATTAGAGTATTTTCCTGTTACCCTATAATTAGATAAACCATTAGTTAGAATTTTGAAGGACCCGGCCTTTTTTGGATCCTTTGACCATATTAAATTAATTAACATTTGTAGCAGAAGTCTTCATATTATAGTTTATGTTAACATTCTTAATATAAGGAGATACAAATACAAAAATAATTTTAATTTTATCCAAGGAGGATTTCAGTTTATAATAGTCATAATATAAATTGTGATACTCTTTACATGTGTAAATAGAGTGCTATGTACTTCCATAATGAAAACAAGGTTGTTGTAGTCTATATTTAATTATTCTGCTCCTAAACTCTGATTTATGAGGAACAGTATTTAATCCCTTACTCTTCATGTAAACAACAGCAATATGATTAGTACTATCACAATTTAAACAAGCCTTTCTAAGTGCATTAGAAATTTGTTTGTATTTGTTATCCTTATTGACACTACCTTTCTATTCCTATTTTTCCTTGGCTATTTTCCTTGTTCTTCATTTTAATTTCTTTCAGCTTTTGATTAAACCTGTTCAGAGTCATGAAACAAATATTTACTAACTTGGCCTTATCCTGTTCATAACTATCAGATTTTAAATTTGGCTTAGATGCTGATGTTGAACTCGTCTCACTTACTAATTTAAGTCCATCAGTATTTAATTCAAACTTAACAGGTGTTAACTTAGTCCTCTTCTTTTTAACCTGTTTATCAGTATTTACTAGTTTAAGATTCGCATACCCGCTTTCTTTAACATCTTCACTACTAGGTTTATCTAGATTACCTAATTCTGACCCCCAATAGCCACTTTCAATTATTCTCTAAGTTTTTTTTCCTGAATTAGTCCAGAGTTTGATTATTTCCCTTTCTTTAACTAACTCATTCTCAAGATAAGCATATTTTTCTAACAATTTATCTTTAACATAAACAACATCATCTCTTTCTTTTTGAATTTCTATCTTGAAAATTAACCCAGCTTCTAGGAAATCATCTCTTTTCTTTAAGTCAGAATTCTCAATTCTGATCCTAGCACTTTCAAGAGTTTGTTCCCTATAACTAACATGCAAGCTTTTAAGAAATAATCTTCACTCATGGATATCATCAGTATCAAAAGATGGAGTTGTTTGAGGTATATTGGTCTCGAGAGCCTCAGATTCACTTTCAGCATTTTCTATGAGAGCATAGTTAACACCCTCATCAAATTCTGAAGCATCATCTTAGTTCTTCTTCTTTGTGATCAAGGCTTGCTTCGTTTAGCTTTTAGCTTTCTACAGTCAGCTGTAAAATTTCCAACTCCATCACAGTTGTAACACTTGATCTTGGAGTCAACTTTTCCAGATTTGGGCTCTTTATCATCATATTTTCTGTAGTTCTTCTTATCAGTGTTTGAAGCACTAGAGCCTTTCCTGGAAAACCTCTTTCCTTTCTTGAAGTCCTTATAAGCCATCCTCTTAAAGATTTTCACCATTAAAGCAGCCATCTGCAAGATCTTCCCATCATCACAATGATCACTTTAAGAGTCGGTAGAGATATCAGAGTTCGATTCATCATCAGTATATATTTGATGACTCCGTATCAAACTTTGAAATCATAGCATTTCCTCTTGAATGACTATTTCTCAAAAACCTTTCCCTTAGATCTTGACCCCTTTCTTTTGCTCTTTTGCTCCATCTCCAGTTCATGAATTTTTAGCATTCCATAGATCTCATCCAGGGGTGTATATTCAAGATCATAGTTGTCTCTTATGGACTTGACCTTCAAGTCCCACTTTTTGGGGAGTGCAAGAAGAAACTTCTTGTTTGAGTCTTCTGCATCATACTCTTTGTCTACAAGTGACATATCATTCAACAATTTCTGAAACTCTCATAGATCTCAGTCAGTAGCTCATCATCTTTTGAGTCAAAATGCTCATACTCTTGTGTGAGTATAGTTTTCCTATTTTTCTTCATAGCAGTTGAGCCTTGATACTTAACCTCCAAGGTATCCCATATCTCCTTGGTAGTTTTACATCCAATGAGTCTATTGGATATAACACTATCCAAACTGCTATGCAAGAGATGTCTGACCTTGGCATCTTTCATGATCGATGCTAGATCTTCAGCAGTGTAGTCCTTCTCTTCTTTATCAACCATCTTTTCAGGCTCACCCTCAACAGAAACATTCAGTTTCTTAGGCTTGTAAGGACCATCATAAATCCTTATCAGATATTCAAGATATGTAGCTAGTAGACACATAGCCATCTTTACTTTACCAATAGGATGTAAATTCACTTTCAGAATCGGAACTCTGATGGTTTCATATATGCTCATATTGTTATTGATTTGATTTGTGACTAGTGCTGGTTGTGTTTGTTAAGTTTCTTTTCTACCATGTTTTATTGTTTTATTGGATCTTAATCTGTTTTTGTATCAACAACAAGCTCTGATACCAATTATTAGGCCTTTCAGTATACTATAGTGGGGGTGAATATAGTGTATAACAATCAAATTGAAATTAAATCTCAAAGATGAAGAACAGTCTTTATATTAATGAATAAAAATTGTTTATAAAACTCTCTCAAAGGATGAACAGATATTTTCGAGAGCTGCTAGGTTACACGAATGATATATCAATATTCGACACATATAATGTTAACCTTGTCTATGCTTATATACTGTACAGTTACACAATCAATCTAGTTAATAAGATATATATGAATAAGGAAACCTAATACATATTCAACTGTTGATTGCTACAAATGTGACGCCCTCAATCTTGGGGTTAGGAAATAAGGACTCACACACCTTTAACCTAATAATTAAATAAGCATAAACCCCGATTAACTACTAACATGATCAACAGGATAAAGTATGAGACAAGATTACAACTACCAATCATAAAATATAACTTACAACCCCAAAATATTATTAAATAAACAATATCGATTCCGGCTGGAAACCGACAGATAACCCATTGTATCTTTAAACATTTCCTTCTAGGCGCGAGCTCACTCAAAAATACCACTACCTGTTCTAGCAACCGGAAGCCCTCAACATGATAGGGACCACCAGGTACGCTCTTACGAGCAGTGCGCCTAAGCCTGGCCATCTTCTTGCTTAACTGCCATGGTTAGATTAAAACAAAACATATGAGTATAAAACTCAGCGAGTAACTGTAAAGCAGTTCTACGATATCAAATTACAATATACTTTACCAAACTCAGGGCATTCTACTTTATTTGTTCTAGGTGGCAGATTTCCAGCTTTTGGGTTAAGAAAAGGGTTTGAAGGAACAATACGGAGCTTTTAAGGAACAAGGCTCAACGTAGGATGAAGCCAACATTCATCACAAATCATTAAAGGATCAGGATAGATCTTTCAAAAGAGGAAAGCAACAGTATTTTATTATACGGAATCAATCATATGATCAACAGATTTAAGAATCAGGGTTCTCGAGCTTTAAGCTTCACATTAACACAATCAACTCTTTTCAAAACAATATAAACCATTACATTTTCCAGAATCAATTTACTGAACAGAAAGTTTCAGTTCGCTTTTAAATAATCATTTAGAACCCTTGATTGGATCACTTTATCTTTCCATTTCATTATAATACGGGTGATCAGCCCGTACCGACCTCCATCCGGTCTTTAAGGTTCCAATCGGCATAATTTCAGCCTTAAGTTGGACTGGCCCCGCTAGCCTCTTACCATGACTGGACTAGTCCCACTAGCCTCTTACGTCCCAATCCAATCCATCAGGAATTCATTTGGAAAACCTTGAGTTGGAAAAAAAACAAATAGGTTTTCAAAAATCCATTTTTATCATTACCAAGAATATGAAATCATTCAGACTCTCTCGAGTCGAAACTCATTCTTAAGTCAGATTTTAAGAAAAACAAGTTCAGGGAGTGATTCAAGGATAAACAAGGAACAATTCTTAAGAATTCTGAATCAAGGATAACAGGGCATTTAAGTTAAAAGGATCAACATTTGTCTAGGGATCAATAGGGTGATCAGGAAATAAAGTATCATTAAACAGGGTTCACAAGGATAATCATAGGGTTCAATACGATTCATGGCTTAATAAATAACTTGAACAGAAAGGACAGATTATGAAAGGGTTGAATCAGTAAGCTTATCAATAACAGTTTATCAAGATCAAAGGCAAGGTATCTCAAATCAATATCAGGGTTTCACAAGTTAAACAGTTCAATACTCTACATGGTATAAACAACATTCTCTTTATAATCATTTACACAAGTAATCAGAGTTGTTTGCCTGAATTTGCTTTCCTGAAGGTTGAACTACTGCCACCTAGTATATCCTTTCCTTTCCTAGCCTGAATGCCCTCACGCTCCGAATCTACAATAAAACCAAAACCTTAATCAGTTTCTCAACTCTCATTCCCAGAACGATCACTCAATATGATTACTCGATTATATCCTTGACTCGGGTATACGAATATAGCTTATACACATAAGCACATAGTACATTCTTTACTCATAGCCTTATATCACTTTGCATATACTCGCTAATCTTGACTATTTTCCCAGATCAAATATTTATAACTCGTACAAACACACAATGACATGCACGGCTATTACTTATAGCTTTTAACCTTAATTAACTCAATTCCCTTTTCTTATATCCATAATTCGAACCAAAAACATAATCCAACAAGCAAAATTCAAAGATTTTCACACATAAACACTCAATCATTCTATCATCTACCAAAAATCATATTTTTGACTTTGAATTTCTTTGGCCTATTCAAATCATAGTAGTTATGACAGAATCAATTACTTCTCGAGATACAGCCTCTGGGCTCTGACAAATACTCATGTAAACTCTGATGATGTCATCCTCTATCAAATACTGATATTGATAAACTCTTATATCTTCTGTGATAAACTCTGATGGAAAACTCTAATAGTTAAATTCTGATATCATCAATTTCATCTAAAACAAGGCCTTAGCAGATGAAAGATGGAATTGGCATAGGATTCTCCCATCTCAAATTCTACAATATAAATGAATTTGTCAAGACACATTTGGGAAGAGGATTACCAAATATGATTTATACTTCTGATGGTCTATGTCATGCTTGTCAGAAAGTAAAACAACGGAGAACCTCATTCAAGAGCAAGACTGGATCTTCAATTGTTGAACCATATCACTTACTTCATCTTGATTTGTTTGGACATATCAACATAATGTCAATAATCAAAAAGAGGTATACTCTAGTGATTGTTGATGATTATTCTAGATTTACTTGGGTGTATTCCTTGAAAAAGAAGGATGAAACTCCAGAAATACTTTTGGACTTTGCAAAATTATTTTAAAAATGGAACAAAGTACAAAGTCAAGATTCTCAGAAGTGATAATGGTACTGGATTTAAAGAATTCTAAGATGGAAGAGTTCTGTAACTACAAGGGAATCTCTCAACAGTTTTTAACACCTGGAACTCCACGGAAAAATGGAGTTGTTGAAAGGAAAAACAGAACTCTTATTGAAGCTGGTAGAACTCTACTAGAAGAAGCAAAGCTGCCAACATATTTCTGGGATGAAGCAATCAATACTGCATGTTAAACTCAGAATCTTACCCTGATTGACATGCATGGAGTAACTTCATATCAAATGATAAAGGATAAGAAACCAAGCTTGAAACATCTTCATATATTTGGATGCAAGTGTTTTATTCTTAAAACACATCATAAAAAACTGGGAAAGTTTGAGACAAAAGGTGATGAAGGAATTTTTGTTGGCTACCCAGAATCAAAAGCTTACAAGGTTTTCAATCTGAGAACCAGGACTGTAGTTGAGTCTATACATGTTTCTTTTGATGAAAAGAAGATTATTTGTAATAACTCCAATTTTTGGAATTTTTCAAACCCTGATAAATAGTAACTTTTGCTAATTTTTGCTGATTGTGGAAAATTATCAGACCACCATATATAGGAGTTCTGTTATGGAAATTCTAAGATCATATTAGTATTCTGTAATGTAAATGAGTGTATGTAAAGGTCGTCAGAATTCGATTACGAGCACTTTGATTTTTCTCAAAAATCCAACAGATACCGAAGGAATTAAGTATAAGGTGATAAGATTAAAAGAAACTAAATTCAAGGATTATAGCAGAGAATCATTAAAGGAATAAAAGCTATCAAGAAGGGCTTAGGGAAACCCAAATGATAAGATCTCGGATATGATCCCTCAAACGATCAACGAGAATGAGAGTTAAGCGAACCATAAAACAAATAAGTGACCAAGGATCAAGCTTATGCAAGTATCAAGAAAGATTAACAAGCAATTTTCACTAATCAAAAGGATTAGAGCAAGATGACATCATCATACCACAAGAAGAGGACAAGTGGCATAGTAGTGATGTAATCGAAGTGAGGTAAGCACTTTATTAAAGCTAATCAAGATATTTAGCCAAGATTTAATTACAACCAAGTATTTCATTTGCACAAAGATCAAGCAAACCAAGCAAGTGATTTCTTCCCCTTTTTCCCATCTTCTTCATTCGACTTTTTCAAGAAATGGAAGATTAGAAAATCAAAACTGAAGCTCTAGACCATGGAAAATTACAAGGTTTGTTTCTTTGGATCCTATATTTCATAACTTAGTTATACCATGAGTTTAAGATCAAGATTCCATGGTTTGCTTAGCTAATAATTTATCAAAGATGATGATGAATAGTAACTTTCAAGAAATAACTTTGATTTCTTGATTTCTTTTGGAAGTTTAAGGTTGATTAAGCTTAGATCAAGCTTCCGAGAGGCTTTTTAGTGACTACCCACACTCCAAGGAAGATATAAACTCTTGAATCCTTAGTATTTAGCTTTGTTTGTTTGATTTTTAATGGTGTTTGGATGATGGATTAGTAGAATGGTTTCTTAAGCATGTTTGGAGTAAAGGTTGTTAAGATTGTTTTGATGATTATTGAACCATGAATGGTACTTGATGGATTTGGTGTTCTTGAGAGGATTTTGATGCAGTGTAATTTTATAAGATTGGTTGTTGATTTGATCTTGAATTGTTGATGAATTGTGGTTGAATTGGTGTAGATTAGTATGTTAAAATTTGGGAATCGTTAACGTATAGCCGTCGTATTGCCTGATTTTCTTGAAACTATTTTTGTGCATACCTTTTGGACTTAAGAACCTACTTCTATAAACTTACCACTGCCATACAATCACCACTTCCATGTTTAAATAGGTTATATTTTAAGCTTCGTTTTTATATGTGGATCGCTTTAATCGGATTTACGGTTTAGGACAAATGACCGTTTTAAGTAACGGCGTTTCGCGAGCGAACCCCTACCCCTCGAGTAACTTTGAGACCATATTTAAGGCCCCTAAAAGACTTAACGGAACACGAAAAAATTATGTAAAGTTTTTTAGGCAGTTAGTAAGGTCCTTGCGAAGGATTCGTCTTAAAATGTTTAACGATCAATTTTATAAAAATAGTGGAGCTGAGGGTATGCGAGCGACTAATGTAAACCTTTAAGCGTGAAAGCGGGCGTTAGGGTATGCATGAGTAAAATCTAGTTTCTTAAGTGACCGAGGATTAATTCCGGGTTATGTTATTATTTATAGTTTACCGGACCCCCCTTAAGCTCATTACCACCCCCGGACACTCAGGCAAGTTTTTAAAATCCTATTACTGTTGTTGTGATAATGATATGCTATATCATGAGATAAAATGCATGAATGCTTTATAAAATGATACCATGCGATATAATGCATGTATGATTTTAAAGTTAAAATCTTATGATATATATCCATGCATGTTTGAAATGATGATTTTTCGATAATAAAGTTCAACTATTTTAAAGTAGAGCTTACGAATTGCATAATACCCATTCTATTGATAAGCAGTATTTTGCGTATACCCTTAGTATAGGGCACTCAAAGTTGAACATTGTACCTAAACCGGGAGGCGATGTTCCCGAGTATATTATATATCTAGTTTTGGATAACTATTAATCGAGTAAGGATTATTCGATAGTGTTGAATAATAAACAAATATTACTTTTGATTATCCAAATAATGATTTTACTTATGTATAAGTAAATATTTTATTAATTAAATATTTGTTCCATGTATTAGTTTCAAAACCTTTTACTTTATTTATTTTATAAAAATTATTCTTTATTAAATATTATTTAGAGAATAATGTTCAGATATTCTTCTAATATTTTGATACTGATTTATATTATTTAAATCATCTTTACCTTAAACGTTTTCGAAAATATTTTCGAATCTAACAAAATGATTTTAGAAGTTAGAGCGGATCCCAAAATCATTTTCAAATTTAAATCTTTCCTTTAAATGGGGATTTAAATACTCGCTCAAAATATAGGGATTGCGGCTCAAGAAAAGGGATATTTTTATTGTGACGACCTCAACCCCGGCTCAGGGGTTGACGTCACTAACAAAATGAAACTATAATTATAATACAACTACTTACTTTATTTCAATATAAACAACTCGTCCACAAGATCTTTTCCAGGTTCAAGTATAATTTAGGTTACATACTTATTACAAACCAACTAGTTAAACAACTTGCTATGACTATTATTCTACAGCAACTCACAGACCATACTTCGCCAGACACAACCTATTCGGAGGAGCTCGACACAGGAGGAATTGGAAACTGGCCCTTAGCAAAATAGCAACATCTCCTAGGCATCTGCAATGCGAAAATACACAAACACATTTGCAAGAGTGAGCGATTAACCGCTCAGCAGTACCACTATATGAATACTAACTAAAACATTTTATAATAAACAATTGTAGGAACAGAAATTACATCTTGTTAGTAGAGAACAACTAAAACAAGTGTAAACAGATAAAAACTGATAAACTGTTGAAATTGGATCTTTAATAGCTAGCATGCTCTCTAAACATTTTATTAATAGTGTTGTGTAAATAGTAGGGTTAAATTTTAGCATGCTACTTCCATTTCAAATCATTTGTCCCATCGTAGGACCTATAAAACTAACTGTTCCGTTACGGGAACCATAAAACTTGCCCCATCACAGGACCTATAAAACTTGTTCCTCTCCGGGAACCTCAAAATCACTTGCTCAGACGTAAAAGCATTGGATGATCCCTGGTGAGACAGCTGATCAGGCTATCCTATGAAACTTGTTCCGGAACTCAGAGACTAGCTAGGTCTCTGTCACGCTGGGCTGGTGGTTATAACAGGGTGCGCAACCACTTCGCCTCTTACGCTAACTTCCAGGCCGTTACGGGCCTTCTGCGCACACTCATCCAATTATCTGATCATTTTTATCCAGTTTTCTTAATCACTTACCTATCTCTTGTCAAAACAATTATAACACAGCACATTTTCCAAAACATTTTCATTTTATTCAAAATTTAGAGATAGGCATTTTCAGAAGTTACTTTTCCCCCAAAACACAAGTTAATAAAACAATTTGAACCCAGGGGATACGTAACTTAAATCGTTCTGTTCCACTACGAGAATAAAACAACATTATATTCATATATGCTGAACCATAAAGATATGATCAGGGGTACTTGTCTTAATACGCTTTAATACTAATTTCTGACTGGCTTTGCACAGACCGGGAGGCTAAGGGTTTCAACTGAAACCTGAACCCAGGAAATAAACAGGGTAGAAAGAAAGGAATAAGGGAGAAATCGAAGTAGAGAAGAGAGATACAGAGATATTAGAGAGAAATCGAAAGAGATATTAGAGAAGAAGAAGTCGGGTTGCACCGACTGAACACAGCCCCCCCCCCCCTTTTTTATTTTAGTTTAATTGATTGATTTTTTATTTTTGATTTTTTTTTATTTTTTGATTTTTTTTTCACAACCGAATAAACCCCGCAAAAACATGAAACACGTATATTTAAACGGCAAGTTACGAGTAAAATAATTTTAACATTTTACCGAAATAATTTTAAAAATAGCACAATAATTAATAATTAACTAAACAAAATTTTTAAAAATTTTTAAATCATTTTTACAGCACACTTCATATCCGTGTTTTATAATTAAACGAAACCACGCGCGAGTCAAATAAATCCCCAAAATTTTCTGAACGAATTTTAAAATTCTCGGAATATTCCAAACTTAATAAAGTGTAAATTTCATAATTTTTGAAACACTTCTGAATTTAATACTGAATTTACAATATAATGCAATCAGAAAATCATTTAAAGATTAATAATCAATAAAATATTGATTTCTAAATTTCATAAAGTCCTAAAAATAATAAATAAAATTGTAAAGTGATAAGAACAATTTTAGAGTCACCCAAATATTTATGGAAATATATTTTGAATAAAATCACCTTTAACCATGAAACAAATAACATAACGTCGCCGTTAATTACACAAACGCTCCACGAACACCAATAATCACACATATTTAATAAAATATAAACAAAAT
This sequence comes from Apium graveolens, assembly GCF_009905375.1. Classification (NCBI taxonomy): domain Eukaryota; kingdom Viridiplantae; phylum Streptophyta; class Magnoliopsida; order Apiales; family Apiaceae; genus Apium; species Apium graveolens. The sequence goes on along the minus strand of NC_133652.1, from coordinate 276,464,668 downwards.
AATATCCAACTGGTAGAACCCATATACATAATTTATTTATTTAATTATTTAGTAATCACACCTTTAAATATTACAAAAATGTACGAGTCGTTATATCCTTTCCCCTTAAAAAGATTTTGTCCTCAGAATCTGATCTAATTAAACAAATAAGGATATTTGTCAAGTATATCTGACTCTAATTTCCAAGTGGACTCTTCTACTCGAGGATTCCGCCACAGTACTTTAACTATAGGAATAGACTTATTTCTAAGAACTCGCTCTTTACGATCTAGGATCTGGATCGGCCGTTCCTCGTAGGATAAATCTGGCTGAAGATCGATTGGTTCATATTCAATAACTTGATTTGAATCAGGGATATAACATTTCAGCATGGACATATGGAATACATTGTGGATATGTTGTAATTACGGTGGCAATGCTAATTCATAAGCAACCTTACCAACTTTCCTTAGTATTTCAAAAGGTCCGATATATCTAGGACTTAACTTGCCTTTCTGTCCAAATCTAACCAATCTTTTCCAGGGTGACACTTTTAGCAATACCAACAATCCTATTTCCATCTCCATGTCTATTCGATGAAGGTCTGCGTTCTTTTTCTGTCTATCTTGAGCTGCCTCTAACCTTTTCCGAATCAATATAATTGTGTCCTTAGTCTGTTGAACCAATTCAGGGCCTAATAATTTCTTTTCTCCTACTTCATCCCAAAAAGAGGGGACCTACACTTACGTCCATACAAGGCTTCGTAGGGCGGCATTCCTATACTGGCATGATAACTGTCATTATAAGAAAACTCAATCACCGGCAAGTGTTCATCCCAATTTCCTTTAAAATCCAAAGCACAAACCCTAAACATGTCTTCTATCGTCTGAATGGTTCTTTCACTTTGGCCATCCGTCTGGGGATGGTAGGCGGTACTTATTTTCAATTTAGTCCCTAAACATTCCTGGAATTTCGTCCAAAATCTGGAATTAAATCTTGGATCTCGATCCGATACGATTGAAACAAGAACTCCATGCTTGGTGACAATTTCATCTGAATATAATTTAACTAGCTTGTCCAAAGAATACTTTTCATTGATCGGAAGAAAATGTGCAGACTTGGTCAACCTATCAATAATTACCCAAATCGCATCATGGCTCGATTTCATCTTTGGTAGTCCTACTACAAAATCCATCGCGACTTCCTCCCATTTCCACTGTGGAATCTCCAAAGGTTGCAACAATCCACTTGGCCTTTGATGTTCCACCTTCACTGTCTAGCATACATGGCATTTGTTAACCCAACTTGCAATTTCCTTTTTCATTCCTGGCCACCAAAAGTGCATTTTCAAATCTTAATACATTTTAGTGCTCCCCGGGTGAATGGAAAATTTGGAATTATGAGCTTCCCGCAATATCTCATTCTTTAGTTCAGTTACATTGGGAATCCATATCCTCGAGGAAAACCTATACATACCCTTGCTATCCTTTTGTGTGCAAAGTTCTTCTCCAGTTAAACTATCTAACTCTTGATCCATCATTTCTTCCTGATACTTCTGAATCTTGTCCATCAATTCTGGCTGAAAAGTGATCTCATACAATTGTCCTTGATTCCCTTCCATCACTCGAACCTCAATTTCCAGCTTCTCAAATTCCCTAGCGAGTTCCTCGGAAACTTTGATCGCATTCAACCTTTCCTTCCGGCTTAGGGCATCTGCCACTATATTGGCCTTGCCTGGGTGGTAATTAATAGAGCAATCGTAATCCTTAATCAGTTCTAGCCATCTCCGTTGTCGCATGTTCAGATCCTTCTGAGTAAATATATACTTTAAACTTTTGTGATCTGTATAAATTTCGTATTTTTCTCCGTATAAGTAATGTCTCCATAGCTTCAACGCGAACACGATTGCTGTTAATTCCAAATCATGCACTGGATACTTTTGCTCATGAGGCTTTAACTGTCTGGAAGCGTAGGCAATGACTTTATCATGTTGCATTAATACACAACCCAAACCTTTCAAGGAAGCGTCACTATAGATCACGAAGTTTCCTGTCTCATCTGGCAATGCTAATACTGGAGCTGTTACTAACCTCTTTTTCAATTCTTGGAAGCTTTCCTCGCACTTCTCTGTCCAATTAAACTTCTCATTCTTCCGGGTCAACTTGGTCAATGGAGTTGCAATCTTGGCGAAATCCTTTACGAATCTTCGATAATAACCTGCTAACCCAAGAAAGCTTCTGACTTCTGTTGGAGTCTTTGGTTGTTCCCACTTGGATACAGCCTCAATCTTTACGGGATCCACTTTAATGCCATCTTTTCCTACTACGTGACCTAAGAATTGAACTTCCTCCAACCGAAATTCGCACTTCGAAAACTTTGCGTACAACTGCTTCTCTCTTAGCCTTTGCAGGGAAATTTTCAGATGATTAGCATGATCTCCTCTAGTCTTCGAATAAATGAGGATGTCATCAATAAATACAATCACAAACTTATCCAAGTATTCTTTATACACCCAATTCATTAAATCCATGAAGACGGCTGGTGCATTGGTCAATTTAAATGACATTACTAAGAACTCATAATGTCCATATCGGGTCCTGAATGCAGTATTTGGTATGTCTTCAGGCTTGATCTTTAACTAATGGTATCCTGATCGCAAGTCAATCTTCGAGAAACAACACGCTCCCTTAAGTTGGTCAAACAGGTCATCTATCCTTGGCAGGGGATACTTGTTTTTAATGGTTAACTTGTTTAATTCCCGGTAATCAATACACAATCTCATACTTCCATCCTTCTTCTTTACGAATAAAACTGGAGCACCCCATGGAGATACACTTGGCTTAATCACGCCTTTGTCCAATAATTCCAGGAGTTGCTTAGCTAATTCTTTCATTTCAACTGGAGCCATGTGATAAGGAGCCTTTGAAACTGGTTCAGCTCCGGGAACTAAGTCTATGGAAAACTCAATTTTGCGATCTGGTGGCAATCCGGGCAATTCATCTGGAAAAACGTCTGGGAATTCCCTTACTATGGGAATCTTGTCCACATCAAGTACTCATTTCTCCATATCTATTACATGTGCTAAGTAAGCTTCGCATCCTTGTCTTAACAATCTCTTTGTCTGGAATATCGAGAGAAATTTCTTTTCTTGCCTTTGTCCTTGATAAGTCACCTTAATATTATCCTCAGTAACCATCAGAATTTTCTTCTTCTTGCAATCAATATTAGCCTTATATTAGGACAACCAATCCATTCCTAAAATCACGTCAAACTCTCCTAGCTCGAAGGGTATCAGATCAACTGAAAAAGAGTATCCGTGGATTTCCAATTGACACTTAGGACAAAACTGACTCACTGATACTCTATCCTGATTGGCTACTTTTATAGTCAAAGGTTCAACCAAATCTTCTAACATTAAGTCCATCTTAACCACACAATTCTTTGATATAAAAGACTTAGATGCTCCTGAATCAAATAAAACTTTAACAGGTACGGAGTTGAGAGAGAGCGTACCTGCCACTACGTCCGAGTCCTGAGCATTGGACCTTTTTGTCATTTTGAAAGTTCTGGCTTTAGCTGTGCTGGATGCCGGTCCTTGAGATGCAGTACCTTGAGTAGCTGTCTTACAATACCGAGCAACATGTCCCACATTCCCGCAGTTGTAGCAAGTAACTGCGGGTTTCTCTATATTGCATTCGGATGCGTAATGACCCTTTTGATGACATTTAAAGCACTGAACATCCCTTTTGCACGAGCCACTATGTCTCTTCCCACATACCTTACAATCCATTACGGAATTTGATGACTGAGCTAGAGTGGAGGCAACTGAGGTGGCAGCAGGCCTAACCTGAGGAAAATTATGTCTTCTAAATCTTTTATTTCTGTTCTGGCCAAACCTCTTCTGAAACCTCTGACTGGATCCCCCTGGATTCGTTTCACCAGTGATGCTTTCAGATTTCCGCTTCTTATCGCCCTTTTCCTTAGCAGCCAACTTTTGGTCACTTTCAATTACCAGCGCGGCCTGAACTACGGAGGGATATGTCTTGAGCTGCAAGGCTACAACCCCACTGCGAATTTCTGGCTTCAGTCCCTGCTGGAATCTCTTCGCTTTTTAAACTTCAGTACTCACATACACAGGCACCAATCGGGCCAATTCCGTAAACTTAGCCTCATACTCGGCCACGCTCTTCTTATCCTGTTTTAATTCTAAAAACTCAACCTCCAACTGGTTCTGCAAACAGTCCGGAAAATATTTTTCCAAGAACAACTCTGTAAACCTGGCCCAAGAGACAGGGCCTTCTCCTTCCATGGCACGGGTGAATTCCCACCAATAATTCGCTTCACCCTTGAGAAAATAGCTCGCATAGTCTGATCTAAGATTATCACTTACTTGCGTAGGGGTGAAAGCTTTCTCTATTTCCTTTAGCCAAATCCTAGCAGCCACTGGGTCCACCTCACCCTTAAACTCTGGGGGCTTTACCGACTGAAAAGATTTAAAACTCACAGTTTGGTTCACTTCTCTTTGCTGAGGTTGCTGCTGAATTTGTAGCTGTAGCTGTTGCTGTTGAATTTGTTGTTGCTGCTGCTGTATGAACTGCTGTTGTTGTTACTGTTGTTGTAGAAATTGTTGCTGCTGCTGAAATTGTTTTTGCTGCTGAGCCATTTGATTAGACTGTTGGCGCAGCAAATCTAGCAACTCACCCATAACTGGGCCCCCTTCAGTAGCTCTGCTAGAGGAATTGGATGGGACATTCTTCTTGGGCGGCATTCTCCTGAAACATAGCAAATGATTTTTAGTATAAAAGAATTGCCCCCGGGTAGCAACATTTTCATGTGCCAAGAGAATACTGCCGCAATAAAATATTCCCACCCTCATTGAGTTGGGGTCCGACTGTAATGAGTGGCTAGATTTAACAAAATCAGCAACAATTGCAACAATAAAATAACAACAGTAATAGCAACACGACACTAGCAGCATGCAACAATACCTATAATATAACACTAACTAAATTCACGGGGTCGGACTTATTCTCGAGGAAAAACTATCTAGGAATCCCTATCGGCCATTACCAATGGCACCTGAACCAGAGAAACACACTAAAGATCAGGGCAGTTCCAAAATCCTCAAAATATGCCAGGGTTACGCCTTCGAACCCTCGACTAGACTCTTAAACTTGCTCCTCTGGATGTGAGTTGCTGATTCACTCCCTATATACCAATATTACCCCTTTCCAACTCTACTCCTAACCTAAATCAGGGACTCAAACTTGTAGCTCTGATACCAACCTGTGACGACCTCAACCCCGGGTCAGGGGTTGACGTCACTAACAAAATGAAACTACAATTATAATACAACTACTTACTTTATTTCAATATAAACAACTCGTCCACAAGATCTTTTCCAGGTTCAAGTCTAATTTAGGTTACGTACTTATTACAAACCAACTAGTTAAATAACTTGCTATGACTATTATTCTACAGCAACTCACAGACCACACTTCGCCAGACACAACCTATTCGGAGGAGCTCGACACAGGAGGAATTGGAAACTGGCCCTTAGCAAAACAGCAACATCTCCTAGGCATCTGCAATGCGAAAATACACAAACACATTTGCAAGAGTGAGCGATTAACCGCTCAGCAGTACCACTATATGAATACTAACTAAAACACTTTATAATAAACAATTGTAGGAACAGAAATTACATCTTGTTAGTAGAGAACAACTAAAACAAGTGTAAACAGATAAAAACTGATAAACTGTTGAAACTGGATCTTTAATAGCTAGCATGCTCTCTAAACATTTTATTAATAGTGTTGTGTAAATAGTAGGGTTAAATTTTAGCATGCTACTTCCATTTCAAATCATTTGTCCCATCGTAGGACCTATAAAACTAACTGTTCCGTTACGGGAACCATAAAACTTGCCCCATCACAGGACCTATAAAACTTGTTCCTCTCCGGGAACCTCAAAATCACTTGCTCAGACGTAAAAGCATTGGATGATCCCTGGTGAGACAGCTGATCAGGCTATCCTATGAAACTTGTTCCGGAACTCAGAGACTAGCTAGGTCTCTGTCAAGCTAGGCTGGTGGTTATAACAGGGTGCGCAACCACTTCGCCTCTTACGCTAACTTCCAGGCCGTTACGGGCCTTCTGCGCACACTCATCCAATTATCTGATCATTTTTATCCAGTTTTCTAAATCACTTACCTATCTCTTGTCAAAACAATTATAACACAGCACATTTTCCAAAACATTTTCATTTTATTCAAAATTTAGAGATAGGCATTTTCAGAAGTTACTTTTCCCCCAAAACAGAAGTTAACAAAACAATTTGAACCCAGGGGATACGTAACTAAATCGTTCTGTTCCACTACGAGAATAAAACAACATTATATTCATATATGTTGAACAATAAAGATATGGTCAGGGGTACTTGCCTTAATACGCTTTAATACTAATTTCTGACTGGCTTTGCACCGACCGGGATGCTAAGGGTTTCAACTGGAACCTGAACCCAGGAAATAAACGGGGTAGAAAGAAAGGAATAAGGGAGAAATCGAAGTAGAGAAGAGAGATACAAAGATATTGGAGAGAGATCGAAAGAGATATTAGAGAAGAAGAAGTCGGGTTGCACCGACTGAACAAAGCCCCCCCCCTTTTTTATTTTAGTTTAATTGATTGATTTTTGATTTTTGATTTTTGATTTTTGATTTTTTGATTTTTTTTTCTCAACCGAATAAACCCCGCAAAAACACGAAACACGTATATTTAAACGGCAAGTTACGAGTAAAATAATTTTAACATTTTACCGAATTAATTTTAAAATTAGCACAATAATTAATAATTAACTAAACAAAATTTTTAAAGATTTTTAAATCATTTTTACAGCATACATCGGATCCGTGTTTTATAATTAAACGAAACCACGCGCGAGTCAAATAAATCCCAAAAAATTTTCGAACGAATTTTAAAATTCTCGGAATATTCCAAACTTAATAAAGTGCAAATTTCATAATTTTTGAAACACTTCTGAATTTAATACTGAATTTACAATATAATGCAATCAGAAAATCATTTAAAGATTAATAATCAATAAAATATTGATTTCTAAATTTCATAAAGTCCTAAAAATAATAAATAAAATTGTAAAGTGATAAGAACAATTTTAGAGTCACCCAAATATTTATGGAAATATATTTTGAATAAAATCACCTTTAACCATGAAACAAATAACATAACGTCACCGCTAATTACACAAACGCTCCACGAACACCAATAATCACACATATTTAATAAAATATAAACAAAATAATATCCAACTGGTAGAACCCATATACATAATTTATTTATTTAATTATTTAGTAATCACACCTTTAAATATTACAAAAATGTACGAGTCGTTATATTTATCTTTGCAACGAAGTTTCAAGGTGGATAAAGAGATTCTCGATTACTTACCCAATATTCGGGAAGTAATACATGGAACAAGTTAATCAATTAACAAGCATCTCTTGGGAAATATTGGTGAATTACCCATTCCAACTAGATACGGCTTCTTGGTGGAGTTGTATCAACAAGTTTCTACTTGTGGAAAGGGGAGACGAACTTTATATTTCAGAGTCATGAATTTCATCTGAACTAGGAGTGGGGTAGGTGGCCTACTGGCATGGCCCCCCTTATTTTTATTATTGGCCCAAATGGCCCCAAAGTTCCGTTGCGGTGGTTCATTCCTTAGGAGTTCATGGTGCGATAGACAAGTACTTCTGACTGTTCTCCCCTACATGTAGGTAATTGGTGGGTTGAACGACGATGACTGATCATCGCAGGTCGACTTTCTAGCGCGGCATACTCCAGAAATTAGTATATCATCCAGTTTGGATATTTCTGCAACACTATCCAGCCCCGATAGAAAGGCTACAGCTGGGTGACCCATGAGTGTTGGCAGGGTCAAGTGTTCAAAACGAGGTTTTGATAATGAAGTATCTCGTAACTATAAATTTTGATAATTACATGAGAATTGAGTTTCCTTGAGAGGATAATAGTCCTCAAGAGTCTTTGCAAAAATGTTTTATACAAGTTTTACCTTGTAACTTCATCTGTATGATTAACTTTTGAAAACTGATTATACTTTGAATATAGTAATCTCTAGTAGTTTTCTGAAAAGATATATAAGTATATTGAAGTACTCGTAACTCCATCTTTCAAAACATATATCAAAGCACTGTACATTATACATGGTAAATATTTTTAGAAAAACGTTAAGGCAAGGTTAGATATATGAGACCGCCTTGTAACGTTATTTTATACAGTTTATATAATGGAACTCTATGTATATTATGCATGGAAGAGGATTTTAAAGATTTATGAAAAGTATATATATTTAATATTTTGCGACTTCGTCGCGTTAAGATATCAAACTTGGTTCGTATTTGCTTGACCAAGACTTTCATAAATACTATAAAATTGTACATATACAGTTGAACAGTTATATGCTATTTTGGTGGGATGTGTTGCTCACCCTTGCTTATTTTATCTATCACAACAACAGGTAAGCAAGATGGACAGGACCAAGCTCCCAATTCGTGAATGGATAGGAAACGTTCCGTAGTTTTTTGTAGGCATTGATGCCGGTATGGTTGAGGTAGGAACTACCAATAGGCTAGGCTTTCAACTTTTGATATACCAGACTTATGTATATCTATGAATTGTTATAATGGCAAGGAACATGTAAATTCTTTTAAGGTATAAAACTTATAATTTATGGATCGTATGACTTGTACTGTTTCGGTTTCATCTCTGAGACTATAACGTCTGGTGTGTGTGGTCATTACGCGGTAGTTAGTTGTTAATTAAAGATTAAATGTTGATTAAAGAAAATGGAACTCATGACAAACTGGATCCCCGACCCCGGATTTGGGGGTGTTACATTATTGAAATTGAAGAAGACTCTCATAAAAGTCTAGTCTTTGCACATAATACTGCAAAGTCAAGATATGGGCTAAATCCTGATGTTGAAGGAAATCCTGATGTTGAGGGAAATCCTGATGTTGAAGGAAATCCTGATGTTGAGGGAAATCATGATAAAAAGAGCAATACTGATGAAGGAAATGAACATGAAAATGTTGAGGCAGAGCAACAGCATGACTTTAGTAATACAAGTAATTAAGACTTAGCCCATTATTCATTAGAAAATATTGAAAACCAAAATGAATCAATTTCTGAAAATTCATTAGATGAAGAAAATTCATCACGAGATAGAAATAATTTAGGGGGAGATATCAAGGGCGATATTTTACAGATGCAACTAATGTAGGGGGCATCTAGCTCTAGAAATCAGTTACCTCATGTAAGAAAATGGACAAAAGATCACACTCCTGATCTTATCCTTGAAAATCTTGATGCAGGAGTCAAAATTAGAAGTACAACTTAGTATGATATCCCTATCACTATTTTTATCAAAAGAGGAACCTAAGAAGGTTGAGAATGCTCTTAAAGATGATTATTGGGTCACTGCTATGCAAGAAAAATTAAATGAGTTTGAAAGGAATGAAATATGAAAACTAGTGCCAAGACCAAAGAACTGGACACTTAGTTGACACAAAATGAGTATTCAAAAATAAGACAGATTCCGATGGCACTATTATCAGGAACAAAGATAGGCTTTTTACAAAAGGCTACTCACAGCAAGAAGAAATTGACTATGATGAAACTTTTTCTCCTGTTGGAGGACTGAAAGCGTTAGGCCCTTAATCAACTGTAGAGAGGGGTGAATACGGTTAATACAATCAATTCGAAAAAGTTTCAACAGAATCAATAGTTTTTATATTAATTGATAAAAACTTATTAAAATCGTACTCTCTCGAAAGGATGAACAAATATCCTTGAGAGCTGCTAGGTTATGCGAAAGATATAACAATATCGCAATACTTATAGCATGAACCTAATCTGTGCTTTATATAGAGCACAGCTACCAATGTATAAGAAATCCTATTCTATTAACAACAAGAAAACCTATACAATTGCTTCTGAGATAAAGTCCTTCACCGCCTTGAGTTCCTGTTTCCTTTTCCTTCTCAAAGATCAACTGATGTGACTAATACTGATTTCATCATCCATTGACATCATCATCCTTTGATATCATTATCCATCGATTATCAATATACATCGATGTCATCATCATCTGTCGATGTAGTTAACATCATCAGTTGATGTAGTCATCATCCGTCGATGCTTCTGATAGTTTTTGTTTGATATCATCAATTGCTCCTAACAATCTCCCCCAACTTGTTCATTATGGTAATATGGACAAGTTCCAATTGATGATATCAAAGCTATCTAAATGCAGGAATCAATCATGCATATCCAATCTTGCTTCAGTGAATATCAGACTTTACTCTTCATCCTGAACTGCTTCTTTAACTTGAGCAATGTCAGAGGTTAATTCCACTTCCTCGGCTCAGAAAGCTTCCATAATCTTCCTTCTTCTTCTTTCCAATAGCTTTGGCTTTAGACTTTGAGAACTTTAACTTCTCTCCTATCTTCTCTTTTTCTTTAAGCTTCAAGTCAGCAGTTACTGTATCTTGTGATCTGAGATCTTCTGCTTGACTGATTTCCCTTATAACTACACCTTTGGTTGGTCTGTTAAAAGGATCATCTTCATAAAGTACATGAGATAACAGCAATATCAGCATTTATTATCTTCATGGAATTTTAGAAGTATTTCTCTATTTTCCTTAGTTGTTCAAGATCAACTCTTGGATTTTCTTTTGCACATATTTTTCTACTCTCCTCAGAAACAAATAATTGAATCTTTGGATCCTTGTAGAACATAGTTGTCTTTCAGAGATTGAAGAAATTGACTTACTTCAGCACCAGCTTTTATCTCCAAAATACCTTTGTCTTCATCAGCAACAGTTGTGACTTGTGAAGATTTTTGCATTTTTGTAGTCACGGTCAAATCTTCAACTCTTCTTTCATTTTCTCCTTTTGTTATCCTTCTGTCCCCCCTTATTACCTCCATCGGAATTTTCAGCATCAGTACTTATCAATGACAGTTGTTTGCATTTAGATTTAATAATATTCTCCCCCTTTTTGGCATCATCACTAAGCAGTAGTGAAAGACTCAGCTCCATTGAATTATGTACTTCTGTAAGTTGAGCAGACATTTGATCTTGTTTAGCTTCTAATCTAGATTGACTAGCTTCAATTGTAGTTTGTATGGCAACTATTGGTGAAATTTGTTTCTAAATTTCCTGATGAGTAGTCAGAGCATATTAGGATTTGTAATCTTCTGTTCTGCTGTTTCCAGTTGTACAACAACTTGTGTTCTGGAAATAGGATATGTATTATCTTTCCAATGAGCATTCCAGAGATTATCAGAATAATCCATTTCTTTTGTAGCATCTAACTCTTTTAATTTCAGTTGTCTCACATGCATAGGCATATCTTTAGGGAAGAAAAGATCATCCTTAGGATCTATAATAGCATTAGAAATATTAGCTTCTTCACCATCATTAGATTCTTCAACAGCAAACAGATTTTACACTAATAACTGAACTTCATCACCAGCTTCAGCATGTAGAATAGAATTAGAAATTTGTGTAGTATCTAATCTAGTAGCTTCAGAAGCTTCCACACCTTCAGCAGTTAACTCCACATCTTCAAGTATTGTAGATAAATGAATTGGTGCTTCGAGATTTACTTCCAGAACCTCAGTTCCTGTAACATGCTGTGGTGATTCTGAAATGAATGAAACTTTATGAATGGACTGTTGTGCTACTACACCTTCAGCAACAATATGGATTTCCTCAAGTGATGGTAGAGTAAATGGACTGTTTTTAACAAAAAACGGGGATTGGACTATGTGGTGGAATAGAAGAATGTATGGACTGCAAGAAAGTATCAGTACTTATACTTGCAGGGAGATTAATAGCCTTTGGTGTATCAGAGTGTTCTTGATGTTCAACAGACTGTTGTTCAATATCTGTTTCTTTAGGACTCTGAACACCTGGAAACATATAGCAAATAAACCTTAATCTCTCTATTCTTTTAAAGTAGTCTCACTACTCCTCACACCACATATCTCATGACTTTTAATAGTCAGAACTTCCTCACAAGGATTATTAAATCCTATCTCTCATCTACCTCTCCTTTTTCCAGGAAGGATCCTGAGTGATATTCATTCTTTCTTTTCTACTTAAGACATCTGTCTCTGGATGGATCTTGCTTGGTTGGTAATTAACCATACTTCCGTAGCTCATAATTAATTATAACCAGAGTTCATACCTTTAAAGCTTAGAACGTAGTTGCTAATCTTTCACCCTTCGCATGCATATCTTAGTTATACCATGAGTTTAAGATCAAGATTCCATGGTTTGCTTAGCTAATAATTTATCAAAGATGATGATGAATAGTAACTTTCAAGAAATAACTTTGATTTCTTGATTTCTTTTGGAAGTTTAAGGTTGATTAAGCTTAGATCAAGCTTCCGAGAGGCTTTTTAGTGACTACCCACACTCCAAGGAAGATATAAACTCTTGAATCCTTAGTATTTAGCTTTGTTTGTTTGATTTTTAATGGTGTTTGGATGATGGATTAGTAGAATGGTTTCTTAAGCATGTTTGGAGTAAAGGTTGTTAAGATTGTTTTGATGATTATTGAACCATGAATGGTACTTGATGGATTTGGTGTTCTTGAGAGGATTTTGATGCAGTGTAATTTTATAAGATTGGTTGTTGATTTGATCTTGAATTGTTGATGAATTGTGGTTGAATTGGTGTAGATTAGTATGTTAAAATTTGGGAATCGTTAACGTATAGCCGTCGTATTGCCTGATTTTCTTGAAACTATTTTTGTGCATACCTTTTGGACTTAAGAACCTACTTCTATAAACTTACCACTGCCATACAATCACCACTTCCATGTTTAAATAGGTTATATTTTAAGCTTCGTTTTTATATGTGGATCGCTTTAATCGGATTTACGGTTTAGGACAAACGACCGTTTTAAGTAACGGCGTTTCGCGAGCGAACCCCTACCCCTCGAGTAACTTTGAGACCATATTTAAGGCCCCTAAAAGACTTAACGGAACACGAAAAAATTATGTAAAGTTTTTTAGGCAGTTAGTAAGGTCCTTGCGAAGGATTCGTCTTAAAATGTTTAACGATCAATTTTATAAAAATAGTGGAGCTGAGGGTATGCGAGCGACTAATGTAAACCTTTAAGCGTGAAAGCGGGCGTTAGGGTATGCATGAGTAAAATCTAGTTTCTTAAGTGACCGAGGATTAATTCCGGGTTATGTTATTATTTATAGTTTACCGGACCCCCCTTAAGCTCATTACCACCCCCGGACACTCAGGCAAGTTTTTAAAATCCTATTACTGTTGTTGTGATAATGATATGCTATATCATGAGATAAAATGCATGAATGCTTTATAAAATGATACCATGCGATATAATGCATGTATGATTTTAAAGTTAAAATCTTATGATATATATCCATGCATGTTTGAAATGATGATTTTTCGATAATAAAGTTCAACTATTTTAAAGTAGAGCTTACGAATTGCATAATACCCATTCTATTGATAAGCAGTATTTTGCGTATACCCTTAGTATAGGGCACTCAAAGTTGAACATTGTACCTAAACCGGGAGGCGATGTTCCCGAGTATATTATATATCTAGTTTTGGATAACTATTAATCGAGTAAGGATTATTCGATAGTGTTGAATAATAAACAAATATTACTTTTGATTATCCAAATAATGATTTTACTTATGTATAAGTAAATATTTTATTAATTAAATATTTGTTCCATGTATTAGTTTCAAAACCTTTTACTTTATTTATTTTATAAAAATTATTCTTTATTAAATATTATTTAGAGAATAATGTTCAGATATTCTTCTAATATTTTGATACTGATTTATATTATTTAAATCATCTTTACCTTAAACGTTTTCGAAAATATTTTCGAATCTAACAAAATGATTTTAGAAGTTAGAGCGGATCCCAAAATCATTTTCAAATTTAAATCTTTCCTTTAAATGGGGATTTAAATACTCGCTCAAAATATAGGGATTGCGGCTCAAGAAAAGGGATATTTTTATTGTGACGACCTCAACCCCGGCTCAGGGGTTGACGTCACTAACAAAATGAAACTATAATTATAATACAACTACTTACTTTATTTCAATATAAACAACTCGTCCACAAGATCTTTTCCAGGTTCAAGTATAATTTAGGTTACATACTTATTACAAACCAACTAGTTAAACAACTTGCTATGACTATTATTCTACAGCAACTCACAGACCATACTTCGCCAGACACAACCTATTCGGAGGAGCTCGACACAGGAGGAATTGGAAACTGGCCCTTAGCAAAACAGCAACATCTCCTAGGCATCTGCAATGCGAAAATACACAAACACATTTGCAAGAGTGAGCGATTAACCGCTCAGCAGTACCACTATATGAATACTAACTAAAACACTTTATAATAAACAATTGTAGGAACAGAAATTACATCTTGTTAGTAGAGAACAACTAAAACAAGTGTAAACAGATAAAAACTGATAAACTGTTGAAATTGGATCTTTAATAGCTAGCATGCTCTCTAAACATTTTATTAATAGTGTTGTGTAAATAGTAGGGTTAAATTTTAGCATGCTACTTCCATTTCAAATCATTTGTCCCATCGTAGGACCTATAAAACTAACTGTTCCGTTACGGGAACCATAAAACTTGCCCCATCACAGGACCTATAAAACTTGTTCCTCTCCGGGAACCTCAAAATCACTTGCTCAGACGTAAAAGCATTGGATGATCCCTGGTGAGACAGCTGATCAGGCTATCCTATGAAACTTGTTCCGGAACTCAGAGACTAGCTAGGTCTCTGTCACGCTGGGCTGGTGGTTATAACAGGGTGCGCAACCACTTCGCCTCTTACGCTAACTTCCAGGCCGTTACGGGCCTTCTGCGCACACTCATCCAATTATCTGATCATTTTTATCCAGTTTTCTTAATCACTTACCTATCTCTTGTCAAAACAATTATAACACAGCACATTTTCCAAAACATTTTCATTTTATTCAAAATTTAGAGATAGGCATTTTCAGAAGTTACTTTTCCCCCAAAACACAAGTTAACAAAACAATTTGAACCCAGGGGATACGTAACTTAAATCGTTCTGTTCCACTACGAGAATAAAACAACATTATATTCATATATGCTGAACCATAAAGATATGATCAGGGGTACTTGTCTTAATACGCTTTAATACTAATTTCTGACTGGCTTTGCACAGACCGGGAGGCTAAGGGTTTCAACTGAAACCTGAACCCAGGAAATAAACGGGGTAGAAAGAAAGGAATAAGGGAGAAATCGAAGTAGAGAAGAGAGATACAGAGATATTAGAGAGAAATCGAAAGAGATATTAGAGAAGAAGAAGTCGGGTTGCACCGACTGAACACAGCCCCCCCCTTTTTTATTTTAGTTTAATTGATTGATTTTTTATTTTTGATTTTTTTTTTATTTTTTGATTTTTTTTTCTCAACCGAATAAACCCCGCAAAAACATGAAACACGTATATTTAAACGGCAAGTTACGAGTAAAATAATTTTAACATTTTACCGAAATAATTTTAAAAATAGCACAATAATTAATAATTAACTAAACAAAATTTTTAAAAAATTTTAAATCATTTTTACAGCACACTTCATATCCGTGTTTTATAATTAAACGAAACCACGCGCGAGTCAAATAAATCCCCAAAATTTTCTGAACGAATTTTAAAATTCTCGGAATATTCCAAACTTAATAAAGTGCAAATTTCATAATTTTTGAAACACTTCTGAATTTAATACTGAATTTACAATATAATGCAATCAGAAAATCATTTAAAGATTAATAATCAATAAAATATTGATTTCTAAATTTCATAAAGTCCTAAAAATAATAAATAAAATTGTAAAGTGATAAGAACAATTTTAGAGTCACCCAAATATTTATGGAAATATATTTTGAATAAAATCACCTTTAACCATGAAACAAATAACATAACGTCACCGTTAATTACACAAACGCTCCACGAACACCAATAATCACACATATTTAATAAAATATAAACAAAATAATATCCAACTGGTAGAACCCATATACATAATTTATTTATTTAATTATTTAGTAATCACACCTTTAAATATTACAAAAATGTACGAGTCGTTATATCCTTTCCCCTTAAAAAGATTTTGTCCTCAGAATCTGATCTAATTAAACAAATAAGGATATTTGTCAAGTATATCTGACTCTAATTTCCAAGTGGACTCTTCTACTCGAGGATTCCGCCACAGTACTTTAACTATAGGAATAGACTTATTTCTAAGAACTCGCTCTTTACGATCTAGGATCTGGATCGGCCGTTCCTCGTAGGATAAATCTGGCTGAAGATCGATTGGTTCATATTCAATAACTTGATTTGAATCAGGGATATAACGTTTCAGCATGGACATATGGAATACATTGTGGATATGTTGTAATTACGGTGGCAATGCTAATTCATAAGCAACCTTACCAACTTTCCTTAGTATTTCAAAAGGTCCGATATATCTAGGACTTAACTTGCCTTTCTGTCCAAATCTAACCAATCTTTTCCAGGGCGACACTTTTAGCAATACCAACAATCCTATTTCCATCTCCATGTCTATTCGATGAAGGTCTGCGTTCTTTTTCTGTCTATCTTGAGCTGCCTCTAACCTTTTCCGAATCAATATAATTGTGTCCTTAGTCTGTTGAACCAATTCAGGGCCTAATAATTTCTTTTCTCCTACTTCATCCCAAAAAGAGGGGACCTACACTTACGTCCATACAAGGCTTCGTAGGGCGGCATTCCTATACTGGCATGATAACTGTCATTATAAGAAAACTCAATCACCGGCAAGTGTTCATCCCAATTTCCTTTAAAATCCAAAGCACAAACCCTAAACATGTCTTCTATCGTCTGAATGGTTCTTTCACTTTGGCCATCCGTCTGGGGATGGTAGGCGGTACTTATTTTCAATTTAGTCCCTAAACATTCCTGGAATTTCGTCCAAAATCTGGAATTAAATCTTGGATCTCGATCCGATACGATTGAAACAAAAACTCCATGCTTGGTGACAATTTCATCTGAATATAATTTAACTAGCTTGTCCAAAGAATACTTTTCATTGATCGGAAGAAAATGTGCAGACTTGGTCAACCTATCAATAATTACCCAAATCGCATCATGGCTTGATTTCGTCTTTGGTAGTCCTACTACAAAATCCATCGCGACTTCCTCCCATTTCCACTGTGGAATCTCCAAAGGTTGCAACAATCCACTTGGCCTTTGATGTTCCACCTTCACTGTCTAGCATACATGGCATTTGTTAACCCAACTTGCAATTTCCTTTTTCATTCCTGGCCACCAAAAGTGCATTTTCAAATCTTAATACATTTTAGTGCTCCCCGGGTGAATGGAAAATTTGGAATTATGAGCTTCCCGCAATATCTCATTCTTTAGTTCAGTTACATTGGGAATCCATATCCTCGAGGAAAACCTATACATACCCTTGCTATCCTTTTGTGTGCAAAGTTCTTCTCCAGTTAAACTATCTAACTCTTGATCCATCATTTCTTCCTGATACTTCTGAATCTTGTCCATCAATTCTGGCTGAAAAGTGATCTCATACAATTGTCCTTGATTCCCTTCCATCACTCGAACCTCAATTTCCAGCTTCTCAAATTCCCTAGCGAGTTCCTCGGAAACTTTGATCGCATTCAACCTTTCCTTCCGGCTTAGGGCATCTGCCACTATATTGGCCTTGCCTGGGTGGTAATTAATGGAGCAATCGTAATCCTTAATCAGTTCTAGCCATCTCCGTTGTCGCATGTTCAGATCCTTCTGAGTAAATATATACTTTAAACTTTTGTGATCTGTATAAATTTCGTATTTTTCTCCGTATAAGTAATGTCTCCATAGCTTCAACGCGAACACGATTGCTGTTAATTCCAAATCATGCACTGGATACTTTTGCTCATGAGGCTTTAACTGTCTGGAAGCGTAGGCAATGACTTTATCATGTTGCATTAATACACAACCCAAACCTTTCAAGGAAGCGTCACTATAGATCACGAAGTTTCCTGTCTCATCTGGCAATGCTAATACTGGAGCTGTTACTAACCTCTTTTTCAATTCTTGGAAGCTTTCCTCGCACTTCTCTGTCCAATTAAACTTCTCATTCTTCCGGGTCAACTTGGTCAATGGAGTTGCAATCTTGGCGAAATCCTTTACGAATCTTCGATAATAACCTGCTAACCCAAGAAAGCTTCTGACTTCTGTTGGAGTCTTTGGTTGTTCCCACTTGGATACAGCCTCAATCTTTACGGGATCCACTTTAATGCCATCTTTTCCTACTACGTGACCTAAGAATTGAACTTCCTCCAACCGAAATTCGCACTTCGAAAACTTTGCGTACAACTGCTTCTCTCTTAGCCTTTGCAGGGAAATTTTCAGATGATTAGCATGATCTCCTCTAGTCTTCGAATAAATGAGGATGTCATCAATAAATACAATCACAAACTTATCCAAGTATTCTTTATACACCCAATTCATTAAATCCATGAAGACGGCTGGTGCATTGGTCAATTTAAATGACATTACTAAGAACTCATAATGTCCATATCGGGTCCTGAATGCAGTATTTGGTATGTCTTCAGGCTTGATCTTTAACTAATGGTATCCTGATCGCAAGTCAATCTTCGAGAAACAACACGCTCCCTTAAGTTGGTCAAACAGGTCATCTATCCTTGGCAGGGGATACTTGTTTTTAATGGTTAACTTGTTTAATTCCCGGTAATCAATACACAATCTCATACTTCCATCCTTCTTCTTTACGAATAAAACTGGAGCACCCCATGGAGATACACTTGGCTTAATCACGCCTTTGTCCAATAATTCCAGGAGTTGCTTAGCTAATTCTTTCATTTCAACTGGAGCCATGTGATAAGGAGCCTTTGAAACTGGTTCAGCTCCGGGAACTAAGTCTATGGAAAACTCAATTTTGCGATCTGGTGGCAATCCGGGCAATTCATCTGGAAAAACGTCTGGGAATTCCCTTACTATGGGAATCTTGTCCACGTCAAGTACTCATTTCTCCATATCTATTACATGTGCTAAGTAAGCTTCGCATCCTTGTCTTAACAATCTCTTTGTCTGGAATATCGAGAGAAATTTCTTTTCTTGCCTTTGTCCTTGATAAGTCACCTTAATATTATCCTCAGTAACCATCAGAATTTTCTTCTTCTTGCAATCAATATTAGCCTTATATTAGGACAACCAATCCATTCCTAAAATCACGTCAAACTCTCCTAGCTCGAAGGGTATCAGATCAACTGAAAAAGAGTATCCGTGGATTTCCAATTGACACTTAGGACAAAACTGACTCACTGATACTCTATCCTGATTGGCTACTTTTATAGTCAAAGGTTCAACCAAATCTTCTAACATTAAGTCCATCTTAACCACACAATTCTTTGATATAAAAGACTTAGATGCTCCTGAATCAAATAAAACTTTAACAGGTACGGAGTTGAGAGAGAGCGTACCTGCCACTACGTCCGAGTCCTGAGCATTGGACCTTTTTGTCATTTTGAAAGTTCTGGCTTTAGCTGTGCTGGATGCCGGTCCTTGAGATGCAGTACCTTGAGTAGCTGTCTTACAATACCGAGCAACATGTCCCACATTCCCGCAGTTGTAGCAAGTAACTGCGGGTTTCTCTATATTGCATTCGGATGTGTAATGACCCTTTTGATGACATTTAAAGCACTGAACATCCCTTTTGCACGAGCCACTATGTCTCTTCCCACATACCTTACAATCCATTACGGAATTTGATGACTGAGCTAGAGTGGAGGCAACTGAGGTGGCAGCAGGCCTAACCTGAGGAAAATTATGTCTTCTAAATCTTTTATTTCTGTTCTGGCCAAACCTCTTCTGAAACCTCTGACTGGATCCCCCTGGATTCGTTTCACCAGTGATGCTTTCAGATTTCCGCTTCTTATCGCCCTTTTCCTTAGCAGCCAACTTTTGGTCACTTTCAATTACCAGCGCGGCCTGAACTACGGAGGGATATGTCTTGAGCTGCAAGGCTACAACCCCACTGCGAATTTCTGGCTTCAGTCCCTGCTGGAATCTCTTCGCTTTTTAAACTTCAGTACTCACATACACAGGCACCAATCGGGCCAATTCCGTAAACTTAGCCTCATACTCGGCCACGCTCTTCTTATCCTGTTTTAATTCTAAAAACTCAACCTCCAACTGGTTCTGCAAACAGTCCGGAAAATATTTTTCCAAGAACAACTCTGTAAACCTGGCCCAAGAGACAGGGCCTTCTCCTTCCATGGCACGGGTGAATTCCCACCAATAATTCGCTTCACCCTTGAGAAAATAGCTCGCATAGTCTGATCTAAGATTATCACTTACTTGCGTAGGGGTGAAAGCTTTCTCTATTTCCTTTAGCCAAATCCTAGCAGCCACTGGGTCCACCTCACCCTTAAACTCTGGGGGCTTTACCGACTGAAAAGATTTAAAACTCACAGTTTGGTTCACTTCTCTTTGCTGAGGTTGCTGCTGAATTTGTAGCTGTAGCTGTTGCTGTTGAATTTGTTGTTGCTGCTGCTGTATGAACTGCTGCTGTTGTTACTGTTGTTGTAGAAATTGTTGCTGCTGCTGAAATTGTTTTTGCTGCTGAGCCATTTGATTAGACTGTTGGCGCAGCAAATCTAGCAACTCACCCATAACTGGGCCCCCTTCAGTAGCTCTGCTAGAGGAATTGGATGGGACATTCTTCTTGGGCGGCATTCTCCTGAAACATAGCAAATGATTTTTAGTATAAAAGAATTGCCCCCGGGTAGCAACATTTTCATGTGCCAAGAGAATACTGCCGCAATAAAATATTCCCACCCTCATTGAGTTGGGGTCCGACTGTAATGAGTGGCTAGATTTAACAAAATCAGCAACAATTGCAACAATAAAATAACAACGGTAATAGCAACACGACACTAGCAGCATGCAACAATACCTATAATATAACACTAACTAAATTCACAGGGTCGGACTTATTCTCGAGGAAAAACTATCTAGGAATCCCTATCGGCCATTACCAATGGCACCTGAACCAGAGAAACACACTAAAGATCAGGGCAGTTCCAAAATCCTCAAAATATGCCAGGGTTACGCCTTCGAACCCTCGACTAGACTCTTAAACTTGCTCCTCTGGATGTGAGTTGCTGATTCACTCCCTATATACCAATATTACCCCTTTCCAACTCTACTCCTAACCTAAATCAGGGACTCAAACTTGTAGCTCTGATACCAACCTGTGACGACCTCAACCCCGGGTCAGGGGTTGACGTCACTAACAAAATGAAACTACAATTATAATACAACTACTTACTTTATTTCAATATAAACAACTCGTCCACAAGATCTTTTCCAGGTTCAAGTCTAATTTAGGTTACGTACTTATTACAAACCAACTAGTTAAATAACTTGCTATGACTATTATTCTACAGCAACTCACAGACCACACTTCGCCAGACACAACCTATTCGGAGGAGCTCGACACAGGAGGAATTGGAAACTGGCCCTTAGCAAAACAGCAACATCTCCTAGGCATCTGCAATGTGAAAATACACAAACACATTTACAAGAGTGAGCGATTAACCGCTCAGCAGTACCACTATATGAATACTAACTAAAACAGTTTATAATAAACAATTGTAGGAACAGAAATTACATCTTGTTAGTAGAGAACAACTAAAACAAGTGTAACAGATAAAAACTAATAAACTGTTGAAACTGGATCTTTAATAGCTAGCATGCTCTCTAAACATTTTATTAATAGTGTTGTGTAAATAGTAGGGTTAAATTTTAGCATGCTACTTCCATTTCAAATCATTCGTCCCATCGTAGGACCTATAAAACTAACTGTTCCGTTACGGGAACCATAAAACTTGCCCCATCACAGGACCTATAAAACTTGTTCCTCTCCGGGAACCTCAAAATCACTTGCTCAGATATAAAAGCATTGGATGATCCCTGGTGAGACAGCTGATCAGGCTATCCTATGAAACTTGTTCCGGAACTCAGAGACTAGCTAGGTCTCTGTCAGGCTAGGCTGGTGGTTATAACAGGGTGCGCAACCACTTCGCCTCTTACGCTAACTTCCAGGCCGTTACGGGCCTTCTGCGCACACTCATCCAATTATCTGGTCATTTTTATCCAGTTTTCTAAATCACTTACCTATCTCTTGTCAAAACAATTATAACACAGCACATTTTCCAAAACATTTTCATTTTATTCAAAATTTAGAGATAGGCATTTTCAGAAGTTACTTTTCCCCCAAAACACAAGTTAACAAAACAATTTGAACCCAGGGGATACGTAACTAAATCGTTCTGTTCCACTACGAGAATAAAACAACATTATATTCATATATGTTGAACAATAAAGATATGGTCAGGGGTACTTGCCTTAATACGCTTTAATACTAATTTCTGACTGGCTTTGCACCGACCGGGATGCTAAGGGTTTCAACTGGAACCTGAACCCAGGAAATAAACGGGGTAGAAAGAAAGGAATAAGGGAGAAATCGAAGTAGAGAAGAGAGATACAAAGATATTGGAGAGAGATCGAAAGAGATATTAGAGAAGAAGAAGTCGGGTTGCACCGACTGAACAAAGCCCCCCCCCTTTTTTATTTTAGTTTAATTGATTGATTTTTGATTTTTGATTTTTGATTTTTGATTTTTTGATTTTTTTTTCTCAACCGAATAAACCCCGCAAAAACACGAAACACGTATATTTAAACGGCAAGTTACGAGTAAAATAATTTTAACATTTTACCGAATTAATTTTAAAATTAGCACAATAATTAATAATTAACTAAACAAAATTTTTAAAGATTTTTAAATCATTTTTACAGCACACATCGGATCCGTGTTTTATAATTAAACGAAACCACGCGCGAGTCAAATAAATCCCAAAAAATTTTTGAACGAATTTTAAAATTCTCGGAATATTCCAAACTTAATAAAGTGCAAATTTCATAATTTTTGAAACACTTCTGAATTTAATACTGAATTTACAATATAATGCAATCAGAAAATCATTTAAAGATTAATAATCAATAAAATATTGATTTCTAAATTTCATAAAGTCCTAAAAATAATAAATAAAATTGTAAAGTGATAAGAACAATTTTAGAGTCACCCAAATATTTATGGAAATATATTTTGAATAAAATCACCTTTAACCATGAAACAAATAACATAACGTCACCGCTAATTACACAAACGCTCCACGAACACCAATAATCACACATATTTAATAAAATATAAACAAAATAATATCCAACTGGTAGAACCCATATACATAATTTATTTATTTAATTATTTAGTAATCACACCTTTAAATATTACAAAAATGTACGAGTCGTTATATTTATCTTTGCAACGAAGTTTCAAGGTGGATAAAGAGATTCTCGATTACTTACCCAATATTCGGGAAGTAATACATGGAACAAGTTAATCAATTAACAAGCATCTCTTGGGAAATATTGGTGAATTACCCATTCCAACTAGATACGGCTTCTTGGTGGAGTTGTATCAACAAGTTTCTACTTGTGGAAAGGGGAGACGAACTTTATATTTCAGAGTCATGAATTTCATCTGAACTAGGAGTGGGGTAGGTGGCCTACTGGCATGGCCCCCCTTATTTTTATTATTGGCCCAAATGGCCCCAAAGTTCCGTTGCGGTGGTTCATTCCTTAGGAGTTCATGGTGCGATAGACAAGTACTTCTGACTGTTCTCCCCTACATGTAGGTAATTGGTGGGTTGAACGACGATGACTGATCATCGCAGGTCGACTTTCTAGCGCGGCATACTCCAGAAATTAGTATATCATCCAGTTTGGATATTTCTGCAACACTATCCAGCCCCGATAGAAAGGCTACAGCTGGGTGACCCATGAGTGTTGGCAGGGTCAAGTGTTCAAAACGAGGTTTTGATAATGAAGTATCTCGTAACTATAAATTTTGATAATTACATGAGAATTGAGTTTCCTTGAGAGGATAATAGTCCTCAAGAGTCTTTGCAAAAATGTTTTATACAAGTTTTACCTTGTAACTTCATCTGTATGATTAACTTTTGAAAACTGATTATACTTTGAATATAGTAATCTCTAGTAGTTTTCTGAAAAGATATATAAGTATATTGAAGTACTCGTAACTCCATCTTTCAAAACATATATCAAAGCACTGTACATTATACATGGTAAATATTTTTAGAAAAACGTTAAGGCAAGGTTAGATATATGAGACCGCCTTGTAACGTTATTTTATACAGTTTATATAATGGAACTCTATGTATATTATGCATGGAAGAGGATTTTAAAGATTTATGAAAAGTATATATATTTAATATTTTGCGACTTCGTCGCGTTAAGATATCAAACTTGGTTCGTATTTGCTTGACCAAGACTTTCATAAATACTATAAAATTGTACATATACAGTTGAATAGTTATATGCTATTTTGGTGGGATGTGTTGCTCACCCTTGCTTATTTTATCTATCACAACAACAGGTAAGCAAGATGGACAGGACCAAGCTCCCAATTCGTGAATGGATAGGAAACGTTCCGTAGTTTTTTGTAGGCATTGATGCCGGTATGGTTGAGGTAGGAACTACCAATAGGCTAGGCTTTCAACTTTTGATATACCAGACTTATGTATATCTATGAATTGTTATAATGGCAAGGAACATGTAAATTCTTTTAAGGTATAAAACTTATAATTTATGGATCGTATGACTTGTACTGTTTCGGTTTCATCTCTGAGACTATAACGTCTGGTGTGTGTGGTCATTACGCAGTAGTTAGTTGTTAATTAAAGATTAAATGTTGATTAAAGAAAATGGAACTCATGACAAACCGGATCCCCGACCCCGGATTTGGGGGTGTTACATTATTGAAATTGAAGAAGACTCTCATAAAAGTCTAGTCTTTGCACATAATACTGCAAAGTCAAGATATGGGCTAAATCCTGATGTTGAAGGAAATCCTGATGTTGAGGGAAATCCTGATGTTGAAGGAAATCCTGATGTTGAGGGAAATCATGATAAAAAGAGCAATACTGATGAAGGAAATGAACATGAAAATGTTGAGGCAGAGCAACAGCATGACTTTAGTAATACAAGTAATTAAGACTTAGCCCATTATTCATTAGAAAATATTGAAAACCAAAATGAATCAATTTCTGAAAATTCATTAGATGAAAAAAATTCATCACGAGATAGAAATAATTTAGGGGGAGATATCAAGGGCGATATTTTACAGATGCAACTAATGTAGGGGGCATCTAGCTCTAGAAATCAGTTACCTCGTGTAAGAAAATGGACAAAAGATCACACTCCTGATCTTATCCTTGAAAATCTTGATGCAGGAGTCAAAATTAGAAGTACAACTCAGTATGATATCCCTATCACTATTTTTATCAAAAGAGGAACCTAAGAAGGTTGAGAATGCTCTTAAAGATGATTATTGGGTCACTGCTATGCAAGAAAAATTAAATGAGTTTGAAAGGAATGAAATATGAAAACTAGTGCCAAGACCAAAGAACTGGACACTTAGTTGACACAAAATGAGTATTCAAAAATAAGACAGATTCCGATGGCACTATTATCAGGAACAAAGATAGGCTTTTTACAAAAGGCTACTCACAGCAAGAAGAAATTGACTATGATGAAACTTTTTCTCCTGTTGGAGGACTGAAAGCGTTAGGCCCTTAATCAACTGTAGAGAGGGGTGAATACGGTTAATACAATCAATTCGAAAAAGTTTCAACAGAATCAATAGTTTTTATATTAATTGATAAAAACTTATTAAAATCGTACTCTCTCGAAAGGATGAACAAATATCCTTGAGAGCTGCTAGGTTATGCGAAAGATATAACAATATCGCAATACTTATAGCATGAACCTAATCTGTGCTTTATATAGAGCACAGCTACCAATGTATAAGAAATCCTATTCTATTAACAACAAGAAAACCTATACAATTGCTTCTGAGATAAAGTCCTTCACCGCCTTGAGTTCCTGTTTCCTTTTCCTTCTCAAAGATCAACTGATGTGACTAATACTGATTTCATCATCCATTGACATCATCATCCTTTGATATCATTATCCATCGATTATCAATATACATCGATGTCATCATCATCTATCGATGTAGTTAACATCATCAGTTGATGTAGTCATCATCCGTCGATGCTTCTGATAGTTTTTGTTTGATATCATCAATTGCTCCTAACAATCTCCCCCAACTTGTTCATTATGGTAATATGGACAAGTTCCAATTGATGATATCAAAGCTATCTAAATGCAGGAATCAATCATGCATATCCAATCTTGCTTCAGTGAATATCAGACTTTATTCTTCATCCTGAACTGCTTCTTTAACTTGAGCAATGTCAGAGGTTAATTCCACTTCCTCGGCTCAGAAAGCTTCCATAATCTTCCTTCTTCTTCTTTCCAATAGCTTTGGCTTTAGACTTTGAGAACTTTAACTTCTCTCCTATCTTCTCTTTTTCTTTAAGCTTCAAGTCAGCAGTTACTGTATCTTGTGATCTGAGATCTTCTGCTTGACTGATTTCCCTTATAACTACACCTTTGGTTGGTCTGTTAAAAGGATCATCTTCATAAAGTACATGAGATAACAGCAATATCAGCATTTATTATCTTCATGGAATTTTTGAAGTATTTCTCTATTTTCCTTAGTTGTTCAAGATCAACTCTTGGATTTTCTTTTGCACATATTTTTCTACTCTCCTCAGAAACAAATAATTGAATCTTTGGATCCTTGTAGAACATAGTTGTCTTTCAGAGATTGAAGAAATTGACTTACTTCAGCACCAGCTTTTATCTCCAAAATACCTTTGTCTTCATCAGCAACAGTTGTGACTTGTGAAGATTTTTGCATTTTTGTAGTCACGGTCAAATCTTCAACTCTTCTTTCATTTTCTCCTTTTGTTATCCTTCTGTCCCCCCTTATTACCTCCATCGGAATTTTCAGCATCAGTACTTATCAATGACAGTTGTTTGCATTTAGATTTAATAATATTCTCCCCCTTTTTGGCATCATCACTAAGCAGTAGTGAAAGACTCAGCTCCATTGAATTATGTACTTCTGTAAGTTGAGCAGACATTTGATCTTGTTTAGCTTCTAATCTAGATTGACTAGCTTCAATTGTAGTTTGTATGGCAACTATTGGTGAAATTTGTTTCTAAATTTCCTGATGAGTAGTCAGAGCATATTAGGATTTGTAATCTTCTGTTCTGCTGTTTCCAGTTGTACAACAACTTGTGTTCTGGAAATAGGATATGTATTATCTTTCCAATGAGCATTCCAGAGATTATCAGAATAATCCATTTCTTTTGTAGCATCTAACTCTTTTAATTTCAGTTGTCTCACATGCATAGGCATATCTTTAGGGAAGAAAAGATCATCCTTAGGATCTATAATAGCATTAGAAATATTAGCTTCTTCACCATCATTAGATTCTTCAACAGCAAACAGATTTTACACTAATAACTGAACTTCATCACCAGCTTCAGCATGTAGAATAGAATTAGAAATTTGTGTAGTATCTAATCTAGTAGCTTCAGAAGCTTCCACACCTTCAGCAGTTAACTCCACATCTTCAAGTATTGTAGATAAATGAATTGGTGCTTCGAGATTTACTTCCAGAACCTCAGTTCCTGTAACATGCTGTGGTGATTCTGAAATGAATGAAACTTTATGAATGGACTGTTGTGCTACTACACCTTCAGCAACAATATGAATTTCCTCAAGTGATGGTAAAGTAGAGTAAATGGACTGTTTTTAACAAAAAACAGGGATTGGACTATGTGGTGGAATAGAAGAATGTATGGACTGCAAGAAAGTATCAGTACTTATACTTGCAGGGAGATTAATAGCCTTTGGTGTATCAGAGTGTTCTTGATGTTCAACAGACTGTTGTTCAATATCTGTTTCTTTAGGACTCTGAACACCT
Organism: Apium graveolens; assembly: GCF_009905375.1. NCBI lineage: Eukaryota > Viridiplantae > Streptophyta > Magnoliopsida > Apiales > Apiaceae > Apium > Apium graveolens. The sequence goes on along the minus strand of NC_133652.1, from coordinate 276,436,552 downwards.
GGAAACATATAGCAAATAAACCTTAATCTCTCTATTCTTTTAAAGTAGTCTCACTACTCCTCACACCACATATCTCATGACTTTTAATAGTCAGAACTTCCTCACAAGGATTATTAAATCCTATCTCTCATCTACCTCTCCTTTTTCCAGGAAGGATCCTGAGTGATATTCATTCTTTCTTTTCTACTTAAGACATCTGTCTCTGGATGGATCTTGCTTGGTTGGTAATTAACCATACTTCCGTAGCTCATAATTAATTATAACCAGAGTTCATACCTTTAAAGCTTAGAACGTAGTTGCTAATCTTTCACCCTTCGCATGCATATCTTCAGGTGTTCAACTTGGTCTCCCTTAGTTCTTGAATGGGCGAGGATGTTATTAATAAATACAATTACACTATCCAATTATTCCTTAGACATTATGTTCATTTAATCTTCAGAATCGCAATTTCTAATAACCGATGCGTGACTTTATACCTCCCTTCTCTTTTCCCTATGATCATTTTTGTGTATAGCGCGAAGTACCCCTTTATTTCTTCATTCTTTCATTTCACATTTCTGAAGTTTTCCTTCACTCAATATTTCATTTCTAATGGGTTATACGATACAGGGCTTTTGACACCAACTCGACTCGTACAGTAACTGATGAAAATTCTTACCTCATTTCCCAAGGCAACCTTGGTAAATTATTCGTTAGAATCTTCGGGACTTCACTTTAATTATGGAGAATTCCGATATGAGATTCATTGCATTGTTCTTCTCTAATAGTTTGCCACGAATACTGTTGTTTAATCTTCCCTGCTTACGCGCATTCTTTGAATGAAATTCTGGTCTTCAACTGCTGGTGTCTTACTTCATCCCCCTATTAGTTTTGGCATATTTGATGTTCACAACATATATCCTGGATTATTTTATAACATTTCTTTATTATCCTTTTGATTCCACTTCTTTTCTTATTTAGTTCTTCATTCTCATTACTCATTAACTCTTCTAACAAAAGAAATGTCTCTTTCTTGATAATATTCTTCTTACTGACATATACCAATTACTTTTTGTTCCTCTTGTTTATCGAAAAGAGTGTATTCATCTAGATAAAGTCTCGCACATGTTTGTGGTACATCACGCTAATTATATTAAACTTTCGATTCCTGCTAATGCCATCACTTCCTTCAACTTTCCAACCGCTTTGATTTTGGATCTGAAAATCATGTTAGAGCTTAACTCAATCTAATTGGAATCGATCTCCATTTAGCTAACCATTAGTTGGTAAAGTTGATCAATTAACTCTTTTAACCGATCACTTAAACCAAGTAAAAACTAGCTAACTAGAATCAAAGACCAAGTACATAAAGTCAGTTCGATCATAACATTCTTCTTCAAGAACCGAAATCACAACCATTGGGAGTACAGCGGGGAGTGAGAATATACTTCTTTATCCTTATATGTAGAGTAATTTCTGAAAATTTGGGCAGCACCTCCCCTATACCATCGACTACCAGTCGGACTCAAGCCGACACCATCAATCTACCAAATCATCTACAATCACATCCATCCATATCCATCAACCAAATTCATCCATCCACCATAGCTCAGACTATATCATTCTGATTAGTATAGGTATGATTAACTGGCATAACATATATCTTTTGAAATGAGACTTAAGGTCTTAAATCAACAAGGATTAATATAACCACTCTCTTTTCAGTTCTTTCAGAATGTTACAAATTTTTATCAGTAAGATTTAAAATTTATCTCGTGTCTCAAAATTTTATTTCGCGAGTAGTTTAACTTATTTATTATCGTTACTAATTGTGTATAGTTACTTTTACGAATTATGCCGCATCCTTCCACAAATCACAACAATCATCTATCTTGGACGATACACATTCAATTTCATTAACTAATATGTTTATCTTTTAATAACCACGCACGGTTTTCATTACCATCGTCACAATCTGATAGAAACTTAATCGTTATTTCTTAAAAAGTTTCACCATCGAGTCACCATTACTTCATCTCCACTTATGGTTCCGCATCAAACTTTCGTCACTGACCCGGGTATGAGCATTGAATTCATCATCACTTATTTACGCAAGTTAGAGAACTTTACAATTTTTTGAAGAGCACGTTCGCAATTTGATTACATTTAAGATTTCTTCCATCTTGAATCTTCATGACAAATATCTTCCCGCGATGAAGGGATGTTTCACGTAGTAATTGCATGTCTGAGTCATTGTTCAGAATTTCCTTGATCTTTGATCATCATCCCGATACTCGTTTGCTCCGTCTGACGCACACAACTCTACTTCCTTCTTTTGTAATTGATCTAATTATTACGGTTCACTAACGATTCATTTCTTATCGAAATCTTCCAATTCGAAATGTATCGTGTTAACGTAATCTACCATACTGATTAGATCCCTGTAGCAAGAATAACTTTCTGACTCGATATCTTCGCCATGTCCATGTTATTGATGAATTTCTTCTTCCTTACCCGCAGATGTCCACCATATATCGGGTTGCAGTCATATCTATGTTTGTTGTATGATTCCACGTGCCATGCTATTGTATTTCATTTGAAATCGTCAAATAACAGACCCTACGCCAAAAGAGAGTTTGCGAATATGATTTTGATTGAAAACTGAATAAAGAATAACAATGCCACAAACGATTGGGAGAATTTGTAATTTAGTAAATTGAAGAAAGAAGAATGAGCGAAGATTTGGATGTGAATGAGACAACCATATTCGTACTCAAGATGGCCAGTCTTTCGTACTATATGGCATATAGCACATGATTAGGTGGCGTCCCACCCGACTCTTTATCATTTTGACAAAGCATCATACCACAACACTGCTTGTCTCAATCAGAAATTAGTGATTTGAAAAGAGCAACGATTTTGAAGGAATACGATAAATTTTCTTTCGTCTTCACCTCATATGATTTATCCACAGAAGAAACTTATATGTATCCAAGAATTAAGAAGAACATATGCTATCATATTAAGAAGAGGAATTTCGATATTGATCACCTTCCACGCTTCACCTAATTATGCCTTCAGAAACTAGTCGAATGAGAGATTCACCATTTAGGTCACATTACATCTTCAAAATGTCGTCTGGAAATGCCTCCACATTAAATGCTTTAATGATTTGATCGTAATTGTGTTCCTACAAAATTTATAATTATTACTTCCAATTTCCTTTATGCCACGTAAGGTAACAGTCGATCCCGCAACGTCTCAACTCCGTCGATAGAAATTCTATTATTCTCCAATTATCTGGAAGATTCTTCCATTTCCTTCGGTCATCCGCTGTCCGTTCAAATTACGAATCTCGTTAAATATTAGCAATTTCATGAACTGGGCAAATAATGTTTTAACATGTTCATTCAATTGTTGATATTATTTAAACAAAGATTACTCTCGTTTTTCACAAAAACTTTAAACTTTCTTCTTACTAGTGGGTCTACTTGGTCCTCCAGATTAACAATACTGAGTCTATAACCATTCTTGTTTTTAGGTCATTTTCTGTTTATAATAACAAGAACATAAATAGTAATTCGACAACCAAATTGTAAAGCTTGTTTCATATAAAAATCTTCTGAAAGTTGATTGAGAAGATCTTCTCCGAAATCTCATTTTAAAATTTTGAAAATCTATTATTTGCTCGTCATTACTAGATAAGTTACTTGTTATTCTCTTGATCCGCTAATGAAATATATAATTAAAGAAATGCCCATATAAGGGTCTCTCCATTTTTGGTACATCATCTACTCTTCCTTAGATTCTGCTCATACTTATTAGTCGACGAAACTTTATTTACCATCGTATATCATTTATTCGCAATTCCACCGCAATGCTGCCATTTAGTACTGTCTCTGATATTCTTTCCATCGTTTTTGATGTTATGCTTACAACCACGCAGGCGATTCGATGTTCGGTTTATGGATAGGGTCGCATCTTCTTGCTAGTCTTACCTATACCTAGTAAGGTAAATATCATTCCTTGCGCAGCCCCCAATAAGTGATAGGAATCTTCTCGTAGCGGTGGTGCCTTCGAAACGTGCAACGTTGGTTCTTCATCAGCTTCCATCAACTTGTTGCCTCCAGTGTGATGCTCGTCCTACTACCTAATCCTAAGTTATATCGTACCCAAAACTCACCTAGCCTCTCTTACGCGAAATTCTCACAAGACTCATTCGCATCTTCTTCAAAATTGCATGAAACGTAGGGTAGCATAACCAATCTTCACCGATCTATCGATTCCTCATTATTGTAGGATCGGAGAACTCAATATACCTATAGCGTTGCGATATTCGCCTTACGCTTGCCTCAACAATCTAGGCTTACCAATTCCGTATCGGACCTACCAATCCTCATTCACACTCACTTCGAACTTAAAATAAGTATGCCTAGGGTCTTTCCTATCTCATATGACCTATCACTCCTATCTTACCCTCACTATTCTTATTTTAATGACCAATAACCTGTAGCTCTGATACCAACTGTGACGCCCCCAAATCCAGGGTCAGGATTGGGTGTCACTACACAACTTTACATAATAATAAAACCTGTATATTAAAATAAATATACAGATAACCCCTCATATTCAGGATCGCTTACAGGTTATAGTATGAAACAAGAATCTAACCTTCTAAAATGTACATTGTCTAAATACAATTTCATTACCTTATTAGTAATTTCCTTGTATTGATCACTCTGTCATCTCCAAATTTCTTCAGCTAGAATCTCACCACCTTTGTTGTCTATTAAAAGCTATTCACTTTGCCCTCATTTGATATTGAAAGAAATAAGAGTTTACAAAGCAAGAGTGAGCCAAAAATGCCCAGCAAGTATCATAAATGGTTTCCAGGTATCGATTCAGAAAACTCCTGGAATGATTGTTGAATGATTTTAAAAATGTCTTTAAATAGTTGAGCGAACAAAATATTGGCCCGCATTGGCCTTTAATCATAAATCATATTTTTCCGTAAAAGGACAGTAATTGTTTCAATATTTCATCCTTTTGAATTAAATCTTGGTGTGAGTTTGTAATTATGAACCATTTGGAAAGGAATGCCGTTAGTGGCGATCAACAATAAATTAGACTGGACACTAGGAACTATCGTATGCACTATAACCTGCTGATCAGTCAGGAGATAGTACGGATCTATACCTAACTGCATAGACTCAACCAACATATGGGGTACCCAGGCAACTATGGCCTAAGGGTCTGGTTCATCCCTGACCCATAGGATCCAGCTTATCACTGGTCCAAATAGTAATGGTCCAGCCCGTAGAGTATTTTGCTATCAAATCATTTTGATTTCAAAACAGCCCAAATTAGGGTTCGCAAATAACCCGAACGAATGGGTATTTGCTCAAGAGAGCAATCGAATTATAGGAACAATAATGAAAAGAACTGGCATAATAAGAGTAATTGCAGAGAAATATAAAACAGTTAACTATTCTGAAATTAGAATAGGAGCGAATAAATATTTGCAGTATTTAAGGAGAAAGGTTAGGAATACTTGCAGTATTTAAAAGAAAGTTCGGGAATACTTGCCTCAATTGATAATCATCTGATCTTTAACTAGCTGCCATATCACTTAGTCCTGTTGCATTTGTATTTCCCTGGACAGGCTACTTTACTTTTCTAATCATCTACCTTCTTAGGTTTATCTTTACTCTGAATCCACTCGTTTCATTACTACACGCAATCAGGCTTTACTTGTACAATCTCTATCTGGCTTTGAACGTCTCGCACTATGTGCATCTATCATAAATAATTCTATTCAATAAACTGACAATATATAATTGACTAGTCTATACACTTATCCCTATCATCTACCCGCCTGATAATAATATATAAGAATCACATCGCATTCAGATAACGTTTAAAAGACATGCTGACTCATTATTCACATAATACGTACACATAGGGCAGGTAATCATATTATCCACAAAATACGTAATCACGTAATTCATGTAGCACATAAGTTGAATTGACAAAAGATAGGTCTTAATATGTTTGGAATTGAAATCAGGTCAAAATGAATATTTTATCGATCAATAACCGACTCAGAATGATTCCTAAAACAAACATCCTTTTGATACAAAAGAATTTAGGTCTCGAAAATATTTTTAATAGAAGCAGAATATTTTTCTGAGTCTAGAGGCGTTCGTTTCGTATTAAACGGACGAACGGTTGATTTAGTTTGAATTTTTGAACATTTTTCAGAATTGAAACGATCTCCGAATAATTAAATATTAGGGTTCGAATACCTAAAGATGACTTTAAAATAATTTTAGAATAATTGTCGAGCCTTGAAAATAATTTTAAATAATATTTTAAAGCTCGAAACTATTTTTCGGAAATTTTTAAATCAATTTTAAATAATTAAATCTAATTACTAAATCAATTAAAATTAATTAATAATTAATTAAATTAATTAATTAATTAATTATAAATTAATCAATTAATTAAAATAATTAAAAACTAATTAAAATTAATTAATAAAATAATTTCGATTTATTTTTGAATAAATAAATAATTAAAACAATTTTCTGGATTTAAAATAATTAAATAACCATTTTCTGATTTTTAAATAATAAAAATATCATTTTCAAAAATAAATAAAACAGAAATCTTGTTTTCTTATGTTTTTGAAACTGTAGTATTAAAAATAAAATTTTCTGAAACCTGGGGAGTTAAATTGCAAAAACAACATTTTAGAAACGTTTCTGCACCAAAATGAATCAAAACCAGGTCAAAACCCCGAGTCAACCTGACCCGATTGGGTCACCCAACATCTTGAAGAACACGGCGGCCGGAGGGTTTTCCGGCGAGCCCCGATTACCCTCCAAACACCGCGGTTTTGTTCGAGTTTCGACTGGGTTTTGCTTAACATTTCAACAACAACCTAGTTATGGCAATCGTGGCCGGAAATCATCCCTGAAAGCCGGCGAAATCGCCATTAACGCCGGCGAAGCTTCGAGCTTTTCCGGCGGGTCGATTCCGGCCTCCAACAGAGAAGTTAATTGCATGAATCGACTTATTTTCGAACAATCTATAAGCTGATATCATTAAATTAAGCCCAGAATCAACGAATTTAAAAATCCCAAATCAAATTAAGAACATTCAAGAATTAAAAACCCTAATTCGAATTTTAACAGAATCAAACCCTATTTTCACCATGTTATTGACCTCAATTTTTGACATATAATATACCAAATTGATCAAGAGAAAATTATCTACCTGATTATACCATCAAATCACACAAACAACATCAAGAACAAAAATTCATATTTTAATCCATAATTAATTCGAAATAAAATATTTAAATCAGAAAAATACCTTGATTTCTGGGCAAAAACAAATGGTTGATTCAGAAACAAGATTTCGAGAGCTTCGTTTTGATATGCTGCACGCCTAAATCGGAGTTCGATAACACCTTCGTTCGTGCGTTTGATTTTCAAGAACGCGGTTTTAATTCGACAATTTCTCTGTATTTTACGGAATTTTACTGACTGATTGTGATTATCCGAATAAAATAAAATAATAAATGGCTATATATATTTATGGAATATTGGTTCGTTCTAGATCGTTTTGGATCATTAAATTAGTTACTTAGCCGCTAAGTAACTGCAATAACGATCTGATTTGATATCAATTTTGGATAATTATCCCAACCGGGCTTTTTATAAAACACTTTATACGGAAATAATGTTATAATATCCTGTCTTTCGAAAATACGGGTTTTGTTGGTTCACCGAAATGATTATCGTATCGAAATTTTTGTGCCGGGTCGCGCACGGGTCAAACCGTGATCCGGATCGAAAAAGTTAAAATACGGAAAATGTCCGGAATTACCAGATTAGGTTAGGAAGGAGGTTTCGGAAGAGTTTGGGGTTGTAAAAACGTAAAAACGGTTGAAGTCGGACGATTCCCGGCTTTATAAAATAATTTTGTAATTATTCAGAAAATAATTAATAATTCATAACTCATTATAAAATCATTTAACACTCCAAAAATTACCAGAAAAATTCCTTAATTATTTATATTTTATTCTGGACATATTAAAATTGACATATCACATTTTATTACATACAAACATCCAAATATTATTATCAAACATCAGATAATTCACCAAAAATTAATATAATATTCACATAATAATCATATATTGATACAAATAATTACACGATATTTTCCGGATATTACAAAAAATGTCTAGGAATAAATAATATACATGTCAAACATCTCATGCTGAAGCCTTTCTATACATCTTTTTTACAAATCCAAGATCTTTTTCGCCTAATCATTGAAAGATCTTTTTGGCAATGATTATAATGTTATATTATCATGTTGAAACCTCGATTGACATGACGAGTAGAGCGTTAATCGTATAATGTATTGGTGGGACTTTTTATAAATATTGTACATACGTCGGTATATTCATAGTGTGCAGTAATAAACTTAATCAGACATGATTTCCCAATTCAGAGAGACTAGACATTTGAGTCATGCATGGGTTCCAAGAGTAATCATCACAATATATAGCTAATGTGCAGCTTTAGTTTATGCAGTCAACTAATTGAGGATCCAAACTCATCAGAAATATTGAAACTGCTTGGAATGTTAGAACCATCGTTAGAAATGACTTGTGCCTCGCACGGGTTTCATGCTAGTTTATATTATTATATTAAAAATAAAATATTAAAAATTTTGTTATTAGTCGTTTAGTCATCCTCTAGATTTATGATTATATTTAACATAGTGAACCCGTATTAATAATTTTATATTCACAATTTATTTATATAAATACAAATAATATCAATATCTATAATGATCTTGGGTCAAAATTATATATATACTATACACCTGGGAAAAAAAATTATATTATCGAAACGGTTTAAAACAAAATTAAAATCAGAAGGTAATTTGTTGATAGGTATAACGACATCGGAATAAAATAAAAGAATATATACTATTGATCGGGTTTAAACAAAATTATACTATTATGCGGGCTAAAAAAACTAAATATAATTAGTTGGTTTTGCTGAATCAGGGTATAATAAAATAATAATACTACTGACGTGGTTAAAAAATGATATATATTACACCGGGCTAAAACAAAATTAGAATTGAAAAATAATTCGGTTGTCGATATTATGACATCATGGAAAAACAAAAAATGTATATTAGCCATTCCGCCATTCGGGATAAAATAAAATAATATTCAAACCAGACTAAAATAAAGTTAAAAACAAACTAAATTTAATTACTTGAATTTGGTTAATATAACGGGTTTATATAATTATTGGTTTTCTTCGGCATATATAATATTTAAACAATTTAAAATAAGAAAAACAATTAATAAATACTTAAAACAATTGTGCGATGCACCGGGTTTTAGGCTACTAATTACATATTAATTTATATAAATTCAAAAAATCAGGTCCGATAAATCCAAAATTTGGGATTTTGAATCGGGTATATATCAGATCGAATTATGTTGTCATCTATCTTGATTACATATAATCTATAATATACTATTATAAACGAAATGGGGTATAAATGGTCGGTTTAGCTGGCCTTCCTAAAAAAATTTACACTTTCCAAAATAAATAAGTGAAAATAAGAAAAAATCTGAATTTATGTTCAACGCCTAAATGGATACAAATACAATCAGATCAACCCGCGTATCTTAGAAAACTATTTAAAGTAAAACTCTTCACACCGTTACCATATTCTTTATATGGATTAATTACATTAAATTTTATCTATTTAAAATATTCTATTTTATTAATAAAAAAATAATTAGTCCCTTAAATAGCCTACCAACATGCGATATTATGTAATACACCAATAGATTTAAAATGGTGACATTTGGTTGGTTAGTTGATTGGTTAATACATTTAAAAAAGATTAAAACTTTCAAAATCTTAAAATATAATTTTTTTTTTTGAAAATCTAATCCGCATATTAACACTACTATACTCCTACGTGGCTCATAAATCATAATACCCGCTCACGGAAGAATTCTCTATAAACAAAATATGATTTCGTTTGATCAGTTAGTTAACACCTTCCTTCCAAAATAGTTGTTACAACCTTTCCAAACAATTAAACACAATAAAAATTAAATACAGCAAATAATTTGTCATAACATAAACATAGTCTTTGTGTTGTGATGTCAGTACACATTCTTCTCTAAAAATAAGATAGGACTTTCAATCTTTTTGATATTAAATTAAATAAATACTCGATTAGATTAGCTAACGTAATTATTTAAAAAAATTATATCAACAAAAAAACCTTTAAATAATAAAAAAACAAAAAAAACCTTTAAATTTGAATATTTTTCAATAATATAAATTTCAAACTAATAATTTACTTTCATAATGTACAATTTATTGGATAAAAAATCATAATAATAATGGATACATAAAAGCCCGTGCATCTCTTAGATTGAGCCAAAGCCCAATAAACAAAAGCCCAAACAATTAACGATTAAATTGAATACCCAGAGTCCAAGCTTCACAAATCTACTGTCCTTCTCGCCCACTTCACGCCTCTTCATCACTATATATAAATATACACACAACAATTACACATATACACACAACTACAATCCTTCTCACTAAGCTTCTACTCATCGATTTCAACTTGCTTCAACTGTAATTTTTATTTTACTGTACTAATCTGAAGTTATTGAATTGTTTTTAACCACGCTTTTACTCACTCTAGGGTTTAATTATATTTTTCTAGGGTTAATTATTTGTTATTGTTTTATTATCTGTGACATTGTGTTGTAGTTGTTTGTTAATAGAGCTCTGTTTGTGATTTGTGTGATTGGATTCGCGTGTTAGTTTGTTTTGTGTGTTTTCGTGTTTTTCGAATATTTTGTTGTGATTCCGATTGAGTTAGTTAGTGCGTTTTATTTTTATTGTTTCGGGGATCGGAATAGTTTTTATGTTAGGGTTGCGGGCTAATGTGTTGAGTTTTTGGATATGTATAGGAAGGGAATTAGGATATTGTATTTATTGGCGGTGGAAAAATGTTTAGATTTGCGTTAAGGTTTTTAAAAGAGGGCCACTGGCTAATGTGTGAGTTTTCGGGGAGGAAAAAAACGTATACGATGTTATTAATTGTAAAGAATGTGGAAAACTAAAATAGAGTTTGGTGTAGGTGTAGGTGTAGGTTTATCTTTGTGCGTAGAGGCAAAGAAGTTTATAGTGCTTAAACCTGAATAAATGTCATTGAAATTCCCCTTTTATATTTACGTGATGCTTGTGAGAGCTCAAGGCAGAGCATATGTGTTACTTTTACTGTTTTTAGTTTGCTGTGAAGAAAATAAATTGTTTGTTTTATTATCGGGTTTGCTGATTATATGTTAAACACGTATCAATTTTTAACCCGAAATTATTTTACTTGCTAATGTTCCTTGCTACAGTTGTTGCTATACATAGATATGTGTGGTTATCTTACTTGGCGGTTTAATGTCTTGTATCTTTTCTTTTTGTGTACAGATATATAAATCTTGAAGGGAATTTACAACTGATTTCAGCGAAAGAACAGGCTACAAAGATACGTAGAAGATGGCGAATTTAGTCATTACTGGTATCCTGGAGAAGGTAATATACCTTGTGTTTTGTTTTAGTTTGTAAAGTTGAGGTGTTCATACTTCATACTCGAGGCTCGACTTTTTTATTTGGAATTTGGTTGTAATTCTTTTTCAATCTTTCGATGCAGATGACTGGGAAGGATAAAGATTACAGATATATGGCAACTTCCGATTTGCTAAATGAATTGAACAAAGAAGGCTTTAAAATAGATAGTGATCTGGAGATAAAGTTGTCAAATATTGTCTTGCAACAACTTGATGATGCAGCTGGCGATGTCTCTGGATTAGCTGTAAAATGGTTTGTACTTCTATTCTTACACTTTGGTTGGTCTTTACTTTATATGCGATGTGACACCTTGAGTAATTACTGAATTCCATAGATATTAAATTGGATCATTGTTTTTCTTAGTTCTGGACTAATGCCATTGTCAAAAAGCAGAAACAGGGAACATTTGTTTGGTTTTCCCTCACCTTCCCAGTTCCTGATTTTCAATATGGTGATAAACCCCTAATGCAAATAGGATTGCAATGAGTTTGAGATAATTGCGAAGACCTCTTAACTTTGTACAGTTTTGCTGCTCTTCCAATTCCTAATGTAGATTTGTTTTTTTCAGTTTGTCTCCGTTAGTAAAGAAAATAAATGAGGCGCATGTGCTGGAGATGACAAATAAACTTTGTGATAAATTGCTAAATGGAAAGGAACAACACCGAGATATTGCAAGCATAGCGCTGAAGACAATTGTTTGTGAAGTCCCTACAACATCAGCTGCACAATCTATTCTTGTCTCGGTGACTCCTAAGCTAATAAGAGGAATAACAGGCCCTGTGAGTAGCTACCACTGTCTTTCGATTTGATATTATCACGGTTTATCTCTTCGCGGTCAAGACCGAGTTTTACAAATGCATGTTCTTCATACTTTCAGTACAATTACTCTGAAAGATTTATTTATGTGGAATTCTGTACCTAGATGCCACTTTTTTTTACAATTTTCTTACTCAAGTAGTATATGAGCATTAACTTAAAACACGTGCAAACAAGAAGCTTTCATCTTAAGTTTTCTCAGTTATGTTTGTCTTTATGCACAATTAGTTCTAGTTGCTGGTGCTTAAATATTAATCAGACTTAACAAGAAGCTTTCGTCTTAAGTTTTCTCAAACTATGTTTATGCACTATAGTTCTAGTTAGTTGCTGGTTACTTAAATATTATGCAGACGTGCATAGATGCGCCAATGCAATGATAATGTGGTGGAAAGCGTATTCAGGTTATTTATGTTTCATGATGTTCCTCGACTGATCGAAACATTGTAGTTTCAGTATGTCGCCGTCTAATTTATTTTACACCAAGTCTTGGTTGAACAGTTATTTATCAACTCCATATATCATGATAAATTATCCTGCATGTTCAGGACTAGATGTCCTCTCCCATATTCATTTTGGAGCAGATTTTTAACAGAAGAAACTGATCGAAAGCAAATGCAAAAAGTTTGATTATGTCTCCTATTATTTGTTTTTTAACTGTAAATTTCTGACGGTATGAATCATTTGGGTAATTAGTTGTGTTTCACTCTTAAGAAAAAGGTTTGGGTCTCAGTAACTAATATATGGCCAATGTGCGTCTGCTTTTAGTAATATTGGGGAAAACCTAGTTCTCCATTTGCCAAATCGGAATTTCTTTCGTGTTTAGTTTCTTTTATTGATGCCTTATCCTGTTGATCTCCAGGGAATGAACACAGAGATCAAGTGTGTATGTCTTGATATCTTATGTGATGTTTTGCATACATTTGGCAATCTGGTGGCATCAGATCATGAGCTTCTATTAGGTGCCCTTCTTCCGCAATTATGTTTCAATCATGCCAGTGTGAGGAAGAAGACTGTTTCATGTATTGGTAAGATCATGCGTGATTAAATGTCAATACTAGATTGGTTGTCAGATTTGGTTTTTCCAAAGTATGCAATTCAAGAGATGTTGATACTTTTTTGTGTCCCAATCCCTATGTGTCGTTCCCATATGATTGGGAATAAGAAAAAAATTATGTAACCAGAAGAGGTTTTATAATGTGTTTAAAATGAAGTACAAATTTTTTTCTTCCTAGATAAATAACTACTGCATTCTCTTTCAGCTTCTCTGGCTTCGAGTTTGTCAGATGATTTGTTGGCGAAAGCTACTGTGGAAGTTGTTAGACTTCTAAAAAATAAAGGAGTAAAACCTGAAATGGCTCGCACTAACATTCAGATGATAGGAGCTTTGAGGTAAGTAGTACATGTGTTTGTGTGTAATTGTTATGTTCATAAGTTAATCTTTTGGCTTTGCATGCAAGGTTCCTTCTCCATATCAAATGAAATGATTATAAATTAGAAACCTGTTGTTTTCGATATTTTAGTGAAGTAAAATTGTGCTTATTGTTCTGAACGTGCCTAGGATGGTTTTAATGAGCATTTGGCCGTTCAATCCATAGGCCTATTCCAAATCAATATATGATTCTTATTTGTAAACTTGATTTCTCGCCTTCGCCTAAGATGGTTTATATGTAGAATTTGAAATCTAGTGATCTGTTCAATTGACACAGTGTATTCTCTTCTCAATTATCATGTAGTCTTGCTGTAAAATGTTAAGTTGCTGTCATCACATACATCTTGAAGCTGACAATTGGACATTTTTTATATTTTTAGTTTTTTGTTTATGATTTATAGTACATGCAAACACCATTACTAACAAACTCTGAGTTCTGGTATTTCAGCCGTTCTGTTGGATACCGTTTTGGAACCCATCTCGGGGATACAATTCCGGTGCTAATAAATTATTGTAAGAGTGCTTCAGAGAATGATGAGGAACTTCGCGAGTACAGCTTGCAGGTATGATTGACATGTCAAATTCTTTCTTGCTGTTGATTTTCTGAACAATTTTCCTCTGTTGCATACAAGTGCATGTTTGATTTTTTGTTTTTTGTATTTCCATTAAATACAGGCTTTAGAGAGCTTCTTACTCAGATGCCCCAGGGACATATCTCCCTACTGTGATGAAATTCTAGATCTTAACCTGGAATATCTTAGCTATGATCCAAATTTCACTGATAACATGGAGGAAGATACCGATGATGAAAGCCACGAGGAAGACGAAGATGAGTATGTTGTCTTGGATATTTAGTCTGTTGTAAATTTATCCTAATTTATTATCCTGATTATTAATTTGTGCTATGTTGAGTATATGTAGCGAGAGTGCCAATGAATATACAGACGATGAGGACGTTAGCTGGAAAGTTCGAAGGGCGGCTGCTAAATGTTTGGCGGCTTTAATTATGTCTCGTCCTGAGATGCTCTCCAAGCTGTATATAGAGGTAATACAAATGGTTAAAGGGTTTATATCCCGGTGAGCTTGAATGCTCAAGGTTTTTAACCCATTGGTTGATGTAAGTTAGTTCCAAGTATAGGTAACACAGAATTACTTTCTCTCTTGCTCAATAAATAATTCTGCTAGTCTCTTATGGGAGCACAATAAAATAGGGAGAAAGAAAAAGGAGTTACCAATATATATATATAGAAAGGCTCATTGAAGTTTGAATTAGCTGTCTTTGCAAAAAAAGAAGGCAGGTAAACCTCTCTAAATGATTTACAAATTTCCATCCCTGCAGGCTTGTCCCAAGTTGATAGACAGATTCAAAGAGAGAGAAGAAAATGTCAAGGTTAAGTCTAAGACTCTGAATGTTATTTCTCTTTGTCTGCATGTTGTTCTAATGATTTGATCTGCCTTGTGTAGATGGATGTGTTCAATACGTTTATTGAATTACTGCGTCAGACACGAAATGTCACAAAAGGGCAGAATGAAATAAATGAGTCCAGGCAAGTTTTTGCTGTGTATATATATATAGGCAAATGATCAAATAGAAACCAAACTTAAAATAGAAACTAGAAACTAATCTAAGCCATTAGATCTATCTAATTTAATGCCCCCCCTTAAAGCACCACACCCAGCTAACCTGCACCCTCCCACAAAATCTAAGCTTTTCCCCTCCGTTTTTAATTTGATTTTTCCTGTCAAACGATAAGTTTTTTTTAAAATCTGACTTCACTATATTTTTCTAAATCTCCCAACGATCAATTTGCATACCATATGTGCTATATTTCGACATGATTGAGAATTTTTTTTTATTTTAGTTTCTAGTTTCCATCATAAAGATATTAAGTGTGTGCATCAGTTGTCGGTATCATCTGAAGTTCACTTTTAAAAATATGATCTTTCGTGTGTATATATATATATATTTAAAAAATATATATATATATTGTGTGCGTGTGTGTGTATAGGAACGGTACTATGTACAAAACTATATTTCTTATTGCTTGTTAAATATTAAATGTGATAATATACTCGGAACACTGTATTTCTTATTGCTTGTTAAATATTAACCTTTGGAATGTACTACAGTCCCAAATGGTTGTTGAAACAAGAAGTTTCCAAGGTTGTTAAATCTATTAACAGGCAGCTGCGAGAAAAATCTGTCAAGACGAAGGTAGAGTTGTTCCGAAAGTGTAGGGTTTACATTTACAATGTTTTGTTCAGGTTTTCACATAAGTTCTTTTTCTGTAGGTTGGCGCGTTTTCAGTTCTGAAAGAACTTGTTGTTGTCTTGCCTGACTGTCTTGCTGACCATATTGGATCTCTTATTCCAGGAATAGAGAAGGCCTTGTGTGTAAGTATAATACTTGCCTTACTAGTTCAACTTAATCTCGTAAATTTTTAGTGCCAACTTATATTGTTTATCTTGTCTGCGTCTTTACCAGGACAAATCCTCTACCTCGAATTTGAAAATTGAGGCTCTAATATTCACAAGATTAGTGTTAGCTTCTCATTCTCCTCCAGTGTTTCACCCTTACATCAAGGTAATTTGAATTTCCACGTGGTGGCTTAAGGGTTGATAAAAGTTTATGATGCCAACTTTCTTATTTTCTATAGTTGGATTTACTTTATGTTAGTGTTAAGTGACATTCTGCTACCGTCTCGGAAATTGATTATGGATTAAATTATGTGGGATACCAGTGGTTTCTCCTTTTGTGTTTTTTTACTTGAAGATGGATGGATCTTTCATCCAAAAGTGGGGTTACAAGAATTTTTTGATTTTCCGTAGAGTGGATGAAATTCAATTATGTGCTTGCCATCCATTACAATTTACAAGATTTATATTCTGGAAATTTTTTTACGTCATATGCACTCTATAATGCATATGATAATGTCTCGTAGGACATGAAAGAAGTTTGTTACCAGAAATTCTTTAAATCTTCTTGTCGGTTGTTTAGAATAAGATCTGGACTTATTTTTGCCCCAATATATTCTTTCACACTTATTTAAAGGAACATCTTAATGACGGTTTGCGCTGTTGTGATGATCATATATATATATATATATATATATATATATATATATATATCGGTTTGCGCTGTTGTGATGATCATATATATATATATATATATATATATATATATCTGTTTCTCATTTCTTTCCTTCTGTAACAGGCTATCTCTAGTCCCGTTTTATCGGCTGTTGGTGAGCGTTACTACAAAGTTACAGCCGAGGCCCTACGAGTATGCGGGGAGCTTGTTTCTGTTGTCCGCCCAAACGTTGAGGTCTGGTTATTCACTTTTTCTTAGTTCTTGTGATATCACGTCGCTGCTTCTTAAATGTGACAGACTCGTTCTCTGTTTAGGGGCATGGTTTTGATTTCAAACCATATGTTCATCCAATTTATAATGCAATAATGGCACGTTTGACAAACCAAGATCAAGATCAGGTTAGTTTCATGACTGGGTCTAACAGTTCTGGACATTAGAAAGTTGGTCCAGTGCATTTTGTTTACTGACAGTCTTTTTGCAGGAGGTTAAAGAATGTGCTATTTCTTGCATGGGGCTTGTTGTTTCAACATTTGGTGATAATCTTAAAGCAGAATTACCTGCATGCCTACCTGTTCTTGTTGATCGGATGGGAAATGAGATAACGCGACTCACTGCTGTAAAGGTTATTTTTGTGCCTCTTACCTCAAGTATCAATTAGATTATACTATGCCAGGGTTTTAGATTACTGTACCATACTGTTGAAATGTGAGCCCGCTTTTACATTTACCAGACATACACAATAAAAAAGGGGTAACATATCTGGCATAAGCTTCAAAAGTGGTGTTATATTTGTTATATATGTTGTAATGGCTTCTCTGTTTTAATCTTTAAAGTAGCTGTCTGCTGATGTAATATGGCAAGAAGCTTACTTTTGTTTGTTTTGATTATTATCGTAATATATTCTATTTCACTTGTTTTTACATTTTGCAAGAATTTGTACTTGTGCAAAGAGTAAGATCGCATTCTTGAGATAATCTTCTCAGCCTCAGAAAAACCCTGGTCTATTTTTGACCTGACAAATTTTAGTTATATATATATATTTTGATTGAGTTTTAAGCAAGGCATAGGATGATGAATTGTTTGCAATAATTTCCTTTGAATTGATGTTTATTACTTGTGGCCCTTGGACTTCAGTATTTCTATTTGTTTTTCCTGCCTCCAGGCTCCATGTCAGTGGTAGTGGTCGGGTTTTATTCCATATTATCCTTAGTTATCGGAGGCTAAATATTGTAATACCTTTATCTGTTGTGTTTCCTGATGTAGGCTTGACATAAAGAAACTGGTAACAGCATACTAATGATCCAGCAAAATCTTAGTAATGTTTGCTACATATTAGCAATGTTGCACAACTTTTACCTTATAATAAATGGGTTTTCAAACAGATTAAACTCTTGAAAGAGTATTGTTGTGTGCTGTTGATTAGTTGCAACTAAAATAAATTTTTTACATGATTTTATTAGAACTAAAGTTTAGATGTTTGGTTTCTTTTCAGGCCTTTGCTGTAATTGCTGCTTCTCCGCTGCACCTGGACCTGTCATGTGTCCTTGAGCACGTCATTGCTGAGCTAACCGCATTCTTGAGGAAGGTATAGCAGCTAGCAGTTGATTTTTTTTTGTTACCTCTTTCTTTGTTATCTCCTTATATTGTAAAGTGGTTGATCTGGTTTGTTTTTTCGATCATAGGCTAATCGAGCATTGAGACAGGCAACACTTGGGACTTTGAATACACTAATTGTTGCCTATGGTGATAAAATCGGTTCAGCTGCCTATGAAGTTATCATTGTGGAACTTTCAACTTTGATAAGGTTTTCCTTAATCAAGTGCTCTTTTTGAAACTTAAGTATATAGTATTGGCTTGTGTTGCACTTGGTGAATATTTTACATCTATAGGTTGCTCATGTTAGTCTTATTAGTGTTTCAAGTTTCTTGGCGTCCTAAATTCTATTCTGATCTCAAATTTCAATTTTGCATTTTAGTGACTCTGACTTGCATATGGCTGCTCTCGCCTTGGAGCTCTGCTCTACCTTAATGTCTGACAGAAAGTCAACACCGAATGTTGGTTTAACGGTCAGGAATAAAGTTCTTCCACAAGCCCTAACTTTAGTAAGAAGCTCGTTGCTCCAGGGACAAGCCCTCTCGGTAGAACCTCACTTACATACATTAATAGTTAGGACTTGGAAGCATTTGTTCTCTTTTTTTTTCATGCTAACTTTGTCTACCTGTACTTTAGGCTCTGCAAAGCTTTTTTGCTGCGCTGGTATACTCTGCAAATACTAGCTTTGATGATCTCCTAGACTCACTTCTATCAACTGCTAAACCGTCTTCCAAGTCCGGTGGTGGTGTAGCAAAACAGGCTCTATTTTCTATTGCACAATGTGTGGCTGTTCTTTGCCTTGCTGCAGGTGATCAGAAGTGTTCATCTACGGTGAAAATGCTTACAGCCATGTTGAAAGCTGATAGTGCTACAAATTCAGTAAGTGTTGGAACTTCTTATTCATAAGTAGTTTGTTAGAGATGATAAAGTTAGGCGTTGTTATATGCATGATATTTTATGAGTTAAAATTTTATTTTTTTTCACCGACTTCCTGAACATTCTCAGCCACTTGACAAAATATTAGTATTTCTTTAGACTTTATGTTGATTGGGTATATTTAACAAGATATGATATATTACTTTTATCTTATTTCTGTTGATTTTTAAATTGTAGCATCTCTAAACCTCAATCCCACAGTACTTGTGTGCTTATTACTTTACTCATCTATCTAATTTCAGGGAAAGCAACACCTTTCGTTGCTATGTTTGGGGGAAATCGGTCGCAGGAAAGATTTGAGTTCACATTCACATATTGAAAATATTGTTATCGAATCTTTCCAATCTCCCTTTGAAGAGATAAAATCTGCAGCTTCCTATGCACTTGGAAACATTGCTGTTGGTAATCTTTCAAGGTATCTGCCCTTTATATTGGACCAGATTGATAATCAGCAGAAGAAACAATATTTGCTTCTTCATTCCCTGAAAGAGGTACTGTCCCTGACCTTTTAATGTTTTCATTGCAGTGAAGTCCTGGTCTTAAAAATTGTTGCCTTATGTTGGAACTTTCAATTGTAGGTGATAGTCAGGCAATCTGTCGATAAAGCAGATTTTCAGGATTCCAGTGTTGAGAAAATACTTAATCTGCTGTTCAACCACTGTGAAAGTGAGGAAGAAGGCGTACGCAATGTTGTAGCAGAGTGCTTAGGGAAAATCGCTCTTATTAAACCAGCAAAACTTGTTCCTGCACTTAAGGTATCATTTAGAAGGATGAATTTGTTTTATGGTTTTCTTGTCATATCTGTTCGCGAAATAATTTTTCCCAAAATGAGAACCTTATAGCTAATGCTTATACAAATTTTGTAGGGGAGATTAACTAGTCCAGCAGCTTTTACTAGAGCAACAGTAGTTATCGCTGTAAAATACTCCATAGTTGAACGCCCAGAGAAGATTGACGAGATTATGTATCCAGAGATTTCTTCTTTCTTGATGCTTATCAAAGATCAGGATCGGGTGAGAACTCTTCTTACTAAACTGTTCTGCTGTCACTTTGTTAATCTGTCAATTGCATTTGCTAGATGCCACTGTTGGTTTAAGATTTGAAAATCATCTTTCTCGATTTTGGTTTTATATTATTCCATTTTCATTAACATTTTTCCTGTGGGTTTCTAATGTGCAGCATGTTAGGCGTGCAGCTGTTCTGGCCTTGAGTACAGCTGCTCATAATAAGCCAAACCTTGTCAAGGGCCTTCTTCCAGAGTTGCTACCTCTTCTTTATGATCAAACAATGATTAAGGTGATCTATTTCTTAATTATTGACAATTTTACTTGACAATTTTACTTCTTTATGGTGTAGTATATATATTCAGATTTGGAAATGTTGCGAGCAGGATAAACCTAATGCAAAGATTTAAAGCTTATGTGTTTTTAGTTTTAGATATCAAATATGAATATGTATATTTATATTTATGTATGAGGCTTATTAATTTTTCCACATTTGGCATGCAGAAAGAGCTGATAAGAACAGTTGACCTTGGTCCTTTCAAGCACACGGTGGATGATGGCCTTGAGTTGAGGAAAGCGGCTTTTGAATGTGTAGACACATTGTTGGACGGGTGTCTTCATCAAATGAACCCTTCGTCTTTTATAGTTCCATATCTTAGGTCTGGTCTTGATGGTGAGTTAGTAACTGAAAACCAAAGTTGTGATTATGTGTCACTCCTACCATTTTTATAATTACATTGCAACAATAATGGCTAGGAACTTAATATTTTTTCCGCTTTAAATCCAGATCATTATGATGTTAAAATGCCTTGCCACCTTATCCTATCAAAACTTGCAGACAAGTGTCCTTCAGCGGTACTTGCAGGTGAGTGCATCAAATGATTTTTAATTGTATACATGCTATTTTTCGATATGCCATTCCAACATTTTACTTTTCAGTGTTAGACTCGTTGGTGGATCCTCTCCAGAAAACTATTAATTTTAGGCCAAAACAAGATGCTGTAAAGCAGGAAGTTGATCGTAACGAGGACATGATAAGGAGTGCTCTCAGGGCAATTGCGTCCCTCAACCGCATTAGGTAGAGTGGAGTACATTCATTTATATTTGCCCAAGTATACAAGTCTTTCTTTCTCATGATTCCAAGGGTGCTTTATATTTGAAAACTTTATTTACTAGTAAATTAAGAATGATTTTGTTCGGTTCTAACTAAAATAGGAATGAAATCAAGTACTCTCTATAACATATATGGCTTATGTTATTTTTTATCTCTCACCGGAAACATTATTAAATGATATTTATGTGCTAGTTTGTGCATTTTATGCTGTATTGCATCTTGTAAGTCGCAATAATAATGCTTCACATAAACCTTGGACTCTACTGACTCTACAGTATACAGATAAGTTGTATATAGACTTATTTTGGATTGGATTCATTGCAGTGGAGGAGATTGCAGTCATAAATTTAAGAATCTCATGAGTGAGATATCAAAATCTCCAACTCTTTGGGAGAAGTTTTGTTCTATCCGTAACGAATGAAGAGATTGCCCATCCCATTCACCGAAAGCTGAAGGTTGCACCGAGGTCCTGGATTATGTACGTTTCATTCTTCAACGGTAGAAGTAAAAAAGAACAGAAGTAAAAACGTTAATGGGACCAGCCCCAACGAGGGGAGAACAAGGTGATGCTTAGAGAAGGGGATATATGTGATCATTTTTGTATATGGTTTTAAATGTTTGCTCTCTCTTTCTGGGTACATTTGGCTATTTCCGTCTTCTGTTGTAACAAGTGTTAATTTGGATTTTGATTCTGATTTGGAATTTTACATGTTTAATTAGTTTCATGTCTGCCCGTGTTTGTTTGTTGTATAAACTTCGAATGTGAGAATCTGGAGAATGATTAAACAAAAGTAATAGAAAAGCGTTATGGCTACGTGTTAGTAATTGGGCCTTATTTAGATTGATGTTATCTATAATTATATAGAAAATTCATTTCAGAAAAGGTTTTTTGTGGTTAGTTATTTCTTTTTATTTCAAGTTGTGCAGGATTTTGTATAGGACTCTAGTTAAGTCGTAATGTGTACACATGGGAATTTAGTTATTTACCCATAGCGACATACATTGGAATTTTATTGAAGTAAAACATGAAAAATAATAAAATTCAAAGTAACCCGTCTCCATTTGAGCTACAAATTATTACAAATAACAATTACATTCATATAAGTTACATGCGCACAAAATTGTTTATTTTTTAAAAACATATTCCTCGGTCGATTTGGTTCATTTCATATATAACTATGAACCTAAAGAGGTATTTGTTATATTGTCGTTACTTGGTCATATATGATTACCACATAAATATATTTAGTGACATAAATTGCAAGAAACATGATCTCAATCATGCATATTTTCAATTAATTTTTTAACATTTTAGAGAGATCAATTTTTATTCTTTTATCTCGCATCACTTAGTTTTTCGGATTTATATATATACCTTATAGATCTATGTTTATATTTATATTTGACTTTTCATGTTTGTGTTAAATTACATAAAATTGGAATTGTTTAAACTTTGTTAAATTACATTTTCAAATAAATACATGGAAGTGAGCATAAAAATAATTAATGAATCTCAATATTTTGTCATGAATTTTGTTACAGATTGTTTATATTTTAACATGACATAAGCTCGCAACTGATACCATATAATTGAACCAAACTATAGTTAAATTAGAACTTCTGACAATCATAACGTCATACGTACCAATCACATAAAAGAAGATTGAAAAAATCATTTATCTTAGTAAGTTTTACAACTTGTTGGCATGTCAAAAAATAAGCTAAACAAAATAATAATATAATTCATCATATTTCAATTCATACTAGCATATATATTACCAAAGATCATTTGGATGATACTCACACACCGTTTCTTTTTTCTTTTTTGAATTTACTTTCTTAGAACATCTTCAACGGTATTTTTAAAACTGTTAGTTAAAATAATTTAGAATAATGATTATTTAAAAATTTATTAGACCTGTAAAGTTATTTACTATGGTGGAATTGACTATAATGATTGGCTATATTTAAAAAATAATATGTTATTATTTCAGGTTGTTATAAATAGAATGTATTATTTGAACATGATAATAGATTATGTGTAATTTGACTATAGAGGTTCAACAAATAAAGTCAATATAGAGAGATTGTCTAGTTTTTTAGTTAAGAGAAATGCACCATTGGAGCAAATCATTTTTTACATAATATCTAAAATGTATATTTAAGGTGTGTTTGACACATTTTTAGCTAAAGGTTCATCCTCGTTGGAGATACTCTTACGGGCTCCTTAAAGCATCTCCAACCACATTAGTTAAAATTGTTAGACAAATCATGGTCATGTAAAATTTTGTTGAACCTGTAAGGATATGTACTCCAATGATATTAGTTATAACAATTAGGTATATTAAAAAATGGTATTTTATTCATATTTTTCAAATTCTCATAAACATATTTTAAATGATAAAATAAATTTATTAAATATTTAATCTAATAAAAGTGTAAATAAAATATAAATTTAATGAAAATATGTTGAATATAATTACAATTTATTAAGTATTAAAACTTAAAATATATAACACATTTAAATATGACAAATAAATAATTGATAAATTTTGTTATATATTATAAAATATATAGTAAAATTGTATTTTATGATATTGGATTTATTAGATTTTTATATATATATGCAATTGTATGTCAAAATAATAATAAATTTGGTTAATAAGAATATAATATTTTTATACTTAATACTGTATTATATAAGCTTAAAATATAAAATAAAATATATAGTCCATATATATTAGATATAATATAAATATAAGTATGTATGCATGTATAGTCATAAGTTTTATATAAATATTAAAGATATGGGTAGTTTAGTCTTTTTAATGTATTATAAATACCACTACACCATATTGTCACATGTGCTTTTTATCATACACAGAATATGTAAGTGTGCTAAATAAATATTTTATTTAACTTTAAAAATAGTTACTTGAATTTCAAAAAAAAATAGATAGTGTTATGGATCAAAAACTAAAGTATAATAATTGCCGTATTTATTACTAGGGAACGTGAGCTTCGAGACTCGATTTGACTGCTCTTGTGTTTCGTTACTCGATCTGCCTTAACAAGATGCCTACGTACCTTGCTTATTGTCAAGGATCCAGTCAAAAAACGTAGTTCTGGTTTGTGGGGTGAGACCCCTTATATAGATGTTGGGAGTCCTTAAATTGGACTTGGGTTAGGAGACTTGGTTGTCTAGTTTCAGAATTAGAATGGATTTTGGAGTCCTAAGTGGTAGGAAACTGATTCTTTATCCTTTTAGGTCCCTTGGAGGCTAATCTACTGAGATTTTCGTCCTTATCAGGACTCTTCTTAACATCTGATTTTTCCCTTATTAATTAATTACGAAATTAATTAATATTCAGGGTTTTGGGCCTTCTTTGTTCCATCAGGCCTGATCTGGTCCATCAGGCCTGATCAATGTGTTAACTTTTTTGGTCTGAATGTCATACATCTTCTTATTGGGCCTTGTAGCCCAAATCATGTGTAATTAATGCAATATTTAATTACGTAATCAGGATTTATTTCTTCCCTATCATTTGCCCCCCAACTTTTGGGAAACCGTAAAAGATTTCACAAAAGTTAAGTTCACTCGTTCCCTTATAGGGTATCGTTTGGTATAAAGTGTGGAGCGACCTACACATTTACAACGATTTGCCTTGTACGCGGCTTCAGGGTTGTTTTAAAAACTTCCCTATTATTTTAGTACCTTCTTCCCTCTTTTTAGGAATTTTCTGGTATTTTTTAGGAATCTTCCCTTAATTTCTGGGACTTTTTCTTAATTTCTGGAACTTTCTGAATCTTCTGCAATTTTTCAGAAACGTTTTCCAATTTTCATCCCTTTTTCGACCAGGATCCTAGTCGAAAATTCGACATGGATCCTAGTCGATTTTTGGGCCAGCTTTTTAATCCTGGTCGAAGAATATCGACTAGGTTCCATGACTTGGGTTTCGACCAGGATCCTAGTCGAACCTTCGACCTGGATTTTGGTCGAAATTTCGGTCCTTGTTTGATTCCTGTTCGTGATGTTTCAACTAGGAATCACGACCAGGGTTTCGACCTGGATCCTAGTCGAACCCATGACCTGGATCTTGGTCGAAGTTTTGGTCCCTTTTTGACTCATGTTCTTAATGTTTTGACTAGGAATCATGACCAGGGTTTCGATCTGGATCCTAGTCGAACTCACGACCTGGATCTTGGTCGAAGTTTTGGTCCCTTTTTTACTCCTTCTCGAAAAATTTCGAGCTTAATCCACGACCAGGATTTCGACCTGAATCCTGGTCTTTTTGATAGGTGCTTTTCTGGCTTTTGTTCGAAAGAATTCGAACTGGATCCACGACTTCAACTTCGACCTCCATCCTGGTCTTTTTAACGCATATTTTTCGGGCGCCTGTTCGAATGCTTTTCTGGCTTTTGTTCGAAAGAATTCGAACTGGATCCACGACTTCAACTTCGACCTCCATCCTGGTCTTTTTAACGCGCATTTTTCGGGCGCCTGTTCGAAAGAATTCGAACAGGATTCACGACCTCAAATTCGACCTCAATCCTGATATATGGTCTTTATTGGGCTTTTCCTAATCTAACTTGGATTGGGCCTTTTATTGGGATTATTTTTCCAAATCCTATTTGGACTTGGGCCTCGTTTGGGCCTTCACTTTTCCAAATCCTTCTGGATTTGGGCCTCGTTTGGGCCTTCATTTTTCCAAATCCTTTTTGGATTTGGGCCTCGTTTTGGGCCTTTATTTCTCTAAGTCCTGTTTGGATTTGAGATGTGCCTTAAGAATTATTGAAGATACGTTGGAAGGTTCCAGAACTTAATAACTCCAAAGATATTAATAACTCCAAAGATATTCTAGAACATTCCAGAATTTGGGCATTTCCTTTAGGCCTTTAGCTTAATGGGCTTTTTTGCCCTTTCATCTTCCCTTTTCCTCCTATATAAAGGAGTGACTAGGGTCACTCATTTCTCACTTTCTCTTTTCTTCCTTTAAAGATCTCAGAGAAATAACTGTAGGTCGGAGTTTTTGAGCCCCAAAGCCTTCTTTTAGCAAGCCAGCCCCCTTTTGCAGCATTACTTCAGGTAAATACCTTTCCCTCTTCTTTTCTTTTGCTCGTTTTTGCATAGTTTGTGTTTAAAATTGTCTTCTATTACACCCTTTTTCAAATGGCTGATAAGAGAATGACCCGTTTGGCCAAGATGAACGTGGCCAAAAAGTCTAATAAGTTCCACATTCGATCAAGGTACACTTCCTTGATTGATTTGATAAACACTCGAGGGGATGAGTACCCGTCTGACGCGCATCTGGAAGCGCATGATCACATCAGTATCTTTCGGGATCCAAAGGAGCTGGATAAGTTGAGTACTTATTTCAAGATCAAGGAACCCTTCAAGCTGGTTCTTGCGGGTCCGGCCGACAGGGCCTGTTAATGAAAGAAAGACGCTCTATGCGTCTACAGGGACACTCTAAGGGCAGGTATCAGACTCCCCTTTCATCCTTTTAACTGTTTTACACATAGTAAACCTTCAGGTTTTGTGCATGCCAAGTTCTCGGGACTTCAAAACCATCCATAGTCTCAAACTTGTAGGTTCCTCTACCCTGAATACTTTTAACCTTGTATGGCCCTTCCCAATTCGGGGTAAGTTTTCCTTTTTGTCCTACACCAGAAGCTTCCACCTTCCTCAAAACTAAGTCACCTTGCTTAAAAAACCTTTCCTTAACCCTTCAGTTATAATAGAATGAAGCCTTTTTCTGATATTCCACTATCTTCGCATGTGCCTCATCTCGTACTTCGTCGATTAGATCCAGGGCTAACCTTTGCCCTTCCTCATTTTCCTCAGCATTGAAAGCTTGTATCCTGGGGGGAGAATGTAATATCTCTACAGGAAGAACTGCTTCTGCCCCATATGCTAACATGAAGGGAGTTGCTCCAGTCGTGACTCTACAGGTAGTCCTATAGGCCCATAGTATTGGGAGTATTTCATCCACCCAATTATTCCTCGACTTCTCGATCCTCTTCTTTAGTCCATCCAGGATTATCCGATTCGCCACTTCCGCTTGCCCATTGGCTTGCGGGTGAGTCACAGAGGTGAATCGTAATTCAATTTCATTCTCCTCACAATACTTCTTGAATTCCTCATTGTTGAACTGTGTTCCATTGTCAGTGACCAGGATTCGGGGAATTCCATACCGACACATGATATTTTCCCACAGGAATTGTGCAACCTGCTTAGTTGTGATTTTGGCCAAGGGTTTGGCTTCAATCCACTTAGTAAAATAATCAACCGCTATAATCAGGAACTTCCTTTGTGTCGTGGCCATGGGGAAAGGCCCAAGTATATCCATTCCCCACATAGCAAAGGGGATAGGTGAGTTGATGGAGGTCAGCATCTCGGGAGGTTGTCTAACGACAGGTGCATGCTTCTGACAGCGGTCACACTTCTTCACATACACTTTGGCATCAGCCATCATTTCTGGCCAATAGAAGCCTAAACAAGTTATCTTATGAGCTAGTGCTCTGCCTCCCAAGTGTTGTCCACGGATACCTTCATGTACTTCTTCAAGAGCCAAGCGTGCCTCATCGGGCCTGAGACATCTTAAATAAGGAACCACATAAGATCTTTTATAAAAAATCCCATCTACCAGGGAGTATCTTAATGCTCGAACAGCCAACTTCCGTGCTTCAGTAGCATCATTAGGCAACCAATCGGTTTGAATATGAGTCTTAATGGGATCTATCCATGACGTCCCCAGACCTGTAGGAGCTACAAGCTTAACATCAATGTTCCGTGTCTTCAGAACGCGGAAGTATACACTTCCTGAACTTTTCTCTATCTCGGATGAAGCAAACTTTGATAAGGCATCTGCCTTAGCATTTTCCTCCCTTGGAATGTGCTCAACATGGCATTCATCGAATTGGGTCATTACAGCCCTTACTAGGCGGACATATTTAGCCATCGTATCATCCATTTCCTCAAACTCTCCCTTAACCTGGGATATAACCAACTTCGAGTCTCCACAGACCTTCAAGTTCTTGAATCTCAGTGTCACTGCTAGGCCGAGGCCGGCTATCAGAGCTTCATATTCTGCCTCATTGTTTGTGGTCGGGAAGTCTAACTTCATGGCATACTCAATCAAGAACCCATCAGGGATTTGTAAAACCAAACCTGCTCCACTTGAATTTGTTTTTGATGATCCATCAAAATAGAGCACCTAATATTCTTTCTCTTTATCCTCCTGTTCTTTGTCCCCCTTATCAACTTCCTTGTCTTGAGGTATGGTATCTTCCTGCCCCCCGACTTCTTGGTTGGGTATAGTACATTCCACCACGAAGTCAGCTAACGCCTAGGCTTTTATTGCCGTTCGTGGTTTACACTTGACGTTGAATTCTCCCAGCTCTATTTCCCACTTGATCAACCTCCCACTAGCCTTGGGACTGTGAATTATATTTCTCAGGGATTGATTTGTTAGTACCTCAATTTTATGAGCCTGGAAGTAAGGACGCAGCTTTCTCGAAGCCATTACCAAGGCTAAAGCAAACTTCTCAATAGTTGAATAATTCAACTCAGCTCCATGCAGAATTTTACTGACATAGTATACGGGTTTGTAAATTTTCAGTTCCTCCTTAACCAATACAGCGCTCAAGGCACTCTCTGAAATGGCCAAATATAAGTATAAAACTTCATTCAAAGTTGACTTGGCCAGCAATAGGGCCTGAGCCATATATTTCTTTAACTCCTCGAATGCCTTCTGGCTTTCCTCACTCCATACAAAATCTTTAACCTTCTTTAAGGACTTGAAGAACGACAAGCACTTATCCCCTGACTTGGAGATGAATCTTCCCAGCGCAGCAACCCTTCCTGTGAGCTTCTGAACATTTTTGATAGTTTTTGGTGGTTTTATGTCCAGGATTGCCTTTATTTTATTGGGATTGGCCTCGATTCCTCTCTTGGAGACCATAAATCCCAAAAACTTTCCAGACCCTACTCTGAAAGCACACTTCGTAGGATTTAACATCATCTTATGGTATCTCAGGACCTCAAAAGCTTCCCTCAAATGGGTTATATGGTCATTCTTTACTAGACTCTTGACTAACATGTCATCAACATAGACTTCCATAGTCTTTCCAATAAGATCCTTAAAAATTTTATTTACCAAACTTTGATAGGTGGTTCCTGCATTCTTGAGACCAAATGTCATAACAAGATAACAATAAATACCAAAGTCAGTGATGAATGATACCTTTAGAATGTCGTCCTTGTGCATCTTGATCTGATTGTATCCACTAAATCCATCCATGAAGCTCAACATCTCATGCCCAGCAGTGGCATCTATCAAAGTATCTATCCTTGGTAATGGCAAACAGTCCTTAGGACAGGCATCATTTAGATCAGTGAAGTCCACACACATCCTCCATTTTCCATTGGCCTTCTTCACCATTACAGGGTTTGCTAACTATTCCGGAAATTGTATCTCCTCAATGAAACCAGCCTCTAAGAGCTTCTCTACTTCCTGTTTTATAGCTTCTTGCCTCTCTGGAGCAAAACTTCTTTTTTTTTGCTTCACCGTCTTCTGACTCGGATCCACATTCAGCTTGTGAGTAATTAGTTTCGGGTCTATACCTGGCATATCAGTTGCCGACAAACACATCACTATTTTCTTGCAAAAATTTCACTAACTTCCCTCTAAGAGGCTCCTCTAGTGTGGCTCGAACGAAAGTAACTTTTTCAGGATCCTTAGGAGCTAAAGGAATTGAAACCAAGTCTTCAGCTGGCTTCCCTCTTTTCTCATCATTCTCTCGAATATCCAGATCTTCAATAAGCAGAACCTGCCCCCGAACTCCATCTACCCTCAGTAAGGCCACAAAGCAACTTCTAGCCATTTTTTGATCTCCTCTTTCTTCTCCAATTCCATTCCGGGTGGGAAACTTCATAACTGAATGGTAGGAAGAAGGGACTGCCTTGAAGGCATATATCCCTGTTCTTCCCATGATAGCGTTATAAGTTGAACTAGCTTTTACCACCAAAAAGTCTAACATCTGTGTTGCTTGCCTTGGTTCCTGTCCTATGGTTGTTGGCAACTTGATTATCCCTTCCACGGGGCACTCCACTCCCGCAAATCCATATATCGGCATGTCGGTTGGGGTCAATTGGGAGTCATTATATCCCATCCTTAAAAAGGTGTCATGGAGCAAGATATCCACTGAAGCACTATTATCCACAAGGACCCTCTTCACCGGGCTGCTCCCTATTATCGGGGTTATGACCAGCGGGTCGTCATGGGGAAATTTCACACCCTTCAGATCAGAATCATCGAAAGCCATTGTTACTTCTGTCCTGGCCCTCTTCGGGGCTTCCCCAACAATATGCATAACTTCTCGGGTATACGCTTTCCTGGAGTTCTTGGATAATCTAACAGCAGTTGGTCCTCAAAAAATTGTGTTTATCACAGGCCCTCGGGGTCGCGGTCCTCCAAAGATTGCATTTATCACCGGTCCCCTAGGTTGGGGATTTCTCCCCTGATCATCTTGATCTTTTCTTCGATCATCAAAGTTCTCTCTCACGTTATTGCTCCTATCTCCTCCATCTCCAGTGTACTTGTTCAATCTTCCTTTTCTAGTGAGGAATTCAATTTCGTCTTTCAGTTGTCTACACTCATCATTGTCATGACCAACATCCTTGTGAAATCTACAATACTTGCTCTTATCTATCTTGGTAGGATCAGCCTTCAAGGGCTTAGGCCAACGAATATCTCGATCTTTCTCGATTTCTATCAAAATTTGGCTCCTTGGAGCATTCAGCTTAGCATACTCAGTGAATTTTTGTCCAAGTCCTCCCCTCTTTGGAGTTGAGTCGTTGCTTTCAGTTCTAGGATACTTGTCCTTAGCGATATACTTCAGATCAGTTTTCCGCTTCTTGCCTCCAGCGGGATCGTTGGTCACTACGGTCTTCCTTATGCTCTCTTCCACCTTGTTGTACTTCCCGGCCCTATCTTGGAGCAGTAACATGCTCTCAGGGGGCGCTTGGCCAAGGACATCTTGAAGAACTCATCCCTAGTTCCATGTAGTAGTGCTATCATGGCTACCTTGTCATCAAGGTCCGGGACTTTTAAAGCTTCCTTCGTGAAACGATTCAGGTAGTCTCTCAAGGATTCCTTCGCTCCCTGCACAATGCTCATGAGGGATGCTGAACTTTTCTCATGCACTCTCCCACTGATGAACTACTTAATAAAAGCCTGACTTAATTCTCTGAAGGATCCAATAGAGTTCGGGGGCAAACGACTATACCATCTTGAGCCATACCCAACAGGGTTTGAGGAAAGGCCTGACACTTAATAGTGTCATTCACGGGCTGCAGCAATAGTGCATTAGAGAATGTCCTGACATGATTGACGGGATCTCCAGTGCCATCAAAAGCTTTGATAGTGGGCATCTTGAACTTCCTTGAGATATGGGCATTCATTATCTCTTCAGTGAATGGTGGGGTAGGATCATCAGGATTTCCAAGGGGAAGAAGATTGCTTGGATCAGCCCTTGGGACAACAGTCCTTCTCTGTATTGGACCATCTAGGTCTGTGATAGGGGGAGGATTCCTCCCTCTTGGAGGTAGTGGGGGTCTGGTGTTCTGGTGCGCCTCCAAGTCGCGCTTCAGCCTTTGAATCTCAGCCTCGTGAGCCCTGATCCTTTCCTGCACTTTTTGGAAATTTGTCCCTTGGGTGCTTCTAGGACGTTGGCGACCATCAGCCATCGGCTCTTTGCCAGCACGCCTCCTTTTTGGGGCCACTTCATCATCCGAAGATTCGGAGTCTCTCTCAGTGTAAGGACCAGAAAATTCCTGATCCTCAGGATAGGAGCTAAACCTTGTAAATAGGGGGGTGATCGCCCTCGTGCTTCACTCTGTCCAGCATGTCCACTTCCTCCAACCTAGGGGTAAAGGGGCATCCCATATGGGGGGTTAATAGTCACAATAGTTGAATACTCATACCCAATGGGTCAAGAATTCACAGGTGTATGTAGTTGTTGAAGTTGGGGATTCGTACCTTGAGTAGCCGAGGGAATCGTCCCTTGTGGCTGAGGTTCAGTTGCCCCTATATGGGTTTCTCCTTGGGTGGCTGCATAAGTTGAATGAGGAGGTACCTCCACGGTTGATGAAATCACTTGGGTTGTCCCCGCTGGTGTTCCTCCTTCAAGGGCTCTAATTGTTCTTTGTGTTCTCGCCATGGTTGTTGTTGTGCTTTCCCACAGACGGCGTCAAATGTTATGTGTAATATCCCGTATTTTCAGAATTATTATTATTATTATTTGAATATGTTTATGTGATTTTCTGATTTAGAAAGAATAAAATGGTGGATATTTTATTCCTATTTGACGAGTTTTTGTTATTAAATGGTAATGTGCTAATTGTTGAGTGTTATATCGATCCTTGTTAATTTCTAAAAATATTTGCTTAAATGTATTATTTTCAAAAGTTATTTGAAAGCCGATTTTATTGATATCGGTAAATTGAGTTCGTTTAGTAATATTAGGGATTGAATGGATATTTTGTCTGCTATGTGTTATATGTAATATTAATTGTGTGGGACTCAGTTGTGATTAAGGATTATTTGTATTATTAATTACTGAGTCGTATCATTTTATTTTTGTCTTTAAAAGTGATTTTATT
This sequence comes from Apium graveolens, assembly GCF_009905375.1. Taxonomy (NCBI): domain Eukaryota; kingdom Viridiplantae; phylum Streptophyta; class Magnoliopsida; order Apiales; family Apiaceae; genus Apium; species Apium graveolens. The sequence continues at coordinate 276,403,229 of NC_133652.1, read as the reverse complement.
GAAAATCTAATTTCATAAATATTTAAATTATCTTTAAAAAATATTTTTATGACTTTATAATTACAATAATTATTTTTGGGATTTTATAAAATTTAGAAATCAATATTTCATCAATTATTTAGCCCTGTATGATTTTCTGATTGCATTTATTTGTAAAATCCGTATTTAATTCCAAAATTCTTCAAAAATTATGAAACTCATATTTATCTAAGTTTGAAATATTCTGAGAATTTTAAAATTATTTTGGGAATTTTAAGGATTAATTTTACCCGTGCGTTGAATCATTTAATTGATAAAAGCGGGTATAAATTGCGTTTCAAAAATTATTTTAAAAATTCGAAATTTATGTTTTTATAAACTTCGGGATATTTGTAACATTTTAAGACTATTTTCGTGATTTTCTGAATTTGTTTCAAGTGCAGCTCGGTTCGTTAAATTGTGTAATGCGGGTATAGCGAGCGAGTCAAAAATGCTTTAAAAATTATGAAAATTTTATTTTATTAGTTTTTAATTATTCTGAGAATTTTAGAATTTGTTTGGTAATTTTTCTGATTTTATTTACTGGCGCGTTTATTCGATAAGTTGAGAAATGCGGGGCAAAACAAAATTTTCAGATATAAATAAGAATATGTTGATGTGCTCTGTTAAAAAAAAAAAACGCGCAAAACCCCAACCCCCTGGCTACCCACGTACCCCCACCCCCTATCTGCGTGTCAACCGCCCCCCCCAATTTCTTTACCTAGCCTCCTTCTCTTCTGTCTCTCTGTCTCTCTCCATGTTTATATACTTTTAATTTTCAAAAATTCGTATCTTGCAAACCGTATATCCAAATTTCAATTGGTATATATATAAACGATCAGCGCTTCGATACCTACGCATAGATATATATATATATTGCAAGGTTTTGAGAAGAAAATTTGCGGGGCATATTTCCGTTATATTTCCGTTTTAATTTCTTTTCGGGACATAGAAAAGGAGTTTGAAGGCGTTGATTACTCCACATGGCATCTCAGCGTGTATATATCTATCGCTATTAATTTCGGATTTTTCTGGAGATATTTTCCGGACCTCAGATTTTCTCTTCGGGGTGATCAGAATTTATTTTGGGTAACGATTCCGAAATTCCGCCTTCGTACTTTTGTATATTATAGCATGTTAGTGTTTATATATTTATTTCATAATTTTTAGAAATTGTTGGAGAAGTCACTTTTGGTCTGAGTTTTGGTTCAGGTGGTCGTGTTATTCATTTCTGGAGTGTTTATACGCGTAAATATAAATTATTGTGTTGATTTTTGTTGGTTGTGTCGATATGATATCGACTGGCAGTCCGAGAAATAGAGGAGGTGCTGTCCGATTTCCAAGAAAATATTATTTTAAATTATTTTCCAGGCTCGATAATTCTTATAAAATTATTTTCGGGTGTTCGAGCCCTATTATTTAGTTATAAAATGATTCAGAGACCTGTTTTAATTCCGAAAAATGTTCAAAAATTCATATTAAATAAACCGTTCGTCCGTTTAATACGAAACGAACGCGTACAGACTCAGAAAAATATTCTGCTTTCATTAAAAATACTTTCGAGACCCAAATCCTTTTGTTTCGAAAGGTCGTTTGTTTTACGAATCATTCCAAGTCGATTATTGATCGATAAATCATATTTTTGACCCAATTTCAGTTTTAAACGTATCGAGTCGAACCTTTTGACGAACTGAGTCATATGTGATATGAATTATGTGATACGTGGATTATGTGCTTACGTGCTATGTGAATTATGTGCATACGTGGGTCAAGATTCCTGTGTTTGGTTGATATAATTATGTGTGGGCTATCGTATGGGTAGACAATAGGATTTTGACGCGCAGTTCGTCGAGTGATTATCGTTTAAACAATTAAAGTTCTATATTTTAATTATAGATGCGGATCTTTCGAGTTGATCAGGACAAGACATTGGATAAAGAATGAGATGAAATGGTATTGGGTATCTGGCTTCTAGCAATCGCAGGAGCAGCATATCAGTAAAATGTTGAAAATAAAGATGGTGATATTTTGAGACAGAATGTCAAAATAGATGCGATTTTGCGAGTGTGACTAACTGCTAAAAACCCAAAGGCAGGTACCCCTGACTTCACTTATCGTTCAAGTGATGTTTATTTCAAATCATATTATGCAAGTATCCCTATCATCACTTATTGTTCAAGTGATATTTATTTTGAATCTTATCATGCAAGTACTGTTTTTCCTATTCTCAGTTCGTAATAGATAAATGTTTTACATATCGCTGAATTAAATAATTCTGTTTATGCAAATGCTCATCTACTATTCTATATTCAGAATATGCAAGTGTTGTTACTTATCCAATTACTGGATTTACAAATGTTTTGGATTTTGAGGAAGATGATTTGGTTTTGCAAGTATTCCTGACTTTCTTTTAAAATACTGCAAGTATTCCTGACTTTCTTTTAAAATACTGCAAGTATTTTTGATTTTTCTTTTAAATACTACAAGTATTCTTGATTTTTCTTTTAAATACTGCAAGTATTCCTGATTTTCCTTTTAAAATAATGTAATTATTTCTTCGTTCCTATTCTAAGTTCAGAATAGTTAAATGTTTTACATTTCGCTGCAATTACTCTGATTATGCATATTCGTTTATTCTTGTTCCTATAATTTGATTGCTTACATGAGCAAATACCCATTCTTCCGGATTATTTTCGAACCCTGAATTGGGATGTTTTGAATTCAAAATGATTTGACATCAAAATACTCCATGGGCTGGATAATGATGATGTTTTGGGGATTAAGTGTGTCTTAATCCTGAGGACCGGGATGACTGGTGCCTCGAGATGGACCGTAGTGCCTGGATATCCGACCGGATCTATATATTGAGATATAGATCTGCATTATATTCTGACTGATCAGCAGAATATAGATGTGAACTAGTGTTCAGTCTAATTTGTTGTTGATCGCCATTAACGGCATTCTCTCTCGAAAATTTTATGATTATGGATTAATGCTATTCTTTCTTAGCATTAAGTTTCGGGAAATTACAGTGTTTATAAATGATTTCGAAGTTCAGATTGTTGCTGTAGCATTAGTTGCTCAGTGATAATTAGAATCTTGAATGAATTGGGATCTTCTTAATTATTCAACCCGTCCTTATCAGGCTGGTTTAGCAGGCTAAGTCTACGGAAACTTAGTCGATAATGATGGATACTGAATAGTTAGGAATTTCTTGAACGTTGTTTTATGGATAGTTGATGCATTCGTTGCTTAGATATGAAAGTGTTACCAGAAGCTATTTTGAAAACACGCAATACTGAAGCTCTTACAAAAATGTCATTATTTCCTATGTGATTTATAGTAATACAAATCAAATTGATTTTTAAGTTGTTGAAGTATATCCTCTAAATGATTTCGTATTTCGCTCTTCAAAATATTTCAGAAATTGCTTTTACTTTAATGATACTTGCTGAGCATTTCTTTCGTTCATACTTGCCTGTTTTCAAATTTAACCTCCAGTGAGGATTAGTTTCGCTGTTTAGCTGTGTAATTCGAGGAAGCAAAGAAGAAGCTCTTGGAAGGTGGTTGATCCAGGGTTTGCGGGCTAGTGTAAGTTTTATTGTGTAAAGTTGTTTATATTATATTATATTATAATTGTGTTATTTTTGGGCCTAGTATACTTCTTTTCGAAGTTATACTAGGGGGTTTAGCTTTGAGTTTGGAAAATTTTGAATAGAGTTTCAAAAGAAAGTGAAAAATTTATTGGTGGAATTTGGATATCTTGTTTCTAGAACTGTAACCTTAAAAGATCTTGGAGTAGTTTGGGGTCATTTATGATAAATATCTTCCACTGGCATTTAATTATTAATTAAACAGGTTGATTTAGATTGAGGTTTCATAGTGACGACCAAATCCTCTGACCCCGGATTTGGGGGCGTTACATTATGGATCAAAAACTAAAGTTTAATAATTGTTGTATTTATTACTAGGGAACGTGAGTTTCGAGGCTCGATTTGACTGATCTTGTGTTTCGTGACTCGATCTGCCTTAACAAGATGCCTACGTACCTTGCTGATTGCCAATGATCAAGTCAAAAAACGTAGTTCTGATTTGTGGGGTGAGGCCCCTTATATAGATGTTGGGAGTCCTTAAATTGGACTAGGATTAGGAGACTTGGTTGTCTAGTTTCAGAATTAGAATGGACTTTGGAGTCCTAAGTGATAGGAAACTGATTCCTTATCCTTTTAGGTCCCTTGGAGGCTAATCTACTGAAATTTTCGTCCTTATCGGGACTCTTCTTAACAACTGATTTTTTTCTTATTAATTAATTATGAAATTAATTAATATTTAGGGTTTTGGGTCTTCTTTGTTCCATCAGGCCTGATCTGGTCCATCACGCCTGATCAATATGTTAACATTTTTGGTCTGAATGTCATATATCTTCTTATTGGGCCTTGTAGCCCATATCATGTGTAATTAATGCAATATTTAATTATGTAATCATGATTTATTTATTTCCTATCAGATAGTTACTTGAATATTTGTACAGTTAATTTTAAAGAATTGAATTCCACATATAAAGTTAGGCATAGTACATAAATGAATTATTATTTTTATTTATTAATCATCTTTAGTTTGAAAATATATCTCATATATTTTTAACATATTTTTTATTATAAAAATAACTAAAATGTACGTATAAAATTTTTTTAAAAAAAATATTGAAATTAGAATCTCTTATATATAAATAATCTATATTGGTATTACATATTTAGATAAGTTCGAATTATAATGAGTCAATTCATTTTAGTTTATTTCGAATTTGAAATCAAAACTTGGCCCATTATTCAAAAAATACTCAAAAAATATCGTCACATTCTACATTTAGTAAATTTAAATTAAAAACTCTGTGAGAATATCTTACCAATAATATGATTTTTTTAATATATTATGTTAATATAAATTAGTGTGTTTGAGGTCTTTATAAGATCAAGTCAATTGATTATTTGTATTAAAATTACCAACTTCACTGGTAGCGCATTATTGTTTTTGGGATTTGTCCCGATTTTAAAAATATTCGAAATTTGATATGAGATCTCACAAGATTTGTTAAAACTATGAAGATATATTAAATCGGTTTATTTTTCATTTTTTATTTTAAAAAATTAGCTTTTTCAAAAGAATTTTTTTAGATAAGCAATATTAATCGATCAAGATAATATTTTACAAATATTTTTAATTATTTTTAATATTTTGAATTATTCAAATAAAAGTTATATCTATACTATATTGTAGCATTTGATTCAATGCATTTTATACCATTTTAAGAAAATATATATTGTTCAATAATTTGAAGGAATTATCCAGTTCAATTGATATGTATAAAAATTTATCGAATTGAAAAATATTTAATTTTACGAGAATAGTATACAATGTTATCAAATTATTGTATGAAGAAGTATTAGAGTTGTAATGAAAGAAATTTAAAAGAGGTTTAAATAATGATATAATTACATATTTTCCTTCGAATTCTTAAAAAAATCATGAATATCAATAATAAGTCTTTACAATATATAATTTATTTTTATGTTACAACCATGAATAATACTCGGTTGCGTAAAAAATAAATATGGATTGTTTGTTAGTGATAATGTGAATACTGTGACGACTGAGAATTTTGCGACGTAATTAAGTCAATAAAGTATGTGTTATGTGATGTGATTATAATTATATGACAAAGTGTTGATTAATTGTCTTCTCTGTATATTAGAATATAGGAGCGTAGATAAAAACGTTCCAATTTAAAGAGTCAGCTTAGGAGTTAAGCTGTGTCGTCGGGCCGTCAGGTAGAACGGAACCCGTCCTAATAAGGAATTAAAGAATATAAAATGTGAATCATGTGTGACTGAATGAAATGAATGTTTAAATAAAGTATTTCGTCCTAAGTGACGTGTTGATTGATAATGATAATGAGAAGCGTAATCGAAACGCTAAGCGTCGGGCCGTCAGGCTGAACGTGACCAGGTACGCGTAAAAAGGATAAAAGATTAAAGAGGGATAAATTCTATGATCAGACCTGAGTCGTTATGTGATTATATATGTGAGATTGTTGTCTATATGCATGACTATGTGTTCTGTGACAATTTTTATGAATTTAAAAGGGATTATGTGATTTAAATAATGGTTTAATTAACCTTCGCGCATTTTTATAAAATCATCTGAGCAAGATAAAAACATGGGATTTGTTCTGATATCTTCTTAGTAGTCCCAGAGACTTTTTAAAAATGATGAGTGAATTTATTTGGTGGCCTTTGCATTTTAAATTGATTTTATGTGGAAAATGTTATTATTAGAGCGAGCTTGCGAAATTCATATAAAATCAACCGTCTGCTCAAAAATCTATTATGAGTAATGGTTAAAAAGCTAATTTCGAGATCTACGTGTTAAAATCGTCATTTGCAATAATTTTCGAATTTCCGAGAAAGAAATATTTTATATCTAATTTTTGTTGTATTTGAGTAAAAAGAAAAGGGACAATGAGCATAAAAAGGAATTAGTGAATTACAAGATTGCCCTTGCTTTGGTAGTATATAAATCCATTTGCCCCCCCCCCCTTTTTTCTTTTTCCGCCTGTGCACCCCATTTCCCTTTCTTTCTTTTTCTTTCTTTCCTTCACTCTCTCTCTCTCGAACACTCACTCTCACTCTCTCTCTCGGCTCTCTCCATCTCTCATCTTTCTCACTTGCATGCAACCCTCAAAACTTACTCAAACTCAAAGATATTGCTACCTTTAGTCTTTATCTTCGGTATACTTCTCGATTCTCATTTGCATGTAAGTGTTTGTAAGAGTTTTGTTGATTAATCACTATGGTGGTGTTCAAGGAAAATGATTTCTTGAAACATAACTATAAGAGTGATTTCAAGAGATTTTTGGGGTCGTACACTCGAGAGGAGACCCGTTATGGGCTCTCTCAAGTTCGACCACCACCGGCTATGGTCCAAAGGAGAGCCGGTGGAGTTTCTATGATATGATAATTTGATTTTTAAGCTTTGCATGTTATGGTTTCTTGAAAGCTTGAAAAAGGATTTTTGTTTCTTTTGTTGAAACTCGAATGTGTGATTGATAAAATGGTTGCATTGATTGTTTTAGGAAGTAAATGGATGTGTGTAAGTGATTGTTGTTTAGAAAATCAAAAATTAAGGTTTGCATGTGAGTTTTAATTCGGCTTTATGATAATTAGAAAGAGGAATTGGATTTGATGAGTTGATCTTAGTAAACACTAAGCTTATATAGCCTACAAAGTGATTGCATGTTAGTTTTAAAGAAGATCAAGTTGTGCATGTCAATGTTTAGTCCTTGAGTTGTGAATTTGATTCTTGCCGAATGGAAAATAAGCTTAAAAGGGGTTAATTTGATGATTAAGTGGATGCATGTTGATTGAATGAGTTAATTAAAGTTAGAATCACTAGGTGATGCATGGTTTGGTGTTTAAATGAATGGAATGATCTAGTAAAGGATTAAAACAAGTGGGAAATATGAGATATAACCTTGCATGTCAAAATTGACTCTTGCATGTTTGAATTATGAAAAAACCCGAATGGGTCTTAGGAGTAAAAAGGAGGAATTAAGTTGGTTCTTGTCAAATATCTTAGTGGCTAGTGAGAACTTGATTGCATGATAAAGATTGGATGGTTTTTATGTTCGAATTTTGATGATTAAAAGGAGGTGTTGATTTTGATTCTTAATGTGATTATGATTCGGATCTTTGATTAAAAACGGATGAAGTTTAGGTGCGTAAATGACTCTTGTGATTTGCATTAGTTGTGCTTGATTATATGAGATCAAAATTGAATATATATGGTTGTGTTTTGTATGTATGGTTCAAATTAAGGAATAAAAGAAAAAGGAAATTAAATCGTTTGTTATTAAGAGCTATAAGTGATAGCTATGGTCGTAAAAGAGTTATATTAGTGTGATTTGAGAAATAGCTAAGGTTAAGCAAGTACGCTTTGATTGTTAAGTATATAAGGATATAAAAGTTGCAAGAAAGGGTTATGCTATATGCTATGTGCTATGCGCTTATGTGTATAAGCTATAATCGTATACTCGAGTCAAAGATATAATCGAGTTATCGTATTGAGTGATCGTTCCGGGAACGAGAGTTGAGAATCTGATTAAGGTTTTGGCTTTATTGTAGATTCGGAGTGTGAGGGCATTCAAGCTAGGAAAGGAAAGGATATACTAGGTGGCAGTAGTTCAACCTCCAGGCAAGTAACTCTGATTACTTGTGTAAATGGTTATAAAGAGAATGTTGTTCATGCCATGTAGAGTATTGAACTGTTTAATTATGAAACCCTGATATTGATACCCTGCCTTTGTTCTTGATAAACAGTTATTGATAAGCTTAATGATTCAACCCTTTTATAATCTGTTCTTTCTGTTCAAGTTATTTATTAAGCCATGGATTATATTGAACCCTCTGATTATCCTTGTTAACCATGTTTAATGATACCCTGTTTTCCTGATCACCCCATTGATCCCTAAACAGATGTTGATCCTTCTAACTTAAGTGCCTTGTTATCCTTGATACAAAATCCTTATGAATTGTTCCTTGTTTATCTTTGAATTACTCCCTAAACTTTGTTTCCTTAAAATCTGACTTAAGAATGAGTTTCGACTTGAAAGAGTCCGAATGATTTCATATTCTTGGTAATGATAAAATGAGTTTTAGAAAACCTATCTGTTTTTCCAACTCAAGGTTTTCCAAATGAATTCCTGATGGATTGGATTGGGACGTAAGAGGCTAGTGGGACTAGTCCAGTCATGATAAGAGGCTAGCGGGGCTAGTCCAACTTAAGGCTGAAATTATGCGATTGGTACCTTAAAGACCGGAATGGAGGTCGGTACGGGTTGATCACCCGTATATAATGAAATGGAAAGATAAAGTGATCCAATCAAGGGTTCTAAATGATTATTTAAAAAGGGAACTGAAACTTTCTGTTCAGTAAATTGATTCTTGAAAATGAAAATGGTTTATATTGTTTTGAAAAGAGTTGATTATGTCAATGTGAAGCTTAAAGCTCGAGAACCCTGATTCTTGAATTTGTTGATCATATGATTGATTCCATATATTGAAATACTGTTGCTTTCCTCTATTGAAAGATCTATTCTGATCCTTTAATGATTTGTGATGAATGTCGGCTTTCGTCCTGCTTTGAGCCTTGTTCCTTGAAAGCCCCACATTATCCTTCAAAACCTTTCCTTAACCCAAAAGCTGGAAATCTGCCACCTTGATCGAATAAAATAGAATGCCCTGAGTTTGGTAAAGCATATTGTGAATTGATATTGTAAAACTGCTATATAGTTACTTGCTGAGTTTTATACTCATATGTTTGTTTTAATCTAACCATGGCAGTTAAGAAAGAAGATGGCCAGGCTTAGGCGCACTGCTCGTAAGAACGTACCTGGTGGTCCCTACCGTGTTGAGGGCTTTCGGTTGCCAGAGCAGGTAGTGGTAATTATGAGTGAGCTCGCGCCTAGAAGGAAATGTTTAAAGATACAATGGGTTATCTGTTGGTTCCCAGCCGGAATCGATATTGTTTATTTAATAATATTTTGGGTTTGTAAGTTATATTTTATGATTGGTAGTTGTAATCTTGTCTCATACTTTATCATGTTGATCCTGTTAGTAGTTAATCGGGGTTTATGCTTATTTAATCACTAGATTAGAGGTGTGTGAGTCCTCTTTTTAAATAATTATAGATGCATGTTATTTAAGTAATCAATTGTCTCACTAAATCTTAATAATGATTATACATGTACATAAATCAGATATTTAACATAAAAATAATTGAAACCGTCGTAATTTACTAAGAAATGTAACATACGATAATTTACACGTTGACACATACATACAACTTAATCTTACTTTGTTAACAGTAGTGTAAATAAAAAACTAACATTTTTCCATATACAGATGTTAAATTTCAAAAACTAACATTTTTCATTAAAATCAACTTTTATATTAACAGATGTGTAAATTTTACATTATTGTATATTATAGTTGCAAGTCATTCTAACTTCAATTATGAATTTTTATCTTTTTAAATTGAGTAAGTTAATTGTAAGTTAGTAGTGAACTCAATAATAATATAGACCGGTACATATAGTTTATTTAATAAAATTTAAATTTTTTTGTCAACTCTGTATTCAACATATATGTTAATTTTTAGTTTTTTCTATGTAAACATACCGACGACATTCTACAGATTAAGTTTAATCGTTTTATTTTAAACGTACACTAACTACCCTCTTTATATTGACTCATTAAATACAAATTACACAACACAAAGAAGAATATATATATATATATTATTTAATGAGCTATATTAGAAACGTTGTGTAATTTAATAATGTCTTGTATGAAAATAATACAAATTGATAAATAATCAACTTGTATTTGATATACGTTAGATATTGTACAATATTTATAAATAAAAAAAACTAAGAACATTATAGTTGCATGATGCATAAAAAAATTCTTAAAAATGACCCGTACCTCGCACGGGTTATTATGCTAGTATATATATATATATATATATCAACTATATATTTTAGCTAACAGGTGCACAGAGTTGGAATTGGAGATGCTCTTAGAGTGGTAAAAAAATATTGACAGTTTTAAGAGTCTATGATATCATACTTAGTAAACCTTTTTTTTTTAATTTTGCTGATGAACCGAAAGTCTTGAATATTCCCGTATGCATGTAACTATCATTATTGAAAGTGCTTGTCTTGAAAAATTGCACATTAGTTGTATTTTCTATCCTTAGTTCATTTTCCGGTATCACATTGTTAATATTTTCACGAATTTGCACATTATTTGGACATATTTACACAAGATCAAACTAGACATATTCATTTCATTTTAAAAGAGATATTCAAATGTAACTACCCATACTAATACATATTTTAATTGACCATCATATAAAGAAAATGAATAACAAAAAATGACTGCATTAGTTAAAAATCAAATATCAACGACTTCATCTTTCTTTAAATGCTTTTTCATCATATTTTTTTTGTTATATATGTCAACTAGCATAATAACCCGTGCGAGGCACGGGTCAGTTTCTAGAGTTTTTTTTATACAGCACACAATTATAATATCTTTAGAGCAATTCCAACAATATCCTTATATAGGCTCTTGAGTCAAATTTTGAAGAAATGGAGATAAAATTTATCTCCAACAAGCTTCATGCCCCCTCTGTAACATTCAAAGTTTCGAATATTTCCTCACTTTTATGAGTAAATATCTCATCAACTATTATTACTAGCATAATAACCCGTGCGAGGCACGGGTCATTTTCTAGAGTTTTTTTATACACCATCCAATTATAATGTTTTTAGAGCAATTCCAACAATATCATTATATAGGCTCTTGAGTCAAATTTTGAAGAAATGGAGATAAAATTTCTCTCCAACAAGCTTAATGTCCCCCTCTATAACATTAAAAGTTTCGAATGTTTCCTCACTTTTAGGAGTGAATATCCCATCAACTATTATTATATTATATTTTTCTTACCCGTTATTTTATATTTAATGAATGAATATAAACAGGGTAGTAAGTGTACGTTTTAAACGAAACGATTAAACTTAATCTGTAGAATGCCGTTAGTATGTTTACAAATAGAAAGTTAAAAATTAACATACATGTTGAATACAGAGTTGACCAAAATCTTGAATTTTATTTAAATAAACTATATGTATTGTTCTATATTATTACTGAGTTCACTACTAACTTACAATTGACATACTCAATTTAAAAAGATAAAAAATGCATAATTGAAGTCAGAATGCCTTGCAATCATAATATACCATAATATAAAATTTACATTATTGTTAATATTAAAGTTGATTTTAATGAAAAATATTAGTTTTTGAAATTCAACGTATGTATGTATCATGTATGTATGGGAAAATGTTAGTTTTTTATTTACACTACTGTTAAGAAAGTAAGATTAAGTTATATGTATGTGTGTGTCAACATGTAAATTATTGTATGTTATATATCTTCGTAAATTATGATGGTTTCAATTATTTATATGCTAAATATCTGATTTATGTACATGTATAATCATTATTAACATCTAGTGAGATAATTGATTACTTAAGTAACATGCATTTATAATTATTCAAAAATTAAAATTATGTAATAAATAAATTGCTATTATTTATATATGATATTCACATTATCACTGACAAACAATCCATATCTATTTTTTATGCAACCGGGTATCAATCATAGTTGTAACATAAAAATGAATTATATATTTTTAAGATTTATTATTGATATTCATGATTTTTTTTCAAGAATTCGAAAGAAAAATTGTAATTATATCGTTATTTAAACCGTTTTTAAGTTTATTTCATTATGACTCTAATATTTCTTCATATAATAATTTGATAACATTTTATACTATTCTCATAAAATTAAAAATTTTCAGTTCGATAAAGTTTTATAAATATCAGTTGAACTGGTTAATTTCTTCAAATTATTGAACAATATATGTTTTTTCCTTAAATAATATAAAATGCATTGAATCAAATGCTACAATATAGTATAAATATAACTTTTATTTGAATAATTCAAAATATTGAAATAATTCAAAATATTTGTACAATATTATCTTGATCAATGAATATTGTTGATCTAAAAGAATTCATTTTTGTAAGCTAGTTTTTTAAAGTGAAAAATGAAAAATAAATCGATTTAGTATATCATTGTAGTTTTAACAAATCTCGTGAGATCTCATTTCAAATTTCAAATATTCTTAAAATCGGGACAAATCCCAAAAATAATAATACGTTAATAGTGAAGTTAGTAATTTTAATATATATAATCAATTGATTTGATCCTATAAAGACCTCAAACACATTAATTTATATTAACACAAGATATTAAAAAAATTCACATTATTGGTAAGCGCCGAGCTTGTAATTTAAATTTACAAAACGTAGAATGTGACAATGTTTTTCTTCGGCCGGGTCATGTAGTCAAATTTCGAGTATTTTTTGAACAATGGACCAAGTTCTAAAATGCATTGACTCATTATAATTCGAGCTTATCTAAATATGTAATACCAAATATAAATTATTTATATATAAGCGATTCTATTTTCAATATTTTTTTAAAAAATTATATATGTACATTTTAATTACTTTTTATAATAAAAATTATGTTAAAAATATATGAGATATACTTTCAAACTAAAAAATGATTAATAAATAAGATAATAATCCATTTTTGTACTATGCCTAATTTTATATCTAGAATTCAATTCTTTAAGATTAACTGTACAAATATTCAACTAACTATTTTTTTTCTTCATAATTCAAGTAAGTATCTTTAAAGTTAAATAAAATATTCATTTAGCACACTTACATATTATGTGTATGATAAAAAACATATGTGAGAATATGGTGTAGTGGTAAGATATTGTATAGTTAAATGAAATAACCTGAGTTCGATTCCCACGAACTATATTTTTTATATAAATATTAAAAATAGGGGTAATTTAGTCTTTTTAATAAGACTTTTTAATCTCATGAAATTATACCCTTGTTGGGCTATTTTATATATATATATATATATATAGAAGAGATTTGTACCAGTTTCACCGGCCTTCCAACGAGTGTTAAACTACAACTCATCCATTGTTTTGCCAGAGTATTCGATTGAAACATTCGAGTACATTGTGCAAACAAATTTAAAGCCATTAACGATGAAGTTTGCTACAATAAATGAAGCAAAATTTAATGTGTAAACTCTAGTGTTTCGATTTAGTACAACATGATCAATTCATCTTCTTAACACTACTATGAAAATCTCCCAGTTCCACAATATCTCACGTGGAAGCTCTCTCACGTGGGTTTGCCGAAGTTCTGTAATTTTATAACCCTGGAACATCCAATACATTTAAGTAAATCAATTGTAGTAATCCAATATACTATTCGAATAACTGCCTCATTTATTTTGTACAAAAGACTAATCATTGTAAGTGCACAATTATACACTTGGAAGTGAGCAAATCATCTAGAGTCACAGACTACGACGTGTTTAGGTTTGTAAATTAAATGAATCATGAAAATTGTTTATACCCCTACATTAATGCCAATGTAATACTTATTTCACACCTCATGCATTTACTAAACCTACTAATTGTTCCATAATTCATATTTAGATCTATATAACTCATTATCATATACCGATTAATATACATGCATACATATATATATATGTAAATGCAAGTACATATATGATAATATTTTAGTTAATGATCTAAATTTTCTAGTATGAAATAAATACATGCAATACATACATACATGTATACATATATACGTAGAGTCAAATTTTATGAAGACCACGTTTTTGTTGGAGACGACGGAGGCCACTTATATTTTGTAATTAAAAGCTTGCATAAAAACATGGTAAAATGTATTATTTTGTGAATTATGTTATACAAAGATTATTATTTTATTCCAAATCTTGAATATCATACATGTACTGCATGTAAAATATTACAAAATATTTTATTCTACGAAACATGTTTAGTTTGTAGAGCATTTGTTCAAATTGCAGAACATACACATTATACTTATTAAACTTAAATGATCTTCACAATTTTAATGAATTAGTGATATTCGTAAAATATACGTATGTACATACGTGTATGATATATATGTGTGTATATATATGCATCACATATACGTACATCATACACACATAAATATATTTGCATAATAATGTAAATATGATGCAAGTATTTTGAACAAATCAATAACTTATTCACATTTAGTATGATCTTGCGTTGCTCGAGCAAAAAAGCTAGTATATTTATGGGGTGTATTTAATCAGGATTTTGAAAATCTAGATATATAAAATTTGGATTTTAAATAATTTATTAAAATTTGAAGGTATTAAATTTGAATTATAATTAATCTTTTAAAATATTGAGATATTCAATCAAGATTTTAAAAAATATTTCAAAATGTAGTGATATTCAATCAAGATTTAAAACAAACCTTTGAAATTCCTTGTTTTAAAAAATTCATGATTTTTTTTAATTCTATACAATGATAGATTTTGATATATTTACTAGTTTCTTTTCTTATTTCTTCAAATGAGGAGTGCCAAATATCAAAAAATTGTTCCAAAATGACACATAATGTGATTTTATTCCCATGATTCATATATATCTACACGAGGGCTCCATATCATTCAGGCAGGAATAACCAATAATATGCCGATAACTAAGTATTTTAGAACGCTTTTTAAACCCCTACCATTTCTCTTTTAAAATTCGGCCATTGTGTTCCAAGAATAAAAAGAAAAGGAATAAATGTTTTTTTTTCTATCTCAATATTTCTAAAAGGGGGATTTTTTTTGAAACAAATATAGAATTGATTTCTTCCCAAATTATTGTTTTCCTTTCCTTCTTAAAATATCACTCGAGGACAATAGATAAAATTAAATTTTCTATTTATTTATTTATTTTCCTAAATCAGCAAAACTTTGCAAAGACCTTAGGGGATTTGAGACCAAATATATGTAACTTTGTCTAAAATTAAAATATAGAACAATATTTGAAAAACTCGTATTGTTACTTTCGGTTACAAAATTTTTAAATTTAAATTATATACACCCTTTTAATGTTAAAACGGAGCGCTCTTTGTTAGTTTAGCTCTTACAAATATATTAGTATATAACACGATACAAACTTATTTTTATCATTATATATTATATATTGTTATCGTAATATGTTATTGGTGGGATTCAAATTTTATGCATCTTAAATAATAATTTTCAAGATTATATATAACCATTCTCATCAATTTGACATGACGTCTCCAGATTACGTGACTAGAATATCAATAACTAAAATTTCAATATTTCGTCTTTTATATTATCGTGTAAATTAAGAAGCGCAAAAAAAGGAATAAACCTATCAATTGCAAAATCCTCATTTATTACATTTGAGTTATAAAAAGTTATAAATAATCAAAAAAATAAATTAAAATAGTAATATCACAATGTACTATTTTTAGTATATAAAGATTGACCAAATTATCTCATTTTCAGAGTTAAATTGTCCAAAATATTTAAAAGCGTGAAATAATGCCTAAAATATCCGTTATATACGTATTATGGACATGCGTATTTACATTTTAAAAAAATTACACATAACACGTATATTGATATTTTTCTTTTTCAACAGGTGCACATTGAAGAAATGTGCATTCAAGAAAAGGCAAAATTGAATATGCGTTTGGTTAATGCGTGTTTTGTATAATTTTTTGAAAAATTGAATTTGTATTTTCTTAATATATTCAGTAATTATTTTAGTAAGTATTTTGAATAAAACATTCATGACTTTAGATTTTTTGGATAATTCATCACCAAAAAGTAGTTATTTTGATAAAAAAAATACCCTTCTTCTATACATGTATCTTAAAAATCAAAATACAATAAGAATATCCAGTACATGTAAAATTATTATGACATTAAAATTATTATATTTTTAAAAATATAAATATTATTTTGAGAATATGCTAATAGACAAAATAAATTTTAAAATTTAAATTATCAAATAAAAATAAAAAATAATTAAAAGTATGGGTTAAATAAATTTCATATACATATTCTCGCTCACCGACCTCCGTAATCCGTTAAAACCAAAACCCCCCTCTCTCTTTCGCGTCTCGCTAGGGTTTCGAAACAAATTAATCACTCAAATTGATGCAAAATTGTTATTAAATTCGAGTGAATCAATCTGTGACGTGAATTGTTGTTTAATTTCATAAAATCGTAGAGAATATCATGGAAGGAGACGGCGATGAAGTGAGTGTACAAGAACTCTTCTCCAATCTCTCTAATTACAAACAACAGCTTCAACAGGTATATTCTCTATTCAATTCAATTCTATTCATGTATGTTTTGAAGATTCAATTTTTGATTGTTTTTCGATTCGTGATGTTTTCGTAATGTTGTTATTATCGCGTATTTTTGGATTTATTTGATTGGGAATTGGGTGAATGAATAATTATTAGTGTTTGAAATATTGAAAATTACGATGATGAAGCGTCTGTATGAGTTCGTAATTTTTAGTATATTTGAGGATCGAGATTGTTTGGTTAGCGATGGACTTCGTTTGATATTGAGGTCAAATGTGAAAATAAAAGTACAATTGAAAAAATTGAGTATATGGTACATTTTGTTCATATATTTTTTATACAACAGTACAGTATAAGGAATCTACTTCTGCTCTAGCAGTGAGTTATATAGCACTGTCCTTAAGTAATACGGACAGTAAATTCTATAGCTTTTCCTAAATAGAAGCTTTGTGTCATTTAATCGAAGCAGTAGAAGTTCTAATGTTTACGTATGTACTTTATTTGCCAATCTCTTTCTATCATCTCTACTATTATTCCCTTTTATTATTTCTTCATGTTCTCATTTTCCCTGAGAAAATCCCTAAAACTTACTGAGTAAAATTCTTGTAGTAGACGAAACAAATCCTTTTTTATATACTCTACTGTAGTCTAGAATATTCATATTAAACTATTTAACATAATACTTTATAATTTACAGTGAACTCCCCTCAAGTAACAACATAAAATAATTAAAAATCAACATTTTAATTCCTTGCTCTGCATTAATTATCCTATGGACTAATTTCAATCATGGTTGTCACGGCATTAAGTCGAGGCAAGTCGATGGACCTCCGGTTAGTCGACTAGTCGTGGACTAGTCGTGGACTAGTCGACCAAAAAATATATAATTATAATTAAATATTTTTTATATATTATATAATTTAGGTTTCTAAATTACAAGTTTCTAACATCTACCAAAATATTGTATTTCAGGTCCTTGTATTTTATATCCAAAAATGAGGACTTGTTATAATTTACAAGTTACAACTTTGTTATTTATTATTACTAAAGGATAAAACTTAGTCTTCCTGATAAACAAGTGATGAAAAGCTTACAATTACATATATACATAATACATATATGTATATATACGTACAAATTTGTGTGTATTTACCTACATATAATATATGTATAGTTGTAAAATTATAGCATATTATACATATATGTATATGTATGTAACTTTATCTATACATATGAAAGAGGAAGAAGTAGGAGCTTACTGTGAATTAGGGTTGAAGAACTGGAAAGTGTAAAAGCTCAGAAAAGTATCTGTTAGGGCTGAATTATCTGTTAAACTGGATTTGAACTGAGTTTCACTGGGTTTTAAACGGGTTTGGGTCTTTAAAATAAACCAGTCAAGGACCCGGAACGACTAGTCGACCCGACTAGTCGCCCGGTCGACCAGTCAGTCGACTAGTCGCTCGAAATATCCATTTTTCTCCAGTTGACAAGTTCAGTCGACTTCTCAATCTCGACTACTCGACTAGTCGTCGACTAGTCGCGACTACTCGAGCGCCGTGACAATCATGATTTCAATCATCTTTATCACTGTTTTCAATGAAATTGCTATACATTGTAATTTGTAAAGGTAGTGTCATGCGATTTAGTGAAATGAATTATAAAGTGACCAAAACTTGTTCATGAGTTTATTTCAAGGATTAAAACGAGTAGTCAAGTACAAATCATGAATAATGAAGTTTATAATTCTTGCAAACCAATACAGCCTTCTCTGTGTCATCTTTTCTTTAATAGTAGTTGGTATGTCCATGTACATAATCGAGTGAATTATCACAATGTACTCGAGGTAAATTAAGTAGTCGGAATAACACATGGACTGTTCAACACATTTAAACTTGTCATTGCTAATTTGTGTAATCACTTCACAAAACACATATCTTACGGCTATGTTTTTCTAGAAGGATTATAATCTTTCTTACTATATATAATTTGAAATGTTTTTATCACATATTAATTTGTTGGGATCCAGTTAATAAGATTTTGTCATTTTCTTGTTCATTTTGGGAATTATATATGCTCCCTCCCAATAGGTATTATAGTGCCTCAGTGCATTAATCAAAGGCGAGCCTGATGCCTCGTGATTTTTGTAAGCTTACAGTTTTTGTAAGCCATATGCCAGATTTGGCGTCTTGAGTAGAACACCATAATAATTATGCCGGAGATTATAATCTCATAAACAAACATGGCCTTCGTAA
Organism: Apium graveolens; assembly: GCF_009905375.1. NCBI lineage: Eukaryota > Viridiplantae > Streptophyta > Magnoliopsida > Apiales > Apiaceae > Apium > Apium graveolens. Next base: position 276,384,023 of record NC_133652.1, on the reverse strand, counting down.
CGTATTTAATTTTTTTAAATACTGTGACGAATTTCAATACTGATGGTTGATAATGTGTTATCTAATGGATTTTTTGCATGTACTGTTCAACTCCTTCTGTTAATGTTTTGTATTTCTTAAGGAACTACAGGTCATTATATATGTTCTTTACCAAATTTTTATTTGTTTGACTGGTTTAGGTCAAGAGTCTCTTGGATGATGATCCTGGGAACTCTGAATATGAAGACATGGAAAAAGAGCTTGCAGAGGTGACTTTATTCATCTCAGTCCTATATTTTATTAGTTTACTATATCATTCGCGTAAACTACATGTTTTCTTTATATCTTCAGGTTATCAAAAATGTAAAAGATTAGTCTTTTAGATTTTTTTATAATGTTTTGTTTAATAATGTCGGAGAGTAGTCTTCTAATTTTTTTTGTAATGTTTTGTTTATTTTTTGGTTCACTGTACTCTTGTTTTAACAGTGTGCTGAAGTGTTCCTCACCAGAAGTTTGCTCTTTTATCACTTTCTTACAATTAATTTTTCTAGAAATAACAAAATAAATTTGTGTACATACTTTTTAAATTTTGTGTAAAAACATCGTGATCAAGTACAGAAGTCTTATGTTCTAGAAGTGTTTATAGGTTGTTTATAATCATCTATAGTTCAGCGTGATCTCTCTCTTTCTCTCTCTATATATGTATCCCTTTGTACTTTGCTGCCAATAATGTTTCTCGAGGCAATTAGCAAATCTCCAGTAAAGTTAAGGCTTTTCTTTGTTGATGAGCCTTTTGGATTATAAGGTGAGTTGTTATGGTAAAAAGTAGAATAATGATAAGTATAAATGTCTGAAGAATCTGTAGAAAAATAAAACATGAACATTAATCATGATGCACATCACTTGTATCCTGATTCTTGTGCAGGTTTGCTAAATGTTGTGAAGGCCAGTCTCCCATTGTGTCTTCAATGTCAAATGTTCACACTAAGTTTCTAAGTTCGACATCCACATCATTTAGCTTTTCAACCTGTAAACTTGTGAAATATATTGTCATCTTGGCTAATTGTTTAGAAATACAGGTGATTGCTTTGACAGAAGAACTCTTGGAATCTGCAAAGCAAAATGAGAAATCAGAATTGATTGCTGGGACAGGTTCTGGTATATCTCATAGTTCGCACCATCCTGAAGGAGTCCCTCCACATTATCCGGTAAACCTTTTCCTAACAAAAATGCAAAAATGCAGCTTTTACCTCTATGTATGTCGGAAGAATTTTTCTACAGTAGGTTGAATATTAAGTTTAACATAAAAGTGAAGTTTCATCATGGGAATGGATGGATTGCCACCGAGAATCAGGTGTACACAGTTTTTAATGGATTTTAATTTTTTAATTTAAAAAAGTTTCTAGAATCGTTAAAATGTTTAATATATTTGAATTTTTTATACAATTAAACAGTTCTCGAAAGAGGTTCATTTGCAGTTTTTTTCTAAATGGCGAAAATATTTTTTGCCTATTTGCTAGGTATGTTTTTTTTCTTCTGTTACTTTTAGGGAACAAATAAGAAGATAATAAAATAGAGACTGGTTACCATGATTCAATTTTGAAAGTGGCCAGCAGTACAAATAAAAAGTTTGAAATGAATTTCAAGTTTAGCCAACATGTTTTCGACTCCTTAAGAAACTGGACTTCCTCGGTCTCTTTTTGGTTATTTTTTATGTAGGGTAGTAGTTGACTAGTTGTGTTTTCTGTTCTTACCTTTGTTAGTAGTTGACTAGTTGTGTTTTATATTCTTACCTTGAATATTTGTTTATCAATTAGGATTCGGGTCTCATGTCTGATCAATCTGACAGACTTCCTATTGGCACTAAAGTTCAAGCGGTTTATAGCGAAGATGGGGAGTGGTAAACATTTTCTCTCTCTTTCAAGAAATTTCTCATTTAAAAGCAGTGTTAGTGTTTTTTATTTTCTTTTCTGTGTTTGATTAAGTTGATTGTTCAGGTATGATGCGACAATTGATGCATTTACACCAAACGGGTATCTGGTGTCATACGAGGGATGGGGCAACAAGGAAGAGGTATGTCCATAGAACATGTTTGAATTGAAAAGTTTCTCGTAGTAACTGCAACACTGGAAAACATGCTATTGTTTGTAGTAATCTTTAAGTATTTGCAGTGCGTTTGTCTGTAAGAAGTAAGAACTGTGTCTATCTGTAAAGTATACTAGCAGTGCATTTGTCTGTAAGAACTGTCTATCTGTAAAGTAATCGTCACTTGCTTGGTTATGTTAATGAATTGCTTCTTCAGAATGCTCTTCTGTAAATGTAGCCTTTCTGCGTAAAGGACTACACATAAACCATGTTGCACTTGAAAAATCTTAAGAATTTTTTGCGAAAAGAGCACATGAGCTGAAGCCTGAATTAATTCACTTACTCCGGAATTTGTAGTTTTAAGGTAAATTTTTTCAAAAAATCCTTGTCAGTGTTCACCATAACATAATTGTTAACGTCTCTTCAAGTAAAAAAGCATGTTTATTGTAGCGGTATAAAGATGGGACAAATAAATATTTTATCCAGTAGATATAAATTCTAGACTTGATTTCAGAGCTGTATATGATATGGCTCATTTATTAATTTGTGATCAACTTGTTTAGAGTTTATATATATTTTGTAGAGCTGTGTAAATATTTCATGATGCCAAACGTAAAAGGCTTGAATTTATATGTACACTATTATATACTAAATAAAATTTTATTGTACTTGTGAGTTGTCTTGAACTAGATTTTACTAATTTATATAAATATTTTAATATCAATATTATTTGTGTTAGTATTCAGTATGTACTTGTAATGTAGATAATTTTATGGATTGTTTCTTGTGTGTAAGTTGGACACGACTCTTATCCAGTGGGATGATATTACATTAGTAATCAACGTTGATTTATTTCATATTTCATTTTATTTTCTGTTTGTATAATTTGTCTCCTATCAGATTAAAATCTAAAAAGTGATCCAAAATCCTATCCGACTATGTTATCATATACCCTGTTCTACATGCTTACATCCTATGTTATTCTGTAATATTTATCGTCATGCACCAAATGTCCGTATAATTGTATTCTGCATGTGCAAAGATTTTAGTTTTTTATGTATATCTGTAAAAGTTACTTAGATGGTGGTGCACTGATGAATATTTTCCTTAAGGTGGATCCAGCAAATGTTAGGCCATTGCAAGAAGGGGCTGTGGATACTATTTTAGAAGCTGAGAAGGAAGCTGAGGCTACAAAACTTGCTCTTAAGCGGAAAATTGCGCAGGCTGCTTCTGCTGATACAGACTACCAGTCCCGCAGTTTACCAGCAAAGCTTCGTATTGAGCCCGAGGATTCTGAAGATGTGGTATGCTTGTTTTCGTACTTGACCTTGACATTTGGAGTTGCTAAGATGTCCCTTTCTTTACCTTTACCTGGTTATATGTTGTTTTTCTCTATGCTTTTACATTCTGTCTGTACTGAGTTTTGTTGAACAGCTATTAATTCTTGGTTGCAATTGTATTGCGGAATTCTAAAACTGAAATCATTGGCTATGGACTTCTATTTGGATTGTAACAACTGCTAGGTTTTTTAATAAACCAGATACTACAGAAACATAGTTTTAGGCTTTGCATGTTTACTCTGAATGAAACTCCAATATATTGTTACTTTATACTTTACTGATAAGGTGTTTTATTGTCAATAGAAAGCCGCCAAACGTAAGAAGATACATGCTTTCAAGTCTAAGATGCGGAAGGAGCAACTTGAGATGACACAGAATAAGAGGCAGAATGCATGGCAACAATTTCAAACTACCAAAGGCCGAGCTAAGAAGGTTTGTTTTAAAGCCAAATTTGTACATATGAAGTTCTGGTCATGAAAAATAAGTGATGACAAAACTTCGCATAATAGCTTGTCAACTTAGCTTCAACAGTATATTTTTGGACACTAATACTTGTTTAGGTTATAAAGTAATTGTTTAATACATTATGGATGGGAATCTAGTAGATAACAAGTGTTAAATTTATCTCGTACCAATTTAATTGGTAACCATCAAGGAGGTAAGAATAGATTAACACACACACACACACACACACACTAACACACACACACTAACACACACACACACACACTACGTTCAAATACAGCTTTTGTAACTAAAAACTCTACACCTGTAAAATTCACTAATAATGACATTGGATGCACTAAAGTGTAGGTAAAACTCATCACATACTTTGATAATTAAAAAATTAAAAATATTGTATGTGCATAACCCACTATTTGTGATACCAATAACCAATAATAACTGTTTATAACAATTTCCCCAAAACCTTTAGGTGGTAGGGGGTGACCTTACCTCATTTGAATCATATAATTTTCAACCACGGAGTGAACCACTCCAACATATTGTTAACCAAAAATGCTACACATTGCTAATCGGAAATGCTAGACCCCAAAAAAGATCTCATATTGTTTCCCAGATTTTTACCTGAAGCATCTCATTGGTTCATGTACTATTAAATGTAGAGCCCTCCCTGCATTCATATGGGTCCAACAAATCAAAGGATTGTCATGTGGCATTTGGGAATTTATATAGGATCCTTTTGGGACTAGGATTGCTTGTCGATAAGCAGATTTATTCGTTGACCTTTACTGAAGTAGAAACAATCTCATTTGTATTAATATAAGTTTGATCTATTTATCTTGACTAGTACCAGTGAAGCCACACATACTTGTGAAAGTCTGCAGCATTTCACTACCTATTTAAGTGTATATGTAATTTGTCCTTGGAAGTTTAAAATCAGAAGTCCACAAGTCTGTCATTTTTTTGCTCCATCATTATGGGCTCGTGTAATTTTTGAATTTTCCTCTTGTACTAGGCGAATACTTAGTATGAGCGTGCGTGTACTTTCACTCTCTCACTTGCACACACACAGATTACGTAGGGAGTATGTTTGTAGTCACAGGATTTGATCAAATAATTACGATTATGCCATTAAAATTATACCAAGTACTTGTACTCTGATATAATGATGTTACTTTGACCCTCTGATTGTACTAATCTCGCAATTATCCTGCCAGATTGGTTTCTTCTCCGGTCGCAAACGTGAGAGCATTTTTAAATCTCCGGAGGATCCTTTTGGAAAGGTTGGTGTAATTGGAAGTGGAAAAGGATTAACGGACTTCCAAAAAAGAGAAAAGCACTTGCATCTGAAAGGAGCTAATGCTGATGGCACAGATGAATAGATAGTCAAAGCCTGTTGAGAATTACCCAGAGTCTTCTTTTCTGTATGTTACTTCAAACTTGTATGCTGTTCGTCTAGCTTTAATGCAGAATCTGCTATGATTCATGACGGAAAAAGTAGGTTGTAAACTTAACATATATCTTGTGAACATAAGAAGTTGAATTTGGTTAACCGGTTTATGATATTTGTGAATTATTCTTGGTTCCTATCTTCGCTATTTTTATCACCATAATTTAGTCCAGTGGTTGCTACATGCTACATTACTATTGTCTCAGCTCTCTTGTTTTGATTAACTGGTAATTCACACCTTATGTGGTGCAAATATAGGTACAACACAATTCTGTTCAATTATCATTTATTCTAGAATAAGTTATTAATATTCTACAATTATATAGGTTTTGTGCAATATTCAGTAGAGTTTACTTGATATGTAATATTCAGATACATTCAACACAATTGAGGGCCGGATGAGTTGTGATGATTCGAGTGGTTTAGTAGTTCGAAATATTATGTTTATGTAGAAAATTCAGTAATTATTAATTAAATATATTACATATATGAGTAGCATTTCATGAAAACCCTCTTATAACTATGAAGAACCATTATTTAAAAATAAAAAATATAAATATTTTATTTTTCGTCATATATAATTATAAAATTTAATTATGAAGTTAAAAAGTGAAGTTACGCAAAATTTTTTATTTAAAAAATTATTGAAATTTAATAAAAAGTTTGAAGTGGTTCTCTATGAGAATTAAAATCACCTTATTCAAAATTAATTCGCTGTAGCCCGGAAGAGTTGACTCAGTTGGTTAAAGAGGGGATAACTATCCTCTTGGTCACAGGTTCGATTATGATTATGCCTCCTTAGTCTGAGCATTTCGCTTAAATGCGGTTTATCTTGGTTCACGTGGTTTGCATGCTATTGTGTGAGTCCGTAGGATTTACCCGGTACGCACCTGAATGGTAGCGGTTGAGGGTTAGTTACTATAAAAAAAATAATTCGCTGCATAATTAAATTTAAAATTAATCTTTTTTCAAATTGTTAATTTTTTTACTATATTCAAATATAAATATTATTTTAAATTACCATCGAATTTTAAAATTTTTAAAATAAAATTTTATAATTTGTGATGAAATTTTATAATAGAAGCTATCTCCACGGTTTTCGGTTTTTCGGTATAAAAGGGTCCTCGGTTGACTAATGACCTATATATACACACAAATTTATGTAGAAAAAGTGAAAAACTAAAAAATGAATAATTTTACGCACATAATTATATGATCAATTATATTAGTATATTATATTTATTAATATTTTAAATGAAAAGATGATTATATGCAGTGTTGCATAAATCGCTAATCGGGCTAAATCGGTTGAGCTACCTCGGGGATTTATCGGAATATAAAATCGGAATAAAATCGGTTATGTTTTTATATTATTTTTAAAAATATTTATATATGTTATAGGTATGCTTGGTCACACATTATGTATTAAACTTAAATTGAGTCTGTTTGGATATAATTATGGCACATGCAGTGCTTGTACTTCATGTACTTCTCTTGTTGTACTGCTTTACATGCATCGTTCTATGTGCCTCTTTTATTAAAAAATACTATGACTTAGATTCACGTGAACTTCTTCTCCATCCCTTCCGTTACTGTTATGATCGACTAGTAATTATTGAAGAAAAACAATTAAGGCGGGAATTGTCTTCTATTTAAACGGGGTCGTTTAGTCATTAGTTAAAGATGTCGTTTCAGTCAAGTCACCTTTTGTCTGCTTATGTAATGGTTTGGTCCAGACCCAGTTGTGGGATGTCACGTGTCAGTTATTGTACTAGTTTGTTATATATGTTGCCACCCTTAATTGTCTGGAGGCAGGCTGAAACATTTTATCTTCTTACATCTATATTATCTTTTCTCTTCAATGAAAACCCCAAAAAAAATTTAGCTTAGATTTGTTTCCTGTTCATATAATTACTCCATTGATAACAATTAGTAATCAGAGCCAGTAGTTTCTTGGACACCTTTCTCATGGCTGATAAATTCTATTCATTGCCACGACCAAACTTTTTCTTTCATTGAGGCTAAACTAAATCAGGTGGAGGAATCGCAGAGCTCTACATTCGAGCAGTTGCAACAGATTAAGGAACAATTCACCTTAGAAAACAGGGACATCAAGAAAAGCCTAGTTGATATCATGGCGTGATAAAGCTTCAATCTTATAAACAACTTCTTGAAGGTGAAAGCTCAAACAGACCTCACAGCCAACACAAAGTTGTGCCATTTTCTTCCCGTACTCCTACTACATTCACTATTGCTTCTGATGTTTTACGTATTGACACCCACCACCCATCTCACACACACCTACCTCACATACTATGGATCCAAGCTTTAGACCTATAGACCCAACATCGGTGCCTGAGTTCAGAAACACAACTATCCTTCCTCAATTTCAAAATGGAACATTTATGTTCAATACCCTACCTTCTACTCAAAACCCTCCACCAATACCTCAGTTTTACCAATCTACCTTGAACCCATTTGCTCTACCACTCTATCCTTACAACCATCAGTTTTAAAACACACCACCCACCTTTCATATCCCTTTCACCCAACCAACTATTACCCAACAACCTTTCATTCCTCAATGGGTACCTCATGATAATACAAATCAGAGAAACTTTCATACGAACCAGGGTTTAAAAATACCCAAGTTTGACTTTCCTAAGTTTAACGGTAAAGATCCTCGAGGATTACAAAATGTGAAAAATACTTTCAGCTTATGCCTTCAATTGATTTGAGGTCTAGGGTTCTTTGTGCCGCCCACCATATAGAAAATGACGCTGATATTTGGTACAGAACGGTTGAGGAAGAAAAATATAATCTCTTGTGGCCTGAATTCTCCAAACTGGTCTGTCAAAGATTTAATAAGGGAGGCTATGAAAATGTTGTAGGGCAATTCAATAAACTGGTTCAAAAAGGTAGTATGGATGACTATATTAATCAGTTCGATGAATTAAGAAATTATGTGATGCTATAGGAAGGGTTCCATAGAGAGTCGTACTACATTGATAACTTTATCGGTGGTCTCAAGGAATAAATCTCTCAATACTTGTACAACCAGAAACCCTAAACCTTGCAAGAGGCCAGAGACAGAGCTCGAGGTCAGGAACATTACCTTACTGTCCTAGACAAGAGGTACAGAGCTAGAAAGTATTCTCACCCTTCTGGTACTAATCCCAGTAATTTAATTACCAAGCTTCCTACTGATAAGCCTGTCACTTACTCTAAATCGCTCGAGACCTCTAGAAGATTGACACTTGCCGAAATTAATGAAAGAAAACTCAAGGGTTTATTCTTTCATTGTGATAAAAAATTTGAACCTGGCCATGATTGTAGAAAAAAAAATTTATATCATGGCGGATCGTCAAGATATATGACCGGAGATAGAGCCCTGCTATCAAATATGGTTGAGAAAGCTGGCCCAGTGGTTACCTTTGGAGATAACAACAAAGGTTTAACTAAGGGATATGGCTGTTTGCAAGCTGGAAATGTAATCATTGATAATGTTATATGTTGGTCTACAAACAAACTTGTGCACTCCAACAGTTTTAGGAGAACAAACTTCTTTCTACATTAGTGATTTCTTATGTCATTAAAATATTTTGAAATCACTATTGTACATCATTTCTCTCAAAAGATTAAATGTATAATTTTCATTCATTATAGATTTTAAGTACATTTTATCTCTATATCGCCATATATTCTGTGATACAGGTTCAGTCTCCAATGGCTTTCTTTCATTGACAGTCATGAGGTTGAAAACCCACAACTTCTATCCCTGACTGTAAAGACAAACACAGAAACAAAACCAACCAACACTCTCTTACCACTAAAATGAAGTATGAATGAGCGTGAGGGAGATAGTGCCTTAGTGCACCACATAAGGAAGGTTCTGAAGTCAACCCAGCAGCTCTGTCTCCTACAAAGATGAGTAGTATTTAAACCGAGACAACTGCTAACCCCCATACATCTTCTCAAAAAGATGTAATGGCTGAAAAGGCACAAAAACAATTACTAGATTCATCCTCTCAACAGGGTGCGTCTATTGAAATTTTCATGTCGGCCAAGGTATCCGATGTAGTGTCACCACCTCAAACATAAACAATTCTTGATGCACAAGGAAATGTTACACACACAAAGGATGAGTTGACGGAAACAAGAGTTTCGACCATTTTAAGGTCATATTCGATTGTTTAAGGTTCTTTAATGGACCAATTATCTTTACAGGTGTTAGGAGAGAATACTGATCCAATAGCCATATGTCTGTGGTCAGTGTCTACCTCCCCAGGCTTAAATCCCCTGGATGCATCCGCGGATAGTGGATCTGACATAGGCGCAGATCGACAACTTGTTGACAATGATTCAGATATTACCTGATGAGTCACAAGGAAATGTCTTCACAGACATTAGAAGGGAACTTTGATCTTTATGCTAAATTCGTTGGATCATTGTTTACCTTCCCAGAGTTCAAATCTGGAACCCTAAAAGGGAAACTAGCAACTTGTAGATTATGACTCAGATTCATCTGACGAGTTTAACGAGGATGGGGATTTGCGAACACCCATTGCACCGCCTGTGACCTCTTTAAGGATGGCTAAGGTGATTTTCCTTGCAGGAACAACTGAATTTTGGAGCTATGAGAGGAGTGATACACTTGTGAGAATGAGTGTAAACACGAGTGGAAAAAAGAGTGAAACACATGTGAGGTACACTAAACAGAATCACACACTCACAGTGAGGAAGAAAGAGAAACTACTTGTTATTTCTTTTCCAACCAAGTGGAATATGAGAACTCCTTCAGACAACGGCATACATTCCTTCTCTAAGGGGCAGATAAAAGCTTAAGTAATAGTTTGGAGGATTCCTCAACTAAGGGGGAGAAATAGCAGGGAGGAAGAAAAAGGTAAAGCACATGTACACTTCACCACACCATTGTTGTTTGTAACTACGGATCCTATTGTACGGGAGAGGTGGTAAACACAAGGTGATTTCCTAGTAATTAGAAGAAGTTGTTTGGTTCATCACTATTCTTCATAAGGGAAGAAGCTGTTTTCCAAAAGGGGAGTACCATTGATTTTTATCTGCGGATCCTATTGTACGGGAGATGTGGTAAACGAAGGTGATCTCCTTTAAGCAGTTGATTCTCATAGGGGGAGAAGCAAGAGAGATATGCGTTTCTCAATAGGAAATGTGGTTGTACAAATGAAGATAAAACTACTTGAATATATGTTTAGTCTAGAGGAACATCTATTTGGAATCTGGAAAATGTTAAATATAATCCAGAACTTTTCTGCTATTTACTTTGCATTTTTGTTTATATCTTTTTCTTATTTGTTAGTTGAGTTATCCTCTAGTTATTTGTTGTTATTGTGTAACAAACAAATAGGGGGAGATTGAAAGGCATATGTCATAGCCTATTTGTTTATTCGAGGATTTAACTCAACTCAAATAAGAATGTAACAAGTAAATAGTGGATATATCATCAAAGAGATCTCTCAAAGTAACATCTGTCAAAGGATTCAGAAACAATGTTCATCTACAGACTTGAGAAATTAATTCACTGGAAGAAGTTCAAGAAATTGATCAAGCCTCAGTGATATAAATCAAGATTGTGGATTTAATCAAGTGACAGAGATCTTGTCAGGGTATCAGATAATTACAGGGATTTAATCTGAAGAAAATCAAGTTATCAAAGTCAAGTCATGAAGAAACGTCACGGAAGTTAGTCACTCATGAACCAGATAGTACATCGAGTGTCACCATTGAAGTGGTGAAATTGATTCATAATTTTCAGAAGATTTTCAGAAGAATGGTTGCTGTTCAAGAGTATTATTAATTCTTTATTAATTAATTAAGTCATATAATTTAATTAAGAAAATAAATTATATCTGCAAAGATTAATTTATTGATTAATTGAATTAATTTATTAATTAATTCTGAATTAATATTATGAATTTTTAGAATTGATTTTGAATTTATATTCAATATTAATTCAGTATGACAATCAATTGAACTGGTATGACAATCAATTATCATACCGAAAGTCATGCTAGTTCAAATGGATTGTCATACCGAAAGTTCTACCGGCTATGAAATTGTCTTGCTAGTTCAACAAATTGTCATGCCGATTGTCTTGCTAGTTCAAGCAATTGTCATACGATTGTCTTGCTAGTTCAACAGATTATCATGCCATTTGTCATGCCAATTGTCATGCCAGTTCAAGCAATTGTCATACCGATTATCTTGCCAGTTCAAGTGGATTCTGTTGATTGAATTATAAAAGAAACGAAGCAGCATACATTCAAGACATTGATTAAAAAAATTCAACAGACTTCAACCACTTCAAGAACAAAAGAAAAGCAACAGCAACAAAATATTTCATCTCTCAACTGCATTCAAGATCATTAATTTCTAGTAACTAAAGTTAAATCCAAACCACTAGAAATCATTCTCTTGTTCTTGTGTAACTATCTAGCGGATCAAAATCCCTAGAACTTAATCTCAAATTGCTTCTAGCGTTTGATCTTTTTATTGCAAAAATAGAAAAAGTTCATGTCGAATTTATTCTAGATTTGTGATAATTTATTTAATATTAATCCCTTGTAAACGTTACCGTTGTTGTAACACCTTTCAAGTTTAATAATATTTTTTATTTAACTTGAATTTTGTTTCACTTTTTATTCCGTATTAAATTCGATTAAACGGTATAGTTTGTATTCAACCCCCCTTCTACAAACATATTTTGACCTAACAACACATATAGTAAAGATCCAAAACAATCATGTCTGAAGAAGCATAAAATCCAACCAAGCCCGCCAAAACTGAAGAAACCCCAAAGACTCAAACCCATAGTCGATATGAGGCTATCAGGGTTCCCATGCTGAGACCTTCTGAGTATCCCATATGGAAGTAAAGATGGCTATGTTTCTGGAAGGTACAGATCCAGAACACCTTGACAGAATTTATGAAGGACCGCATAAGCCAACCAAGCTCTCTGTTGTAGTTGCAGATCAGCCAGCAAAGACCATACCAAAGGAGAAAAATCAATACAGAGGTGAAGATATCTCATCTATTGCCAAGGATGCAAAGGTAAGGCATTTGCTGCATAGTACCATTGATAATGTCATGTCAAATAGGGTAATTGTTAGTCCCTAACAATGCAACAAGAATTACAAAAGGGGGTTGAATGGAATTCTTGAAACATTTTCACAAAGATATAAAATGTTCTATCTTAATAATATATAACTGTGTGAATTGATTTGCAAACTGCGGAATAATAACTTGGAATGAATCAATACACAAGTAATTAAAAACACAAGTTTTTAAAAACTTTCTGGTGGATTTGACTGTATCCACCAGAGATATATATTCTATCAAGAGAACTCTGTGTAGCAATTAGCTCACAGCTGCTTACAAATTTGAACAACTAAGTTTTCAGAGAAATGCCAAGAATACAGCTTACAAATGTTTCTCTGAGAATAATAATCTTGCTTAGTTGCTTGTTGTTCTATTTGCTACTTCTTGGTTTATATATCACCAAGATTACAAAGTAATAAGACAAGATAGTAAAACAAAACCTATCAAGCCTAATACAATGCTTCTTCATTACTCTGTTCCAGCATCTTTGAATATCTTCATAATAGCATAGAAATGGCAATGCTTCTTTGTTCTCCAAAACCCAGTTGAATAGGCATCCACATTCCTTTTGCATACACTCGACGCATGTGACTGTGTTGTCACTGTCAACTGATGTTTGAATTGATTATCCGTCGGGTACATGATCATCCGTCGGGTTGCCTTGTTGATCATCCGTCGAGTGACATTGTTGTTTATCTGTCGGGTAGCTATCTGACACTTGACTTTATTTCATTTATGCAGAATTACAAGACATCATCTATGTACAATTAATCAACCTATTCTGCATATCTAACTAAAGTAAACATGACTTGAGTGCTACTACGGAAACTAAACAAGGTGTATGCAGAAATGTGCTACAGACTCATTATTACACAAGCTACTCACTCGATGGATAATTGATCATCATCCGTCGGGACTATATTGAGTTATCCATCGGGACTATATTCCTTATCCGTCGAGTGCTACATTTTTCACTAAGTAAAATCTACTAAGGTGTTTTGCTAATGAAATCATCAAGTTCACAACATATCCACAACAATCTCCCCCAATTTATGTCTACTGGAATTGTAGCCATAAATTAAGAGAAACTTGATGATAACAAAACACCCCAAAAATACAACTTTAAAAGTAAGTAGATAAAACTTTAAAGTGCTTCAAATAACAAAATGTACAAAGATTAGCTTACAGTCATTTTCAAGGTGCTCCTTTAGCCTGAGCAGATTAGTCTATTTCCTTGAAGATCTGGATCTCTTTCCAAGCTTTCTGTTGTTTTCTTCTATCTAATTTTGGAGCTGTCTGTGGAATTTCAGTTCATCAGATTCTGAGAGATTTAGCTTTTCTTGTATTTCCAAAAGAGTCTCATTGCTAGAGATGCTCAATTGGTCTTCTAATCTGAAAAATCTTCTCACTCCTTTATCATCCATGAACTCCATCAGCCAGTAGGGCCTTAGATGCACTCTTCTTCCTGTGTAAGGGATGTTAGAGACTTTGGGAGTGCATCTTTAGCTCTAATACTCCTCAGTTCTTCAATCTTCTTTAGAACCAGTCTTCTTGCAGTTACATTGAATCCAAAGTTCTTCTTGAATGATGAATAAACCTTTATCAGTACAGCTTGGCTTTCTTGAAGGATCCTGTGAAGTGGCCATTGAATCTCCTTTCCTCCCTTGTACTTGAAAACTAACCTTTCAGGTAGATTCTGTAGGCATCAATACCTCTCACTTCTTCTAGTTCATCTAGATAAAGATTTAGATCATAGAATTACTTGATGTCACACAAATACATGTAATCTCCCTTGTTAACTTTGGATTGTGCTTTAGTTAGAGATTTGGATTTGAGAGGTGACAACTTCACTTTCTTGACTGGTCTTGACTTTGTTCTCTTTGGCTTGTTAAGGATTGGCAAATTGAAGTCAGGAATTGGTAAACTCTCCCAGTCTATTGGTTCATCCTTAGGCACAATAGGTTCACCATGAATGTTCCTGTAAGGATCCACCACTTTAATGTCTTCAAATACCACAGAGGGTTTTGATGCTTGAGTTGTAGTTGGAGTGGATTCCTTGGAAAACTGATCCTCCAATTCCTTATCAATAAAATCCAATTTCCTTTTGATTCTTTTGGCCAATTCCTTGTATCTTTGAGGTTTCTTCTGTTGTGGTTCAACTTGCTTCTTTGGATCTTGAGATTCAGTGATTTCAGATGGCTGAGCAGGAATTTGTTGTGTTGGTTTCACAGCTTGTAGCTTGGCCAAGATAGCAGCCTGCTCTTTCTTTTGTTTAGCCCTTTTAGCATCTAGAATAGCTTGCTTTTTTTCTTGCTTCAATCTTGCCTTTTCTTCTCTCTTTGCTTGAGCAAATTGAGGATGTCCAGCCACCACACAAATTTCTTTCCCATTCCTGAAAACTTTAACAATTCTCCTTTTTAAGGCTGAATCAGCTGGATCCTTGTAGAAGGCAATTGACCTTGACAACAGTTCCTTCTCATCAAGCTTAGGTTTCTCATACACTATATCCAAAGGGTTCTTTAATGATGATTTTGGATAGTTCACCCTTGGCTTCAAAAGTACTACAGCCTTTGGAGATTTGATGCAGGATGGCTGTCCTCTTTCCAGATAGTTCATGCTCATTTCATTCACAGAGATTTTCCTGACTTGAGAGTGATGAATGGCCGACTTTTCTGGCTTTTTTTCTAGCCCAAATTTCTTCTGAATATCCTCATCAATCTTCTCCCAGTTGATTGGCTTCAACTGCTCCTTTTCAGCTGCTCTTATATTGGCTACTGCTTCATTTATCAGATCAATACTGTCTGTAACTGGTGGCTTGATGAAAGCAATTGTAAGCACAATTACTTTACTGATTTGAATGTTAAGCTATTTCTTCCCCTCACTTGGTCCTTCTCCCCCTTTTTGTTATCATCAAGTTGAGTAGAGGAGGAGGTTTGTGCAGCCACCAGTTTCTGAAGCAAGTCTGTCTGTTGAGCTTGATGCAGATGAATTGTTGTAAGAGATGCTTCCATAGCTGTCATCCTTGTATCCAAGGAATCTATCTTTGTGGCAAGATCAGAATTTTTCCTGAGCTGTCTCTTAATATCAAGCATTGTAGCTTCTGGAAGCTTAGAGTCCATTTTGTCAGAAATATCCTTCTTCATCTCATCAATATCTCCTTTGATGGTGTTGACATATCTAGCATGTTGGAAGCCTTGAATTTGTTATAGTTGTAGAGAAGCAAGATGTGCTTGAAGGAGCTTCTTGGTGTTGGCCTTTGTAGTGGTTTGAAGAGTAGAATTTGTCTGATTTATGAGTTGAATTAAGGTTGTCTTGAAGTAGTATTCATCACAATGCTTTGAAAATGCCCATGATGGCATGCCTGATCTTGAGCTAGAACCTACTTCTCCCCCTATGTCCAATGGCTCTTCTTCACTATCTCCACCTTCATTTCCAAATAAATCTGCTGAACCACCAGTCTTATAATCAACCTCACCAGCTGTAGAGGGTAAAGCTGTGATGGAATCCTTGGCTCTTAGCATTGACTGTATGGTGTGCACCAAATTGAGCATCCTTTCTGCATTGTCATTGCCCTGTTCAGCTAGAAGTTGATAAGCTAGAACAGGGTGAGTAAATATCTCAGCATCAAGGGAGGTGGAATCTATAACAACTTGAGGTTGCTGAGATAGTCCCTCTCTGTCTGCATCCTGGACATCCATTAACTCACTTGCAATGACATCCATCCTTATAGCTCCTGTACCTGCATTTATCTCGTGTTCTCTCTTTTGTTGCATCAAGGTCTCACCTTAGCTCCCCACCCTCACACCCTCACCTTCACCATCTAAGGTGGGACTCCTCTCACTCTCTTTTGCCAATCCTGAAGAACTGGATTGCTTATTTTCACTCTTTTCCTCTTCTTTCTCCTGGGAGCAACCCAGACTCTCACTCATAACACTCTCTTTCCTCAATCCTAGGAGTGATTGTACTACTACTAACTCTTCTGCACTTGAAATAATTGATGAAATTTGAAGCTGTGCAGAGACACTCGACAGATAAGGGATATCCTTCGGGTTAGCAGTTTGACTATCCGACGGATAACTGTTGTTAAGCTTATCCGTCAGGATACAATCACTACTCGACGGATAAACAATATCCATCGAGAGAGTAGGAATAAATTAGTTAGGAGTGGAAACTATTGTGGACTCTGTGCAGATTGATGAAAATTTTGGCACAGATGTCTCAACAGTTCCTGAAAGAATTGGCAAGTGAACCAACAAATCATCCAAAAGATGATGCTCACTTGTACTAGATTTTGGCTTCCCCAACAGAGTTAAAGAAGGGGAATCAGGAATTGATGTGTTGATCATATCCACATCCAGAGAGTTTGTGGGAGAATTTGGTGTTTGGGGTGATTCTATAACTAAAGATTTTGGCTGTGACTCCACATTTATTGGAGCCATATCAAGCTGAATTTGAGAAGGTGCAGTGACTGTCTTTAGCACCAGTTTGCATAGTGTGTGAACCCTGTGCATCCCCAAAGGTTTTTGATTTCTTCTTTCTGGCATAAGTTTAGGGTGAGCTAGTATCCCTTACCCTTATGGCCTGTACTCTTGGCTAAGAGCTTTGTTCAATAGCCACATCCTTTTGGGAGGATGCAGCTAGAAATGAGCTTTTGTCATTTTTAAGCACTGCAGTTTGTTGGGAAACTGTCTTGTGGCTAGGCTGGGAAACACTCACCTCTCCAACCTTATCCTTAGAGTTTCTTTTATGTTCACCCTATCCCTCACCTACCTTACCCACATTCACAGTCCCCTCTTTGGGTTTGGTGGATTTTACAACTGGCATCTTTTGAGAGGTACCAGAGGGGGCTTTCTTTGATTTGGATTTTGAAATTTTTGATGGTTTAGTAGCTTGGGTAGGCAACTGTTGGGTCATTGACACAGTTGCCATAGCTACACTAGAATTCAAAGAAATATGTGAAGTTGGAAGAGTAGGGACAGATGAACTTACCTCACTTATCTGAGGTGCTTCCATTACAGGGAAATAGAAGAGTGGCACCTCCTTGTGATGGTTTGCCCTGTTTAGATCTGTAATAATTCTTCTCTCTTGAACCCAACAATCTAATTTGTTGTTTGGGTTCTCAAGCACAATTTACTCAGAGAGGTGGTTAGCTAGCATCATAAAAAATCTAGCATAGTAAACATTTTTACCCCTCTTATTTAACTCCCCTAATTTAAACCCCAACTCAAACAAAACAAGATCACTAAAATTAAAGAACTTATCTGTAACTAGCATGTAAAGCATGTTAAGCATAGAAATATTGACATAATCAAAATTACTGATTTTACCAGAAAAGACCTTGGTAACTATATCACACATGAAACTCCATTATTTCCTAAGACCCAACCTCCTAGTATCACTTAACTTAAAAGTAGAGAGTGCATAGTTCATGGAATTAAGCATATTAACAATATCAGTATCTGTGTGTGGAGAGGTCACAGTATTATCAGGAATTTTGAAACATGCTTTAATAACATCACTATTGATACAAAATTCCTTACCTTTAATCGTGAGTGTGATGGTCTTATCAGTAGAGTTGTATGTAGCAGTCGTCCACATCTCTTCAACAACCTCACCGAAGATGGTGGGTGATTCTAGCATTGCATAACTGAGTTTACAGTTCTTCACAAAATCCATCATTTTGTGGTAGTCACTTGAATGTTGAATCCCCTTGTTTACTAGAGCCGTGAAGTTGTTCTTCTCATAGATGTATCCAGTTTGTGACATGATCTTGACTACTGGTGCGATTGTTAGAGAGTGGAAATTGCAGAGATAGAGATGATAGTTGCTTTAGAGAAAGAGAGAATTTAGAGCAGATGATTTGAGAATGATAAAAGAAAAGCAATGAAAATGAATTATGCTTTTATACTATCTCAAAAATAACTGATAGAAATAATAAAGTAAAATAAAGTGACTAATAAGAATTGCCAAAAATAGCCGTTTAGAAATAAACTTTAAAAATTCCTTCAATTATCCGTCGTGTGATACTTATAAACTGTAAGTATAGTCGATGGATAATGTTCAGGGAATTAACAGCTGAGATTCAGACAATTCGACGGATGAGGATAAATCAGTTATCCGTCGAGTCATAAAATATTTCAGAAAAGTAATTGATTTTATTAATAAAATGTATACCGACGAATGATCAAACTCAATGGATAGTGATCATCTGTCGAGATGTAAATTTTGACTTAGCCAAAATTTCATCTATGACTGAAAAATCAATTAAATTTCTGACTGCATTACAACATGCAAATTATCTGAAAAGATTTAAGAGTAATTTAGCATACCTAACTCACTTACCAACCTTGAAAAGGTGGATTCATCCAGTGGCTTGGTAAATATATCTGCAAGCTGCTTTTCACATGGAACAAAATGTAGTTCCACAATACCATTCATTACATGTTCCCTTATGAAGTGATACTTGATGTCTATGTGCTTTGTCCTTGAATGCTGTACTGGATTTTCAGTGATGGCAATTGCACTTGTGTTATCATAGAAAATGGGAATTCTTTCCACTTGCAGACCATAGTCTAGCAACTGGTTCTTCATCCACAAAATCTGTGCACAGCAACTGTCAGCATCAATATATTCAGCTTCAGCTGTAGAAGTAGAAACTGAATTTTGCTTTTTACTGAACCAGGACACAAGCTTGTTTCCTAGAAATTGACAGGTTCCTGTTGTACTTTTTCTATCAATTCTACAACCTGCATAATCTGAATCTGAATAACCAATTAGATCAAAACCAGAATCTCTAGGGTACCAAATGCCAAGTTTTGGTGTTCCCTTGAGATATCTGAAAATTCTCTTAATAGCTACTAAGTGAGATTCTCTAGGATCAGCCTGAAATCTAGCACACAAATATGTAAAAAATATTATATCTGGCCTACTAGCTGTTAAGTACAGAAGTGAGCCAAGCATGCCCCTATAACTTGAAATATCCACAGACTTTTCAGTAGTGTTTAATTCAAGCTTAGTTGCAGTGGCCATGAGAGTTTTTGCAGATATGCAATCCATTAGATCAAACTTCTTTAAAAGATCATAAATGTATTTAGTTTGACTAATGAATATTCCATCACTAACTTGCTTAACTTGCAAACCAAGGAAGTAAGTCAGTTCTCCCATCATACTTATTTCATACTTACTTTGCATCAATTTGGAAAACTTTTTGCAAAGTTTTTCATCTGTAGAGCCAAAAATAATGTCATCTACATAAATTTGAACAAGTATACTAGAGCCATTAACATTTCTAAAGAAAAGAGTTTTGTCTACAGTACCTCTAGTGAAGTGATTCTCTAAAAGAAACTTTGACAAAGTGTTATACCAGGCTCTAGGTGCTTGCTTTAGTCCATAAAGTGCTTTTAAAAGATAGTAAACATATTCTGGAAAATTTGGATCTTCAAAACCAGGAGGTTGACTGGCATAGACTTCCTCCTCCAAATCTCCATTCAGAAAGGCACTTTTGACATCCATTTAATAGACTTTGAAATTGGCATGGGCTGCATAGGCTAAGAAGATTCTGATGGCTTCAAGTCTTACAACAGGAGCAAATGTTTCATCAAAATCTATATCTTCTTGTTGATAATAGCCCTTAGCAACCAATCTAGCTTTGTTCCTGACTACTATGCCATTTTCATCCATCTTGTTTCTGAATACCCATTTGCTGTCTATTGGATTCTTTCCTTTAGGCTTGGGCACCAACTTCCATACTTTATTCCTCTCAAATTGGTTTAGCTCCTTCTGCATAGCTAAAATCCAATCAGGATCCAACAAGGCTTCTTCTACCTTCTTTGGTTCTTCCTTAGAAAGAAAGCTGCTGTATAAACATTCTTCTTGAGTTGCTCTCCTTGTTTGAACTCTAGAAGATACATCACCAATGATGAGCTCAAAGGGGTGATCCTTTGTCCATTTCCTTTGTTGAGGTATATTAGCTCTAGATGAAGAGGCCTCATTGTTGTCTTGATGTGTGATTGAGTCTTGATTGCTAGAAACTCCCCCTGAGTTAATGGATCTTTGATTTGAGAAGGGGAACTTTCTGTAAGTGATCTATCCCGACTTCCAGCTTCTTTTGATGACCCGACGGATGGTGAGTTTTGAGTACCGACGGATGAAGCTGGTTGTCTCCCGATGGATAAAGCAGATTGTTTCCCGACGGATGAAGCATTTTTCAACTCGACAGATGTTGAATTTTGTGCTTCATTGGTAGTGGATTTTTCTGTATTATCCTTTGATACTGTTTCTTGATCACTTTCTTCATCACTGTCATCACTAACCATCTCCACATTGTCAAATTTGAGACTCTCATGGTAATCTCCATCTTGCAGTCCTTCAATCTTTTTATCATCAAACACAACATATATTGATTCCACAACAATGTTGGTTCTTAGATTGTAGACTCTATATGCTTTTCCAACAGCATATCCAACAAAAATTCCTTCATCTGCTTTATCATCAAACTTCCCATTCTGATCAGTTTAATTTCTCAAGATATAACATTTGCAGCCAAAGAAATGAAGAAAATTTAGAGTTGGCTTCTTGTTTTTGAACAATTGATAGGGAGTCATGCATTTTGCTTGATTAATCAGAGAAATATTTTGAGTGTAGCATGCAGTATTTACAGTTTCAGCCCAAAAATATGTTGGTAACTTAGACTCTTCAAGCATTGTCCTTGCAGCTTCAATAAGTGATTTGTTCTTCCTTTCTACTACTCCATTTTGTTGTGGAGTTCTTGCTGCTGAAAACTCATGCAAAATCCCATTTTCTTCACAAAATGCTCTCATGACAGAATTCTTGAACTCAGTTCCATTGTCACTCCTGATTCTTCTAACTTTGAAATTAGGATGATTATTGACTTGCCTTATGTGATTGATGATGATTTCACTAGCCTCATCTTTAGACTTTAGGAAATATGTCCAAGAGAACTTTGAGAAATCATCTACAATTACTAGGAAAAATCTTTTCCTTGAGATGGACAACACATTGACTGGTCCAAACAAATCCATGTGTAGCAGTTGCAAAGGTTCTTCAATTGCCGAATCAAGCTTCTTCCTGAATGATGCTTTGATCTGCTTTCCTTTTTGGCAGGCATCACACAATCCATCCTTAGTAAACTCCACTTGAGGAATGCCTCTAACCAGTTCTTTCTTTACTAGTTCATTCATGGTCTTGAAGTTTAGATGAGAAAGCTTCTTGTGCCATAACCAACTTTTATCCTGACTTGCTTTGCTGAGAAGACTAGTAACAGATTCTACATTTGATGAGTTGAAGTCAGCTAGGTACACATTTCCTTTTCTCACAACAATGAGAACCACTTTGTTGCTCCTCTTGTTAGTAACAACACAGGCTTCTGAGTTGAAGGTTACTGAATTGCCTTTATCACAAAGCTGGCTGATACTCAACAGATTATGCTTGAGACCATCCACTAAGGCAACCTCCTCAATGATGATATTGTCTTTTGAAATCAAGCCATATCCTACAGTATAACCCTTGCTGTCATCTCCAAAAGTAATACTTGGGCCAACTCTCTCCTTGAACTCTGTGAGCAGGGTAGAATCACCGGTCATGTGTCTTGAACAACCACTATCCAAGTACCATAGATTCTTTCTGTTTCCCTGCAGACATCAAAATCAAATCATGTTGATTTTGGTACCCAAATTTCCATGGGTCCTGCCTTGTTAGCTTTCTTTTTCTGTTTTTTAGGTTTGATCTCATTTGACTTGGGGATATCAGATTCATCCTTAGTCATTTGAGTTGGACCTTTGAAATCATTTATTACAGCAGAATTATCATGCATATTTTGATTAATAGGGAATGACATGCTATTAGTAAACATGTTATTCCAGTAAGGCATGCTAAATGACATTTGTGGCATACTAAATGCAGCATAATAAGGATTAGGTGCAAATGGCATTTAGCAATCTGTGCATTCATATTCTGTGTAGACATAGCATTCATAGGCATAGAAAGCATGGCATTCATGTTGGGAAAATGAGGTGGCACATATATGGAAGTAGGCATGACAGTTTTGCAATTAACAGACAAATGATTACACTACCACGTTTGACACAGATTTTTCTTGGAGCATATTTATCAGGTGTGTAGTTGTTATGCTTGTTAATTCCTACTTTACCATTTCTATTATTTTTCCTTTTAGCCTCTGTTTTAACCTCAATCTTTTCCAGTCTATCACTCAATTGCTTGACAGTCATATGACCAACATTAGCCTTTTTCTCCTTCTTCACTTGACTAGATTCTCCTGGAATAAAATGCTTGGAAACTGATCCATATTTCTCATTTAACTTGATAAGTTTGGCTTTACTCACAGGCTTGCTCACAGTCAACGGATGAGGATTTATATCACTCGACGGATAACCCTTTTTGTTATCCGACGGATGACCCTCATCATCCGTCGAGTCTACATCTGTTAACAATCCTTCAACCAAATTAGATTCTAGCTTCTCCTTATTCTTCTTCCAGGATGCATCACAAAAGGATTCAATACCTTGAACTTTGGTGATTTGAGCATGAACATCTCTAGATGTTTTCCATGCCTTAATCACCTCCTGTTCTCGTTCAAGCTGCTTCTTCAAGATCTCTTCTTTCTTCAAGGACTCAGTTAATTCATCCTTAGCAATTTTACACTCAATTCATAATTTTTCAAATTCAATGAACTGAGACTCTAGCACATTATTCCCCTCACTTAAAAACAAATTGTTTTCTTTGATTTTAGCATTTTCCTTAGTAAGAAACTTAAGTGTAACACGCAAATGATATAGTTCGGTAGACATGTCATTAATGGCATCATTACACTCAGCTTTAGATAAATGTGCATGGTTAGTGGTGATTACCTGATTACTTGAAGAACTTGTCTCTGTTTCATCAAACTTGGCCATTAGCGCTAGATTGACATAGCTGACATCCTCATCCTCATCCAGACCATCTGCTGCCCAGTCATTTTCTTGTGTAATGAAAGCCCTTTCCTTTTGTTTGAGCAACTCAAAGTATTTCTATTTTTAATCCACAGGCTCAAACTTCTTTTTGCTGGAATCTGACTTTCTACACTCACTGGCAAAGTGCCCTGCTAAGCCACATTTGAAACATTTGAATTTTGATTTATCCACCATGTTTCTATTTGGCTTAGCTACTCCAAAGTTCTTCTTGAACTTAAGCTTGGCAAATCTTCTGGAAAGAAATGCTAGATGTTCATCAATATCTTCCATGTCATCTTGGCTCAAAGAATCTTTATTTTCTGCTACCAACCCCTTGCCCTTGTTTTCACAGACCTTTGAAGCTGATTCAATAGCTTCCATCTTCATCTCCTTCTCTTTCTCTAACTCAGCAACTAGTGCAATGGATCCTCCTTTCTTCTTTCCTCTCTCCATCCTCTCATCTTGCTCTATTTCAAGATCCTAAGTTTTCAGGATGCCATACAGTCTCTCCAAAGTAAACTCCTTGTAATCTTGAGAGTTTCTTAATGAGACTGTCATAGGTTTCCATTCCTTTGGAAGAGATCTAAGGAATTGAAGATTGGAGTCTTTTGTCTGATAGACCCTTCTATGCAACTTTAGAGAATTTAGTAGTTTTTGAAATCTACTAAAAATGTAGTTGAGAGACTCACTATCTTCACTATGAAAGTGCTCATATTGCTGAATTAGCAGCTGCATCTTATTTTCCCTGACTTGTTCAGTGCCATCACAGATAATCTGTATTGTATCCCAAACTTCCTTGGCAGTTTTGCAATTGATGATGTTGTCAAACATATCACCATCAACTCTATTGAACATGATATTCATGGTCTTCTTATCTTTCCTGACTTGTTCAATATCAGGATCAGACCATTCATGCCTTGGCTTAGGGACAGATGGCTCATTTCCAGTTGTAGCTCTCATTGGCACATCATGAGGGCCTCTTTCTATGCAATCTACATAGGCCTCATCTTGAGAAAGTAAATGAAGATGCATCTTTACCTTCCAATGATGGTATTTATCTTTATCCAGAAAAGGAATCTTGAATCCAACATCCTTCTTATTCATCTTGCTATTTTGTTGTGATCTTTAAACTCTTTGTTTATCAAGAGCTTGCTCTGATATCAATTGTTAGTCCCTAACAATGCAACAAGAATTACAGAAGGGGGGTTGAATGGAATTCTTGAAACTTTTTCACAAAGATATAAAATGTTCTATCTTAATAATATATAACTGTGTAAATTAATTTGCAAACTGCGGAATAATAAGTTGGAATGAATCAATACACAAGTAATTAAAAACACAAGTCTTTAAAAACTTTCTGGTGGATTTGACTGTATCCACCAGAGATATATATTACATCAAGAGACCTCTGTGTAGGAATTAGCTCACAGCTGCTTACAAATTTGAACAACTAAGTTTTCAGAGAAATGCCAAGAATACAGCTTACAAATGTTTCTCTGAGAATAATAATCTTGCTTAGTTGCTTGTTGTTCTATTTGCTACTTCTTGGTTTATATATCACCAAGATTACAAAGTAATAAGACAAGATAATAAAAAAAACCTATCAAGTCTAATACAATGCTTCTTCATTACTCTGTTCCAGCATCTTTCAATATCTTCATAATAGCATGGAAATGGGAATGCTTCTTTATTCTCTAAAACCCAGTTGAATAGGCTTCCACATTCCTTTTGCATACACTCGACGCATGTGACTGTGTTGTCACTGTCAACTGATGTTTGAATTGATCATCCGTCGGGTACATGATCATCCGTCGGGTTGCCTTGTTGATCATCCGTCGAGTGGCATTGTTGTTTATCCGTCGGGTAGCTATCTGGAACTTGACTTCATTTCATTTATGCAGAATTACAAGACATCATCTATGTACAATTAATCAACCTATTCTGCATATCTAACTAACGTAAAAATGACTTGAGTGCTACTACAGAAACTAAACAAGGTGTATGCAGAAATGTGCTACAGACTCATTATTACACAAGCTACTCACTCGATAGATAATTGATCATCATCCGTCAGACTATATTGAGTTATCTTTCGGGACTATATTCCTTATCCATCGAGTGCTACAATTTTTACTAAGTAAAATCTACTAAGGTGTTTTGTTAATGAAATCATCAAGTTCACAACATATCCACAACAGTAATTCAATGCAAGACTGCAAAGGAGATATGAGATGCTTTGGAGACAAGGTGTTAGGGAACTGATGCAATCAAGAAAAACAGGAAGACTATACTCACTCAAGAGTATGAGCACTTTGACTCAAAAAGTGATGAGTCATTAACTGACTTATATGACAGGTTTGTCAAACTCTTGAATGATCTGTCACTGGTGGACAAGGAATATGACATTGAAGATTCAAATCTAAAATTCCTTTTAGCTCTTCCTGAAAGTTGGGATTTGAAAGCTACTATTATAAGAGACAACTATGCTCTTGATGAAACTACTCTTGATGAAATTTATGGAATGCTCAAGACTTATGAACTTGAGATGGATCAAAGAAGCAAGAGATATGGGAGAAAGACAAGGACAATTGCTCTTAATGCTGAGGAGGAATCCCCCAAAGTGGCTGTCTCAAAGAAAGGAAAAGAAAAGGCTCTCATCATAAAGTCTGATTTAGAATCATCAAGTTCTGATGATGATAATTCAGAAACTGAAAGTCTACCTGAGGTAGATGCTGATGAAAAGATGATGAAGCTGTGTGCTCTTATGGTGAAGGGTATCACAAAGATAGCCTACAGGAAATTCAGAAGGGGAAAGAAGTTTTCCAGGAAAGGTAGAAGTTCTGATAAGAAGGGCTTCAGAAAATCTGAAGCAAAAGGAGGAAAGTCTGACAGAGGAGATTACTCAAATGTCAAATGCTACAACTGTGGTGAGAAAGACCACATATTTCCTGACTGCAAGAAAGGAAAGAGTGATAAAGGCAAGGCTCTGGTCACAAAGAAGAAAAGTTGGACAGACACTTTAGATTCTGAAGATGAGGAGAACTATGCTTTGATGGCAAATGCTGATAGCAGTTCTGATGCTGCTGAGTTAAAGGTACCTCAAACAACTTATGCCTTTCATACTGATGATATTACTGAGTTAAGATTATATCTTAAAACCATGTTTATTAGCTATAGAGATCAAACTTTAACATGTGAAAGATTAACTTCTGAAAATCTTGCTTTTAAAAAGAGGAATGATTATTTAGAAAAAGAGTTAGTTATGTTCCATCAAACTCAGAAGGATAGAGATGATGCTTTCTATGTTAGAGATGAAGTGCTAAAAATGAATAAATCTCTAAAAACTGAGTTGGAAAAGGAGAGATAGATTATCAGGACTAGGACTAACTCTGGCAGAACAACTCAGGATATACTAAGTAGTGGGAACTGGAAAGAGGGCTTAGGTTATGGAGATGAGAAAAGTGAAAAAGGAACTAAACAAGTTAAGGCAATAATTGTTAAACAGACTACTAAGCCAAAGGTAAATCCTGTTAAATTTGTAGCTGTAACACCCCCAAATCCGGGGTCGGGGATCCGGGTTGTCACGAGTTCCACTTCCCTTAACAACACCCAATCTTATTAAACAATCAACTACTCTTTACTGTGACCCCACAATATACACACACACACCACAAGTTATAGTCTCAGAGATGAATATCCAAAAATAATCACAAGTTGTTTTATTCCACAATTATATGTCAATACACCTTAAAAGGTTTTCTGGATAATTTACATTTCTTTGCCATTATTACAATTCATAATATACATAAGTCTGGTACATTATTAGTTGAAGACTTAGCCTATTGGTAATTTCTACCTCAGCTACAGCGGCCTCAACGCTTCCAGAAAGCTGCGGAACGTTTCCTATTCGCTTGCGAATTGGGAGCTTGGTCCTGTTCATCTTATCTATCTGATGTTGTGTGATGAAAGAAGAAAGCAAGGGTGAGCAAAAAAGCCCACCAAAATAATATGTATAACGATTAACAATATATGAGCCTACTCATAATACTCGTGAAAGTCTTGGTCAAAAGAAATGAACCAAGTTTGATATCTTAATGCGATGAAGTCGCAAAATATTCAGTATATATACATATATACTTTTCAAAATATTGGAAGTCCTCTTCCATGCATAATATACACAAAGTCCCAGTGTATAACTGTATATAAAAAAAAATATCGTTGCAAGGTGATCTCATATATCTAACCTTGTCTCAACGTTTTTCTGAAAATCTTTGTCATTCATAAGACAATTATTAACTAGATATAAGCTTAAAAGATGAAGTTACCAAATACTTGACTACACTTATATCATTTATAAAGCTACTTGAACTACCACTGTTCAAAGTATAATGAGCTTTTACCAGTTCATCACATAGATGAGACTACAAGACAAGATTTGAATAGATTAAATCTTTAAAATATTATTAAAGGAAATGAAGTTATGACATACTTCATTAAGTTCTGATATATATATATATATATATATCCACATATATATCTTCCTTTATACATTTCCTGAAAACCTCTGTCATGTAAAGTATGAACAATTTTTGCAATATCCAATAAGTTTGGAAAGGAAAAGAATTTGGCATAAACCAGATATCTTGCTGATCAGGCAAAGATACCCATAAGTAACCTTTTCTACTAGTAGATGGACGAATTCCCCACTGGTCATCATCCTGGTCGTAATAGGACCTTATGCTGGACTGCCACTCAGCCACTTATGCATTTGATGGACTCCCACTGAGCCACTTACACTATCATGGACGCCCACTGAGCCCATGTTGCTTATGCCGACTCAATAGATGGACTTACTTCCCGAACGTTGGGTAAGTAATCAATTCATTTACCAAAACTGTAACCGTGTTGCGAATATAAAATACACCACAGAGTCGGATCCCTCAGGTTTTGAGCGAGTATTTAAATCCCCTTAAAAAGGAAGATCTTAAATATAAAAATGAGTTTTGGGATCCGCTCTAACTTTTAAAAATCATTTTGAAGACTCGAAAACACTTTATAGAGTGTTTGGAGTAAAGCTGATTTAATGAAGTAAATCAGTCCCCAGAATATATAGAAAATGACTGAATATTATTATTTAAATAATATTCCCATAAAGAATAATCTTTATAAAAATAATTGAAGTAGAAGTATTAAAACTTATACTTGAAATGAGTATTAAATAACCAAAGATATACTTATATGAAAGTACTATCTTTATTTGAATAATCGAAAATAAGTTTGATTATTGACACCTTATTCTTTAATAAAATAAAGAATATATCTCAGCAAATAATCGGAGTCATAGATCCTCAAATGAATATTCAAATAATATTCATTAAATAATATAAAAGAGTCATAAGCCCTCGGATGAATATTCAAATAATATTCAGATAATAAAATAAAAGGAGTCATAAGTCCTCGAATGAATATTCAAATAATATTCAATAAATAATATAAAAGAGTCATACACCCTCGAATGAATATTCAAATAATATTCAGATAATAAAATAAAAGCAGTCATAAGTCCTCGAATGAATATTCAAAATAATATTCATTTAATAAAATAAAGAAGTCATAAGCCCTCGAATGAATATTCGAATAAATATTCAATTAAGTAAAATAAAGGTATCGAATAAACCTTATTCGATCAATAGTTTTAAAACTATATCCATATATATATGTAAATATATATATATATATATATATATATAATATACTCGGGAACATCGACTCCCGGTTTAGAAATATGTTCACCTTTTATCCCCTATACTAAGGGTATACGCAAATTACCGCTATTCTCTAGCATAGGTATTATCAACTGAATCAACAGATATATATGTAAAGAATACAAAACAGGCATGCATATATATATACCATAGCAGCATGCTTCAATATATTACAACATTTGCTAATTAACCAACATGCATCTATCGCAAGATAATGCAAATACATATATACATCACAACAACAGTTATAACTGGTAGAAAACTTGCCTGAGCGACTGGGGGTTACGAATGGCTCGGGACGAGTCTGGTAACCTATAAGCAACAAGTAAGTTGGAATTAAACCAAAGTCACTTGTAAATCTATACTCTAACCAACTCAGACTCTAATGCTCGTTTTGCGCTTACTGATTCTCTTAAGTCACTCGAGTACCCTCGGCTCCCCCATTTTTAATAATTTAACCTTTACGAGTTTTAAGGCGATTCCTTCGCGAGTGTCTTACCAACTGCCTAACACACTTACCATAAATGTTTCTTACCCCAATTAGTCATTTAAGGTCCTTAACCAAGGTTTCAAAGTAAGGCGAGGGGAAATGTTTCGTTCGCGAAACGCCGTTATTTGAAACGGTCGTTTCTCCTAAACCGTGCATCGGAATCGAACGAACTACATATCAAAACGAAGCTCGTAACATGAGCTATCTAAACATGGCAATGGTCATAATCTAGCAGGGGGTTCTCGGGTCCTAATGTTATGCACAAAAACAGTCTAAAGAAAATCGGACGTTACGACGGCTATGTTTACGTGATTTCCCCAAATTTAAACCATTCAAAACCAACCACAATTCAACCCCAAATCAATCATACCACCAACATCCATCCAAAACACACTCCAACAGCCCCATCAAATCAATGTTACCAATTCATACTTATTTCTCAATTATGAACTAAGAGTTTTACTTAAGTTCATTGACTAATTAACCAAGATTTCCAACTCCAAAAATATCACAAAATCAACCAATCTCTAAACACACAATAATCATGCCTCTCACCAACTAAAATAATCATAACAAGCTTTAACATGATTACACACCCATTACCCTAACCCTTCATCTAAACATTAGGAAATCTAAACAACAAAACTTAAAGCTAAGATCATGAAGAGTTATACCTTCCTTGAAGCTTTTAATCCATGAAAGATCCTTGGAATGCCCATGGAAGCCTTAATCTAACCTCCTACAAGCTTGTTCTTTCAAAGAAATCAAGAACACAAAAATTAATTTCAAGAAAGTACTATTCGCCACCTTCTTTCTTGATTTATAGAAAAAGATTGGCTTGGAATTAGAAGCTTAAACTTATATGAAGTATGTAACTTAACTAGGAGAAGCTAGGATAATTACCTTGCTAAATAGTAAGTGGAGGAGCTTGGACTTTCAGTTTTTAAGAAAAGAGGCCGAGAGCTTGAAGAAGAAAATGGGGGTTTTGTGTTTTTTGATGAAAATGAAATGTTTTGGCTTGGTTGGTTGCTTTTTGTCTTGTTTTTGGTTAATTACTTTTCTAGCCTTGACTTTGTGTGGTTTTAAATCAACCACATCTCCTTCCCCTTATGTCATGCTTATGTCACATTGCTATGTCATCATCCCTTTGATTAACTTCCTAATTGTTTGCCTAATGACCGCTGATCTGTTATACGGTTCGCTTAACTTTCGTTCTCGTTTATCGTTTGAAGGATCATACCCGGGATCTTATTACTTAGGTTCCCTTAACCTTTCTCAATACATTATATTCCTTTTTATGATCCTCTATTATAATCCTTTAATTTAAATCCTTTTTATCCTGTTACCTTATACTCAATTCTCTCCGTATCTAGTGGGTTTCCGGGAAAAATCCAAGTGTTCGGATTTGGATTCTGACGATCTTTACATACACTTATATCCCATATAAAGTACTAATAAAATCTCAGAATATCCATATCAGAACCCCTACATAGTGTGGCATTAAAAGTTTTCTCATTCAGCAAAAACACTATTCATAAGGGTTTCAAAATTTCCCAAAAATTGGGGTTATTACAGTCTCCCCTCCTTAAAAGGATTCCGTCCCGGAATCAGATAGAAAATGAATAGGGATACTTTCTTAGCATTGCACTTTCTAACTCTCGAGTAAATTTTCCCACATTGTGGTCCTACCACCAAACTCCACCTAGTTTGATAACCCTTCTCCTAAGTACTTGTTCCTTTTTACTCTATAACCCTTCCTGGTTGCTCCATATAGGTTACGTCGGGTTGCATGTCTATGCGCTCATATGCCCCTATTTATCTGGCATCCGAATTACACTTCCTTAACATTGATACGCGGAACACATTATGACTTGCTACATGTTCTGGGGTAAGGCTAGCTCATATGCTAACTTCCCAATACTTCTTAATATATCCAAGGGTTTCCAAGGGAATACCTTTAACAACACTAGGTCCCCTACTTCCTATTCTTTGTCCTTTCGTGTCCAATCAACGTACTTCTTATGTCCATCTTGGGCTACTACCAGCCGTCCTCTGATTAGATCTATTATATCCCTGGTCCTTTGGACTACTGCGGGTCCGAGCATCTTGCGCTCTACAACTTCATCCTAACATAAGGGAGATCGACATTGTCTTCCCTCAAGGATCTCATAAGGCGACATCTCGATAATGACATATGATCTATTATCGTAAGATAACTTAATCCGCATTAAGTGATCATTCCAAATTCTTTCAAGTCTATTACACAGACTCTCATCATAGCTTCTAACATTATAGCTTTTGCTTCTCAATACCCATTCTTTTCCAGTTCGTAATCGCTATCACCTTCCGTTCCTAATATTATACTGGTTATACTTTTGCTCGTTAGGGTTCTATAACCTTTTAATAACCACGTCAACCTTAGTATCACGAATGTGTTTCCATCCCGAATACTATCACAATTTTATTATCCTTTTTCAGCTGATTCTATCTTCGAAAGCTTAATCCTTCACATAGAAGTAAAAGAATTTATTGAGAGATCACTATGATCATGAACACTTGTTATATTGCATAGTTAGTACAGAAGGTGGCCAGCCTTTAGTACTTGACAAGCAATTAAACAATAGATGGTATTCTACTAGGCTTCTATCACACAGATAGATAGTCATTCGGCAATACCTCCCCTTCTGGAAGGGTTGTTCTTCTCAGCTTACATGAAATGAAAAGAAGAGAAAAGAACGAATTGAAGAGAATTGTATATATATGAAAAAAATATATACTGCCACAAAATATCTGGCTTGGAACCTACCTCTGAACTATAGAGGTTTGTCATAGGAGAACAAAACATATGTATTTATATCAACATCAAGTATTATCGCATCGCATTTTGCATGCTTAAATATTTTTTGCTATTCCGTCCATCATTCTATGGACCCATGCTCTTCCTCGAGCTTATACACAATCACCTTTGAAACTCCCTCGACATCGAAAATCGAATCTGGGTTTTCATTCCAGACATCACCGTTACTAAAATTCTATGCTTGCACTGTAACCTTCCTCGTATAGTAATACGACTCTCTATTGATAAGTAGAATAAATATACAATAGGTAGATACTCTACTTAATTAGTCTATCAATGATAACTTATACACTACCACGACCCGATTAGTGGTACTCAATCTCAACACCCATTCCAATACAACTCTCATGGTTATAATCAGCTCACTACTCGCAGAATCATTGCTGCCTTACTATGGTCCACCACTGACCTACTGTCGTCATTCACTTTTCCATAAAATCTTAATATCTAACCATACGGAGTCCCTACATGTCGTATCAAATCATTCTAAGGAGGTAACATAATCACCATTCCTGATTCATGAAGAACACTCCTGATCCTGATATACATACATGACAGGAAGCATATAAAATTGCAGAAGAGTTTCGCTCAAAGGAACGATAGCAGGTTAATACCATTCTAAATCATATGCCTTAAATAGAAGACTTACTCAAAGGTTCGTCTAATCCTTTTTGAAACATGGTCCTGGCTTATCTCAAGATAGGACCTTCTAAGATAGATAGCCCGTTCATGGCGATTACACGAATTATACCTTTACCAACTACTATTACGGTTGGGTATTGCACAGTCATTAGAAGGAATGTCAATCTTCCAAACCATAATACAACCTTCACAGTTTTAACCATCATCACTGTATTCTTTTGGCACACGCGCCTATAATTATCCACTTACCTTTAAAGTGTCGGCCACCTCTTTGGCCTTTCCTGATAGTAAAATTTCCTTACAGTCAATGTCACTTTAACCACCTCCAAATAAATTTTCTACCTTCTTTCAATCACAGCTTATGTGAAAATGCTTTTCTTTAATATCTGATGAGTAAAAAAAAAATATCACCATTTTTCCATAAGTTATTGCCTCAGTCTTTAGAGGCTAATCACTGTCAAGACTGACTCTCAATCATACTTAGAACATCTTTTATCTTAAGTCTTAATTGCCCTGAACAATTTCGACCATTACTGGTTCGATCCATACTTTCTCGTGGTTTAACACGTGCCCCACTTGGCAACAATATAATTACGTCATATTTCCTTTATCAACATTTCTATTCTTGAGAATTTTGAATATTACCTTTCTCCTTGTAAAACCTCTAAGGTTATCCTTCAATCGTTCCTCCTGTATTCCCTAGATACAGGGCATATCAAAATACCATATACTAATACTAGAATCATTGTCTATATACTTTTGAAATTTTTTTCCACTGATTCTTTAAAGGTTGTTGTTACCTTAATCCTTCCCAATTCATACTGTCAAAACTCATACTATCCCTATTAAGGGTGAAATGCCAACCTTTATGCATTCCCCTAGGATTCATTTTAAGTTACCTATGTTCTATCCTTAATTCCACCTTTAAAAAGGTACATGCATCCTTCCATGGATAAATCAAGTCATATATTCCTGATAAGGGTGTCTTATTCAATCATTTCCACCTCGATAGTATATGCCTAATTTCACATTAACATCTGTATTCAAAATGAGGTCAATCAATATGGCCTCCAAAAGATAACAACGGTTATCCGCTTTTCTTGCCTAATTTGATAATGATAACATGGATGTCTTGGAAGATATTGGTCATGTTCAACATGAACTTCTTCTTAATAATTCCTTATGTACTTTTGTTGTTTATCTCAATAGTCACCTCAATGTTGGGATATCTTTCATACCTGGCGTCTCCCTTTCTGGGTATCATGCCACCGGTCTTACACTTTCCATTCTTGAAGGTCACTTCCTTCATCCAATTTTCTTAATTTCTTACTTCCTTGTCTCCTTAGTCTATCCGCGTCTCATTATTTACCCTTCGAATTATCTCAAGGTTTCATTGAATTCTCCCAACTTACAGGGGATAATTATATATGTATCTCTTATGCCTTCAACCATCTATTTTAACTCATGGTGAATCACCCTCATCCTGACGATTACATACTTTTCTATGTCTATTGCTACGAGTCTTTAGGGTTTCCTCATACCCAACTCCCTTATCATACCTCAAACTTTATTGCCTTTATATTCCTTTTCACTTCAGTTTCTTTTTATTTTCCTTTCTCTTATCATTATTTCATGAACCAACACAACATAAGCATTGATTTCAAACATCCCGTCATTCTGGATTCGTGTCCTTAGAACGAATCTTGATAACTTTTTACAACTTAGATTCACAATTCATCATACTCGTCCGCCTTTGTTCTGGCTCTAAAGCTTTTACACTATCTCCATAACTTTGGGAAGTACCTTCCTGAAAACAATTGACTGAACTTTAATCAGTTTATTATAATCTCTTGCTCCGTGCCTTCCTTGGCCTTTCACCGGCGGGTGGCCTCTCTCTTAGGAGGGTAAGTGACAAAAACAGTCTTTTGTGATTCGTCAATCATTTAGAATCTCAATTGATTCCTCTATTTCCTTTAGCCAGACTCTTGCCTCGACTAGGTCAACCTGTTCCTTGGAACTCTGAGAGCTTAGAGACTTAAAGGTCCTAAAAGAATTTCGTACTGCATTGTTTCCTCAAGGTGGTGGTTGGGGATAATAGTCTAAGTTCTTTTCAGACAGGTCCATGAATTGTCGTATAGGAGTACCGTCTCGAGTCTCCTTTCCTTTCTCAACTTTCTGTTTCCTTAGTATGAAATGTTTCATCCTTTTCCCATACTTGGGGTTATCTTATACGTTAAAATCCTCATTTTCCACTTCATTATGTTATGGGTTCCTTCTATCTTGATGGTGTCCTCCCTGACTATCACATTCAGGGTTTGCCCTTAATCTTATTCCTTGAACTATGACTTTCATCTAAGATCTCATCTTTAAGCTCTTGAACATTTGGAATCCAAATTCTATAGGAATACCTCATTATTCCCTTATCATCTTTCTCGGTATTAACCTCTTATCTATTTGTTGGATCTCTGCCTTCATTTATCACTCTATCTGGCACAATATGTTCTTTTCCGATAATTCGGACTGTATTGCAATCTCAAACAGTTTTTCGGTACCGGCTCCGGTTACCTTCACTACGATTTCCAAAATCTCTTATAAACTCTCCCCAAGACATTATCATCTTGAGTCTCTCCTTTTTACTAAGGGCATCAGCCACCACATTGGCTTTCCCCGAATGATAAAGAATCTCCCAATCATTATTCTTGATTAGCTCTAACTGCCTCCTCTGGCATATGTTGAGCTCTTTCTACGTGAAAATGTACTAGAGCACTTATGGCTTAGGTAATTCTCGCACTTCTCTCCATACAAGTAGTGCCTCCAATCTTTAGGGTAAAACTATTGCCACGAGCCTAAGCTCATGGGCGGGGATATCGAATTTTATATTCCCTTAATTGTCTTGACGCGTACGCGATTACCTTACCGTGCTGCATAAGCACGCACCCTAAGCCCTTGTGCGAAGCGTCACTATACTTCACAAAATCTCCTTTTCCATCCGGCAATGCCAGCATAGGGGCCGTCACCAACCTTTGCTTCAGTTCTTGAAAGCTGTTCTCGCATTTCTCTGTCCATTCGAACTTCTCAGTCGTACGAGTAAGCCGCGTTAAAGGGGCTACTATCTTTACAAACTTGAACGAACCTCCGGTAGTGACCGGCCAATCCTACCTCTGGTAGTCGACCTAACCATGGTCATCAATTCATCGATGGTCCTTTATTCATTCTTGTCAGGATCCTCCATGGGATCCTCCTCAGCAACTATCCCTTCTAGGACAACATCCTCAATATCAACATCATCCAGTCCTGCGTTAGGACGCTCTATCGGATCCACAATCCGATCTCCAATTAGTAATAAAACATCATCGCGCTGTTGCTACTCAACCTCAGGGTTCGGATTCCCGCTACCATATACGATAACGAACTACGCTTCTATCACGATATTTATAAGGGTTCCCATAAGGGTTTTAACTATCAGTACTACGTTAGGTAGCCCGACTATGAACTTGGCAAGAGTTCTTATCATCTTAGTGAACTTATTATCTTAACGTCACATCATCTCTGAGGTTTATAACACTTAGCTATGATACCACTTCTGTAACACCCCCAAATCCGGGGTCGGGGATCCGGGTTGTCACGAGTTCCACTTCCCTTAACAACACCCAATCTTATTAAACAATCAACTACTCTTTACTGTGACCCCACAATATACACACACACACCACAAGTTATAGTCTCAGAGATGAATATCCAAAAATAATCACAAGTTGTTTTATTCCACAATTATATGTCAATACACCTTAAAAGGTTTTCTGGATAATTTACATTTCTTTGCCATTATTACAATTCATAATATACATAAGTCTGGTACATTATTAGTTGAAGACTTAGCCTATTGGTAATTTCTACCTCAGCTACAGCGGCCTCAACGCTTCCAGAAAGCTGCGGAACGTTTCCTATCCGCTTGCGAATTGGGAGCTTGGTCCTGTTCATCTTATCTATCTGATGTTGTGTGATGAAAGAAGAAAGCAAGGGTGAGCAAAAAAGCCCACCAAAATAATATGTATAACGATTAACAATATATGAGCCTACTCATAATACTCATGAAAGTCTTGGTCAAAAGAAATGAACCAAGTTTGATATCTTAATGCGATGAAGTCGCAAAATATTCAGTATATATACATATATACTTTTTAAAATATTGGAAGTCCTCTTCCATGCATAATATACACAAAGTCCCAGTGTATAACTGTATATAAAAAAAATATCGTTGCAAGGTGATCTCATATATCTAACCTTGTCTCAACGTTTTTCTGAAAATCTTTGTCATTCATAAGACAATTATTAACTAGATATAAGCTTAAAAGATGAAGTTACCAAATACTTGACTACACTTATATCATTTATAAAGCTACTTGAACTACCACTGTTCAAAGTATAATGAGCTTTTACCAGTTCATCACATAGATGAGACTACAAGACAAGATTTGAATAGATTAAATCTTTAAAATATTATTAAAGGAAATGAAGTTATGACATACTTCATTAAGTTCTGATATATATATATATATATCCACATATACATCTTCCTTTATACATTTCCTGAAAACCTCTGTCATGTAAAGTATGAACATAATTGCAATATCCAATAAGTTTGGAAAGAAAAAGAATTTTGGCATAAACCAGATATCCTGCTGATCAGGCAAAGATACCCATAAGTAACCTTTTCTACTAGTAGATGGACGAATTCCCCACTGGTCATCACCCTGGTCGTAATAGGACCTTATGCTGGACTGCCACTCAGCCACTTATGCATTTGATGGACTCCCACTGAGCCACTTACACTATCATGGACGCCCACTGAGCCCATGTTGCTTATGCCGACTCAATAGATGGACTTACTTCCCAAACGTTGGGTAAGTAATCAATTCATTTACCAAAACTGTAACCGTGTTGCGAATATAAAATACACCACAGAGCCGGATCCCTCAGGTTTTGAGCGAGTATTTAAATCCCCTTAAAAAGGAAGATCTTAAATATAAAAATGAGTTTTGGGATCCGCTCTAACTTTTAAAAATCATTTTGAAGACTCGAAAACACTTTATAGAGTGTTTGGAGTAAAGCTGATTTAATGAAGTAAATCAGTCCCCAGAATATTTAGAAAATGACTGAATATTATTATTTAAATAATATTTCCATAAAGAATAATCTTTATAAAAATAATTGAAGTAGAAGTATTAAAACTTATACTTGAAACGAGTATTAAATAACCAAAGATATACTTATATGAAAGTACTATCTTTATTTGAATAATCGAAAATAAGTTTGATTATTGACACCTTATGCTTTAATAAAATAAAGAATATATCTCAGCAAATAATCGGAGTCATAGATCCTCAAATGAATATTCAAATAATATTCATTAAATAATATAAAAGAGTCATAAGCCCTCGGACGAATATTCAAATAATATTCAGATAATAAAATAAAAGGAGTCATAAGTCCTCGAATGAATATTCAAATAATATTCAATAAATAATATAAAAGAGTCATACGCCCTCGAATGAATATTCAAATAATATTCAGATAATAAAATAAAAGGAGTCATAAGTCCTCGAATGAATATTCAAAATAATATTCATTTAATAAAATAAAGAAGTCATAAGCCCTCGAATGAATATTCGAATAAATATTCAATTAAGTAAAATAAAGGTATCGAATAAACCTTATTCGATCAATAGTTTTAAAACTATATCCATATATATATATAAATATATATATATACATATATATAATATACTCGGGAACATCGACTCCCGGTTTAGAAATATGTTCAACTTTTATCCCCTATACTAAGGGTATACGCAAATTACCGCTATTCTCTA
This sequence comes from Apium graveolens, assembly GCF_009905375.1. Lineage (NCBI taxonomy): Eukaryota > Viridiplantae > Streptophyta > Magnoliopsida > Apiales > Apiaceae > Apium > Apium graveolens. Next base: position 276,344,976 of record NC_133652.1, on the reverse strand, counting down.
GCATAGGTATTATCAACTGAATCAACAGATATATATGGAAATAATACAAAACAGGCATGCATATATATATATATATACCATAGCAGCATGCTTCAATATATTGCAACATTTGCTAATTAACCAACATGCATCTATCGCAAGATAATGCAAATACATATATACATCACAACAACAGTTATAACTGGTAGAAAACTTGCCTGAGTGACTGGGGGTTACGAATGGCTCGGGACGAGTCTGGTAACCTATAAGCAACAAGTAAGTTGGAATTAAACCAAAGTAACTTGTAAATCTATACTCTAACCAACTCAGACTCTAACGCTCGTTTTGCGCTTACTGATTCTCTTAAGTCACTCGAGTACCCTCGGCTCCACCATTTTTAATAATTTAACCTTTATGAGTTTTAAGGCGATTCCTTCGCGAGTGTCTTACCAACTGCCTAACACACTTACCATAAATGTTTCTTACCCCAATTAGTCATTTAAGGTCCTTAACCAAGGTTTCAAAGTAAGGCGAGGGGAAATGTTTCGTTCGCGAAACGCCGTTATTTGAAACGGTCGTTTCTCCTAAACCGTGCATCGCAATCGAACGAACTACATATCAAAACGAAGCTCGTAACATGAGCTATCTAAACATGGCAATGATCATAATCTAGCAGGGGGTTCTCGGGTCCTAATGTTATGCACAAAAACAGTCTAAAGAAAATCGGACGTTACGACGGCTATGTTTACGTGATTTCCCCAAATTTAAACCATTCAAAACCAACCACAATTCAACCCCAAATCAATCATACCACCAACATCCATCCAAAACACACTCCAACAGCCCCATCAAATCAATGTTACCAATTCATACTTATTTCTCAATTATGAACTAAGAGTTTTACTTAAGTTCATTGACTAATTAACCAAGATTTCCAACTCCAAAAATATCACAAAATCAACCAATCTCTAAACACACAATAATCATGCCTCTCACCAACTAAAATACTCATAACAAGCTTTAACATGATTACACACCCATTACCCTAACCCTTCATCTAAACATTAGGAAATCTAAACAACAAAACTTAAAGCTAAGATCATGAAGAGTTATACCTTCCTTGAAGCTTTTAATCCATGAAAGATCCTTGGAATGCCCATGGAAGCCTTAATCTAACCTCCTACAAGCTTGTTCTTTCAAAGAAATCAAGAACACAAAAATTAATTTCAAGAAAGTACTATTCACCATCTTCTTTCTTGATTTATAGAAAAAGATTGGCTTGGAATTAGAAGCTTAAACTTATAGGAAGTATGTATCTTAACTAGGAGAAGCTAGGATAATTACCTTGCTAAATAGTAAGTGGAGGAGCTTGGACTTTCATTTTTTAAGAAAAGAGGCCGAGAGCTTGAAGAAGAAAATGGGGGTTTTGTGTTTTTTGATGAAAATGAAATGTTTTGGCTTGGTTGGTTGCTTTTTGTCTTGTTTTTGGTTAATTACTTTTCTAGCCTTGACTTTGTGTGGTTTTAAATCAACCACATCTCCTTCCCCTTATGTCATGCTTATGTCACATTGCTATGTCATCATCCCTTTGATTAACTTCCTAATTGTTTGCCTAATGACCGCTGATCTGTTATACGGTTCGCTTAACTTTCGTTCTCGTTTATCGTTTGAAGGATCATACCCGGGATCTTATTACTTAGGTTCCCTTAACCTTTCTCAATACATTATATTCCTTTTTATGATCCTCTATTATAATCCTTTAATTTAAATCCTTTTTATCCTGTTACCTTATACTCAATTCTCTCCGTATCTAGTGGGTTTCCGGGAAAAATCCAAGTGTTCGGATTTGGATTCTGACGATCTTTACATACACTTATATCCCATATAAAGTACTAATAAAATCTCAGAATATCCATATCAGAACCCCTACATAGTGTGGCATTAAAAGTTTTCTCATTCAGCAAAAACACTATTCATAAGGGTTTCAAAATTTCCCAAAAATTGGGGTTATTACAGTCTCCCCTCCTTAAAAGGATTCCGTCCCGGAATCAGATAGAAAATGAATAGGGATACTTTCTTAGCATTGCACTTTCTAACTCTCGAGTAAATTTTCCCACATTGTGGTCCTACCACCAAACTCCACCTAGTTTGATAACCCTTCTCCTAAGTACTTGTTCCTTTTTACTCTATAACCCTTCCTGGTTGCTCCATATAGGTTACGTCGGGTTGCATGTCTATGCGCTCATATGCCCCTATTTATCTGGCATCCGAATTACACTTCCTTAACATTGATACGCGGAACACATTATGACTTGCTACATGTTCTGGGGTAAGGCTAGCTCATATGCTAACTTCCCAATACTTCTTAATATATCCAAGGGTTTCCAAGGGAATACCTTTAACAACACTAGGTCCCCTACTTCCTATTCTTTGTCCTTTCGTGTCCAATCAACGTACTTCTTATGTCCATCTTGGGCTACTACCAGCCGTCCTCTGATTAGATCTATTATATCCCTGGTCCTTTGGACTACTGCGGGTCCGAGCATCTTGCGCTCTACAACTTCATCCTAACATAAGGGAGATCGACATTGTCTTCCCTCAAGGATCTCATAAGGCGACATCTCGATAATGACATATGATCTATTATCGTAAGATAACTTAATCCGCATTAAGTGATCATTCCAAATTCTTTCAAGTCTATTACACAGACTCTCATCATAGCTTCTAACATTATAGCTTTTGCTTCTCAATACCCATTCTTTTCCAGTTCGTAATCGCTATCACCTTCCATTCCTAATATTATACTGGTTATACTTTTGCTCGTTAGCGTTCTATAACCTTTTAATAACCACGTCAACCTTAGTATCACGAATGTGTTTCCATCCCGAATACTATCACAATTTTATTATCCTTTTTCAGCTGATTCTATCTTCGAAAGCTTAATCCTTCATATAGAAGTAAAAGAATTTATTGAGAGATCACTATGATCATGAACACTTGTTATATCGCATAGTTAGTACAGAAGGTGGCCAGCCTTTAGTACTTGACAAGCAATTAAACAATAGATGGTATTCTACTAGGCTTCTATCACACAGATAGATAGTCATTCGGCAATACCTCCCCTTCTGGAAGGGTTGTTCTTCTCAGCTTACATGAAATGAAAAGAAGAGAAAAGAACGAATTGAAGAGAATTGTATATATATGAAAAAAATATATACTGCCACAAAATATCTGGCTTGGAACCTACCTCTGAACTATAGAGGTTTGTCATAGGAGAACAAAACATATGTATTTATATCAACATCAAGTATTATCGCATCGCATTTTGCATGCTTAAATATTTTTTGCTATTTCGTCCATCATTCTATGGACCCATGCTCTTCCTCGAGCTTATACACAATCACCTTTGAAACTCCCTCGACATCGAAAATCGAATCTGGGTTTTCATTCCAGACATCACCGTTACTAAAATTCTATGCTTGCACTGCAACCTTCCTCGTATAGTAATACGACTCTCTATTGATAAGTAGAATAAATATACAATAGGTAGATACTCTACTTAATTAGTCTATCAATGATAACTTATACACTACCACGACCCGATTAGTGGTACTCAATCTCAACACCCATTCCAATACAACTCTCATGGTTGTAATCAGCTCACTACTCGCAGAATCATTGCTGCCTTACTATGGTCCACCACTGACCTACTGTCGTCATTCACTTTTCCATAAAATCTTAATATCTAACCATACGGAGTCCATACATGTCGTATCAAATCATTCTAAGGAGGTAACATAATCACCATTCCTGATTCATGAAGAACACTCCTGATCCTGACATACGTACATGACATGAAGCAGATAAAATTGCAGAAGAGTTTCGCTCAAAGGAACGATAGCAGGTTAATACCATTCTAAATCATATGCCTTAAATAGAAGACTTACTCAAAGGTTCGTCTAGTCCTTTTTGAAATATGGTCCTGGCTTATCTCAAGATAGGACCTTCTAAGATAGATAGCCCGTTCATGGCGATTACACGAATTATACCTTTACCAACTACTATTACGGTTGGGTATTGCACAGTCATCAGAAGGAATGTCAATCTTCCAAACCATAATACAACCTTCACAGTTTTAACCATCATCACTGTATTCTTTTGGCACACGCGCCTATAATTATCCACTTACCTTTAAAGTGTCGGCCACCTCTTTGGCCTTTCCTGATAGTAAAATTTCCTTACAGTCAATGTCACTTTAACCACCTCCAAATAAATTTTCTACCTTCTTTCAATCACAGCTTATGTGAAAATGCTTTTCTTTAATATCTGATGAGTAAAAAAAAATATCACCATTTTTCCATAAGTTATTGCCTCAGTCTTTAGAGGCTAATCACTGTCAAGACTGACTCTCAATCATACTTAGAACATCTTTTATCTTAAGTCCTAATTGCCCTGAACAATTTCGACCATTACTGGTTCGATCCATACTTTCTCGTGGTTTAACACGTGCCCCACTTGGCAATAATATAATTACGTCATATTTCCTTTATCAACATTTCTATTCTTGAGAATTTTGAATATTACCTTTCTCCTTGTAAAACCTCTAAGGTTATCCTTCAATCGTTCCTCCTGTATTCCCTAGATACAGGGCATATCAAAATACCATATACTAATACTAGAATCATTGTCTATATACTTTTGAAATTTTTTCCACTGATTCTTTAAAGGTTGTTGTTACCTTAATCCTTCCCAATTTATACTGTCAAAACTCATACTATCCCTGTTAAGGGTGAAATGCCAACCTTTATGCATTCCCCTAGGATTCATTTTAAGTTACCTATGTTCTATCCTTAATTCCACCTTTAAAAAGGTACATGCATCCTTCCATGGATAAATCAAGTCATATATTCTTGATAAGGGTGTCTTATTCAATCATTTCCACCTCGATAGTATATGCCTAATTTCACATTAACATCTGTATTCAAAATGAGGTCAATCAATATGGCCTCCAAAAGATAACAACGGTTATCCGCTTTTCTTGCCTAATTTGGTAATGATAACATGGATGTCTTGGAAGATATTGGTCATGTTCAACATGAACTTCTTCTTAATAATTCCTTATGTACTTTTGTTGTTTATCTCAACAGTCACCTCAATGTTGGGATATCTTTCATACCCGGCGTCTCCCTTTCTGGGTATCATGCCACCGGTCTTACACTTCCCATTCTTGAAGGTCACTTCCTTCATCCAATTTTCTTAATTTCTTACTTCCTTGTCTCCTTAGTCTATCCGCGTCTCATTATTTACCCTTCGAATTATCTCAAGGTTTCATTGAATTCTCCCAACTTACAGGGGATAATTATATATGTATCTCTTATACCTTCAACCATCTATTTTAACTCATGGTGAATCACCCTCATCCTGACGATTACATACTTTTCTATGTCTATTGCTACGAGTCTTTAGGGTTTCCTCATACCCAACTCCCTTATCATACCTCAAACTCTATTGCCTTTATATTCCTTTTCACTTCAGTTTTTTTTTTATTTTCCTTTCTCTTATCATTATTTCATGAACCAACACAACATAAGCATTGATTTCAAACATCCCGTCATTCTGGATTCGTGTCCTTAGAACGAATCTTGATAACATTTTACAACTTAGATTCACAATTCATCATACTCGTCCGCCTTTGTTCTGGCTCTAAAGCTTTTACACTATCTCCATAACTTTGGGAAGTACCTTCCTGAAAACAATTGACTGAACTTTAATCAGTTTATTATAATCTCTTGCTCCGTGTCTTCCTTGGCCTTTCACCGGCGGGTGGCCTCTCTCTTAGGAGGGTAAGTGACAAAAACAGTCTTTTGTGATTCGTCAATCATTTAGAATCTCAATTGATTCCTCTATTTCCTTTAACCAGGCTCTTGCCTCGACTAGGTCAACCTGTTCCTTGGAACTCTGAGAGCTTAGAGACTTAAAGGTCCTAAAAGAATTTCGTACTGCATTATTTCCTCAAGGTGGTGGTTGGGGATAATAGTCTAAGTTCTTTTCAGACAGGTCCATGAATTATCGTATAGGAGTACCGTCTCGAGTCTCCTTTCCTTTCTCAACTTTCTGTTTCCTTAGTATGAAATGTTTCATCCTTTTCCCATACTTGGGGTTATCTTATACGTTAAAATCCTCATTTTCCACTTCATTATGTTATGGGTTCCTTCTATCTTGATGGTGTCCTCCCTGACTATCACATTCAGGGTTTGCCCTTAATCTTATTCCTTGAACTATGACTTTCATCTAAGATCTCATCTTTAAGCTCTTGAACATTTGGAATCCAAATTCTATAGGAATACCTCATTATTCCCTTATCATATTTCTCGGTATTAACCTCTTATCTATTTGTTGGATCTCTGCCTTCATTTATCACTCTTTCTGGCACAATATGTTCTTTTCCGATAATTCGGACTGTATTGCAATCTCAAACAGTTTTTCGGTACCGGCTCCGGTTACCTTCCCTACTATTTCCAAAATCTCTTATAAACTCTCCCAAAGACATTATCATCTTGAGTCTCTCCTTTTTACTAAGGGCATCAGCCACCACATTGACTTTCCCCGAATGATAAAGAATCTCCCAATCATTATTCTTGATTAGCTCTAACTGCCTCCTCTGGCATATGTTGAGCTCTTTCTACGTGAAAATGTATTAGAGCACTTATGGCTTAGGTAATTCTCGCACTTCTCTCCATACAAGTAGTGCCTCCAATCTTTAGGGTAAAACTATTGCCACGAGCCTAAGCTCATGGGCGGGGATATCGAATTTTATATTCCCTTAATTGTCTTGACGCGTACGCGATTACCTTACCGTGCTGCATAAGCACGCACCCTAAGCCCTTGTGCGAAGCGTCACTATACTTCAAAAAATCTCCTTTTCCATCCGGCAATGCCAGCATAGGGGCCGTCACCAACCTTTGCTTCAGTTCTTGAAAGCTGTTCTCGCATTTCTCTGTCCATTCGAACTTCTCAGTCGTACGAGTAAGCCGCGTTAAAGGGGCTACTATCTTTACAAACTTGAACGAACCTCCGGTAGTGACCGGCCAATCCTACCTCTGGTAGTCGACCTAACCATGGTCATCAATTTATCGGTGGTCCTTTATTCATTCTTGTCAGGATCCTCCATGGGATCCTCCTCAGCAACTATCCCTTCTAGGACAACATCCTCAATATCAACATCATCCGGTCCTGCGTTAGGACGCTCTATCGGATCCACAATCCGATCTCCAATTAGTAATAAAACATCATCGCGCTGTTGCTCCTCAACCTCAGGGTTCGGATTCCCGCTACCATATACGATAACGAACTATGCTTCTATCACGATATTTATAAGGGTTCCCATAAGGGTTTTAACTATCAGTACTACGTTAGGTAGCCCGACTATGAACTTGGCAAGAGTTCTTATCATCTTAGTGAACTTATTATCTTAACGTCACATCATCTCTGAGGTTTATAACGCTTAGCTCTGATACCACTTCTGTATCACCCCCAAATCCGGGGTCGGGGATCCGGGTTGTCACAAGTTCCACTTCCCTTAACAACACCCAATCTTATTAAACAATCAACTACTCTTTACTGTGACCCCACAATATACACACACACACCACAAGTTATAGTCTCAGAGATGAATATCCAAAAATAATCACAAGTCGTTTTATTCCACAATTATATGTCAATACACCTTAAAAGGTTTTCTGGATAATTTACATTTCTTTGCCATTATTACAATTCATAATATACATAAGTCTGGTATATTATTAGTTGAAGACTTAGCCTATTGGTAATTTCTACCTCAGCTACAGCGGCCTCAACGCTTCCAGAAAGCTGCGGAACGTTTCCTATCCGCTTGCGAATTGGGAGCTTGGTCCTGTTCATCTTATCTATCTGATGTTGTGTGATGAAAGAAGAAAGCAAGGGTGAGCAGCAAGCCCACCAAAATAATATGTATAATGATTAACAATATATGAGCCTACTCATAATACTCATGAAAGTCTTGGTCAAAAGAAATGAACCAAGTTTGATATCTTAATGCGATGAAGTCGCAAAATATTCAGTATATATACATATATACTTTTCAAAATATTGGAAGTCCTCTTCCATGCATAATATACACAAAGTCCCAGTGTATAACTGTATATAAAAAAAAATATCGTTGCAAGGTGATCTCATATATCTAACCTTGTCTCAACGTTTTTCTGAAAATCTTTGTCATTCATAAGACAATTATTAACTAGATATAAGCTTAAAAGATGAAGTTACCAAATACTTGACTACACTTATATCATTTATAAAGCTACTTGAACTACCACTGTTCAAAGTAAAATGAGCTTTTACCAGTTCATCACATAGATGAGACTACAAGACAAGATTTGAATAGATTAAATCTTTAAAATATTATTAAAGGAAATGAAGTTATGACATACTAATTAAGTTCTGATATATATATATATATATATATATATATATCCACATATACATCTTCCTTTATACATTTCCTGAAAACCCCTGACATGTAAAGTATGAACAGAATTGCAATATCCAATAAGTTTGGAAAGAAAAAGAATTTTGGCATAAACCAGATATCCTGCTGATCAGGCAAAGATACCCATAAGTAACCTTTTCTACTAGTAGATGGACGAATTCCCCACTGGTCATCACCCTGGTCGTAATAGGTCCTTATGCTGGACTGCCACTCAGCCACTTATGCATTTGATGGACTCCCACTAAGCCACTTACACTATCATGGACGCCCACTGAGCCCATGTTGCTTATGCCGACTCAATAGATGGACTTACTTCCCGAACGTTAGGTAAGTAATCAATTCATTTACCAAAACTGTAACCGTGTTGCGAATATAAAATACACCACAGAGCCGGATCCCTCAGGTTTTGAGCGAGTATTTAAATCCCCTTAAAAAGGAAGATCTTAAATATAAAAATGAGTTTTGGGATCCGCTCTAACTTTTAAAAATCATTTTGAAGACTCGAAAACACTTTATAGAGTGTTTGGAGTAAAGCTGATTTAATGAAGTAAATCAGTCCCCAGAATATTTAGAAAATGACTGAATATTATTATTTAAATAATATTCCCATAAAGAATAATCTTTATAAAAATAATTGAAGTAGAAGTATTAAAACTTATACTTGAAACGAGTATTAAATAACCAAAGATATACTTATATGAAAGTACTATCTTTATTTGAATAATCGAAAATAAGTTTGATTATTGACACCTTATGCTTTAATAAAATAAAGAATATATCTCAGCAAATAATCGGAGTCATAGATCCTCAAATGAATATTCAAATAATATTCATTAAATAATATAAAAGAGTCATAAGCCCTCGGATGAATATTCAAATAATATTCAGATAATAAAATAAAAGGAGTCTTAAGTCCTCGAATGAATATTCAAATAATATTCAATAAATAATATAAAAGAGTCATACGCCCTCGAATGAATATTCAAATAATATTCAGATAATAAAATAAAAGGAGTCATAAGTCCTCGAATGAATATTCAAAATAATATTCATTTAATAAAATAAAGAAGTCATAAGCCCTCGAATGAATATTCGAATAAATATTCAATTAAGTAAAATAAAGGTATCGAATAAACCTTATTCGATCAATAGTTTTAAAACTATATCCATATATATATATATATATATAATATACTCGGGAACATCGACTCCCGGTTTAGAAATATGTTCACCTTTTATCCCCTATACTAAGGGTATACGCAAATTACCGCTATTCTCTAGCATAGGTATTATCAACTGAATCAACAGATATATATGGAAAGAATACAAAACATGCATGCATATATATATATATACCATAGCAGCATGCTTCAATATATTGCAACATTTGCTAATTAACCAACATGCATCTATCGCAAGATAATGCAAATACATATATACATCACAACAACAGTTATAACTGGTAGAAAACTTGCCTGAGTGACTGGGGGTTACGAATGGCTCGGGACGAGTCTGGTAACCTATAAGCAACAAGTAAGTTGGAATTAAACCAAAGTCACTTGTAAATCTATACTCTAACCAACTCAGACTCTAACGCTCGTTTTGCGCTTACTGATTCTCTTAAGTCACTCGAGTACCCTCGGCTCCACCATTTTTAATAATTTAACCTTTACGAGTTTTAAGGCGATTCCTTCGCGAGTGTCTTACCAACTGCCTAACACACTTACCATAAATGTTTCTTACCCCAATTAGTCATTTAAGGTCCTTAACCAAGGTTTCAAAGTAAGGCGAGGGGAAATGTTTCGTTCGCGAAACGCCGTTATTTGAAACGGTCGTTTCTCCTAAACCGTGCATCGGAATCGAACGAACTACATATCAAAACGAAGCTCGTAACATGAGCTATCTAAACATGGCAATGGTCATAATCTAACAGGGGGTTCTCGGGTCCTAATTTTATGCACAAAAACAGTCTAAAGAAAATCGGACGTTACGACGGCTATGTTTACGTGATTTCCGCAAATTTAAACCATTCAAAACCAACCACAATTCAACCCCAAATCAATCATACCACCAACATCCATCCAAAACACACTACAACAGCCCCATCAATTCAATGTTACCAATTCATACTTATTTCTCAATTATGAACTAAGAGTTTTACTTAAGTTCATTGACTAATTAACCAAGATTTCCAACTCCAAAAATATCACAAAATCAACCAATCTCTAAACACACAATAATCATGCCTCTCACCAACTAAAATACTCATAACAAGCTTTAACATGATTACACACCCATTACCCTAACCCTTCATCTAAACATTAGGAAATCTAAACAACAAAACTTAAAGCTAAGATCATGAAGAGTTATACCTTCCTTGAAGCTTTTAATCCATGAAAGATCCTTGGAATGCCCATGGAAGCCTTAATCTAACCTCCTACAAGCTTGTTCTTTCAAAGAAATCAAGAACACAAAAATTAATTTCAAGAAAGTACTATTCACCATCTTCTTTCTTGATTTATAGAAAAAGATTGGCTTGGAATTAGAAGCTTAAACTTATAGGAAGTATGTAACTTAACTAGGAGAAGCTAGGATAATTACCTTGCTAAATAGTAAGTGGAGGAGCTTGGACTTTCATTTTTTAAGAAAAGAGGCCGAGAGCTTGAAGAAGAAAATGGGGGTTTTATGTTTTTTGATGAAAATGAAATGTTTTGGCTTGGTTGGTTGCTTTTTGTCTTGTTTTTGGTTAATTACTTTTCTAGCCTTGACTTTGTGTGGTTTTAAATCAACCACATCTCCTTCCCCGTATGTCATGCTTATGTCACATTGCTATGTCATCATCCCTTTTATTAACTTCCTAATTGTTTGCCTAATGACCGCTGATCTGTTATACGGTTCGCTTAACTTTCGTTCTCGTTTATCGTTTGAAGGATCATACCCGGGATCTTATTACTTAGGTTCCCTTAACCTTTCTCAATACATTATATTCCTTTTTATGATCCTCTATTATAATCCTTTAATTTAAATCCTTTTTATCCTGTTACCTTATACTCAATTCTCTCCGTATCTAGTGGGTTTCCGGGAAAAATCCAAGTGTTCGGATTTGGATTCTGACGATCTTTACATACACTTATATCCCATATAAAGTACTAATAAAATCTCAGAATATCCATATCAGAACCCCTACATAGTGTGGCATTAAAAGTTTTCTCATTCAGCAAAAACACTATTCATAAGGGTTTCAAAATTTCCCAAAAATTGGGGTTATTACAGTAGCCAAAACTGTAAAGTCTGATTCTGAAAAGATGAAAGATATTGAGACATAAGTGATAGCAGAGTCAACTTCTGACAAATTAGAACAGGATAAACCAACTGAAGTTAATATAGGCTTAATGACAAAGAAGCAGCTTAAACATAAGCTGAAAGAGATTACCAGTGTAAACAAGTTAAAGGTAGCTAGGAAAAATAGAAATGGAAAGGAAGGTGTGAATAAAAGCAACAATTATATGCCTGTTCCTAATGCTCCTAGAAAGAAATGCTATAACTGTGGAAACTCTAACCATCTGGCTTCTTTTTGCAGGAAGAATAAGAATATAAACTCCTTACCTTCTAAGTCAGGAGTTAAGAGTCAGTCTGTTAGGTTTAAGCCACAAAATCCTTATTTTCATTGTGGTAGTATATGGCATTCCATTTATACTTGTAAGGAATATCATAGTTTGTACTATGATTATTATCAGATAAAACCTTTTTTGAAGAAAGTTACTTTAATTCCTTCTAGTGTAAAGTATTTTGCAAAGTCTGATACTGTTAATACTGATAAGAAAAATGTTAGCATAAACTCTGATGTTAAATCCGCTGCAAATGTTAACAAACTTAAAAAGGCCAAAGGATCCAAGCAAGTCTGGGTCCTTAAAACTAACCATTAGTGGTCTTTGTGATTGCAGGGCAACATGAAGAACATCCTAGTTCTGGACAGTGGATGTTCAGGACATATGACTGGAAATAAAGCCCTGCTATCATATTTTATGGAGAAAGTTGGCCCATGAGTTTCCTATGGAGATGGCAACATTGGAAAAACTCTGGGATATTGCAAGATTAATCTTGGGAATGTCATCATTGAATCAGTAGCTCTTGTCTCAGGACTTAAACACAATCTGTTAAGTGAAAGTCAAATCTGTGACAGAGGTTATCATGTAGATTTCTTTAAAGAACACTGTGAAGTTATAAGTAATTCTACAGGCAAAGTGGTTCTGAAAGGATACATGCATAGTAACATTTATGAAGCCAGACTTTCAACAAATACTGATGGTTCTGCAATCTGTCTGTTGAATAGAGCATCAATTGAAGAAAGCTGGAATTGGCACAAGAAACTCTCTCATTTAAATTTCAACAATATAAATGAACTTGTAAAGAAAGATCTTGTGAGAGGACTTCCAAAAACAATTTAGCCTATTTTTTATATAAAAAACAAAAATAATCATTTTTTTTTAAAATTGGCCAACTTTCCTTGGATACCAAGTATTAGTAGAGCATTCAATATATATATATAAGATGCTCAACTGTTGATGGAGTATCCTATATGAAATATCCAAATACCACTAAAGTATCTTATATAAACTAGGTTTATAACCCGTGTAATGCACGAGCATACTCTCAATTGTGCTAATTGAAGCTATTTTTGCTGTAATTGTTGACAATATATTGTTGTTGTTACATAATGAATGAATAATTTATTTGTTTATGCATATGAGCACTAGTGATTGAGGTATATTTGCAATGGTGCATTTGTAAGAAATAATAAATTATGTTAGTATATATTTTTTACCACTTCATAATTAAATAGTATTTATAATATGTTAATGCTTAGAAAGTAAAATAAATACAAGTGATTATGTGTGCCTGTATATCCATTACTCTAAATATAAAATAATTATTAATTTATTTTTTTAATTATCTAATGTGTTTATGTGTTAGAATGTGATTGATAAGTCATACTATATATGCAATTGACGTCAGTACTGTAAGTTTACTCACTGAATGACATATGATACCCTCCGTTGTAATAACTTTCTGATTTTGGGATGTTCCGATAGATTGTTAATATTTTCTAAAATAACATATAATCTTTATAATGGCTCCAAAATTTAACACCGCTTTCTTAATTTTTCTTCAACATAATTTACTTTTTTTATCTCCGCGTGACTGTGTCTAACAACGATGTTAATAACTTATGAGATGGTGGGAGTATATGATTTATATCATAGAATGATTTATAATGAAGTATAAATCGTACATATTTGTATAAATAGTTTATTTTATTTTTTATTTCATTGAATTTAATATAATATCTCGTCATTGATAAATAAGAATTTACGAGTACGTATGTGTGTGTATGTTCCTGTATTAATTTATATATATGTTAATATTAACTGTATGTATCTATGCATATATTAATTATACAATAATTTGATAATTTTTAATAAAATGAATGACGAGGTTGAGGTGAATGAAATATTATATTGATATTAATGTACGGGTATAATTGTTATATGAATTAATTGGCTCAATAACCCCTCTTTAACGATGTTAACAACCTATGGAACGGTGAAAGTATATGATATATGTCACAAAATTATTAATATTGAAGTATAAGTTGTGCATATGAGTTGTGCATATGCGTATAACAAATTTATTTTATTTTCTATTTCATATAATTCAATATAATATTTGGCTATTTCATTGTGTTGGAGGACAATGTTAAACTGATGATAAATAAGAATATATCAGTATGCATCTATGGATGTATATGTGTGTATGTATGTGTATGTATTTGTGTATGCATGTATGTATGCATGTATGTGCATATATATATTTATGCATGCATGCATGTATGTATGTATGTATGGATGGATGGATGGATGTATTAATTTATATATATGCATATATTTATTGTACGTATGTATACATGTATGTATGTACTAATGTATGTATGCACATATTAATTACACAACAATTAATAATTTTTAATAAATGAATGATGAGATAAAATAAATATTATATAGATATTAATCTAGGGGTATAATAGTCATATTAATTAAATTACTGGTCAAACCCTCCTGTTGTTGTATTATATATATAATAGATAATAGACTAAGATACCCAACTGACAATATTGAGTCAGCTGCTAAAATTGCCCACTTTTTATAATGGTTATTCTGATTTTATTTTAAAAAATTGAATATTTTTTATCATTTATTCAAATTTTTAATAAAAAATATGTAAATCTATACTATTATATTAAAGACAAAACAATGAAAGTTTGGTTGGTAATCGGTCTGGTCACCGTAATTATAATAATATTTTAAATAAAACACTCTAATGAATAGATCATTATTTAAGAGAAGTATATAAATACAAATAGAATTATAATATGTATAGTGAACTTGGTTTAAACAAAATAATATATAATATTCACCTGGGCCGCACTAAAAAAATTATACAATTGATCCAATCTGAAATAAAATTAAAAATAGACTATATACAGTTAGATGAATTTGCAGTCTTGGACTAAAATAAAATAATAAAGACCAATAAAAATTTGAAAGGAAATTCATTTGATCGATATAATGTCATCAAGATAAAAAAAAATAATAAACGGGTTAAAATAAAAATAAATATTTGAAAAAAAATTCGTTTAACTCATTTAACGTCATCAGGCTAAAATAAAATTAAATATATTATCCATTTAGTCTATGAGAAAATAATATTTACCTATTTACCCTAGGCTAAAATAAAATTAAATAAAAAACTAAATATAATTAATTAGATTTGGTTGATATAGCAGGCATGAGGCTAAAACCAAGATTTATTATCTCATGCTAAAATAAAATAATAAATATTATCGTTCAAGCTATTTACTGAACCGGCCTAAAATAAAAATAAAATTTGAAATATAATAAGTTGGTCGATGTAATGTTATCACTTTAAAATAAAATATATTATTTATTCGATTTAAAATAAAATAATATTTACCCAGAGCTAATATATAATTAAAATAAATTAAATATAATTAGGTGGTTAATATAACGGGTCTGAGGCTAAAATAAAATAATATATAGTATTTTTATACGCTAAAATTAAACAAATTAAAATAATTAATCGGTTAATTAGTCTTAATTTTTTAAAACTAAAATATCAATAAATTATACACATGCATATTTAAAATTATTATCAAATCATATTATTAAAAATTTCTAATAATTAAATTTCAAAGCTTAATTTTTTTACTGAAAATTAAATTTTAAAATTATATAATTTTAAAAACGATCCGCACAGATTGTAGGCTAGTATAAATATAAAAACAATCAATTATAACAAAAATACCCCGTGCAACAGAGTTTCTTTTAATCTCTATGTATGTTTGCTGAAGTCATTATAGCGCACAACAATCCCTGCCAGTATTTGGTTGTTTTTATACTTAAAAAAAAATCTCTTTTATCTAAATTTCCTTTATATCGATATTAAATACGGGGACAAACGAGTTGCTCGCCAAACACCAAATACAATCATGTTGTGTGCCTTTGTTTGAAACAACGGGACCGCCTTGTCATTTTATTTGCGGAAAGTGGAAACTAGTTTAATTTTTTTAATCACTTACACTCTCTTCTGTCCCCATAGTATTGAATTTCAATATTTTATGTTTATTAAAATTCATTAATTTAATGACATTGATGTACCTATAATATTTATTAATATATTAGACCCAATTATAAGAAATGATCTTTTTTACTTAATATGCCAACCTCCTTTTATGAAGTTGTCGTGTCTTATTTATACTAAATCCCATATGGGCTTTTTGATACAAAGTGGGCCTTCTTGGGCTTTACATTAATAGCTAATAATTGTTCTAAATGTAACTCCTTTGGGCCTTCTCCTTTTGGTCCAATATTTGTCCCCCCTTTCTTGCAATATCTTCAGATTTGTTGTTTCTGGTTCACCACCTGAGAAAAAAGAAAAGAAAAAGAAAGACAATTTTAATATAAAACCAGAAACCTTTTGATTTGATTGATTTTTGATGATTGTTTTTTTTTGCACGTATATATCTGTTGTTGTTGTTTTTGTTTTTTTATATATTTTCTTTTTTTTTATTGGGGGAGCCAAAAACCATTCAGTTTCTCTCCGGATTTCTTAAAGGTTTAACCGTTGCTCCGCCATTTCATCTCTCACCTGTAAGTTTCTTTCTTCTCCGACTTTCTCTTTTCTTTTTCGTTTCCTTAGTTTACTTTGTGGTGTCGGGTCTAATTCGATTGTATTTGTTGTGTGGATTTCCCTTCTTTTCCCATAGTTCTTCTTTGTTCTTCCTTTTTTCTTTTTTTTTATTGTTTTCGTTTTGGTGTCATGGATAGTTCTTCAGCCTCTGTTGAGACCGTGTCTGACCGGAATCCTAGGAAGAGGCCTCTCGATGAGGGGGATCAAGAATCCTTACTTAATCTTGGCCACCAAGAGATTCCTGAGAACCTAGCGAATTGCAATTTCTTTGACTTTATGAATGAGGGTGAGTTGTTTAGAGATGATTGTGTTGAGTCCCGGGTTCCCGTTCCTTTGAGTCCCAGGACTGTAGCGTTTAAGGAGCGAAAGTTAGCAGATAATTTATCGATGGGTAAGCGTGAATTTGGGGATAAATCGAGTTTAGATTAGATTAGTTTTTATGTGAACAAGCCTGTGCCTTCGAGTAAATTAAAGAACTGGGTCGATTTTGGTAACGGGTATAGGTATCGGGTTCCGGGTCCTAATGACCGGGTCTGGATGATGCCTGAGTATGGCATGCATGGGATCCTTTTGTTGTTATTTGAGTTTGGACTTCGACTTCCGATGCACCCTTTCCAGTTAGCACTTTTCGAGGCAATAGGGTGTGGTGTCGCGCAACTGACTCCCAATTCTGTTGCTCAAGTAAATGGTTTTTTTGCGTTGTGTCACGAAATGGGTCGGGTTCCTACGAATCCGTTATTCTTTTCTATTTATGGGATTCGGTATCACGAGGGTCAAGTTTATTTTGATTCGCGACATAAGCGAATGAAGATAGTTAGTGTTCGCTCATCGAACTCAGGGTATCATGCTAAGTGGTTATATTTTGGGGGTCCTGACTTAGAGTTTGTGCAGTCTTATCGTAAAGTTAGTCGAGAGGCCCTTGATGCTTTGAATAGACTAGACAAGTATGATTCTGAGTTTTTGGATGATTTTCATGGGTCGATGTCTTTATATTCCCATTTGCAGCTGAAGGAAAGTGCATTTTTGGAGAGTCATTCTCGTAAGGATATGTTCCCTTTACATCTGTCATTTTGTTCTTGTTCTATTTTTCTTTATTGTTTAATTAAGAATCATCTTTTCTGCAGTTGCTGGAAGCTCTTTGAAGAACGTGCTTGACAACGGAGTTCGAGGGAAAAAAATGGATAAGGCGATGATGTTCCTAATTCAAAAAGCAAGTGGGTCAGCTCGCGAGGGGGTGAGAGTTGCTGGTTCGAATGTTGGGGAATCCAAAGTTGGCGGGTTTGTTTCCATTGAACTGCTGGATGACAATGGTGATCGGGTTGTAGAAGATCGTGAAGAAGTTGTTGCGGACGATCATGGGCTGATGTCTAGGAAGAGGCAGCGTTCGGATGTCGATAGTGCGAGGGTTGTGGCTGATCGTGTACCGTTGAATAAAACACTGACAATCGTCGGAGGGAAGGGGCTTTTGAAGACGTCCTCAGACGTCAATGTATCAAGGGATGTCATACGCGTGGAGATTCAGCCTAACGAGAGGTGGATCGGAGGCTCGACAGTGCCGTTACAGGTTTTAAGGGTCTTCCAGCTTCCCCAAGATATGGTGTCTTATTCTGCTAAGAAGCGCAGTGACTTAGTGGATAGATGTATAGGTCGTGCTGCTCGGGTATGCATCTCTGATGCCTAATATTTTTTCTTGTTTGATTTTGTAGTTCCATTTTGATGTATGTATTTTGTTTTGTTTCTAGTTCCTTTCGGATTTCACTTACATCATGAGTGAATTTAAGAATGATTGTGATGGCGGGTCGACCTCTAAGCTTAGCGCTGATCTTGGGTCGATGACTCGAGAGAAGAAGAGGTTTGAGGATTTGTATTTGGCGGCGGATCGCCGGGCTGGTGAGTTGACAGTGGCTAATACTCAGTTAAGCACACGGGTTAGTGAGTTGGAAGTGGAGCGTGATGTTTTTAACAAGAAGATAGCTGAATTGGAGGAAGTCTTACGCAATGTTACTATGTCGAGGGACGATGAGAAGAAGATGCGGGAGAAGGCTGAGAAGGACCTTGCGGACCTAGCTGCTTCCAACAAAACTTTGATTGAAGATAACTGTCAGATGAAGGTGGAATTGGAGAAGAGCATTGAGGATATCGCCAAGGCGTTGGGTGATGGTTATGGTCATTGTTTGACGAGGTTATCGAGTGCTGGGTTTGATATAGCTGTTCATTCATTCAACGATTATATTCGTGATTTTGCTCATACTAGGGAGACTGCCCAGGATCCTCCTCCTAACGATGATGCTTGAAGGCAGGGAATGCTCCGTTGTGATGTAATAATAATACTTTTGGACTTTTGGTATTTGTTGGATGATTCTCGAACTGATTTATTATTCTTGCTGGTATTTGGTAATGGCGGTTACTTGAAACAACATTTTACAGTTTTTACGAAATTATTGCTGAAATCAAAACTGCGTACACCCCCTTTCATTCCCAAATTATGTTATATTCTGTGATAAAACTAAGTGTTAAGAACTCTAATGTTGAGTAGATAGAGAAAATGTAGGCCCTAGCTTGGGTAAAAATCTATGTTTTTAATTTTTTGCATGAGAATTTTTTTAATCTGAATATTGAAGATGTAGCACGTTCATCACTATAAGTAACCACTGTACTGTCATTTTTCCATACAACCGTTAGAAAACAATTAAGTTCAAAATACAAATTAGGTGTGTTCTCGGTGAAATGACCGGAAGCTAATAAGTAAAAGTTGTTCAATTATAACCTTGTTTCTTTATATTATTTTTTTTTCATTTGTTAAGCTTGGTAACTTTTCGTGATCAATTCATGAGATCTTATCATGAGTTCGTGAAATTTGGAGAATTTGTTTCGTATAAATGCCCTTTTAAAGAGTTACAACTCATGTTTTGTGTAAGTGTCTTTTTTCCTTTCGTACCTCTTTCTTGTTTGAGGCGCCTTTAAATATGATTGAAAATTTGAAAGATAACTTAAAAGCTTTCATTATCATAAATTAAGTGTCCCTTGATGGGGATCTCATAACGACCCTCATTGCATCGAGGGTTAATTTTGGTAGGGCAGTTGTAGCCTTGAAGTTTCAAATATTACACATAGGAGCATGTTACTGATAAAATTTCTTGAGGTGGATGCCGTTCCAGGCGTTCTTGATTGGCTGACTGTCGAGGTGTGAGAGCTCATAAGTTCCCATGCTAACGACCCTCGAAACTCTGTATGGGCCTTCCCACGTTGGCTTGAGCTTTCCTGTGACAGTGGGCTGAGATGCTGCGGAATCTCAAATGACGATGTCCCCTATTTTAAAGTGCTTGTTTTTGACTCTCTTGTTAAAATAATTTGCAGTTTTTTCTTGTTGCGCGATCATGCGTAGTTGAGATTCCTCTCTTGTTTCTTCAAGCAAGTCATTGTGAAATCGCAAACCCTCGAGTGTGAGGGAAGGGTCGAAAACTTCGACCCTTGGGGAAATTAAGCTTATTTCAACTGGCAAGACTGCATCGATGCCATACACTAGGCGAAAAGGGATCTCACCTGTCGAGCTTCGAGAGGTCGTCATGTATGACCACAACACATTTGGAAGTTCATCAACCCAGCAGCGGGGAATTTCTTCAATTCTTTTCTTTAACCCTTGTAGGATGGTTCTATTCGTTATCTCTGCACGTCCATTGGCTTGTGGATATGCAACTAAGGCCTTGATATGTTGGATTTTTAACTCTTCTAAAGTTTTCTCAAATTGTGCCCCCACAAACTGCGTGCCATTGTCTGAAACTAGGATTCGTGGGATTCCAAAGTGAAATACCACATATTCCATGAAAAATTCAATCATTTCTTTCTCTCTGATCTTTGAAAGAGGTTTTGCTTCGACCCATTTTGTAGCATAATCCGCCGCGACCACGATATATTGGCATTGATGTTTAGATTTTGGAAAGGGTCCTACGATATCGATGCCCCACTGAAAGAAAGGGCATGGTGCGAGGACTGAATTGAGCTTTGTCGTGGGTCGGTGATCTACGTTTCCATGTAGTTGACATGCTTGGCACTTTCTAACATATTCCTCGCAGTCTTTCCGAATTGTGGGCCAATACAGACCTTGTCTGATTATTTTAAGGACTAGGTTTTTTCCCCCGAGGTGGTCGCCACAGATTCCCGTGCGTACCTCGACCATTTCTAGATGGGCTTCTTCTAATGTCAAACATCGAAGGAGTGGTTCAGACAGAGCGCGCCGATATAGCGATGAACCAATTACACAGTAATTTCTTGCTTTGAACATGAGTGAGCGAGCTTCGCATTTCTCATCCGGGAGTTTGTTGTCGATAATGTACTCAAGAAATGGCTTTCGCCAACCGGAGCTACTCTGGATCTAGTTGATAGAAAACTCATCGATGGCGGGAGTTGCTGGGACGTCGACATATACCGGATTGAGATTGCTTGGTAGATTGGAGGATGCTAACTTGGCCAGGCAGTCAGCCCACTGGTTCTCTTCTCTATCGACATTCGAAAGTTTCCATGAGGAGAATTTCTTGAGTAGTTCTTGTGTTTTTGCCAGATATTGAGTCATTTTTTCATTATGTATCTTGAATTCCCCGCTTATTTGTTTAGAGACTAACTGAGAATCTCCGAATATGTCAATAATTTCAGCTTCAAGGTCCGTCGCCAGTCTTAACCCTGCGATGAGTGCCTCGTATTTGGCGACATTGTTTGTAGCTGGAAATTCAAACTTTAGAGCTTGCTGGACTTTGAATCCCCCCGGACTTATTAAAATAATTCCCGCTCCTGCAGAGTCGGCTGTCGAGGATCCGTCGACGAATAGTAACCACGGTCTTAAATGATTTTCGTCGAAGCTCTGGGCTTTAGCTTGGAATTGACACTCAGCAACGAAGTCTGAAAGGACCTGGGCCTTTATCGCAGTTCGAGGCTTATACTCGATGTAGAACTGACTCAATTCAATTGTCCACGCAGCAAGTCTACCCGTCATATCGGGCTTGTGTAGGATCCTCTTTAGGGGTTGATTCGTAAGCACATGAATCTCCCTTCCCTGGACATAGTGTCTAAGTTTTCGGCTTGCGATAACTAAGGCATAGACCAATTTTTCTACTTGCGGGTATCTGACTTCGGCATCTCAAAGAGAGTGACTAATGTAGTATACCAGGATTTCTTTTCCTTCATCAACCTGAACCAGTACGGCCGCGACAGTTTCATCGGATGAAGAGAGGTAAACCTTCAAAGGCCTGCCAGGTAAAGGCCGAGTGAGGATGGGTGGGTTTGTTAGGAATGCTTTTAGCTCGGAGAAATTCTTTTCGCACTCTTCGCTCCACTCAAAGTGTGAGGACTTGGAAGCTTTCTTTATTGCTTTGAAAAAAGGAAGGCATCTTTTTGACGATTGGGGAATAAACCTTCGAAGTGCAGCGATGCAACCAGTTAGTTTTTGTAAATCTTTTACTGATTTTGGATTTTCCATTTCCAAGATTGCTCGTGTTTGAGATGGATCTTCTTCGATGCCTCTTTGCGTGACTAAAAAGCCAAGGAATTTTCTGGCAGTAAGACCGAATGAGCATTTAGCTGGGTTTAACCGCATGTTGTTTTTCCTTGCGTTTTTAAATGTTTCGCGAAAGTCTAACACATGGTCGGAGGAAATCTTCGACTTTGTGATCATGTCGTCGACATATATCAGCATGTTTTTCCCGATCTGCGAGGTGAATATTTTATCCATCATCTGTTGAAAAGTAGCTCCGACATTGATTAAACCGAAAGGCATCACTCGGTAGCCGAAGACTCCCCTGTTTGTGATGAATGCAGTCTGCTGTCAGTCTTGTGAGTCCATCTTAATCTGATTGTACCCCGAAAAGGCATCCATAAAAGAGAGAAGTTCATTCCTCGCTGTTGCATCAATGAGTTGATCGATATTCAGGAGTGGGTAAAAGTCTTTAGGACATGCCTTATTTATATCTGAGTAATCGATGCACATTCTCCACTTTCTATTACTTTTCTTGACCAGGTCCACCTTTGAGATCCATGTGGGGAATTGTATCAGCTCAATGAAACCGACCTCGAGTAACCTATTAATCTCTTGGTCGATGGCTGCTCTTTTCTCGGCACAAAATGTACGGTGTCTTTGCCTCACTAGCCTGATGTGTTTGCTGATGTATAAAGAGTGTCGGGCGACGACCTCGGGAATTCCAGGCATATCTTTGGGATCCCAGGAGAAAATGTCAGAAAATTCACGGGTAAGGCATGTGATATATTTCTTTAACTGATCAGAGAGATTTTTTGCCGATCCTTGTAGTTTTCTCAGGGTTACCTTCGAACACTTCAATTTCTTCAGTTTCTTCGACGGGAGAGCAAGAATTGCTAGTGGGCGGGTCAGCAAGGTCTCTGGGGTCGATGTCGAGCACTTGATTAACGTCAAATTCTTCGTTAGTCTTTTTTCTTGGAGATACGGTGGTTAAGTAGCATTGTCTTGCTGTTTCCTGATCACCGATCATTTCTCCAACACCAAAGTCTATGGGAAATTTCATTTTTAAGTGGGAGATAGATGTTATAGCTCAGAGTGCAGTAATCGTTGTTCGCCCCAATATGGCATTGAAACTTGAGGAATCACTAATCACGTGGAATTTGACCACTTTCCAAACCTGACAGGGTGAAGAACCAAAAAGCACTGGCATGTCGACGGTTCCTACTACATGGACCTCATTGCCTGTGAACCCGTATAACGGTGTTCGGGAATTTTCAAGTCTTCGATCTCTGATGTCCATTTGCGAAAAAGTATGATGATATAGCACATCGACGGAGCTACCATTATCGACCAACATCTTCTTAACCGTGTTGTTTTCCACACGCGTTGTGATGACAAGAGCATCCTGGTGGCCTTCGATGAGACCGGTACGGTAATCATCGTCAGAGAAAAAGATGACAGGGGAGGGATTCACTCGAGGGCGTTTAGTTGCCGAGGGATTGACATTAAAAACTTCTCGAGCGTAAAGCTTGCGAGAATTATGGGAGAGGCCCCCGACGGCTATACCGCCAAAAATGACATCGATTACACGATCGTCTTCACCTCGATGTTGGCGCCTGGGCGCATCATCTTGTTGTACATAGTGGACAAGTTATCCCCGATGAATTTTTCCTTCGATGCAATTGCTAAGTTGAAATCATTGCTCTGTTGTATGGCCAGTATCCTCATGATATTCACAATATCTGGAGCTTGGGGGCCTGCCCGGTTTCATGGGTCTTGGAGGACGGTAGTCTGGCTCTGTTTTTAACACTGCCAAAATTGTCGTCTTTTCGGTGTTGAGTTTAGTAAACTCTCTTTCAGATCGATTGCGGGGCTGCCAATCTCTTTCTCTTCTATCCCTCGAAGCGAGATACGATGTGCGTGGTGGGGGTGATCGGCGACGTTCTCGGCGCCTTTCCCTCGCGGGGGATCGTGGACTATAGCTGCGGCGCCGTTCACATTTTGACGACCTCCAAGGGGATTGTATGTAGCTTACTGCTTCTTGAAGCATCATGCGATGTTCTATAATCTGGAATGCGGCTTGTAGGGTTTTTGGCCTTTTTACAAAAATTTCTTCTAAAAGTAGCCCATGCCTGGATTTATCGATACCAGCCCTCAGGAAATTGACAGCCATCTGCTCTATTAAGTCCGGAATTTCTGCTATCTCTTCCCTGAACCGGGTTAAGAAACTTCGAAGATTTTCACCGGAGCGTTGGTGCATTGTCATCAAGGATGCTGTAACTTTGATTCCTTTGTAGTTGCTGGAGAATCGAGCTTGGAACTTGCTCTTCAAAGTTGTCCACGAGTCGATTGACCGAGGTGGCAAGTTACTATACCATCGGAGAGCCGTGCCTTGGAGGCAAGTGGAGAAAAGCTGACACCTAGCGATCTCGGAGTGGCCGAAGAAAGCCATGCGACCATCAAAAGTATTTAGAAATGCTAACGGGTCCGAAGATCCGTAGAAATGATCGAGGGTAGGCGTTTTTAAGAACCAACGACAGGGGGCTTTCAGATACAGTTTCAAATCCTGACTGATTTCTCATTATGGTGCGCATCTGAGCGATTTCCTCTTGCATCTTGGCAAATTCCTCATGGGAGATAGATTCTGTGGACTCAGTTCGCTGAGAAACGTCGGCAGACGATATTGTGCGTTGTCGACGTCCTCGAGATTGTGAGTATGTCGATTCTGCTGATGGCTCATACTCGTAATTGGCGTCTTCGTCGTCGATGTAGTGATCATCGTCTTGCTCTTGGTTTTTAATCGAAGCCTGCTGAAGTTCACGACAGAGACGATGGATTTCACGCTGTCGTTCAAGTTTGGCTTGAAGCATTTGTGTCTCACATTCCAGGAGCTCTAGCTCCTCATCGGAGTATGAAAAATCCTCCGGATCTTCATTATTTTCAGCCTTTGATTTTTCAATTTTTTCCAAGGTGAAGTCGCATGTCGCTTGACAACACCTTTTTTCCCTTGGATGTCTGGATCCTTTGTCTTTGATCCGATTTGAACTTTCTCTTTCTGTCTCGCTGATCAGCCTGTGATAACTTCGGCGCCTGATCATGAGAACCTTCCTCAGGCGGAGAAAATAAACACTTCGGCTTCAAAGTCGAATGTTTGGGTGGCTCTTGTGCCTCGTGACCCTTCAGATTGGTGATAGCCTCTACCACTGGTTCTTTCACCTAAGTTGGTCCGGCTGTTGCCGGATCAATCTCTTCAACGATCATCTTCGGTTGGATCTAAAAAGTAAAGGCCCCTCTTCTAGCGCCAAATGATGTGCCTATAATATTTATTAATATATTAGACCCAATTATAAGGAGTGATCTTCTTTACTTAATGTGCCAACTTCCTTTTATGAGGTTGTTGTGTCTTATTTATACTAAATCCCAAATGGGCTTTTTGATACAAAGTGGGTCTTCTTGGGTTTTACATTAATAGCTAATAATTGTTCTAAATGTAATTCCGTTGGGCCTTCTCCTTTTGGCCCAACAGATATACTTCCTCTCATATGCATCAAAATTGCATGATTACATGGACTCTTGTTTAACTAGAACAAAAAATTCGTCGCAATCCAATTAATGTATGATGAATTTATTATGTCAGGAATGCCTAGTTAAAATCTTGCAAATTACAGGTCCCAGTTGAATATTTGTAAATCTTTGTGATGAAATTATAGGCCTGCTTAGGATTTCGTAAAAAAATGTAACTAATAACTTAAATTCGAAAAGTGTCGTATAATTGATATAAATAACATAATTTATAACTTATTAAGTTATTTAGGTGTTTGGATTTTATGTAAATGATAGTTATAAGTTATTCATGTGTTTGGTAAATCATAAATTATTAGTTACAATTTTTTTTAAAAAAATTAAAATTTTAATATAATAGTTTACTTTATAAAATAAAAAAGACTAAATTTGAAAAAAAATTCAAATATACTTAGCGCTGTCAAACGGATAATTCAGATACAGATATGCCTATATCCGTATTAGGATCCGCAATCGTCGGATTCGAATACGGATAATATCCACTTTATTTCGGATATGGATATTTTCCGTTTTTTCTTGGATATGAATGTGGATATTTGGACAGATATATGATTTTTTGATTTTTTTTTTCTCGGATACATATACGAATTTTTCGGAAGGATATTAGATTTTTTAATTTTTGATAGTCCTAAATATACTTGATAATTAAGTAATCTATCCATAATGTATTATAATAAACGAAATATTAAAAATTCATAAAATTTTAAAATAAATTTAATAAAAAAGCATAATTAGAAAGTAGGCAAATGTGTTAATAGGCAAAAATGTATGATAACAATTATTTGTTGGAGGGAAGAAAAGGTTAACAAAGAAAATATATATAAACAGAGGAAAGAGCTAGAAGGATTAGAGATGTATAATGGAGGCTGAAAAATGAGAGTGTACGTTGAACATGCTTTCTGATTTTCATCATATATGAAAAGAAATGGTTAGTGCTTTAAATCTGCCAAACAGGCTGCGCGAACCGAAAATGAGATTTGAGCCCATTTACGATGAAATGAGATGGTACCAAAGAGGCCGTCACGAAATTATCATCATAAGTTATAACAAAATTGGCCGTCACGAAATTATCTATTACACATTATGATGGCGTTGTCTTTCCAAAATTGTGACAAAATAATCTTTCACAAGTATAATAATAATAATAATAATAATAATAATAATTTTTAAAGTTTCTGCTCTGCTAAATTGTTCACTTGCCTCCTTTATGATGAGAACCCAAACTAGCAAAATGTATCATATCTACGCCACGCATACTAGTGTATAAACAAAACCGTAAATCATAATCCTGATTCATAATAGATAGACCTGGCAAATCGGATAATTGGGTCGGTTTCAGATTGGATTTATTTCGGATCGGTTCCATTTTTGGATTATGATATAACTGGAGAACATTCGGATCGGATCAGATGTGATTTGGTTCGTGTCTAATTCGGATTTAAAACGGATGAAATTCGGATAAAAATCAGATAAAATTCGGTTCGGATTAAATTTGGTTCGGATATTTCAAATAATAACTTATTTATTTTTTCATGTTGTGAGACTTAAAAAATATATTTTTATTAAATATAGTACTTTTAATATAATATAATGTACTTTTACATTAATTTATGATTAAATAATTAAATTATCACGAATATAAGATACATTTAAGTATGAATTTTTCTAATTTCGGATCATATTCGGTTCGGATTTTATATGGATCGGTTTTATTCGGTTCCAATTTATAATCAGATCTAGTATTTCGGATCATTTTCGGTTAAATTTTCGGTTCGGGTAATTTTCGGATCGGTTTAATTTGGCTTTCGGATAATTTCCGATTTATATAATTCGGATCTCAGATCAGATTTTGAATTCATAGACTTCGGTTCAGTTTTTCAGATCCAGACCCATTTTGCCCAGGTCTAATAATACATAATCATCATAATATAGGTATTCCACCTTACCTATTCCCCCTTGTCAAAGTTACAACAAATGCCAATATATATATATATATTATAATTATACGAGAAAATTAAAAATTATTATAATGTGAATTTAAAGTAGTTATATGCTATATAGACTTGTACTTTACACAAAAAGTTTTTTTTTAATATAATTGTTCTTAACTTATAACATGTGCCCACGTGTTATAAAGTACTAGCTTAAAACCCGTGCGATACACGGACGACACAATTTTTTTTAATATTACATAATTTTAAAAAAAAGATACTTAAATTCAATTCTTAATTTTGTTCATTTAAAACTTTAAATGATATGATTTCATGATAATTATATAAGTAAACATATATGTTCATATCTTTTTATAACATTTAAACTTATTTAAAGTGATAACATTAGTAGGGGGGAATATTATTATGATAAAATTATTATTTTATTGAGGATAAAAATATAATGTCTCCTTTATATTGGTACCTTAAAACCTATTATTCTAGCATGGTGATTACTTAATCGATTAACTATAACTATATAAAATATATTTGAAAAAGGCAATATTACTGATTGAACGATATAGTTTTATTGATAATTTTAATTGTATTTAAAAAAATTATGTTTTAAATAAAATTTGATTTTTTATTTCACGTGAATAGTATATGAATTATACTTAGTCTAATATTAATTTCATTTATATCGGATCAGTTATTTACATTATTTTATTATAGCCCGATGCCCAATACACCGACCAAATCAAACTAATTATTTTTAGTTTAATTTTATTTTTTTAAAATTTTGGATCAATAAGATACTTTTGTTTTAGACTGAATATTTAGTATATATGTTTTTTTGGTCCAATTGTATTTTTATTTTAGTTTTGTGTTAATCTGAATCAATTGTATAATGTATTTTTTTATCCTCGAGAAATAAAATATATTATTTTGTTTATCCAAGTTCATTAGTATAAATTTTTTAGGAGAATTGATAGTATTATAATTTTATCTTAACCCGAGTCACATTATATATAAACCGAATCTTAAGAATTATATTTAGTTTGTTTAAATTTAATTTAGCCCGAATTAACAAATTAGGGTGATGTAGAACTCGATATAAATTAAAATTTAAATTGGTAGAATAAGTTGAATTTAACATAAATTATAGTAATATAGAGTTCGATATAAAATAGAATTGAAATTAGTAAATTAATACAGGAAGTTGACTTCAATATCAATTAGAATTAAAATTGATGCACCCAATAATTAGAATTAGAACAATTAAGTAAGAGTAATTAAATAATTTCAGCAAGTACCGACCCACCGACTACCAAATTTTTAATATTTCGTCTATTACAATATACGCAAACTAATTAAGTAAACTTCCGACTACCCTTACTTATGATATGAGCGTATATATTATAATTTATAATAGACGAAATATATAAGTAAGGGTTGAGCTAGAGGAAAGTTTACTTAATTAGTTTGCCGAAAGTAGGAAGATGGAAAAAAGAAATTAATTAGTGATGATCAAGTTTTTGTTAAGCTTGAGGCTGCTGCTCTTAATCTCGTCGAATATCAGCGTATGCTTAATTTCAATGATGTAGCATATCCAGGGTAAAATAATGTACATATTAAATGAATTAATCAAGCTTGCTGCATATTTCGTCATATGCAGACGCTGCCTATATATAATTTTCAATATGCAGAAATGCAGGTTTTCTGGTACACTTAACCTCGGTTCTTAGAACAAATATTTCATTTATTAGTTTACGTAGATTTATTTAATGAAAGTACTACAGTTGTACTGATACACACATCACTCTTAGATTTCATCGTGTTCAAATATTCAAATCTTTCAGTAGCTACACAAGTTTACGTAGAGTAAGTTTCATTCCATGCTGAGGCACAAGGAAGAAAGAATGTCTCGGAGCGTGCAAATATGAGGGAGAAAGCTCTAAGCTGAAGTGCTGCAAGAGTGTTGCAATAATAAATCTGTTTGTAACCATTGCCATACTTTGTCCGGTACATTTACGAGGCCCCCCCGAGAAAGCTAAGAACATAGATTGCATCTTTGAGTTGAAAACGCCTTCATCAAATCTTTCAGGTTTAAATTGTTTCACATCTTCTCCCCACATATCAGGGTCGTGATTCATTAAAGTTATTGGTATGGTGAGTTGGATCCAGGCCGGTAGAACCATGTCTCCTAACTTTGTATCTCTGTTAATAGATCGGTGAACCATACCAGTCGGTGGATATAATCTCAGAGCCTCGTACATAATCATCGTAACCTGAAACCATTAAAATCTCACATTTTGGTTAGGAATATAGTATATACTAAATTTATGCATTCTCTAGGAAGAAAGACTTACAATTTTGAGTTGGTTTAGTCCCTCAACATTGGGCTTTTGATCTCCGAAGACCTGCAGAACCTCTTCTCTTGCTCTCTCTTGCCATTCTGGATATTTGGCCAGAACATAGAGCATCCATATCAATGACCGTGATGTAGATTCTGGTCCAACGAAGAGAAAACTTCTACACTCCTCAATCACATCATCAAGACTAACTTCGCTTGCTTTATCTTGAAAAGCTTCCAACATTAAACTCAATATATCACCTTGATTACTTGCTCCATTTTTCATTTCGTCCAGTCTCCGAGTCACCACTTTCCTCACTAAACTTTGAATTTCTTTATGAGCTGCTTTCAAAGTCTTCACCTCTTTAGTTGGAAAATTCCTGAAATTTGTATCACCTAAAAGCTTACATTTTGCATGATGCTTAAAGTGAAATGTATAACCCGTTAGTGATGGTATACAGACTATTTGAATTGGATTAATTACCACCATCCGGTAAAGAACATGAGCTTCGCTAGTTTGACTGCTTCTTGGTTCACAGTTTTCCGGAGTTGGTATATCCTTTTTGTTTCTTCACTAATCCGGCCTGCTACAACGGTTTTGCACATTATATCAGCTATTAAAGTGTCTAATTCTGGCACCATATCAATCTCGATAGATTTGTTTGAAGCTAGCGACAAGTTCCACCTCTCCATGGTCTCCAGACAGCTCTCCACGATTGATGGTAGCATGTTCTTTCCAAGTTGACAAATTGGTTAACAAGAAGATCAATATTGACAGTCGTAACATGTGCATGTTTATCAAGTATGTAAAAATTAAGAAATACAAACCAGCAGCTACCTTTATCTTGTCAATGTGAAAACTAGGGTTGAGAATTTTCTTATGTCTAGTCCATGTGTTACCATCACTCATGAAGAGACCGCCTACAAGCACCTTACCCATTTGATCATTGGTTGGCTTTCGGAATTCATTTGGTCTAGACAGAATTTCCTTCACTAGCACTGGATCCGTGATGCTTAATCTTGGTTTTGTGCCAAACCAGATGAAATACTTCTTACCTGGATATACATAAAAGCATAATATTCAGATACAAGTAAATATTGTTCGACAAAAGAGACTATTGATGAAATGAGCAGGTTTGTGTAGTCGATCATACCATACTTCTGGACCATATGGTGGTAATAGGGTAGAACACGAGGTGCTATATCGTCGGAGAATTGTTCCATAGGCTTGGATGTGACTTGTGCCCTCATACGGTCCACATCTTTTGCATCTCCGAAGATGATCCTATAAGGATTTCCTCCAAACCCCAGCTCCCTCAACCGTTTTTCGATTTTCTTTGGCCTAAACCAATACCTGTTTGCTAGTTTGATAGTGTAGCTTAAAATGACAAGTGCAAGCACCGAGATTACAACAGAAGCAACTGTTGCATCCATTTTCACTCGCTCTAAGTTTGTGTAATGGCATGGAAGCTAAGCTTTAAGCACCCCTGCTTTTATAGACACCATTTCAGCTAAACTTGGTTAGATGAGAGCGACCATGTTATGAAAAATTATTTATTTAATAATTAGGATATAGTCAATATGTTACGAGTCATGATCTGATTTGAGTATGGACGGGCCTCCAATAACGGAAGTATGACGTGTCTGCAAGATATCCTCTAAAATTTATATAATTGAACTTTAATATCCTAAAACTAGATCATTTCTCAAAAACACAAAATTAAATGTATTTAAGTTTTTTTATGGATAATATAATTTTAGAATATGTTAAATCGTGTAAATGAGGTGTATATTTTCTTTAAGAAATTTATGAATTAAAAGATTAACTAATGTTATAATCCACAAAAAAATTGAAAAAAGAGAAATTTGAGGGAATGCAAAATGTTGAAATAAAAGTCATTACACACGTTCAAAATATTTTGAAATATTTGTTAAAAAATCAAAGATCGAATATTTAAAAGTAGTAAACCTATAATATGTCATTGTACAATTAACTAGCGTAGATTTTTATGAGATTTTCAATTAATATATTGAAATTTGTATGAGTAATCATTTGAGCAGTATTAGGTTTTCCTAAAAATTTCTCAATTTTTTTTACCAAATAATGTGAAAAATATATGACCGTTTTTAATTTATGATCGCTTAGCTGGATCCCATGTTTTATCTACAATACATCAGCTTTTGGAAATTTTTTTGAATTTTTTTTTTAGGAAACCTCGCATTTTCATTTTGAATGGACGGTGGCGGATACTGTGCATTCAATTACGGATAAAATATAATATTAAAGTCTAGATTGTATCCATTTAACTTTCTAGGCCTACAATTATTATGTGAACCGATTTTGGTGACCACAAAACTACCCATGCGCGTTTCTTGTTCAAGCTAGCTAGTCCAGAATGTTAGTATCAAACCTAATCGATAACATTTTATATATTACCAAAGCAATTCATAAATGTTCAACGAGTCTAAGCATTAGTTGTTAGCAGTGTTACAGAGTTCCACAGGCACCATTGTGACTTGCAGTGCTTTGGTGCGACCATTTCTGAGCGTTTCTGGGATATCGAGGCATCTGCAGAAGCCCTGCACATTATAATTGGCATCTCCTGTTTACATATTTCCCTGAAGCCTCTCGCAGCGGTTTCTTTATAATACTGTTCTATTTGTTTGCGTGGCCATCTATTTTCATTGGGTTTCAACTTGTGCTGTGAAGGCATGGGTACCTAGAAGTATGCACTCAGTTTCTACTTGTGTAGTGAAGGCATGGGAACTTAGCATTAAGCACCATGGCTCTATAAACACGTTTCCACCCCTTGTACGTGGGACAAAATCTGCATGTGATGAATATATATATAGGTTCTATGGAGTCCCCTATTTCATTGGAGTGCTTGAAGTCCATATATGTTCTACGAGTAAAATATAGCTTAAATTGTTGCAAAACGTATTATTTTTCGAATGATATTCTACAAATATCACAATTTTATTGAAAATCTTGCAGTTTGCATAGATTTTACAAGTAGAACGTTGCAAAATATATTATTCTACAAAACATGCTTAATTTGCAGAATATAAATGTTCATGTTGCAGAATATACATATTGTACTTGTAAATATATGAGATTTGCATGATTTTATTTAAGTAATGATATTTGTGAAACATATTTTGCAAGATAATACATTTTAGAAGATATTTTATTTGCAGAACATAGACGGACTCCGAGAACTCCAATTAAAAGGTGGACTCCATAGAATTTTACTCTATATATATATATAGACATATTTAATAATAAAAATATTAATCATTGACTTGCAGCTGGGATTTGTTTGAAGTGCTGAAATTTAGAATTATGATAAGATGCCTTGTAAAATGGCAAGAGTGTAGGCCACAATTCATTTTATATATTATTATGCACATACTACGACTAACTTGTTGACGTTACATTGAGATTTTGCATTAAAAATGTTGAGATTTTATTATTTTGTATTTATTGATGTACTCATATACCATGGACTTGGATATGCTATAATATGATTTTTAAGTTTTATTATATCAATTATTATATGATATTTTTTGTTATTTTTTCATAAACGAGGATATATAGATTAAATAGGTCATGACTAGCCTCCTGGTGCGGGGCTGCTACTTCGACGCCGTGCCTGAATTCTTCGCCGCGATGGTGGTGTAGCTGTTGTGGGGTTTCTGCAAAACAACAACGGACGGGGGGTTTGGGTCCCGTGGCGCCTCCGGTATGAGAGTAAGAACTCGCTTTTGGGGAAGATGAAGATAGATAATAATGTAAGGTGGCTGTGTGTGTATATAAGTGTGAGACTGATTATCCCCAAAACCTTATCTTCTTGGGTTATTTATAGGCCAAAGATAGGGTTTTTGGGTTGGTACCTTTGAATCGTAGTCGTCGGTTCTAGGAGAGGAGGACACCTGACTCGGGTGGATGCCTTACACGTGTCAGGATGGGAGTGGTTGAGGAATGTTCTAAGAATCTCCTAGCAAGTGCCCTGATTGTGCTCATGATTGATCAATGACAGGTGTCCCTATCACGCGTTTGGGCATGTTCCCCACGTGCAGGTACTGCTCAAGGTTGGGTTTCCGGGACTAGATAGTCTGGACTAGTGGTGTGCGGGACTGGATGGATATGGGAGTCCGGGCCTAGTCCTTCTAGGAGCCATATGTACTATAATGTGTCCCCCACTCCCTTATGCAGATTTTCTGGATGGGCGAGTAAGGATGATATTGTTTGTAGTTTGTTGCTTGTGAGAAGGAATTTGAGCTTTTCTTGCCCCCCAGTCCGGATTGTGTTGAGGTAGGCCAATCCAGACTAAGGTAGATTATGTTTAAAAGAATTTGAGCTTTTCTTGCCTCCTAGTCCGGATTGTGTTGAGGTAGGCCAATCCAGACTAATGTAGATTGTCGTTAGAAGAATTTGAGTGTTTTTTACCCCCAGTCCGGATTGTGTTGAGGTAGGCCAATCCGGACTAAGGTAGATTGTTTCTAGCAGAATTTGAGCTTTCCTTGCCCCTAGTTCGGATTTTGTTGAGGTAGGCCAATCCGGACTAAAGTAGATTGTCTTTAGAAGAATTTGGGATTTCCTTACCCCCAGTCTTGATTGTGTTGAGGTAGGCCAAATCCAGACTAAGGTAGATTGTGTTTAGAAGAATTTGAGCTTTCCTTGCCCCAGTCCGAATTGCGTTGAGGTAGGCCAATTCGGACTATATAGATTGTGTTTAGAAGAATTTAAGCTTTCCTTGCCCCCCAGTCCGGGTTGTATCGGATGATGGAGTCCGGCTTGCTCGAATTTGATTTTTTTTTGGAGTTTTGCCCCAATAATTTGAATTATTATAGTTGTCTTTTTTCAAAACACGTGCCGTAATAATTAGTTGTAATTATTATTGTTTGTATATATATTGCTGTGTATATATATTCTTGCGTGATGGATGGCTAGGATTTGGCCACGTGGCAGAGGCTGTTGATTTTCACTGTGCCTATAAAAGGCACCTCTATCCTCCTTTTTCTTTTTTACTCTCGCCTCATCTCTCTATATCTTCTTTCTCTAAAGCTTTGCATGCTTGATGTTGCCGTCGTTGCCTCCGCCGTTTTTGCTCCTTTGTCCCCTTCATTTGTAAGTGATTTCTTTCCTTTCTCCGCCGTTTCTTTTTGTCATATATTCCATAAGTAATGTTATTATTTCTATTATTTTTGTGTTTGTATGTGTATTGGTTATTTACTTTCACGTTCTGGGTAGAGGATTCGTGTATGTATATGTTTAATGCATGTGTTTTGGTGTATGAGTTTGGTTTAGAATGTTCCTGATATTAGGGTTTTGTAGCTTAATCCAGACTGTATTTCCTAGTCCGGACTTATGGTTTTGTGTTTGACTTTTGTTTATTTTTGGGGTTTCTGGTTGTATACGGGTTTGCTTTTGTATTTGAGTCCAGACTTGTAATCACAGTCTGGACTATTTTTCTCTAGGTTTAGCTGATTTGTGTTTATTGGGTACTTGGGAGTATTTTTTATGTCCGGGGATCTAGTAACCCGGATTGGTTGCTTACAATTTAATAAGAATGAATATAGGATAGTCCAGACCATTTTAGGATATAAGATAAAGAATTTGTAGGGGTTTAAACTAACCAATCTCATTTCTTCTAGGTATATTGTCCGGACTAAAGTGCGTGCAAAATCTTAATTCTCCTTCAATCTGGGGCCTTCTGATTCTGAGGCTAGTTCTGACAGTCCGGACTCAGATATTGACCATTTCGAAATGGGTAAGAAGGTGTCTACTTCTGAGTCCAACGTAATTAGGAGTTTGATTGTGGGGCAGATATCTCCGAGGAAGGTACCCTGCACCCCGGAGGGATATTGGATAGATATTCTAAACTATTTCATTACAAAGAGCATGGAGATTGAGGATAAGTGGTACTATAGGAGTCTTAGGTCCGGTTATGCTTGACAGCCAGATAGCGGTCCTGGTGTTTATAATGTGTCTGAGTTTGATAGGAGGTTTGCTGGGATGATAGTTGCTAACGATACTTATCCTTTGAAGGACGAGTATGCCACTCTTAATCACGCAGCACATGACTCTTCTAACCGGGCTTCTTTTCAGCTCGACGACCAGGTGGAGTGGAGATGGCCATTACCCGGGGTAAAGATCTAACATAGGCTTGCAGATGGCTACGTCCCGGTCTTGTTGGAGCACCTGCGGTCCGGGTGGAACCATCAGTGGCAAATATTTTTGAATCATTTATGTAAGTATGTATATAGATTGTCCCCGATGCAGATTACTCCCAATGGCATCAAATGGATGTCATGGTTTGTAGCTTGTTGCAACACATTCAAAGTGCATCCTACCTTCCAGTTGTGGCATCACATCTTCACAATAGTAAAGTCTAGTCAGCCTCTCTCTACGAGATTCATTTTCGGGCGGCGGAGTGTGGTTACAGATCTTCATACCGACCTGTTATTCAACAGTCCTCACTTAAGCACTGGAATGGTGAGATGATCGTGCTTAAGGGGTTGGATATTTCCTACTTGCCGTTTATAGCTACAGAGGGTGTTCAGACCTGGTTCAAAAGGGTAGAATTAAGGGGGAAGCCCGGGAACTTGTTTTTAACTTTTATGAGTGTGTCGGGTTTCAGTTAACCCGGGACACTTTCATGAACCATAGGACGATGAATAAGCTTGGCTGTAAGATTATCTTTCTTTCCCCGGATTCTTTTGTTGTTGCTTGTGTCCGGAGTAATTTTTTATCCCGTTCTTCCAGACTAATTTAGTTTTCTTTCTTTATTTTGCAAGTCTCCCTCACTACAACCCTAATATGTCTGCCTCAGCTTATAGTAACACTTTGCTCAGCTTAGGAACTGCTTTTAAACAGAGGAAAAAAGCTTCTAATGTTGGGTTTGGGTCTCAGCCCCACCCGAAGGAGGGGTCCTAGAGTAATGTTATGTCCAAGCCGAACTCAATTGATAAAGGAAGGAGTTCGGAGCCTATTGTTGAGTTGTAAAATGAAGGGGATTTTGAAAACTTGGAAGAAATAGAGCCCTTGGGAGAGATTCCAGATGCTGAGCCTTCGAGAAGGAAGAAGAGGCTCCGGACTCAAGGAACAAAGCCTCCTCGGGTTCAGGTTGCTCCGGCTGAGGACTCTTCCCGGAACAAAGGCAAGGGGTTGGCTGATGGTTGCTCCGGGGATGGTGGTCCGGAGTTGGAGGAGAAACTCGTGCGGTTTATGATCGAGATTCCATCAGAAACTGATTAGACCTCTATGAATTATACTGGGTTTGATTCTGTGATGAAGGATTGTACCCGGATCTGGGGATAAGTATGATTATAGACTTTTTGTTTTTTTAGTTTTTTCTTGGAAGTTTCCTTATATATTTCTTTTTTGTTTGTAGCTTGGGGCATCTATGGATGGGGCTACGACCATTACGTATTCTAAACTGAAACATCTCCGGGGGCTCCTTGCTGATAAGGAGAAAGAAGTTGGTGATCTCAAAGCTGCACTTTCTGCCAAGGATTCCTCTATCTCCGAACTGAACAAGAACTTGGAAGATGTTATAGTTCGGGCTGAGTCGGCTGAGATTAAGTCCGCGGAGTAGAAGTCTGAGTTCGTGGAGCTCCGGAGGCAATTGTCTGCTGTGAAGCTGGAGGCTGAGGTTATCGCTGCCTACAAAATGTGTGCTAAGTACGACAGGGCTATTGCTAGCGCTCTTGCCTCGAAGATCGCTCGTTGTTAGATCATTGTCGAGAGGCATATAAATACGGATCCTGAGGAGGACTTTGGCAGCTTTTGTCAGGAATTTATTAAGGCTTAGCAGAATATAGGAGCGAAATTGGGTGAGCTGGAGTAGTTTGATGGTCCGTGTCCTAGTTTCCTCCATGAGAATGGCCTGGAGCCTTAGTGTCTTTTATGTAACTCTGGATTATTTGTAATTGACTTTGTCAGTCTATGTAACTTGGGATTTCGCTTGTACTTTTATTCGGTCATCTTTTATCCCGACTGCCGTTTTTAACTTTCTTTTGTTGCTTATATGTTGATTTTGGTTTGATTTTTGTTTTTATGTATCTGCCTTCTTTAGAAAATATTCTAAGTGGATAGTGATTGCTTTTACTTAGAAAAGTAATCTAAGTAAGACTAGTTTCCTAGTCCGGGTTGAAGGTTGACCTCGGACTTGTGTTGCTTTTAATTAGAGAAATAACTCTAAGCAAAATAGGTGGCTAGTCCGGGTTCATTGATGACTATGACTGAGGTTGCTTTTACTTAGAGAAATAACGCTAAGTAAATAGGTGGCTAGTCTGGGTTCAAAGTTGACCAGGACTGAGGTTGCTTTTATATAGAGAATTAACTCTAAGTAAAATAGGTGGCTAGTCCGGGTTCAAGGTTAACCAGGACTGAGGTTGCTTTTAGTTAGAGAATTATATCTAAGTAAGATAGTTGGTTAGTCAGGGTTCAAGGTTGACTAGGACTGAGGTTGCTTTTACTTAGAGAATTAACTCTAAGTAAAATAGGTGGCTAATCTGGGTTCGAGTTTGACCCAGGTGTGGGGTTGCTTTCACTTAGAGGAATAACTCTTAAGTGAAATAGGTGGGTAGTCCGGGTTGACGTTTGACCAGGACTGAGGTTGCTTTCACTTAGAGGAATAACTCTAAGTAATTAGGTTGCGAGTCCGGGCTCATGTTTGACCAAGACTGAGGTTGCTTTCACTTAAAGGAATAACTATAAGTAAATTTGCTTTTCCAATCCGAGTTCATGGTTGACCCCGGACTGCGTTTGCTTGTAAAAAATTTCTAAGTAAAATGAAAAGTGTTATTCATTGATTTCCAATTTGCTTCATACAAAATATAGAGTAATAAAGTGTTTTCTTACCATGAGCTACAAGTGTTTGGTTGCTGGGGTCGCTTTTCTCCTTTTTATTGGTAAAACTTTCTTATCCTGAGTTCATGCCAGGTCTTGTGGACTTCGGAGGCATCCATATTCATTAGTTTGTAGGTTCTTGGACTTAGGACTTCCTTGACCTTATATGGTCCTTCCCATTTGGGCATTAGCTTTCCAGTGTTTATAGGATTCGAGGCATTTGTGTCTCGAAAAACCAGGTCTCCAACTTAAAAGTTTTTGACTGTGGACTTTTTACTGAAGTGCTCTTTTGTTTTCTTCTTATATTTATCCATCTTTGCTACTGCTTGGTCGCAGACTTGATTAATTAGTTCAATATTTATTCTGAGTCCTTCTTCGTTAGCTACTTCATCGATGTTTATTGCTTTGTGAGAAGGGGATCCCACCTCGATAGGTAGGATTGCTTCTTTATTATAAGCTAGATTGAATGGTGTTTCTCCTGTGCTTTTCCGGGGGCTTATCCTATAGGACCATAATACACTTGGCAATTTTTCTAGCCATTTGATCTTGCTTTCTTTAAGTCTTTTCTCAATGCCTCGGAGCAGGATTCTGTTTATAACTTCTACTTGACCATTTCCTTGGGGATATGCTACTGATATTTTTTTCTGCTTCATCCCGCGCTCTTGGAGGTAGGACTCGAATTCTGATCCGATGAATTGTGGCCCATTGTCTGATATTAGGACTATTGGGATCCCGAATATCATAAATATATTGTCCATAAACTTTATGCAGTCTTGCTGGTTGATTTTCCTCATTTCTTTTGCTTCGATCCATTTTGTCATGTAATCAATTGAAACTAACAAGTACCTGAGGTATCCTCTAGCCTGGGGAAAGGGCCCCGTGATGTCAATACCCCAGAAAGCAAAGAGGATTGGGGACAAGACTAAGGAGGGTATGACTGGGCTCATCCGGGACACATTGCTGAAGAGTTGGCATTCCTTGCATTTGTTCACGAACTCTACTACATCCTGATGAATAGTCGGCCATTAGTAGCCTTGTCTTATGACCTTGTGATCCAGGGCTTTTGCAGACATGTGATCTTCGCAGATTCTTTCATGGACTTCCATTAAACAGTAAATAGCTTATACTAGACCAACGCATTTCAAGATAGGGGATGAGAAAGTCCAGCGGTAAAGTAGTCCTTCTTCAAGAAAGAACTTGGCTGCTTTGGCTTTTAATCTTTGAGCTTTTCCTTTATCTTCTTGGAGCTCCCCCTTTTCCATGTAATTGATGAAAGGAGTCATCCAGTTCTAGTTGCTGTCAATTTCTAATACTTCTCCTGTTTCGATAGATGGCCTTTGTAATTCTTCAAAGTAGACCCGACAGTCTAGGTCTGATGAGTTCTAGACTAACTTGGACAGAGTATCCGTTTCTTCATTTTCTTCTTGACATATCGGCAAGACTTAATGTCATGGGATTGATGTTAGGTGGCTTTGAACCAGTGCTTGGTACTTTGCCAAAATTGGGTCTTTTGCTATGTATTCTCTGTTTGTTTGCTTGACCACTATCTGGGAGTCGCTGTAGATATTTAAATCCTGGACTCTGAGAGTCCTGAAAAGCTTCAGTCCTACAATCAATGCCTCATACTCCACCTGGTTGTTTGTTTCCCGGAAGCTGAAGGATATAGCTGTTTGTATCACAAATCCCTCAGGATTCTTTAGGATGAGTCTGGCTCCCGACGGTTCGCTTATTTATAATTAGTCTACTTTCAGGGTCCAGGCTCCCGGACTTGTAGTTTGATTGCCCTCTTGGTCTATGCTCATTGGTTCAAGTTCTGCCTCTGGGAAGTTGCATTCAATTATAAAATCATCGAGTGCTTGAGCTTTGATGGCAGTCCTGGGAATGAAATTTAGATTGAACTGCCTTAACTCCATAACCCAATTAACTAGCCTTCCCGAGATATATGGTTTGTGAATTATTTTCATTAAAGGTTTGTTTATGACTATCCCAGTTTCTCTTCCTTGGAAGTAGTGTCTGAGTTTTCTCGAAGTTGTGACCAAGGCGAAGGCAAAATTTTCTAACCTTGGGTACCTGGTCTCCACGTCCTTAAGTACTTGGCTCACATAGTAAACTGGTTGCTGTATTCCATTTTCTTCCCGGACTAGGGCAGCCCCGACTGCTAATGCCCCTGCTAATAAGTATAGGTAGAGAGGCTCTCCTGGTTGGGCCTTAGTTAGGACTTATGGCTTGGAGAGGTATTTCTTTATTTCTTCAAATGCTCTTTGGAACTCCGGGTTCAAGTTGACATCTTTCTTGTTGTTTGCCCTTTGAGTAGATCAAAGAATGGTAAGCACCTTTCTGCTAGATTTGAAATAAATCTTATAAGTGCTGCTAGTGATCCAGCTAGCTTCTGCACATCTTTCTACGTCCTGGGAGCCTTCATCTCCTGGATTGATTTTATTTTCTACGGATTAGCTTCAATTCCTTGGTTGCTGATAATGAACCCCAAGAACTTACCGGCTCCAACTCCGAAGGTAAATTTCTCCGGATTAAGCTTGAGTTCATGCTTACTTAGGTTATCAAAGCATTCTCTCAGATTTTCTATATGTCCCAGGATGATTGTTGATTTTGGAATCATATCGTCAATGTAGGACTCCAAGTTTCTTCCAATATGTGACTTGAATATTTTGTTCATTGCTCTTTGGTAAGTGGATCCTGCGTTTGCCAGTCCGAATGGCAACATTACGTAAGCGTAAACTGCTCTTTGAGTTATGAATGATGTCTTAGATATGTCTTTCGAGTTCATCTTGATCTGGTTGTACCCGGAGAAGGCGTCCATGAAGCTTAGCATGATGTGCCCGGAAGTGGCATCTATCAACTGATCAATATTGGGCAGAGGGTATGGGTCCTTCAGGCAGGCATCATTTAGGTCGGTGTAGTCGACACACATTCTCCATTTTCCATTTGACTTCTTCACCATGACCACATTCGACAACCACTACTGGTATTTGATTTCTCAGATGATTCCTGCTTTGAGCAACTTTTTTACTTCTTCATCTATTGCCCTTTGCCTTTTCGGGGCAAAGTTTCTTCTTTTTTGCTTGACCGGCTTTCTGTTCGGGTTGACCTCCAAGGTGTGCATTGCTATGGATTCGTGCAATCTGGGCATATCTCTTGGACTCCAGGAAAACACATCTCTGTACTCCCGAAGTAAGGATACCAATTCTTCTCTAAATATTTTTTCGAGTCCGGACCCAACTTTCCCCTTTTTTGTAGGGCTGCTTTCGTCAATCTGAATTTCTTCTGATTCTACCGTGGCCTCAATCTTCTCTTGGTCTTGGGTCGAGATCATTTGATGAATCCGGGCTTCGGTGTTCTTCTTCAAGTAGGTATTATCTTGTGCTGATTCATTTTCTTTGATTGCTTTAATAACTACCATGACTTGGTTGCTTTTCAGTTCTTCCGAACTTGGTTTGGTTGCTTTTGGATCCGGGTTGGATTAAATTACTTGCACTTCTTTTCCTATTTCTTCCTTTGAGCGGGGGCGGTGTTTTTTAATTCTTTGCTATTTGCGAAGGACTATGCCTTCCTTTTATTATCCTGGTGAGTTTCTGCCATGACTAAGGCCTAACTGTAGCATATCTCAGCAACCTCATAATCTCCTTTTACTTCTCCGACTCCTGTTGGGGTTGGGAACTTGATCTTAATATGGGAGATTGAAGTTATTGCTTGCATCCTGGTTAAAGCTGACCGGCCAATTATTCCGTTATCGGATGAAGGAGTATTGTTGATATAGAACTTAATGACATAAGTGACTTGGTTTGGAGCAGTTCTGAAAAGGACAGGTAGGTACATGGTCCCTTGGATAGGGACTAAGTTGTTCCCGAACCCATAGAGTGGGTCTTCCAGGCAGTCATTTGTACGGATGCTCCCTAGCTGTATTCGATCTACAGTATGCTTCAAAAGAATGTTAACCGAAGAGCCTTTGTCTATTAGCATTCTCCTTACTTTATTGTCAAAAATATCTAAAGTGACTACTAAGGCTTCATTATGGTTAGGGTTGACCCCTTCATAGTCCTTGCTGCTGAAAGATATCACTATCCCCGGGAGTTATTGGATGAAGAGCACCTCTTCTCCACAATACGGGCTCCGTGGTGGGAAGTGGGAGCCTCATAGAACCACATTCAATATATTTTTTCATTTCTTTTGCCTTTTCCCTCTTTAGTTGTTGTCCTGGACCAAGTCCTTGTTCAGATATCCTTTCTTTACTTGCTCCTTGATGAAGTACTTAAGTGATAAGC
Source organism: Apium graveolens (assembly GCF_009905375.1). Taxonomy (NCBI): domain Eukaryota; kingdom Viridiplantae; phylum Streptophyta; class Magnoliopsida; order Apiales; family Apiaceae; genus Apium; species Apium graveolens. Next base: position 276,301,735 of record NC_133652.1, on the reverse strand, counting down.
AATTCTCAGTCTTATGGCCATGTGTTTCATGATGGTCGCACTGCCTATTGTAAGGCCTACTCTCCGGAGGTGTCTGCATTGACTTTGGAGGTTAATAAAATGGCTTGTCTTTTATTTTCTTTAATATTTTCTCCCGGGTCCTGTTAAGTGAGTCCAATTTGGTTCCTGCTTTGGCTCCCAGGACTGCTTGGTTGGTCCTAGGTCACCTTTGGATTCCGTCCTAGGACCGAGCCTTTGGAATATTGGAGTAGTTTATCTCTCCTGGTTCTGCTGGCTTTACTTATATTTTTTGTCCTGATAGTAACCCCCTTTCGGTCGGTCGTCAGAATTCTTGCTCTCAAATCCCCCATTCCGGGTCATCATCATAGCTTGGAGCACATCAGTTTCTTTAATGAATCTGGCATCCATGGAGTAGGTTGCCGCCAGACTCTGGGGCTCTTTGTTGATCAGTTCTACTATGTATCTTTCATTATGCTCCGGGTCTAAGTTTTTCCTGAATATGCTAAGAGCCTCGTGCTCGTGCAAGTTTGAGATCTTATTGATTGATTCCTGGAAATGCCTCATATAGGCTGAGAGGGACTCATTGTCATGCTGCCGGATGGTTTCCAGGTGACACATATGAATCTCATGTGTCTTGTTTGCTCGGAACCTCTTGAGAAAGGCTTCCCGGAACTCCGTCCAACTATGGATGCTTCAGGAGAGGATCCTACTGAACCACCTTTGGGCCCCTCCCTTGATAGTTGATGCGAAGAACCTTGACTTTGTCAAATCATTGTAGTAGTATATCTGCACAATCTGTTCAAAGTAGTTCAGATGTTCTTCTAGGTCTCCCATACCATTAAAAGAATCAAAGTTATAGTGCTTTAGGTCCCTCTGCCGGAGGATAGCCTCCAAGGAGTGGTTGAATCACTACTAGAAATAGTGCCTACGACATCACCCCTCTAACATCGGTTAGAAATGTCACCAATGTTAAAAGCAGTTTTAACATCGGTTGCTATAAAACCGATGTTAAAGGTGTTATAAGACATCATTATCTGTACCAACCAATGTCTAGAATCGTTTTTAAAAAAAAATAAAAAAGGCCCGCTTCTTTCTTTCCCCGGTAAATACACCAAAAAATTCCCCCTTAACCAAATTTTTTAATTAATGGCGTCAAAGTTTCCCCAATTTTTATTCCAGAGTCTTTGTCCATTTTCCTTTGTATTTCATAAATCATATCCTTGAGATCTTTCTGCTTCTCCTCATCATCATCAAAAATGAACTCGGGGGTGGGATCCCTCCGGATCCTCTTGGTCCTAGACTTGGCCAGTAGCTTCTATTCTTATACACTACAACATAGATTGGCTTTCGCAACCAGATTTCAAAAATTTCTTTCAAAAACATTGCTATTGGGATATGAGTTCATGTCTATTGCAAGGGGTTTTAAAAATATTGTAACTGAACCAACAAATTTTGGGGGATGTTACAAAAGGCATGCTATGGCAATACTTTACGTAACCGTTACAATATATAGAAGATTTAGGCCAAAGATTTGAGCGGGCTTTCTGAAAATTTCAGTACACTTAGCAAAATTTTAAGCGGGCTTTCTATAAAAAAAATTCCCGGCTAAAGAAAAAGGTAATAAACAAAAACACACAGTCTCAAACACAAACACACGCTCTCAAACACTCTTAACTCCCTGACACCCACACACTCTCAGACACACAAACACACACTCGAACACACAAACACGACGAAGGAGGAGATTTAAAGCTCAGAGGAGTTTAGAGCACGAAAGGTTCATTTTTTCCCAAATTTTCTTTTCTAGAAATGTTCATTTTTTGTAGATGGGTGTTCGATTATTGCTAGATGGGTGTTAATTCATGCTTCTTTATTTATATTTTCACTCAATTAAGTGTTAATTAGGGTTTAATTGACTGCCAATTATTGATTCTTGCATTTTATTTTACATGTATGTGGTAATTAGGGTTATTTGGGTATTATTGTTACATGTATGTGTTAAATTAGGGTCTATTTGTTAATATTCTGTGTTAAATAGGATTTACATGTATTTGTTAAATTTAAGTGCCCTCTTTTTTATTTTTAATTTGGTCCACTGTTTAAGTGCCCTATTTTTTTAGTAAATGTGTATGCCCTATTTTTAAATGTGTTGTTTATGTGAAATTTTATAGAACATAGGTTTGAAAAGATGAAATGGATATTATGTCCTAAACAAAGTGAAGAATATCGTAATGGGGCTAAGAAATTTGTTACAAGTACATTCTCTAATTTTGATGTTGGAAATGAAGTACAATGCCCCTGCAAGGACTGTAGTAATCGCTTTTGGTACTCTATAGATGATGTGTATGATCATCTAGTCTGTAAGGGTCCTTATCCATTATTCGTTGATTGGATATACGAGATTTCAACCTCTAAGTACCAAACGAAATCAGATCAGGGCTGTGACAGAGGGTTTGGGTTAGGTAATGATTTTGATGAGATGATGGACAATGCGTATAAATATAATGATGATTGTAGAGGTAAGAAGGGGGTTAATCAGGATGCAAGTAAATTTTATCTGCTTGTTGAAGGGGGAAAATAACCTTTGTATGCCGAGTCAAAAAAATTTACTTGTTTAGGTTTTACAGTAAAGCTTTACCAGTTGAAGTGCATTCATGGATTTACCGAGTCCTCCTTTACTGCTATACTAGAGTTAATAAAGGACGTCTTCCCGAAGTTAATCTGCCTTCATCTTTTAACACTTCCAAGAATATGATCAAAGAGTTAGGTCTAGATTACCAAAAAATGCATGCATGTCTGAACGATTGCATGTTATATTGGGCTGAAAATATAAATGAAGTTAAATGCAAAGTATGTAAAATTTCAAGGTGGAAAATTATGGATAATGACACCAGGGATGTTTTTGATTCTAGCAGTACGGGAAAAAAGTATAACACCCAACAAAGGTGATGCGATAATTTCCGCTGAAACCAAGACTGCAACGCATATTCATGTGTAAAGAATATGATGAGCTAATGATAGGGCATGATGTAGGATGCATCAAAGACGGGAAGTTAAGGCATCTAGCCGATATTAAGGCTTGGAAGTCACTGGATGCTAGATATCCAGATTTTGCGGTTGAAAATCGAAATGTTAGGTTAGAATTAGCGGCGAATGGTTTCAGTCCTTACCGAACTATGGGTTTAACTCACAGCACCTGGTCAATTATAATCTACCCCCTTAGTTTATTATGAAACCAGAAAACATAATTCTTTCAACTCTAATCCCCGGACCTGTGTACCCTGGTAATGAAATAGATGTTTATATGCAGCCATTGGTTTCCGAATTAAAAGAATTATGGGATGTGGGTATAGAAACTTATGATTCCTTTTCTAATGAAACATTCACGTTACGTGCCAGCTTACTATGGACCTTAAGTGATTTTCCGAGGTATGCAGTTTTATCAAGTTATAGTACAAAGGGTAAACTAGGTTGTCCAAACTGTCATTATTGCACATCGTCTACCTATTTGAAGCATAGCCGAAAAGTCTGTTATATGAACCATAAAAACTTCCTTCCACCTGACCACAAGCTTAGGTTTGACAAAAGAAGATTTAACGATCAAATCGAGACAGAGTTTTGTCCACCGCCGTTAACTGGAGCAGAATTTGAAGAACTGTTGCGTGGATATAAGAATAATTTTGGGAAGCAAATGAAACAAAAGAAGACTTTAGATTTTCCTTGGAAAAAGAAGTCCTTATTCTTTGAATTACCATATTGGAGTGGTCATCTAATCCGGCATAACCTAGGTGTCATGCACATTGAGAAGAATGTGTGCGATAAAATATTGGGAACTTTGTTAAATATTAGTGGTAAGAGTAAAGATAATATAAATGCTCGTTTTGATCTGCAAGAGATGGGCATCCGTAAGGTTCTTCATCCCGTGCTATCAACTGATAACAAGCATTATGAAGTCAGCACTGCTACTTTTGACATGACAAAAAAAGAAAAAGAAAATTTTTAATCGGTGGTGTTAAATGCTAGACTGCCTTATGGATGTGCATCTAATATCAGCCGTTGTGTGCAAATGAGTGAAAGAAAAATCTACGGATACAAAAGCCATGATGCACATTTCATTCTTCAATACTTGCTATAATTTGCTGTGATTAAAAATATTGGATCCAGAGGTTGGAATACCTTTGATTAGGCTGGGTTTATTTTTTAGGGGCATATATGGGAAAGTTATAGATTTGGAGGATGTTCCGAAGTTGCAAGAATAAATTATAGAAATACTTTGCCAATGTGAAATAATCTTTCCACCAACATTGTTCGACATTATGGTTCACCTTCTAATTCACTTATGCAAAGAGGTTGAACTAGGAGGAACGGTACATCTTAGATGGATGTTTAGAATCGAACGATATTTGTGCAAATTGAAATCATACGTTCGTAACAGGAGCAAACCAGAAGGGTGCATAGATGAAGGGTACTTGGTCGAAGAGTCCTTGAGCTTCTAGGTTTTTAAGTGATGAAAGGAAAACAAAACATACTGAAGGTAAAGAAAATTTGGGATACCCCATTGGGTCCAGGAGAAACAAAGATGGAAAGGCTGTTCATTTAGGAGAAAAGCTATGGAATGATGCCCATCGATACATACTCTTTAACTGCGGTGACATGGAGGTCGAGAAGCTGATAGAGTATGTTTCTTTTCATAGTTTTTGTATAAGTATATAAGAGTAGTGTATGTAAAATATATGTAGCAATGATAATTTTATGTTTAAAAAATGCAGGGAACACCGTACCCTATATGATACTCATTGAAAGTCAAAAAAGTATAACCGAGAGAGGACACATACAAAAGAATTTCATAATTGGTTAAAAGAAGAGATTGATAAAAAAGAGGGGTGTTCACAACAATTGTTAAGTCTGGTAAATGGGCCTCAACGAGCAGCTAAAAAGCACACTAGTTATATAATTAATGGGTTCAGATTCCATACGAAGCAAAGAGATGCAAAATGTACAACGTAGTACAGTGGAGTTTTTTTAACAACCCTTACCACAAGTTTTGCAAGTGCAAAAGATCAAAATCCAATAACTGGGGATGTTAGTTACTATAGATCAATTGAAGAAATTATTGAAGTTGATTATTGGGGTGCATTGAATGTAGTTTTATTTAAGTGTTGTTGATATCATAATAACAAAGATTTTTGTGGTCTCACAAGAGTCAATTTCAATAGATTATACCGAATTGATGATCCATTTGTTTTCGCTACGCAAGTACAACAAAATTTTTGTATTCAAGATTGTACGGAACAACATTTATATTATGCTGTTAAAAAAATGCCGAGGGAGTGTAATGATAAATTACAAGGAAGTGATGTTCTTGAGGAGGTCAGTGGCCCTACTATGCATGATGTGCCAATACATTTTGATATGGACAATCGGACAGCTGATGGTGTCAATTGGTATAGAATTGACGTGCCAAGACGACAGATTCCTTTTAATGATGAGCAAGAAAATGAAAAACTTGGCGAATGACCGGACTTGAATTAGTTGTTGTATTTTACATTTGCTGCTACTTGTAGTGTGACTTTTTATCAGTACTTGAATTAGTTGTTGTATCTTGAATTGGCTGCTACTTTTGTATTCTAATATTAATATCAACACTTTTTATTTTATATTTTTGTTACTTGTAATGTATTTTTTATCGTACTTAAATTAATGTAATGAATTCTGATATTAATATTAGCACTTTTTATTTTGTATTTGCTGCTACTTGTATATTGTGTAATTATTTCCCCCAGTCATTTCTATATTATGCCATTAGTTCTTTCACTAACTAATTTTTTTATATTTTAATTTCAGGATGGCAGACTATCTCTTTCTCAGTTTTCATCACAAGGGCCAGTTTATGAAAACTAAATACCTAGGTGGCATTTGTACAAAAATTTCTATTGCCATGAAAGCTGATAAATTTTCATTCTCGATAATTATGGAGCATGTAATTGAAGACTGCAAATACACCGAAATTGGAGGACTTTATGTCAAGAAAGCTGAAGGTGGTTTGAAAATTATTAGTAATGATGCTGAGGCAAATGAACTCTTAAAAGGATTGGCTGATGGTGCATATTTAGATCTATATATCGATATTGTTGTTGACAAAGCAATAGAGCCGATAAAACAAATTCAGCCCCATGTGATAATACGACCACAACCATGTTTCTTTGAAGGTAAAATTGTATTTCTCAAATCATGTTTATTACAAGTGCATTTGAGTTGCAAAATGTATCTGTTTTTTCTCTTTACTATTTTTCTAGGTCAAGAATCGCAATTGAAATGCAAGTTTGTGACAATACAAGGGCTTCAACAAGAACATGTTGAGAAGAAGAAATTGGCAAATGATAGCCAACAGTTGGTTGTTGAGAAGTCGAGACCGAGAGAAGAAGTTGCAGTTGTACAAGAAATGCAGAAAAGAAGAAACCATCTGGTTGCATGTTGGTTGTTGAAGGTGAAGGGCATCACGTAACCAAAAAGGCAACCAAAAAGATAAAACAAAAGAATGCAAAAGAAAATGCTAAAAAAATAATTCACTCAAAGGTAATTAAGTTTAAAAATAAAATGTTGAATGCTCCATTTTTTCTATTTTATTTACCATAGTATTTTAGATTATTATATGTTTGTTAAGGTTTGCTCTGTCATTTTGCTCCTCTATTTAGATTAATTTAATGTAGGAAAAAGGAAGAAAAAGGGCTGTAGAAAATCAGAGGTACTTAGAGGAGACCAGACTAAAAAAATTGGCTGGTAGTTTGATTTCTGAGAAATCGAAAAAGTGAAAAAATCACTTGAAGAGTGTTGGGCCGAGTGTGACAGAGTATATACTCCAGGCCCTGATAGATTGGAAAATAGTGAAAATAAAGAAGTTCCCACGGTACATGTATCACTATCAAATGCATGTTTTGTTTTAATTATTTATTTATATTTTCATGATGATATTTTCTATGAAAATCGATTAATTTAGTCTATGTTTTATGTTTATGCAGAAAATAGAAGAAGTGAAGAAGGTGAAGGCTGTCACCAAGCCATCGACGCGTTTGACGCGTTCACAAATATTGAATAATGTTGCGACTACACATAAGGTACGATAAGTTTACTTTAATTTTATTTTAGCATTTTCTTCGAATAATATGCATCTTAATATTTATAAGAAAATGACCCTATGTTAAACTTGAACAATCTTTTTATATATAATATTATGAAAACTGTTTTACAGAGTGAAGAAGACGATATGAAAATTTGTTACATGTGTTTTGCTTTGAGATTAAGTAAAATATTCTAACTAAATAATTATATAATCCAATGAGTGGTATTTAACTTGTTTTAGCTTCTTTTAACATTAATAAGAATATGACCCTCCAATTTATTTGCCTTACTTTTTGCAAGGCCAATGTGGAAGAGATTGTGCAACCAGTACATGGTGATCTGGGACCATTACCACCTCGCCCACCACTACCTACTGATTTGGCATAATTTAAAAAACTGAAAAGGGAAATGGATAATAATGGAGTTGGTACGATGGGCGCTTATATGGAACTGAAAAAATCAGCTGGAACAGGAAGCCACACATGTCATTGATGCTAAAGAAGAAGATTTGGGGAAGATTGATGACATAATTGCAATTGTTGGAGGTATAATTCAACACATACCTAAGAGATTATATATTTTCTAGCAATTTATGATTATAGTTTTGTTTATATTCTTTGATAGATAAAACTAAACCCAAGAGGCGTAGAGGGCCTTCAAAAATGAACCATGTCTTTACAAGAAAATTAGAAGACATACTGGTGATTACCTCGAATAAAAAGCTTCAACCGGTGGCTGAAAGTAGTAAAATAAGAGCCGAGTTGAGTAGATTTGTGGGGACTCTAGCATGGAAATGTGTGCCACTTGATTATATTAATTGGAGTGTGGTTCCTGAAAGCCATAAAAATAGTTGATGGGAGTATGTCCAGGTGAACACCATCAAATATATTTTCTTAGTTTTTGTTTTACATGTTGAGTTTTGTTATTTTGTGATCATTGTTCAATTGGATATATTTTGCATATTTTGTATAGACAAAGTATATCATTCTTGAAGAAGGTAAAGGCTGGGTACTTAGGACTATGGCTGAGTTGTGGAGCATGCACAAGAGTCGTGTCAAGGCGGAATATTATACCAAATACAGGTACTGATGTGGAAAGACTGCAGAACAGGCTTGCCTCGATTCCATTGGAAAAGTTGAAGGTATTGCTCGAGTATTGGGGTGGTGAAGATGTGCAGACCAAAGCTGTAACAAATGCTGGAAATCAGAAAAAAGTCACTGATGTGCACAATGCTGGCCGTACAAGTTTCGCACAGATTGGAAAAAATATGGTATGCCAATATTTGAGAATCTTAAGAATTACGCTTAATTTAAATCTGTAAATACTAATAAGTCGTATACTTTTATCTGCTACACTCTATCTTTTATGTTAAAAAATAAAAAGAAGATGCCTCAGACCCCTAGAAAAGGACATATCTACACTAAAACTCGCAAGAATCCTACTGAGGTACCATATCAATTATTTTTTTGTCACAAATATGCATAAATTGTAATTTTTACACAATCATATTTGGATCGTTCATAGGTTGAAGGTGATGCAGCAGAAACTGGTGGTGACAGTGAAGCGGAAGAAGTTTAGCTGGAGTTTGATGGTCATGGGCAGCAGGACTGGCATAACAAGGAAAACCAAGGAAGATGCTATGAAAATTGAGAGGACAAATTCAGCAAAACTGGAAAAGCTAAGGGAGGAGTTAGCTTATGAAATAGAGGAGAAAATGAACAAAAAACTGGAGAAGATATTAGGAAAGTTGGCCGAGGAGAATCCATCGCTGAACATCAATATAAAAGAATTGTTGGTCGACGCTTATGCCGGGGATCGATATAGGGATGTCGTAGGTGGAGAGGAAGAACCAGATGAAGAGGCAGTTCCACTTGAAGAAAATTAAAGATTTAGTACTACTGCATATTTTTTTCTATGTAATTTTAACTTAAGGTTGTGATCATGTGGACTTAACTTTACTATTTTCGCTTGAGACCTTTGTATTTTTGTTTTGACTTGGTTTCTATGTCGATGTTGGAAAACCAGAAGTTGTGAAAACTGCTATTTGTGGATTATTGTTGGATTGTGTTGTGGATATCCAATTAAGTTTGGTGGCTATTAAAGAAATCAAAAGGTCATGCCCATTTTTTTAAAAAAAATTGTTAGGTCACACAATATTGTAGAAGGGGGTTGAATACAGTGTTTATACAATCAAATCGATTTAACACAAGTATGTAACAAAGATCAAGTATATTGAATAAACTCTGTTACAATGAGAACTATTGTTCTCTCTCAGTGATGAACAAATATCACTAAGAGCTGCTAGGTTACAATGTATAATCTTCTCGATAATGATAACACATATAGTGTAAACACTAAGTCTGTGTTTATATAGTACACAATTACAAGATAACTTCTAATTGATATGGAATATAATTCTGTCTTATAAAATATACCAATCAGATATCTTCTACTAGTCTTCCAGCCTTCTAAATCTTTCCATGCATATCTTCTTTTATTTTAGTCTTGATCTTCTACTGTAAATCAGCTTCCTTCCTTATATGAAAGTCTTCCCGCACTTAAGTTCTGATATGACCTTAAGTTCTGATATTAAGTTCTGACTTCCAGTAAATCCTGATTTCAGTAAGTCCTGATATGTCCTGTTTGTTAAGATTTGAAAACTAAACATGAATCATATTAGACATGACATCTCAAATATATCTAACAAAAATTGAGTTGTAGTAGAAGGTAAAATGGTTGCAATATACTTCAATTTTTTTAACAAACTCTGTTGCAATTAACTCAAAATATGTTGCAATTAACTTGAAGTACGTTGCATAAGTCCATGTATTCCAACAATTATCACAAAAAAAGTTGGAAAATAATGTTGCCATAGGCAGCCTCATGTATTGCAATGCTTTTATATTCATTTCAATAAATGTAAAAACGTTGTTATAAACCGAATTTGCAACTTCTTTACTCTGTTGCAATATGGTCCCAAATTCGTTACCATAAGCCCTTATGGCAACGAGACCAAATGTTACGCCTATTTTTTTAAAATACGTTGCCATAGACCCTATTACAATGAATTTTTACCATATAGCAACACTTTTTTAGGGTTTCTATAGGCAACCTATGGTGTAGTGCTAACTGCATCCTCCTTTGGATCTTTAGATCAAGTTTTGCTTCTTCTTCCTTTCTAATTTGTTCCCTCATCTCTTTCAACCTCTTATATTTGGATGCTTCTGTTTCTTTCTTGTTGCCTTGATCCTATTGGTTCTTCTTCCCCTTAGTTCCAATACGGTCAAAGACAGATCTCTTAGATTTCTAGGAGTCCCCGTACTCCTCCGGTTCCTCCTCTAGTTTGGCTTCTTCCTGGATCCGAGCTTGCTCTTGCCTATAGAGCCGGATTGCTTCTGCTAGCTCATTGCTGGTGAGGTTTGCCAAATGCTCCTCAGCTACCGAGATATTAGTGTACTTGTATTGGTTCATCTTAATAAGGCTCCTGGCATCCTGGGTGTTTACCACTCTCTCCCGAACGGGAGTGTATTACAATGGTTGCTCCTGGAATGTTTCCCGGTCGGCTCCCGGATCTTGAGCCTGGGAGTGGTCCGGCTCCTGGATCTGGGTACTAGCAGAGGATCTCCCATAAGTATGTTTTCCTGCTCTTACCACTTTTTCAAATGTACCAACAACAATTAACCAAAATTTCCAACTAACAATATCGATCTAATGTTGCTTTTGAAAATAACGGAAACTTTCCACAATAACAAACAACTTTCTGGGACTAGTACCAACAATTTTCTGGGACTAGTTAACAATGTAGTAGGATGAATGTAGCTGGGTCTTAGGACACCAAGGTAACATGCGAACATAGCAAATTCGGGCTCTAAAACAAACGAAACTATCAATAGCCCACGCAAACGTGGCTTTAATCAACGAAACAGGACTCACACAAACATGGCCTAAAATAATGAGCACACACAAATATGGATTAAATAAACAACATTCATATTTATGAGAGATTTTTGTTACTTGGGTTCTTACAAGTTAAAGAAATGGACTCTTTCAAGAGCTTGCCGATGAAGGTGAATCCAGGAGCACCGAGACCCAAGGATGGAGACCCCTCCTTCTAGTGCCAAATGATAACTTCTGGGTGCGGGGTTGCTCCTTCGACGCCATGCCTGGATCCTTCACCGTGATGGTGGTATAGCTATTGTGGGGTTTGTTGAAAACAACAGCGGAAGTGGGGTTTGGGTCCCGCGGCGCCTCCGGTGTGAGAGTAAAAACTTGCTTTTGGGGAAGATGAAGAAAGATAAGAATGTAATGTGGCTGTGTGTGTATATGAGTGTGAGAGTAATTAACTCCAAAACCTTACCTTCTTGGGCTATTTATAGGACAAGGATAGGGTTTTGGGGTTGATACCTTTGAATCGTAGTCATCAGTTCTAGGAGAGGAGGACGCCTGGCTGGGGTGGATGCTTTACACGTGCTAGGATGGGAGTGGTTGAGGAATGTTCTAAGGATCTCCTGGCACGTGCCCTGATTGTAATCATGATTGATCAATGACAGGTGTCCCTATCACGCGTTTGGGCATATGCCCCACGTGCTGGGACTCCTCAAGGTTGGGCTGCTGGGACTAGATAGTCTGGACTAGTGGTGTGCGGGACTGGATGGAACTGGGAGTCCGGACATAGTCCTTCTAGGAGCCATATATACTATCAAGGACTATAATTGAAGATTTTATCGACTAGTAGCATCTCTTGACCCCTTAATTATAATGTCTAAATGGCATCAAAATTATTAATATTATTATTATGAAATAAAAGTACTTGCATTTTTAAATTATATTAGAATTCAATACATCAAAATGAATTCACGGACTTTCCCCGTCTATTCATGGACACCTGGCATAAAATAGAAGCTCGAACTAATATATAAGTTACTATGTTCGCTAATTTATAAATAAATTGCACATGTATTTCGTCAAGGTGTTGAAAAGCATTAACACATTCAGTTAGAATGAAATGGAAATTGGATTTTCCAGGGTGCAAACATATATTACGAGCTTTCAGTCAGTTTTAATAATACACTTTTTAAACTCCAAACGTTCAGTCTAACCAATAGCCTGAAGTCCCCTTCAATTTCTATACATCTCGTGTGCAAAAAATGACCATCTTCATCTTTTATCACAATATCAGTTCCTATGTGTTGAATTCCTGTAATAACCGCTGCATCCGTATTAATTTTAACCTATCCCGTTGTTAGTTGTTTCTGTACCTTACTACCAGTTGTGATCTCGTTTTCGTTGCCTCCTTTTGTTGAGCACTATTCTACTCATATAAATAGCGGAGTGCTGCTACTTTAGTTCCATACACAAAAATGTTAATATGATCCCAAACCCATTTATTTTAACGATTCCAAATATTCTAGCAAATTAGAGCCATTACAGCAACCTGGTCTGTTGAACATTGTGCAAAAATTCTTACGAACAGATCAAATACATTGTCACTTGGCATGTACTGGATTAAATTTGATAAACCCACAGCATCCCAGAATGATCTCACAAATATACAATCAAATAATACATGGATATCATTTTTCTTGTGAACATGGCACCACGTGCAACCAGCCTTAATATGAACACGTTTACTTCTCATATCAATAAAAAATTAGTAAACAAAGGCTACATGCACGCCATACAAAATGGATAACCTTCCTTGGCAGCTTCAATGATAGCTTCTTGGAAACACATGTATTTGACGTGCTCCTCTTCCCCCTTAATTACTTATAGTGATTCCTAATCGTAAATTCTCCTTTTCCATCAAATATCCAATGCCAAGAGCCCTCCATCTCCCTCCTAGGAAATGCAATATTTGAAATAAATAACCTATCCTTGTCATTATAGATGTTTTTCATAAATTCTTCATCCCATTTCCTTTCTCCAATTTGCATCAAATTTTCCACTTTACTATATGTTAACTGGTATGACATTTCAGCTATAATGATGCCATTCTCCATTATTTGTGTTGTCGGTTTTACAACCTTAACGCAAGAGTACATATTGCAACAAATAGTAAATAAGTTCCTTTCCTCGAATACTATTCTTTCAATTCGAGGTAAATAAAAATCAAGTAAAGTTTTTACTAATTATCACTAAATAATTAAAATACAATAAATATTAAATAATAAGTTCCAAGAGAATGAAAACTAGGCATCTAACTTCATCTAATTTTCTTCAATAAACTTCTTATTTAACCTTTAATATTCTTTTCATCTAATTACTAGTCTAAGACAATCATTGATTCATAAGAACCTTCCGAATCTCAAGTGACTCTAGGGTATGCAATAACCTCTTATGTACAATTTTAAAAGCATAACATCATTAAGTTTCATTTTAACTGAACTTTTTAGGGTGTTTAGGTATATTCATATCCTAACCATAAATTAATATAAATATTAATCTTAAGATATATTGATTCGGTCTTAACTTAGGGTTACTCTTCCAAGTCCGCCTAAATTACGAAATCAATCTCAGGGCCATCAATCTTTGATAAACATTAAACATGAAATATAAAATTAGCCATATTTTAAATAACAATCAATTGTATATTTTAAATATTGCTAATCAAATAATCGTCCAGGGGTTAATCTGTAATATGTGATTAATCGGAAAGATTAACTAGGTCATTAATCAGAATTAATTGAAAATTTTATTTATATATAAATATTAAAATATGTAATTATTTTATCATTTTGATTATACATATACAATTATTATATATGTTTATACATATAATTTTTAATTTATATAATAATAAAGTAAATATTATTTTTAAGATTTACCTTTTGAACTAAGGTCAATTTTAGATGAAAAATTAAGAAAATTCTTTATTCAACCATATAAAATAGTAATTATGTAAACGAAAATAATATTTTTCTTAAAATTTTTATAAACATACTTTTAAATTTTTTCCTGTATTTATGTTTCAATTTTTTATTAATGAGGTCGATTTTTGACCGATTAATCCGATTTTTAATTGATTATTCCATTTTTTTTTGTAAAAATCAATTTTTAACCATTTTTTCGCTTAATCAATTCTTTTTCCATCCAAGATAAATCACTCGGGGATTAAAGATTAATCGATAACTTTTGAAACACTGATAATAAATAATACTATTAAAATAAAATTTCTCGAGGGTTCAATATATTTTAAATGATATCTATTTGGTCCCCATGATATGCTCTCAGGCTGGGCGCTTACATGTTATCGATCAGTCAACATAGGGTTGAGAAAATATAACGTACAGATAGAAGAGATTATAAACTTTACCTATAAGGACAATTGATGTACACTAAAAAATGAAGAAGAATATATGAACAAATTAACATTTTTGAACAAATAAGGAGAGTAGTCGTATAAATTAGACCCACAACAACAACCGATAAACCATATATGAATAAATGAGTAGAATAAAAGAACAAATTAGACCCATAACAACTGAATGATGAACTATAAAGTGGCAACATTTAGAAATGAGGAAACATATATAAACTATCATGTGCCCCCACCCCCTTATGCAGATTTTCTGGATCGGAGAGTAAGTCTGATATTGTTTGTAGTTTATTTCTTGTGAGAAGGAATTTGAGCTTTCCTTCCCCCCAGTCCGGATTGTGTTGAGGTAGGCCAATCCGAACTAAGGTAGACTGTGTTTAGAAGAATTTGAGCTTTCCTTGCCCCCGAGTCCAGATTGTGTTGAGGTAGGACAATCCGGACTAAGGTAGATTGTTTTTAGAAGAATTTGAGCTTTCCATCCCCCCAGTCTAGATTGTGTTAAGGTAGGCCAATCCGGACAAAGGAATATTTTCTTTAGAAGAATTTAAGTTTTTCTTGCCCCCCAGTCCGGATTGTGTTGAGGTAGGCCAATCCGAACTAAAGTAGATTATCTTTAGAAGAATTTGAGCTTTCCTTACCCCACAATCCAGATTGTATTGAGGTAGGCCAATCCGGACGAGGGTAGATTGTGTTTAGAAGATTTTAAGCATTCCTTGCCCCCTAGTCCGGATTGCGTTAAGGTAGGCCAATCCGGACTACAGTAGATTATGTTTAGAAAAATTTGAGCTTTCCTTGCCCCCCATTCCGGGTTGTATCGGATGATGGAGTCTGGATTTCTCTAATTTGAAACATTTTTGGAGTTTTCCCCCAATAATTTGAATTGTTACAGTTGTCTTTTTTCAAAATACGTGTCGTAATAATGAGTTGTAGTTATTAGTGTGTGTATAAATATTGATGTGTATATATATTCTTGCGTGATGAATGGCTTGGATTTGGCCACGTGGCAGAGGCTGTTGATTTTCACTGTGCCTATAAAAGGCACCCCTATTCTTATTTTTCTTTTTTACTCTCGCATCTTCTCTCTTTATCTTCTTTCTCTAAAGCTTTGCTTGCTTGCGGTTGCTGTTGTTGCCTCTGCCATTTTTGCTCCTTTCTCCCTTTGTCCCCTTCATCTGTAAGTGATTTCTTTCCTTTCTCTTCCGTTTCTTTTTGTCGTATATTCCATAAGTAATGCTATAATTTCCTTTTATTTTTGTGTTTATATGTGTATTGGTTATTTACTTTCACGTTCTTGGTAGAGGATTCGTGTATGCATAGGTTTAATGCATGTGTTTTGGTGTTTGATTTTGGTTTAGAATGTTTCTGATATTAGGGTTTTGTAGCTTAATCGAGACTGTATTTCCTAGTCTGGACTTATGGTTTTGTGTTTGACTTTTGTTTGTTTTTACGGTTTCTGGTTGTGTCCGGGTTTGCTTTTGTATTTGAGTCTAGACTTGTAATCACAGTCTGGACTATTTTGCTCTAGGTTTAGCTAATTTTTGTATATTAGGTATTTGGGAGTATTTTTTGTGTCCGGGGATCTACTGTCCCACACTGGTTACTTATAATTTAATAAAATTGAAAATAGGGCAGTCCGGACCATTTTATGATACAAGATAAAGAATTTGTAGGGGTTTAGACTAACCAATCTCATTTATGCTAGGTATATGGTCCGGACTAAAGCGCGTGCAAAAGCTTACTTTTCCTGCTATCCGGGGCCTTCTGATTCTGAGGCTAGTTCGGACAGTCCGGACTCAGATATTGACCGTTTCGAAATGGGTAAGAAGGCGTCAACTTCGGAGTCCAACGTAATTAGGAGTTTATTTGTGGGGCAGATATCTCCGAGGAAGGTACCCTTCACCCTGGAGGAATATTGGATAGATATTTCAAACTATTTCGTTACAAAGAGCACGGAGATTGAGGATAATTGGTACTATTGGAGTCTTAGGTCCGACTATGTAAATTAAGTGGCTAGTCCGGGTTCATGGCTGACTAGGACTGAGGTTGCTTTTACATAGAAAAATAACTCTACATAAATAGGTGGCTAGTCTGGTTTCAAAGTTGACCAGGACTGAGGTTGCTTTTATATAGAGAATTAACTCTAAGTAAAATAGGTGACTAGTCCGGGTTCAAGGTTGACCAGGACTGAGGTTGCTTTTATTTAGAGAATTAACTCTAAGTAAAATAGTTGGCTAGTCCGGGTTCAAGGTTGACCTGGTGTGAGGTTGCTTTTACTTAGAGAATTAACTCTAAGTAAAATCGGTGGCTAGTTTAGGTTCAAGTTTGACCCAGGACTGGGGTTGCTTTCACTTAGAGGAATAACTCTTAAGTGAAATAGGTGGCTAGTCCGGGTTGACATTTGACTATGACTGAGGTTGGTTTTACTTAGAGGAATAACTCTAAGTAAATTAGGTTGCTAGTCTGGGCTCATGTTTGACCAAGAATGAGGTTACTTTCACTTAAAGGAATAACTAAAAGTAAATTTGCTTTTCCAGTCCGGGTTCATGGTTGACCCCGGACTGCGTTTTCTTGTAAAAAAGTTCTAAGTAAAACAGAAAGTGTTTTTCATTGATTTCCAATTTGCTTCATACAAATTATAGAGTAATAAAGTGTTTTCTTGCCATGGGCTACAAGTGTTTGGTTTCTGGGGTTGCTTTTCTCCTTGTTACTCGTAAAACTTTCTTAGCCTGAGTCCATGTCAGGTGTTAGGGACTTCAAAGTCATCCATATTCATTAGTTTGTAGAATTCCGGCCTTAGGACTTCCTTGACCTTATATGGTCCTTCTTATTTGGGCATCAGCTTTCCAGTGTTTGTAGGATTCCAGTTTCCCAGTTGTTATATTAATTCGACCCAAACATATCTTCAGAACCACCAGTTGGATAATCAAAGTCATCACCAGCTGTGGAGGGCATGCCAGTGATTGCATCCTTGGCCCTTTACATAGAAGCAGTTTTGTGCACCAAGTTTATAATTCTCCCAGCAGCCTCATTGTCTTGTTCAGCCAAAACTTGATAAGCTGGAACAGGGTAAGTAAATGCCTCAGCTTCATAAGAAACAGAGTCTAAGACAACTTGATAATCTTGCTGAAATAACTGCTTCTTTTCAGCCTCATTGACATCCCTTAACTCACTAACAATGGGCTCTTCCCATTCTCAAGTACCTGCATTTTTCTCATATTCTCTATTTTCTTGCATCAAGGGCTCCCCTTGGCTTCCCACCCTCACACCCTCACCTTCACCTACTAAGATGGGACTCCACTCACTCACTTTTTCCAAGCTGGAAGAAATGGCTTGCATTGATTCACTCTTTTCCTCTCCTTTTTCCTGAGAGCAACTCAGACTCTCACTCTGTTCACTCCCTTTCCTCAGTCCTAGGATTGATTGTACAACTACTAATTCATCTGCACTTGTATTATTAGTTGATATTTCAAGTGGAAAAGAGATAGTCAACAGATGAGAGACATCCGTCGAGGTAGTAGTTGAGAGTTTCAACGGATGACTGCTGTTAAGCACATCCGTAGAGATACAATCACTAGTCAACGGATGAACAATATCTGTTGAAATAGTAGAAATGACAGAGTTTGGAGTAGAAACAACTGTAGAATCTATGGTGACTGATTTTAGATTTAGCACAGATTTCTCAGTAGATTCAGAAAGAAATGGCAAGTGAGCCAACAAATCATCTAGAAGATGATGCTCCCTTGCTTGAGATTTTGGCTTCTCCATGAGAGTTAAAGATGGAGAATCAGGAATTGATTTGTGAATCATATCCACATCCAAAGAATTTGTGGGTGAGTTTTGTGTGCGAGGTGCTTCTATGATTAAAGATTTTGGCTGTGACTCCACATTCACAGGAGCCACATCAACCCGACTTTGTGTGTGTGAGTCTTTGACTGCAGTTTGCACAGTGTGTACACCCTGTGTATCCCCAAGTGTTTTATTTTTATTCTTTCTTGTGTAAGGTTGGGGTGAGTCTGTGTCCCTAACCCTTTTGGCATGTGCTCTTGGCTGAGAGCTTGTTTCAATAGTAACCTCCTTTTGGGAGGATGAAACTAGTAGTGAGCTTAAATCCTTATTAAGTACTACAGTTTATTGGGAAACTGCAGTGTGGCTAAGTTGGGTTACACACACCTCTCCATCCTTATCCTTAGGGTTTCTTTTATGTTCACCCTGTCCCTCACGAGGCTCACTTCCCTTCACACTCCCCTCTTCGGTTTTGGTAGTTTTTGAAGCTAGTCCCTTTTGAGAGGAACTAGAATCGGTTCTTTGAGACTTGGATTTGGAAGTTCTTGATTTGGTGGCTTAGGTAGGCACCTGTTTGGTCATTATCACAGATGTCATAGCCACAGTTGTCTACAAAGAATTTGATGGTAGAGAAGTAATAGGGACAGAAGTGTTTACCTCACTTACCTGAGGCTGCTCCATTACAGGCATGTAGATGAGGGGAACCTCCTGATGATGGTTAGCCCTGTTAAGATCAGCAATAATCCTTCTCTCTTGGACCCAACAATATAACTTGTTTGTTGGGTTCTCAATCGTGAGATTCTCATAAACAAAATTAGCTATCATCATAAGGAATCTAGCATAATAGATGTTCTTAGACCTCTTCTTAATATCTCCTAATTTACTCCTTAATTCATACATAACAGCTGTGCTGAAATTAAAATACTTATCACTAAGAAACATATAAAGCATGTTGACAAGTGAGTAAGTAACCAAATCAAAATTACTAACTTTCCCAGAAAACATCTTGATAAAAGAATCACACAAAAAGCTCCATTCTTTCCTAAGGCCTAATCTCCTAACCTCACCTAACTTAGTGGCAATAAGAGCATATCCCATAGAAAGAAGCATGTTACTCACATCAGTGTCTGTGTGTGGGGAAAGTGTGTTATTCTCAGGCAGTTTAAAGCATTTTTCAATTATATCACAGTTAATGCAGTGTTCATTACCTTTGAGAGAGAAGGTAATGGTTTTGTCCTTTGAGTTGAACAGGGTTGTAGTCCAAATTTCCTCGACAACTTCACAGTAAATGGTTGGAGACTCAAGCATGTCATCACTTAGTTTGCAGTTCAGAATGAAGTCCATCATTTTGTGATAGTCTTCAGATGCCGGAATTTGCTTGTTTACCAAATCCATGAAGTTGTTCTTTTCATAAGCATACCCAGATGAGGACATGATTTTGACTAATGGTGTCATTACTGTGATTGAAATTAGTTGCAGAAAAGGGGTTTTTACTTTTGGAGAAGAAGAGAGTTAGAGAAATTGCTAGAGAAAGATAAAAGTAAAAATGAAAATGAAATAGGCTTTTATACTTTCTCAGAAATAAACTGTCAATAATTAGAAAGTAAAATAAAGTAACCAATCAAATTAGCCCAAAATAGCCGTTAAAAATAAAGAAAACTGTCAAAATTCTAATGATTATCCATCGAAGTATATATACAGGCTGTAGGTAAATTCAACGGATAATGCCTAGAATTAACAGACAGGATTGAGAGCAATTCTACGGATAAGAATTAAAAGTACCTAGAGTAATAATACTTCAACGGATGATAAGATTCAACGGATATTCATTTTCAAAGGATAATGAACATCCGTCGAGATATAAATTCTGAATTAGCCCCAATATTCTATATTTGACAGGAAATAACAAATTTTACTCTGGTTGTATTTTAATTTGCTTAGACATCAAAATATATTAAGAGTAATTAAGCATACCTAACTCACTTACCAACCTAGTAAAGGTGGATTCATCAAGTGGCTTGGGCTTGGTAAAGATGTCTGCAAGTTGTTTTTCACTAGGAATAAAATGAAGTTCCACAGTACCATTTATGGCATGCTCTCTAATAAAATGGTACTTGTTGTCAATGTGCTTGGTCCTTGAATGCTGTAGTGGATGTTTAGTGATTGCAATGGCACTTGTGTTATCATAGAAAATAAGAATCTTATTCACCTGTAGAATATAGTCCAACAGTTGATTTTTCATCCATAAAATCTGTGCACAACAGCTACCAGCAATAATATATTCAGCCTCATTTATAGAAGTAGAGATTGGATTTTGCTCTTTACTGAACCATGATACTAGCTTATTTCCTAGAAATTGATAGGTTCTTGTTATATTTTTTCTATCAATTTTACTACCTGCATAATCTGCATCTGAATAACCAGTTAGATCAAAATTAGAATCTCTAGGATACCAAATGCCAAGTTTTGGTGTTCCTTTGAGATATCTGAAAATTCTCTTAATAGCTATTAAATGAGATTCTCTAGGATCAGCCTGAAATCTAGCACAAAGACAAGTAGGAAATATTATATCTAGCATACTAGCTGTCAAATATAAAAGTGAGCCAACCATGACTCTATAGCTTGAAATATCCATAGACTTTTCAGTAGTGTTCACTTCAAGTTTAGTTGCAGTGGTCATGGGAGTTTTTGCAGATGCGGAATTCATTAAGTCAAACTTCTTTAAGAGATCATAAATATATTTGGTTTGACTAAAGAATATTCCATCACTAACTTGCTTAAATTGTAAACCAAGAAATTAAGTTAGTTCTCCCATAATGCTCATTTCATATTTACTTTCATCAATTTGGCAAACTTTTTGTAAAGTTTTTCATCTGTAGAGCCAAAATAATATCATCTACATAAATTTGAACAAGTATACTAGAGCCATTAACATTTCTAAAGAATAAAGTTTTATCAACAGTACCTCTTGTGAAATGATTTTCTAAGAGAAACTTTGACAAGGTGTCATACCAGGCTCTAGGTGCTTTCTTCAGTCCATAAAGTGCTTTCAAAAGATAGTAGACATATTCTGGAAAATTTGGATTTTCAAAACCATGAGGCTGACTGACATAGACTTTCTCCTCCAAATCTCCATTCAGAAAGGCACTTTTGACATCCATTTGATTGACCTTGAAATTGGCATGGGCTGCATATGCTAAGAAGATTCTGATAGCTTCAAGTCTTGCAACATGAGCAAAAGTTTCATCAAAATATATTCCTTTTTGTTGACAGTAGCCCTTAGCAACCAATCTAACTTTCTTTCTGACTACTATGCCCTTTTCATCCATCTTGTTTCTGAATACCCACTTGGTGTCAATAGGATTCTTTCCTTTAGGCTTGGATACCAGCTTCCAAACTTTATTCCTTTCAATTGGTTTAGCTCCTCCTGCATAGCTGAAACCCAATCAGGATCCAACAGAGCTTCCTCTACTTTTTTAGGTTCTTCATGTGATAGAAAGCTCCTATATAGACATTCTTCTTAAGTTGCTTTCCTTGTTTGTACTCTTGAAGATGCATCACCAATAATTAGCTCTAATGGGTGATCTCTAGTCCATTTTCTTTGTTGTGGTAGATTAGCTCTAGATGAAGAGGCCTCATTATTGTCTTGATGTGTGAAAGAGTTTTGATTAGAAGAAACTCCCCCTGAGTTTGTGGATCTTTGACTTGAAGCTAGGGTTTCTTCTAATTGTGAACTGACTTGGCTTTCATCTCCTATTGATGGATCAACGGACGTTGTTCTTTACCTTTCGACAGATGATGCAGATTATCTTTCAACGGATGATGCACTTGGTCCGACGGATGTTGAATTATGTGCTTCATTAGTTGTAGATTTTTCTACATTGTCCTTAGACATTGGTTCTTGATCACTTTCATCATCACTGTCATCACAAATCATCTCAACATTATCAAATTTGAGGATTTCATGGAAATCTCCATCTTGTAGTCCTTCAATCTTTTTATCATCAAACACAACATGTAAAGATTCCATAACAATGTTGGTTCTGAGATTGTAGACTCTGTATGCTTTTCTAACTGCATATTCAACAAAAATTCCTTCATCTGCTTTGGCATCAAACTTTCCATGCTGATCAGTTTGATTCCTTAAGATATAGCATCTACAGCCAAAGGCATGAAGAAAGTTTAATGTTGGCTTCCTGTTCTTGAATAATTGGTAGGGTGTCATGCATTTTTCTTGATTAACCAAAGAAATATTCTGAGTGTAACATGCAGTATTTACAGCTTCTGCCCAAAAATATGTTGGTAACTTTAATTCTTCTAGCATTGTTCTTGCAGCTTCAATAAGAGATTTGTTCTTCCTTTCCACCAATCCATTTTGTTGTGGAGTTCTTGCTACTGAAAACTCATGCATGATCCCATTCTCTTCACAAAATGATCTCATCACAGAATTCTTGAACTCACTTCCATTGTCACTCCTGATTCTTCTTACTTAGAAATCAGGATGATTTTTAACTTGCCTTATGTGATTGATGATGATTTCACTAGCTTCATCTTTGGATTTGAGAAAATATGTCCAAGCGAACTTTGAGAAATCATCCACAATTACTAGGAAGTATCTTTTCTTTGAGATGGGAAATACATTGACTGGTCCAAATAAATCCACGTGTAGTAGTTGCAGAGGTTCTTTAATTATTGAATCAAGCTTCTTTCTGAATGATGCCTTGATCTGCTTTCCTTTCTGACAGGCATCACACAGTCCATCCTTTGAGAATTTTACTTGAGAAATACCTCTTACCAAATCTTTCTTGACTAGCTCATTCATAGTCTTGAAGTTAAAGTGGGACAGCTTCTTGTGCCATAGCCAAATTTCATCTTGACTTGCCTTGCTGAATAGACAAGTACCAGATTCTGCATTTAATGAGTTGAAGTCAGCTAGATACACATTTCCTTTTCTCACTCAAGTGAAAACCACTTTGTTGCTTTTCTTGTTAGTCATAACACATGCTTCAGAATTGAATGATACTGAGTTGCCCTTATTACAAAGCTGACTAATACTCAACAAATTGTTCTTGAGTCCATCCACTAGGGCAACTTCCTAAATGATGACATTATCCTTTGAAATCAAGCCATATCCCACGGTATAACCCTTGTTGTCATCTCCAAAAGTAATACTTGGACCATCTCTCTCCTTGAACTCAGTGAGTAGGGTAGAATCTCCAGTCATGTGCCTTGAGCACCCACTATCCAAATACCAAAGATTCTTTCTGTTTCCCTACGTACAACAAAATCAAATCAAGTTGATTTTGGTACCCAAGTTTCCCTGGGTCCTGTTTTGTTATCCTTTTTCTTAGGTTTCTTAGGCTTGTCCTCATTTGACTTAGCCGCAAAAAAAACCATTGATCATTGTAGAATTATCATGCACGGGCTGGTTAACATGGAAAGGCATATTCTGTGGTGGAATACTAAATGCAGCATAATACGGATTTTGTGCAAATGGCATATTAGTAAACTGTGCATTCAAATTATGTGTAGGCATAACATTCACATGCATTGTAGGCATACTGGGAAATGAAGGAGGTGCAGACATGGGAGCAGGCACAACAAATTTGTAATTAACAGACATATGATTAACACTACCACACTTAACACAGATTTTTCTTGGTGCATATTTATCAGGTGTGTAGTTGTTATGTTTGTTAATTCCTACTTTCCCATTCCTATTATTTTTCTTTTTAGACTCTGCTTTCACTTCAATTTTCTCTAATCTGTCATTCAATTTCTTAATAGACAGATGCCCTACATTGACTCTCTTGTTCTTGTTCACTTGACTTGTTTCTCCTGGAATAAAGTTCTTAGAAACTGATCCATATTTCTTATTTAGCTTAGCTAGTTTGGCTTTGCTAACTAGCTTTCTTTCACTCAATAGATGGGGTTCCTTGTCTTTCGATGGATAATTCTTTTGGTCATTCGATGGATAACGTTCATCATCCGTTGAATCCACATCCGTTGAAAGTCCTTCTACTAATTTAGAATCTAGTTCCTCCTTGCTCTTTTTCCAGGCTTCATCACAGAAGGATTCTATACTTTGAATTTTAGTAATTTGAGCATGGACATATCTAGATGATTTCCATGCCTTAATTACTTCCTGTTCTCGTTCAAGTTGCTTTCTTAAAATATCCTCGTTATTTAAGGATTTAGTCAGTTGACCTTTGGCAATCTTGCACTCTATTTTTAGTTTCTCAAACTCAACAAATTGAGTTTCTAACACATTATTTCTTTCACTTAAAAACAAATTGTTCTCTTTAAGTTTGGTGTTTTCTCTAGTGAGAGAGTTGAGTGTAACACGCAAATGATATAATTCAGCAGATATGTCATTTATAGCATCAGTACATTCAGCTTTAGATAAATGTGCTAGATTAGTGGTGATTACCTGATTACTGGATGAACATACCTCTGTTTTATCTGATTTGGCCATAACTGCTAGATTGACATAGCTTGTATCTTTATCCTCTTCTAGTCCATCTACAGCCCAGTCATTTTCCTGTGTGATGAAAGCCCTTTCTTTTTGTTTGAGCAACTCAAAATATTTCTGCTTATAATCAACAGGCTCAAACTTCTTTTTACCAGAATCAGACTTTCTACATTCACTAGAAAAATGACCTTTCAAGCCACACTTGAAACACTTGAATTTAGACTTGTCAACCATGTTTCTGTTTGACTTAGCTAGTCCAAAATTCTTCTTGAATTTGAGCTTGGTAAACCTTTTGGATAGAAAAGCCAGATGCTCATCCATGTCTTCCTTGTCATCTTGACTAAGATGGTCTTCATGTTCAACTACTAGCCCTTTTCCCTTTCCTTCACAAACTCTAGGGTTTGGTGCAGATTCCACAGTTTCAACCTTTGTCTCCTTCTCCTTTCCTTGCTCAGCAACCAATGCAATGAATCCTCCTTTCTTTCTTCCTTTCTCCAGCTTCTCATCTTGCTCTATTTCAAGCTCATAGGTCTTTAGAATCCCATATAGTCGGTCCAAGGTGAATTCCTTATAGTCTTGAGAATTTCTTAATGAGACTGTCATAGGCTTCCATTCCTTTGGCAGAGATCTAAGGAATTTGAGATTTGAGTCCTTTGTCTGATGGACTCTTCCATGCAACTTTAGAGCGTTTAGTAGTTTTTGAAATATACTAAATATGTTAGTGAGTGACTCACTTTGTTCACTATGAAAATGCTCATATTGCTGAATCAAGAGCTGCAATTTTTTTCCCTGACCTGCTCAGTTCCATCACATATAACTTTAATTGTATCCCAGACCTCTATGGCAGTTTTGCAGTTTATGATGTTGCCAAACATGTCACCATCAACATCATTAAACAATATGTTCATGGCCTTCTTATCCTTATGAACTTGTTCAATATCTGGATCAGACCATTCTGCTCTAGGCTTTGGGATGGATGCTTCATTTCCTGTAGCAGCTATCATGGGGACATGTGGACCTTTCTCAATGCAGTCCACATATTCTTCATCCTGAGAGAGGAGATGCAGGGGCATCTTCACCTTCCAATGGTGATACTTGTCTTTGTCCAGAAATAAAATTTTTACTCCAACATCTTTTCTACTCATCTTGTTAGTTGTTGTGATCTTTAAACTCTTTGTTCTTCAAGAGCTTGCTCGGATACCAATTGTTATTCCCTAACAATCTAACAAAGAATTACAGAAGGGGGTTGAATATAATTTTGGCTCATTTTTAAATTTTAAGAACAGTTCTACTATGAATATATAACTGTGTTTGATTTGGCTAACGTGCGGAATGAAAGAATTGATGAAATAAAAACACAAAGTAATCAAATACAAGTATTTAAAAACTTTATGGTGGATTAAAGTTTTCCACAAGAGATATATATTAATATGAGAACTATGTGATGCAATGTTTGCACACAGCTGCTTACAAGTTGAACTTACAAAGAACAGAGATATTCTTTTATATATGCAGCTTTATCTATTTCTCTGGTAATTGCTTACTAACTTGGATGTTGTTCTACTTGCTACACTTGGTTTATATATTACCAAGTTACATGATAAAAAGACAAACAAATACGACAAAATATTTCTGGTCCAATTTCATGCTTCTTCATTTCTCTATCCAGCATCTTTGAATATCTTCAGTTTAGCATGGAAGTGAAAATGCTTCTTTATTCTCTAAACCCTGTAAATAGGCTGCCACATTCCATTTGCATATAATCAACACATGTGACTGTCTCACTATTAACTTCTCTTTTGAATTTGTTCATCCGTTGAAACTTAGTTAGATCATCCTTTAAAACTCTGCGGGATCATCCGTTGAGACTTTGTTGGATCATCCGTTGAGAGTCTGGTTAATCATCCGTTGAAGCTTTAGTTGATCATCCGTTGAAGCCTTGTGGAATGCTTGTTCAGACTATCTTAATAGCAGTTAACTACATTTCACTTATACAATATTACAAGGCATCTAATATTTACAATTAGCCAACCTATCTTGCATATCAATCTAGTAGCCAACATGACTTAAAGCATTCTACAACATTTAGTTCTCTAAGGCATTACAGTATGCATAAATGTGCTACTAATCTTATTGTGACATAAGCTACCCTTTCAACGGATGAGTGATCATCCGTTGAAGGCTATAAAATCACTAATTAAAATCTACTAAGTGATATATTTAACTAATCATCAAGTACACAACATATTCCTAACAATCCGCTAAGCATGGCAAGTCTAGGGAAGTCACTTATAGTCCACAAAAGTGCCAGCTTCATGATAAAATTTGTATGTGAGAACATGTCATATGTTTCAACCCCGGTATCCACAACACTTTCAATTCATCAATCATTTGCCTAAGATAAACATGCAAGTCTTTTGTTGGATTTGTCGGCCCAGGAATAAGAAGAGGCATGAGGAAAAACATATATGAAGCCTTTGTACACATAGAGGGAGGAAGGTTGTACACAGCAACCACCACAGGCCATACTATATACTCCTTCGCGTGCTTGTCGCGAAAAGGGTCAAATCCATCTGTAGAGAGCCCTCGTCTTACATTTCGAATCTCTTTTGAAAAATCTCCGATCAAATTTTTTTCATTCATCTCCATACGATGATTGACTTAATTCACCTTCAACTGTAATTCTATCATGGTGCCATCTCATACATTTTACAGTAGTCTCGGCCATGAATAGACGCTGAAATCTCATGGTAATAGGAAACTAACGCAAGATTTTTCTTGGAATCTTCTGTTTTTTAGGATCTTTCTGCTTCTGGTATCTGTCTCCATTGCATATATCATACTTTATATTGTCACTATGTTCCTTGTAAAATAACATGCAATCATTCTCGCAAGCATCAATTTTCTCATACTGCATATGTAATCCTTTAATCATCTTTCGCATGGTGTAGTACATTTGGGGAAATTTATGATCATCGGGAAATACTAATCCAATAAGATGAAGCAAGTGATCAAAGCCATTATTACTACAATTATGCTTGTTTTTCCACTGAAGTAACTTCATTGAGAACTCCAATGTTGTAAAATTGACATTGTTTGGATAAATTGGTTCAGAAGCAGTATTCACCATCATGTAAAATGTTTTTGCTATTTTGTTTGGTTCTTCCTCAGAATTCTCATAATCCTCAAAATCATTATCATCATGTGCATCATACATGTCGTCGTCTCTGTATCTAGAACTCGTTCCAACCTCGACATATGATATATCTTTCTCCACGTGACAATCCCATATAGTATACCATTGCATGATACCATGTCGATACAAATCATTTTTAATGGTACTAGGCTTCCTAAAGTACTTTTTTCCACAATCTCGGCACATATATTTTATAAGACCGTTATCTTTTTCTTTGCTATTTTCTATAGCAAATTCAATGAATCTATCCACACCAGCATTATATACTTCCGTTAAATATTATGCCTAATTAAACCGGTTACGAACAATCCAACTACGATCGGATGCCCTCTACAAATGCACACATACATGTAATTATTATCCCTAACAATATCAACATTTTACACTATTTATCATATTATTGGAAAAATTAGTAAACAAGAATTAATATTTATCAACAAATTCAAGTTATATGTATAAAAGTTATGCAATTATATCAAAGAAAAGATACAAACACAAACATAAATGAAAATATATAATTATACTTACTTGATGATTAAGGATTATCACATGAATGCGAAATGGGTGGAAAAGGGGAGAATATGGGGGAGAAAATGGATAATTGCGGCTGTTAAGAGGAAAGAGACAGTAGGGTTGCCAAAATGGAGTTACTAAATTCAACCGAATTCAGAAGAAAATAGGAAGCGGCTAAATACAACGGAATACGGTCATATTTGGAGCTACTAAATTCAACCGAATTCAAAATAAAATAGGAAGCGGCTAAATATAACTGAATACGGTTGTATTTCATTTTCTACAACATTCGGTCGTATATAATTTACCTCCACTGGTGGTCGTATTTAAAAGTGTGTATTTTGCAACCGACCGGGAAAGTTCCACCTGTTTTGGGGCCGAAAATTAGAAAAATTCGCGAAGACTAAATTTGACCGAAGTCGCTTGTATTTAGGAGTGCCCAATAATTCAATAGCCGGGAAAATTCCCTCTATTTTTTTGTCAAGGGTAAATCACTACTACATAAATGTCTTTGGGCATCGCACTTTAGGCGTCGGTTTTATGGAGAATCGTTGCTTATATTCACTTTTAGCGTCGGGTGTTAGTTTGACCGACGTATAATGTCATTTGTTATAGACCTGCTGAGTCGGTTAATCATATAACCGTGGCCTTAAATGAGTATAAGCATCAGTTATTTTAATGCTGACACCTAAAATTGTTTTAAGCGCCAGGTAGTAGAAAACCGACGCTATAAAACATATCTTATAGTGTCGGGTGTAGTGAGACAACGCTTTAGATTATGTTTTGTGTCGGTTATTAAAGTGCCGACGTTGCAGTTTCTTTCCAATTCCCAACCTGCCCTGTTTTTCTAATCTTCTTGCGATCCACACTTTACCATTTAAAAGATTTTTCATAAAATTTAATTTTTTTTGTTAATGTTGGTTTTACTTAAATATTAAAAATAATGAAATTAAAGGAAAATTATTCATATAAAATTATTAAAATAAAATTTAAATAAAATTTGTCATTTTTAAAAAAATAATTATATTTCGAGCTAACTAAACATGTGTATATTTTTATTTATTATTTATAAATACTATTATTTAATTTTTATAAGATTAAATTCTATAAATGCTATAAAAGTATTTTATATCAAGATAGTTGTAAATGAAATTGGACATTCAATTTTTAGCTTTAAATGAAAGTATAAATATTATCTCAGTACCCTATTAATCGATGTAATTCCTAAATTTTGTTAAATTTTTTGATAATTTTTTTTATATATTATTAAAGCAAGCAAGTTTAAGAATAATTTTAATCCGAACATATAAAAATATATGCATAAATTAAAAAATTACCTAATTACTACTATTTTTTTTCTTTTTTGTAATTTTTTCATCTTCTAAAAATATTTGTAAAAATATAATTTATAACAAAATAAACCAGATCTGCAACTTTTTTATGTTTCGTAAAATGTAACTAGAACTTTTTCTGCATGCATTGGACTTTTATTTTGTTTATATATAAGGTTGCATATGTTTTAAAAAAATAGTATTTTTAAAATATTAAATAAATACATGCTTAATATAAATCTTTTAGATTCGTGTATATATACTCTTTGCACTTTTATCACATACTTTTTGCATTTGCAAAGAACATATATGATTATTTTAAATTAAATTTTATTTTAATTTAATTAAATGAAATAATTTATTTTACAATGATATAACCAAAATTTTGTAATTATAATCTTGTTTTGAATAAATTATATATTATAATAAATAAGGCTGATAAATTACCTTTTAAAAAAATTTTAAAAAAATTTATCAAATTATGCACAAGGTAATTACAATTTACACCTACATAGTCAACCTGACCTTCACACTAATCTCCCACTCCCCCTCCCCTTGTCCCCACGCTGCTTACCCTCTTCTCCCAAATATCTTAGCAATTTGACATACCTCACTATTTCTTGCAAAAGAGGCTGATAATTTAGCCTTGTTCATTCTAGAACCTTTTGAACTGGTCTATCATATTATGCTGTTTGGTTTGAACGAATAATTCTTTGAATCTTCCTTTTTGTGGGCTTTAGTTAATTGTAAAAGTGATAGTTTTAAAGTCCTTGAAAACAGGATCAGGACATGTATAACAACAATACTAATTGTGTAATGTTTATATTCTTGATTATTAAGATAAAGATGATCCACTTTTATGGTGCTTGTTGACCTGTTGCAATGTATTTTACTAATTCTTGTCCAGCTTTTGTGTGCAATTCTGTTTTACTTCGAACTTTGGAAGACTCTGTAGTATATATGTTGTCTTTTTTCTGCAGTTTATTATTCAAAACCGGTTAGGGAGGCTTGTAAGTAATGTCACTGATGGATGAATATGATCTCACAAAGCTTCTTGACAAACCGAGGCTGAATCTCAAAAGGAAGAACTCTTCTCATGAAAGATTATCGAGCAAGTTGTAGTTTGGCCTGATAAGAGGGCTGGATAATTTGAAATATTACTCTCCAGGAGGATGCTCTGAATTTGAGACACATGGGTCATTAGCAATGAACTATTCTAAGTCACAGTCAATAGATGGAATAATTACCCGAAGGTAGATAACTTATTCAATCCTTAGTAACTCTAACTGTTTCAATCTACATATTAAAACATATTGGAAAATTAGAGTTTTTGCTGGGATTATATTTTTAGATGAAAGTTCTAGAAAAAATCAGAATTTACACCTAATATAATCATTTAATTTTCCTCGACATCGCTGACACTTTGTGGTTGCAAACTCAGGCAGGACAATAGCAATATTCTTTGACACTAAAACAATAATTGGAGAGGTCATTATGAGAATCTCGGTTGATACCATTCTCATCCAACATGGCATTGGCGAAAAGGTAATGCACTATGTTTGTATGTATGCATTTGAGTGTGTGTCGTAGAACAAAATAAAAGTATTTAGGTTTATTTTACAATCTGTTCTTTTATTAGATTTTGTGTGCTCCCTTTACTTTTACTGGCTCTACTTCACCATACAAACCTTTATTGCTAACCAAAACTTGGTAGAAATATGAATTCCTACGCAGTGTAAATCTAATTTCCCCTTTTCTACCACAATTTTTCGAGGACAAAAGTAATCTCTTTAGCATGCAATACCTAAACATAGAAACTACTGGTATAACTAATGTATTTTGTAACAGTGTCAATTATTATGTAGTAACTAGTTCGTAAGTTGTATATAAATGCAGTCCATAAACATTACAAAATGTTACAGCCAAAATTGTTATATTAAGTACTTGAAATAATGTGTTAAAGGTACGTTACATTGAGATGATGAGTACAAAAAAGTACCTCTGTTCAATTAAAACATCTCAAGTATCTGAGTAAGACATACAAATTAAGATTAGTACCTTTTGTACTGAACATGAACCATATCAACTTTGAGATCTACAATTTCAGCAAATATAAATTGTGACAATTCAAGTGAGGTCTGGGGAAATTGAATAACCTCCGTAATCAGCAGCAACTTGTTAACCGTACATCATATTATTGAATTTTACCTATCTCAATTTCGTTCTTATATTAATCTAACACTACAAGTATAAACATTAATATTTTGGTTATG
Organism: Apium graveolens; assembly: GCF_009905375.1. Classification (NCBI taxonomy): domain Eukaryota; kingdom Viridiplantae; phylum Streptophyta; class Magnoliopsida; order Apiales; family Apiaceae; genus Apium; species Apium graveolens. The sequence goes on along the minus strand of NC_133652.1, from coordinate 276,269,733 downwards.
GAGAATCATTTGTGGGTAGCATACATGCAAGATAATATTTTCTTTTATTCCATTTGTTGTTGGATGGTCAAGTCAAGTATTTTGATCAAATGTAGGAACAAAAATTTGACATATATGCGCAGGGTTCAACGACAGGGCCAAGTCTTCAGAAAATAGCCGAGGGTGACACAGGTAATTTAGAGATTGGTTTACTATAGGTTTGTACAAAAATAGAACTGGCAGTTGATTAGTGATCTGGTATTTATTTTTAAAACTACTGAATAGAAAGTGAGACTAAACTAGTAATCCTATAATTGAGTACTCATACGGTATAGCTTTTAGATAGATGATAACCAGGGTGTTGTGCAGGTTGTTTAATAGCCGAAGTTCACTCTGATAAATAAAATAAGTCTTTTGTAAGAAGGGTTGTCAAGAATTATGTCTGTGACAACCTACAGAAGCTATACGAGGAGGCATGTATTAAGTCTCTGTATTTGTATTTTTGAATCATTGTATTAAAAATAAAAATATGTATCCTTGCAAAGAAGACCAGAAAATTTAGGATGAACCTTTTCGATTGGACTGACCAGAATGTAAATTGCAGGTTTTTGCATGGATCAAGGTAGTACCAAGTTCAAGTTCATTATCCAAGAAAATGACGAGAGGTTGAAGGATGTGCCAAAAATTGAAAATGACTAGGAAGAATTGTTGATAATATATTTGGTGTAATTTTTCTTCCATGTGTAAAATGTATAACATTAAATATTTTAACTTTATTTTAATAACATTTCTGATCAAATTTTGTTATTATTTTATTTTTGGTGTACTGTGCATGATGTTTGTGTATGAATATTTATTGATGAGTGTATTTGTGTATATGCCAGCATATTCAGGGTATTAATAAAGTGCAAAAATATTTTTTTTTCAAAAAAAATACGTTTAGGCGTCGGTTAAAAGAGGTGCGACGCCATAAAACAGATTATATGTGTCGGCATTTGGGAGAGCCGACGCAATAGGTCAGAATTATATGTGTCGGCAGTAGGTATAACAGACGCCAAAGTTAGTACAATAAGTGTCGGGCTTTTAGAAAACCAACGCTGTTGGAGCTTCATTAGCGTCGGTTAATGCTCTATTGCATCGGTTTTTGACCAACGTAAATCATCTTAAAGCGTCTCCTGTTCAACCGACGCAGAAAGTCACACCTATAGCGTCCCCTTCACATACTACGCCTAAAACCCGACGCCTTAGACCTTTTTTAACCGACACTAAAAGTTAATTTTGTACTAGTGAATTCAACCGACATTCGGTCGAGCATGGCTAAATTTAACTACCGGCGGTCGAATTTATTGTTAAATTCGACCATGCTAAATACCACCGGACTTTTATACAACCGATTGCGGTCGTATTTAGCCGCACCCTTAATTTCAACCAAAATCGGTTGAATTTGACTTCGGTTGTATTTACGTATTTGTATTTAACCTTATTTTCTTGTAGTGGCAATAGTATATCCATTAAAGATCAGGGAGGGAGAGAAGGAAACTATAAAAGAGCCTATTATATTTGTTGAGATGTACAAGAAGAAGATAAGTAAAGATCTTGAGGTGGCTAAGCTCTGGCTAAAGAAAAACTATTACAAGAGCAAGACAAGCTGCAGATGACACCCAATAGCACAGACGAAATTTTCGCTTAAGCTATGATCATTTAATCATGTGGTTTTTGAGTTAATACCAAAACTAACCATTCTCATTTTTGTTTATTTTGTTGTCTTGTATGAAAAATTTATGGCATGTTCAATTTACAAACAAATCCTGTCAATTTTTTTTGAGAAATTTTACATTAGGTACTTACTGGTTGGCCTAACCCATGTGGGCCCCATTTTTTTTTTCAAATTCTAAGTGCAGGGTAACATACATAGTGTGATATTATATACTTACTTTGATGTTAACTTTGATTGCTATTGTAACACAAATGTCAATGTTGTATCAGGGCAAAATGGATGTTACCTTAGGAGTCTAACTTGAAAAAAACCAACATAATTTTTATGTTACCTTAGGGCTTTAACTGGTTATGGTAACATTTTTTTGGCCTGTGTAACATTTTCTTGTTGTTGCTATAAGCCATTTATGGATGGCGTAGTGTAATGAGAGAATAGTAATTCATGACACGTAACGTGTGACCCTCGCATTTATATATATATATATAGTATTATTTATTATTAAAAATGACACAGATATCCGCACTCATAAGTCGTAACACACTAAACAGTTGACTGGCATTTATAACCACCAGTTGACGTACATGTCTGAGGAAAATGGTACATTATTGGACGAAAATGGTAACGGAAGGAAAATGGTAATTAGATACAAGTGCATAGTAGCACTGGGTTGACCTTCCAAGCTAGGCAAATTTTCGTACAAGAAGTTTCATTCCATGAAGAGGAGTAAGGAGGAAAGAATGTTTGGGAGCATGCAAATACGAAGGAGAAAGCTCAAAGCTGAAGCCTTGTAGCAGGGTTGCTATGACAGTTTTATGAATAACCACTGCCATACTTTGTCCTGTACATTTTCTAGGACCTCCTGTGAAAGTTAGTAATTGCATCTTTGAGTTGAAAACTCCTTCGGCAAATCTTTCAGGATTAAATTGTGTCGCGTCTTTTCCCCAGATATCAGGGTCATGATGCATCAAAGTTATCGGTATGGTGACTTGTATCCAGGCCGGTAGAACCATGTCTCCTAACTTCGTTTCTCTGGAAATAGAGCGATGAAAAATACCCGTTGGGGGATATAACCTCAGGGCTTCATACATGATCATTGTAACCTGTAATCATTAAAATTCTACATTTGATATGCTAACTATTAATGTTTGGTTTCAAGAATTAGAGCATGCGAAGAAGTACTTACAATTTTGAGTTGGTGTAGTCCCTCCATATTGGGCTTTTTATCCCCAAAAACCTTGAAAACCTCTTGCCTTGCTCTTTCTTGCCATTCGGGGTGTTTGGCCAGAAGATACATCATCCATATTTGTGACCTTGTTGTAGATTCCGGCCCAACGAAGTGAAAACTTCTGCACTCTTCGATCACATCGTGAAGACTAACTCCGCTTGCTTCATCTTGATATGCTTCCAACATTAAACTCAATATATCACCTTTATTACTCGCTCCATTTTTCATTTCTCCCAGTCTCCTAGTCACTATTTTCTTCACTAAACTTTGAGTTTCGTTATGAGCTGCTTTCATAATCTTCACCTCTTGAAATGGTAAATGCCTGCCATTTGTTTTACGATAATTAAGACTTACTAAATTCTGACGGCATTAAATTGATGGTAGACAGACTACTTGAATTGCATTACTTACCACCATCCGGGAAAGAACATGAACTTTGCTAGTTTGCCTGATTGTTGGTTAACAGTAATCCGGAGTTGGTATATCTTCTTTGTTTCTTCACTAATCTCGCCTGTTACAACTGTTTTGCACATCACGTAATTTAATAAAGTTTCTATTTCAGGCATCATATCCATCTCGACTGATTCCTTTGAAGCTAGTGCCATGTTCCACTTTGCCATCATTTCCAAACAGCTTTCAACGATTGACGGGACCATGTTCTTTCCAAGTAATTAAACAGATTTGAAAAACAAGATGATTAATACCAAATCAGTTTATTGACGTGTGTAAAAATTAAGAACAGAAACCAATCACCTTTAATTTGTCCATATGAAAACTAGGGTTGAGAATCTTCTTATGTTTGGTCCATGTGTTACCATCACTACTGAAGAGTCCACCTGCAAGCACCTCACCCATTTTATCATTTTTCGGCTTTCGGAATTCGTTTGGTCTGGATAGAATTTCCTTGACTAGCACTGGATCCATTATGGTCAATCTAAGTTTCGTGCCAAACCAGATGAAAAACTTTTTACCTAAACATCAATTTTGCATAATATTCAGATACTTAAATTATATATTTATAAGAATCAGCAGTTTGTGTGTAAATTGATACCGTATTTCTGGGCCATAAGGCGTTGATATGGTAGAATGCGGGGTGTGATATCGTCTGAGAGTTCCATAGGCTTGGATGTGAGTTGTCTCCTCATGGCGACAACATCTTTTGCATCTCCAAAGATGATCCTATATGGATTTCCCTTTAAACCCAGCTCCCTCAGCCTTTTTTCGATGTTCTTTGGCCTAAACCAATATCTGTTTGCTAGTTTGATTGTGTATCTTAGAATAACAAGAGCAATTACCGAGATTACAGTAAAAGCAATTTTAGCATCCATTTTTCCTCAGTTTAAAGTTGTGTTTAGGCATAGAAACTAAGCTGTAGACACCCCTGGTTTTATAGACATGATATCAGCTAGAGCAATTGCTTCATTATTTCTTCCTCTATTCGTTGTCTGCTAGGTATGAATCAGATAACCACATATTTAATTAATTTGTCAAACATCAATTATCATGAACTAGTCTACATCCATGTAACTTGCACACCACTAGTAGTTATTCTGACTTCTAATTTGGACAAAGTGGGTAGGTAATATATCTATTATAATATTTAATGCTCCATCATGATGTGAATTTGATAATGTGTTTATGATAAATCTTGTCTGTATGTGGCCTGGTTCTGTAAACTGGATTATCGAAACATCACTTTTATTTTAAATTCAATAATATATTTGGGTTTTATATTTAATATTAATATTTAATTTCTTGTTTTAATTAATGGTAAGCTGCAATGTTTTTGACGAAGGCATTGTACAGGAAATTGATTTGATAGTACTTTAAGTTTAGATTATGATCTTTATATTGATTTATATATTGTTTTAATGGATTTATGCCACAATCGGGTTGTTAATAAATGTTTAAGTATGTTTCTGTAAATACTTTAAGTTATCTGCTTTGTCATTAACTAGGTCTATTATATTAGATTAATAAATAATTACTATGTTCATAAATGAGTTACAGTCCAATTTATAGTATCTGTGTATTAATTAATTAATTAAGTTAAGTACTAGGTTGCATGTTGGATGCACCGGTCTTGTTAACTATGTTAATATGTATTGCATTCTTATATAAAATCATGTTAGTATAGTATTATTTATGTTGTATTCGGCGAGTCAAGCCACTGATCTTAATAGTCGAGTTCACAATATTAATTTGTCTAACATCTTTATCAAATAATAAACTTACGAGGAATATATTAAATAATTTTCACAAAATATTTGTCTAATTAATAAACATCTAAAATATTTTATTTATATATTATAATAGGTTGGGTGCCGGGAATTTAGAGCATCGCGTGTGGATTTTGTTAGTATTAGAGTTTGTAATATTCTAGGTACGGATTCTGTCCCCTTTTATTCAGCGCTACTCCTCTTGTCCATTATATATATTTGATTCATTCCGTTCTACTTTCTGTTCATTCCGTTAATATTTACTTTGACCGTTTTAACTTCCGAAAATTATTTTAAAATTTGATTTTGAAAACTTAAATATTTGTTTACGCGGTTTTCAAAAATTATTTATGACACCCACCTGCTTTGGAAATTTGTATCATTTGTCTCAGGTGAGTTTTAAATTTTGCGAGAATATTTATTTTGAACCCTTAGTGTGATTTAGGGTATACCGAGTTAACCAGCTGTAGGGGTACTACAGCCATGTCATTGCGGCACCAGTGACATGACACTTCCGTGACAGTGTGATTGGTCACGGCGTATCCTTCTGTTAGCTCTTGGGAGGAGTTTTTGCGCATTTGATATTTGTTTCAGGATACGTGGGTGCACCCAGAGTTTGATTTGTGATTTAATTTATGGTGACGTTGTATATGCCGTACACGTTATCCATTTTGTTGCACGCATGAGGTACCCTATGATGTGTGTATTTGTATCTGTTCTGATCTCGGTATGAAATATCCTAACCCCTCGTTGCTTCAGCCTTACTTATTTTTAAAATTGTTATTCTATTGTAAACTGCAGATTATTTATTTTGATTCTCTTGTTTTATAAATTGTATTCCAAATCCGTACTGGGCGTTTGGCTCATGCCGTATTCTTTTTCTGGCAGGTGTTTAGGGGGACCTGGGACTGTGTGATGGAGAGTTACCCCTTTTATTGATTAGGATTTCGGACTTTATCAGTATTTATATTTAATTATTTATTTGGAGAATTCAGAATCAATATTATTGGTTTAGACATTTTGGAGATTTAATATTATTTTATAAATTTTAGATTGTTGAATTATTGTTAGAAATATATTAGTGCTCTGTTTGCAGGTTTATGGATTTTTAGTAATATCTCCCTTCTATTTTAAGAAGGAGGTGTTACAGAGATGGTATCAGAGCTTAGGTTCTTTCTTGTAGAAAACCTACTTAGGTTGACCTGTGAGTTTGGGTAGACGATAGGATGGGTATTCTATTTAATTTCGTTTCATTCTGCTTTATCATTTGAAATCTGTTTATAACTGCTTCATCATATTTATTCTCGTAATCTTCATTCGTTCGCTATCTTATATTGTAGATGCCTCCTAGACGTGATCCTTTTCATATTGACCCCGTTCAGCTTACTGAGATGATAGGGCAAGTAGTGGCTCAGGCTGTACAGCAGGCTTTGGCAAACCAAGGAAATCAGAATGGAGAGGGAAATCAGAATGGAGAAGGAAATCAGAATGGAGAGGGAAATCAAAATGGACACGGAAATCAGAATGGCAATGGTAATCAGAATCAGAATGGTCAGGGCCATCAGCTGGAGCCGTTTGTATGGTTGGAGAGGTTTGTGAAGCAGAAACCCGACTCTTTTAGTGCAGCACCGACTCCCATTGATGCTGAAAATTGGATTGTTCATCTCGAGAAGATTTTTGATGCACTGGGTTGTGATGAGATTCAGAAGGTCAGGTTAGCTGTGTATAAGTTGGAGGGCGATGCTCAGAGGTGGTGGAGAGGAGTGAAAGCTACTAAAGGGGAGCAGTATGCAGAGGCTTTGGAATGGCAGGGATTCAAGGAAGTATTCTATGAGCAGTACTTCTCTAATGCTGATAGGGAGGCTTATTTGAGGGAGTTTCATTCTATTATGCAGCACCAGGATGAGAGCATTACTGATTATATGGCGAGATTTATAAGGCTGGCTGGATTTGCTGGGACAGTTGCAGGGACTGCTGCGCAGCAGGCTGATAAATTTAAATGGGGGTTGAAGTCTCATCTGAGGGGTTCCATAATTTCTTTTAAATTTGATAATGTGGCAGAGGCGGCTGATGCAGCAAAGGATGTTGAGAAGGAGCGCATAGATTTCAGGACTTCCAGGTCTAACAGTGGTAGTAAGAGGACTAGGGATGATCAGGGTTTTGCACAGGGTAGACAGTGGTATGGAGGTCAGAATGGTCAGCAGGGACAGTGGCGCGGACAGAATCAGAATAGGGGTGGTCAGTCATTCCACGGCCGGAATCAGTATGTTGGTCAGAATCAGAATCAGCAGTTTCAGCGACAAAAGCAGCCTAAACAGTGGAAGAATCGTCAGCAGGGACAGAGCCGTTACTCAGTATATGGGGGAAACCCCAATATGATTCCAGTGGCTCCTTGTGCTACATGTGGTGGACATCATCCAGGTAGAGCTTGTTACAGACAGACTGGGGCTTGTTTCTTGTGTGGTAGCTTGTCCCATAGGGCAAAGGATTGCACAGTGTCACGCAACCCTGGTGGAGGAGGAGCTGGTGGTGGTAGTGGCAGTGGAAGTCAACAGAATCCTACAGCCAGAGTGTTTGCATTGACTGCAAATCAAGCAGCAGCTAATTCAGGTACCGTTTCAGGAACACTTCTTGTTGGTAGACGTGATGCTTATGTGTTATTTGATACTGGTTCAACCCATTCTGTTGTGTCTTTATCGTTTGTCCGTCATCTTGACGTTGCACCTTCATTATTATATCCTCATATGTCTATTTCTACCCCGATGGGGAATTCTGTTGTTATTTCTGATGTGTATCGAGAGTGTCTGATAGCTGTTGGAGATAGAAATTATAAGGTTAACTTGCTTCCGATGGAGATGCATGACTTTGATGTTATCTTGGGTATGGATTGGTTGAGTGAACATCGTGCCACAATTGATTGTCAAGGAAAAAGGGTGATCTTTGGGGATGCAGATAAACCAGAATTTGTATACCAAGGGTCTCAGCCGAAGGGGGATGTTAAGTTAATTTCTGCTCTAAAGGCGAGTAAATTGTTGTCTAAGGGCTGTGATGGCTACCTTGCTTTCGTGAAGGATACATCGAAGGATGAACCTCGCATCGAGAATTATCCAGTTGTGAAGGAGTATGAAGATGTGTTCCCCGACGAGCTACCAGGTTTGCCACCACATAGAGAGGTGGAGTTTACTATTGAACTTGTTCCAGGTGCCGAGCCTATTTCCAAGGCGCCTTACCGTATGGCACCACTTGAGTTGCAAGAATTGAAGGAGCAGTTGCAAGAGTTGTTGGATAGGGGATTTATTAGGCCAAGTGTGTCTCCTTGGGGCGCTCCTGTGTTATTTGTGAAGAAGAAGGATGGTTCCATGAGGTTGTGCATTGACTACAGGGAGTTGAATAAGGTGACTATCAGAAACAGGTATCCTTTGCCACGCATTGATGACTTGTTTGATCAGTTACAAGGGGCGAAGTACTTTTCGAAGATAGATTTGAGATCTGGCTACCATCAGTTACGAGTTAGGGAGGAAGATATTCCGAAGACTGCATTTCGCACTCGTTATGGTCATTATGAGTTTCTCGTGATGTCCTTTGGGTTGACGAATGCACCAGCGGTATTTATGGATTTGATGAATCGGGTCTTTCATGATTATCTGGATAAATTCGTGGTGGTCTTCATCGATGATATCTTGATATACTCTAGGAGCAGAGAGGAGCATGAGGAGCATTTACGTACTGTACTTGAAATTTTGAGGGAGAGGAAGTTGTTTGCGAAATTTTCCAAGTGTGAATTCTGGTTGGAGGAAGTGGCATTCTTGGGGCATGTTGTATCTAGTAGGGGCATTGAGTTGGATCCTGCGAAAGTCGAGGCTATTACTAATTGGCCCAGACCTAGCAATGTGACGGAGGTAAGGAGTTTCTTGGGTTTGGCAGGCTACTATAGGCGTTTTGTGGAAGGTTTCTCTTCCATCGCTTTACCATTGACTCAGCTAATGAGGAAGGGAATTAAGTTCGAGTGGAATGATGATCGTGAGAAGAGCTTTCAAGAGTTAAAGAAGAGGTTGGTGTCAGCTCCAATACTTGTGTTGCCATCAGGGAGTGGAGGTTTTCAGGTGTATAGTGATGCTTCTAAGAGAGGATTGGGATGTGTTCTTATGCAACATGGGAAAGTGATTTCTTACGCTTCTAGGCAGCTTAAACCATATGAGGTGAATTATCCTACCCATGACTTGGAGTTAGCAGCAGTGGTCTTTGCTTTGAAGATCTGGAGACACTATCTTTATGGAGAGACTTGTGACATCTTTACTGATCACAAGAGTCTCAAATACATCTTTACTCGGAAGGAGCTTAACATGAGGCAGCGGAGGTGGCTTGAACTTCTTAAGGATTATGATGTAAATATTCAGTACCATCCGGGGAAGGCGAATGTAGTGGCAGATGCTCTTAGTAGGAAGAACTTGGGGAGTGTTGCATCTCTCATTACTCAGCCGCACCTTATTTCAGATTTGGAGCGCTTGGGTGTTGAGTTGTATGTTAGAGGATCAAGTGGTAGCATTGCAAATTTGAAAGTGGAACCGAATCTTATTTCAAGGGTTAAGGAAGCTCAGAAGAGTGATACAGGTTTGGAAGCTATTAGATCCGAGGTGGCAGGTGGAAAGCAAACACAATTTCATGTCGATGATGAGGGTGTGATGTGGTTGGGTAGTAAATTGTGCGTGCCCGCAGACCCGACGATTCGTGAGGAAATTTTGAAGGAGGCTCATAGTTCTTCATTCTCTATCCATCCAGGTTCCACCAAGATGTATGGGGATTTGAAGAAGCACTTTTGGTGGAGTGGAATGAAGGGAGATATAGCAGAATTTGTGGGAAAATGTCTTACATGTCAACAAGTGAAGATAGACCATCAGAGGCCTAGTGGATTGTTGCAGCAGCTAGATATTCCAGTTTGGAAGTGGGAAAACATTACTATGGATTTTGTGACTCATTTGCCGAGGACCTTCAAGAAGAACGATGTCATATGGGTGGTGGTTGATAGACTTACTAAGTCCGCTCACTTCTTGCCTATTAGAGAGACTACTCCTATTCATGAGTTGGCAGAGATTTTTCAGCGAGATATTGTTAGGCTTCATGGTGTGCCTGTGTCGATAGTTTCTGACAGAGATACGAGGTTTACATCGCGTTTTTGGAAGGGATTCCAGCAAGCTTGGGGTACGAGGCTTAATTTCAGTACAACTTATTATCCGCAGACCGATGGACAGTCAGAGAGGACGATTCAGACATTGGAGGATATGTTGAGGGCTTGCGCGTTAGAGTGGACAGGTGATTGGGACAAGTACCTGTATCTGGTTGAGTTTGCGTACAATAATAGTTGGTACGCGAGTATTGGTATGCCACCATTTGAGGCTTTGTATGGTAGGAGGTGTAGGGCATCATCTTGTTGGGATGAAGTTGGTGAGAGAGTCATCGAAGGGCCGGAGTTAGTTAGAATTACTAATGAGAAGGTAGAGAAAGTTAAAGAAAGTCTGAAGGAAGCTCGATCTCGTCAAAAGAGTTACGCGGACCAACATAGGAAGTTTGGGGGATTTGAGCCAGGTGATCATGTGTTCTTAAAGGTGTCGCCTTGTAAGGGTGTGAAGCGTTTTGGTATGAAAGGAAAACTTAGTCCGAGATATATTGGCTCTTTTGACGTTATGGAGAAAGTAGGGGAAGTATCTTATAGAGTTGTGTTGCCACCACAACTATCTCATGTGCATAATGTGTTTCATGTGTCGGTTTTGAGGGGCTACAAATATCATCCATTACATGTAGTTCAGTATCCATTACATAAGATTAGAGAGGATCTTTCTTGTGAGGAGGAAGCTGAGGCTATCTTAGCTCGAGAGGAGCGAGTTTTGAGAAAGAACACCATTCCGTTTGTGAAAGTTTTGTGGAAAAATCATTCGGAAAGAGAGGCTACTTGGGAATTAGAAGAATCTATTCGTGAGAAATATCAGCATTTGTTCGATTCAGGTACGAGTTTTAGTTTCGTTTGATTCCGGGGACGGAATCCTTTTTAAGGGGGTATATATGTAATATTCGTGAATTTTAGGTAATAATAATAATAATAATAATAATAATAATAATAATAATAATAAGATTGAGATTAATATGAGAATAAGTGATTTTGTTTTTGCTAATTAGAAAAGAAAATAAATTTGTTTAGTTATTTATTAAAGTTCTAATTATAAAAGACATAGGATATTTAGTGTTGGGCCCTATATATTAGCATTCTTCGTCATTGTTTAAGTACGGAGGCAAAAAAAAAAACCTAAAACGAGGCTGCGGAGTGAGAAAGAAACGGAGAGCCGGAGAGAGAGCAAGAGCGCAGAGCAATTGCTTCATTATTTCTTCCTCTATTCGTTGTCTGGTAGGTATGAATCAGATAACCACATATTTAATTAATTTGTCAAACATCAATTATCATGAACTAGTCTACATCCATGTAACTTGCACACCACTAGTAGTTATTCTGACTTCTAATTTGGACAAAGTGGGTAGGTAATATATCTATTATAATTGATTTAATGCTCCATCATGATGTGAATTTGATAATGTGTTTATGATAAATCTTGTCTATATGTGGCCTGGTTCTGTAAACTGGATTATCGAAACATCACTTTTATTTTAAATTCAATAATATATTTGGGTTTTATATTTAATATTAATATTTAATTTCTTGTTTTAATTAATGGTAAGCTGCAATGTTTTTGACGAAGGCATTGTACAGGAAATTGATTTGATAGTACTTTAAGTTTAGATTATGATCTTTATATTGATTTATATATTGTTTTAATGGATTTATGCCACAATCGGGTTGTTAATAAATGTTTAAGTATGTCTCTATAAATACTTTAAGTTATCTGCTTTGTCATTAACTAGGTCTATTATATTAGATTAATAAATAATTACTATGTTCATAAATGAGTTACAGTCCAATTTATAGTATCTGTGTATTAATTAATTAATTAAGTTAAGTACTAGGTTGCATGTTGGATGCACCGGTCTTGTTAACTATGTTAATATGTATTGCATTCTTATATAAAATCATGTTAGTATAGTATTATTTATGTTGTATTCGGCGAGTCAAGCCACTGATCTTAATAGTCGAGTTCACAATATTAATTTGTCTAACATCTTTATCAAATAATAAACTTACGAGGAATATATTAAATAATTTTCACAAAATATTTGTCTAATTAATAAACATCTAAAATATTTTATTTATATATTATAATAGGTTGGGTGCCGGGAATTTAGAGCATCGCGTGTGGATTTTGTTAGTATTAGAGTTTGTAATATTCGAGGTACGGATTCTGTCCCCTTTTATTCAGCGCTACTCCTCTTGTCCATTATATATATTTGATTCATTCCGTTCTACTTTCTGTTCATTCCGTTAATATTTACTTTGACCGTTTTAACTTCCGAAAATTATTTTAAAATTTGATTTTGAAAACTTAAATATTTGTTTACGCGGTTTTCAAAAATTATTTATGACACCCACCTGCTTTGGAAATTTGTATCATTTGTCTCAGGTGAGTTTTAAATTTTGCGAGAATATTTATTTTGAACCCTTAGTGTGATTTAGGGTATACCGAGTTAACCAGCTGTAGGGGTACTACAGCCATGTCATTGCGGCACCAGTGACATGACACTTCCGTGACAGTGTGATTGGTCACGGCGTATCCTTCTGTTAGCTCTTGGGAGGAGCTTTTGCGCATTTGATATTTGTTTCAGGATACGTGGGTGCAGCCAGAGTTTGATTTGTGATTTGATTTATGGTGACGTTGTATATGCCGTACACGTTATCCATTTTGTTGCACGCATTAGGTACCCTATGATGTGTGTATTTGTATCTGTTCTGATCTCGGTATGAAATATCCTAACCCCTCGTTGCTTCAGCCTTACTTATTTTTAAAATTGTTATTCTATTGTAAACTGCAGATTATTTATTTTGATTCTCTTGTTTTATAAATTGTATTCCAAATCCGTACTGGGCGTTTGGCTCATGCCGTATTCTTTTTCTGGCAGGTGTTTAGGGGGACCTGGGACTGTGTGATGGAGAGTTACCCCTTTTATTGATTAGGATTTCGGACTTTATCAGTATTTATATTTAATTATTTATTTGGAGAATTCAGAATCAATATTATTGGTTTAGACATTTTGGAGATTTAATATTATTTTATAAATTTTAGATTGTTGAATTATTGTTAGAAATATATTAGTGCTCTGTTTGCAGGTTTATGGATTTTTAGTAATATCTCGCTTCTATTTTAAGAAGGAGGTGTTACATTAATGCTTTCAAAAAATTAAATTCTTTTATCTATATTTTTATTTTGATATTAAATAGGGGGACGAGTTGCTCACCAAACACCAAATACAATCATGTTGTGTGCCTTTGTTTGAAAACAACGGGACCTGCCTTGTCATTTTATTTGCAGAAGTGGAAACCACTTTAATTTTTTTAATTACTTACCTATTCAGCGTAGCCTGTCCTGAGATCAAACATTTCATGATAAAGAGGGGATCGTAAATATTAAACTTTTAGGAGAACATTTTTACTATGCATATGAAGAAAAGGAGAAAAAAATTTTAAATGATATAAAATAAATTTTAGGGACACATTTTTAATTATATTCTATATATAATTAGAGCAAGGGAATTTTGTTGGTATGATTTGGTGATCATGGCTAAAGTAATAATTTATTTTGGAAAAAAAAACCAAGCTAGACAGGAGAGTGCATGTGCCTATACATATGTATATAAACTTAAAACTAATATGAAAAAATATATTATAATTTTAAGTCTTTTTAAATATTTGATTAATAATTATTCTTTTAATTATATCCTATATATAATTAGAGTAACAGAGTTTTGATGGTATCAAATATAATTAAGAATATTTTTTAACTGTATTAAATATACTTAAAAAATATCCTAATTTGAGAGTCACTTTGCAAAAATAAACGAGATTGAAATATATTTTTAATTATACTTTTAAAAGTATAATTAGCATTTATTATTTATAATTGTAATAAGAAAATTAAAAATGTTATTAATTTGGAGATAATTTAGAAAAAATTGTGAATAGAATTTAAAATATCAGTTTACAATTTTTGCAAGAAAATGAAAAATATTTACATTTAATATAATACATTTAGAACGGCTAAAATATCGCGCGTGTGTGTATTTTTCTGTGTATATATATATTTGAAGATTTTAAATTTAGAAAAATATGAAATTTCATTAAAATATGTATATAACAATAAAAATAACAATCTGTTAATATTAAAAATGTGTATAAATATAATTTCACAATTTTTACGAATAATTTTTTTATAAAAAATTATTCCAATATTTAAAAATTATACATAATATTAATAAAATTTCTCGTGCATTGCAGGGGATGAATGAAGCTAGTATTTATTAAGTTCACTTAAAAAAAGATTTATATGGCACTTAGTTGTATCAAACATAAATAACATCAATATATTATTTCTTTATCATATTTTCAAATTATTGTCAAGCACAATTCTTTTTTTTTTACTTAGATGTTTATATATATCTCAGGGCTGAGGTCGGCCCTCATAGGATAATAAGTTAAAAGTTTATTTATACTCTCTCCACCCCAATGGTAGTGAATTGCAATATTTTATGTTTATAAAAATCATTAATTTAATGACATACTTCCTCTTATATCCATCAAAATAGCATGATATGGACTCTTATTTAACTAGAACAAAGAATTTGCATCCATTTAATGTATGACGAATTCATCATGTAAAAAATGCCTTGTTGTATCAAAATGTGTCATGCTACCTGCTTTTCGAAATTATGTGTCAAAAGTTATCACAAAATTGTCCGCTACGAAACTATTTATCACAAAATATGACGCAATTGCCTTTTCAAAATTGTGACAAAACAATCTATCATAAGTATAATAATAATTATTATTTTTAAAGTTCCAGTTATGCTAAATTATTCTTGACTCATATATATTATACTATAATAACCCAAATATGATATAATTTTATGTGGATGGGTCTACATGCCAATTCATCAACTGGGTCTCAATTTTATGTGACGTGCCATTGGCAACCACTTGACAAGTGGTGATGATTTGAGATAAATGCACAAATTCCTACCAAGTGGCATTTTCGACCTGAGCAATTCTCACCAACCTATTTGGTAGAAATTGACCCCTTTTCCTACCACATTATAGCCATTTCCTACCAAATGCATGGTAGTGTTATAACCTAATTTCTGCCGACCTCGACTTCGTCCAGAGAAGTAGACTTCGGCCTGCAAAGAGAAGAATGCGAGGGATGATCTCCCTGATTCACCTCTGATGTGAGAATAAGTTAATCGGTTAAGAATGGGTAATTTAGAATACGAGAGAGTACTGATGTCTGTGTGTGTAAACTGAACCTCTCTTTCTGTATATATCCCCGAATTAAGTTAACGTCTCTGTCCACTACATCCGGCCCGTTCCATTTATGGGGATAGTGGACGTTATGGACAGGAGACTTCGTCGTCTTCATTACTGGGTTGCTTCAGATCTCCATTTTATGGGCCGACCATCTTTCGGCCCCCTAGTTACCTGCAGAAAGGAAACAATAATGAGTGAGCCGAATGCTCAGTACGAATAAAATCTAACCAAATGATAAAAGATAGATATGAATAGATTGTGTCTTTCCAACACAGAGATTAGAACTGAAAATGACAGAAAGGTCAACAATGTAGTTTCGAAATAATTTATCAATATTCATAGAATCAGTAGGACAACAATTTAAAGCAATCGGCTAACAAAGAATTATAAACTAAAGCTGAATAGCAATTAAGGTGGTTACAAATATGCGTCTCTTACACAAACTATACTCGCTAAACTCCAATCACCAGCGAAGTATAGGACAATAGTTCATTCCTCGGTAATCCAGAAGAAGAAATAAGGAATGCAAAATACATTCCAATAAGTCGGTGTTCTGCACCTGCGTCCATATAATGCTTCAAAAGGAGCCATACCAATGCTCGCCTGCCAACTATTGTTGTACGCAAATTCAACCAACGGTAAATACTCATCCCAATTTCCAAACCATTCTAGTGCATAAGCTCGTAACATATCCTCCAAAGTCTGAATCGTCCGCTTTGACTATCCATCAGACTACGGATGAAATGCTGTACTATAATTCAATGTGGTTCCCCATGCTTTTTGAAATCCCTGCCAAAATTTTGAAGTAAATCTCGGATCTCTATCAGAAATAATAAAAACTGGAATATCATGAAGTCTAACAATCTCATCCCTGTATGCTAGTGCTAAACTCTCCAAAGAGATGTTCCCACGAATCGGTAAAAGTGAGCAGATTTAGTAAACCTATCCAAAATCACCCATATCGCATCATTCTTCCTCAAAGTTTTCGGCAACACAATAACAAAATCCATGCAAATATTCTCCCATTTCCATGTATGCAATTCCAATGACTGTAATAATCCACTTGGTCTCTGATGTTCAATCTTCACCTGTTGACAAGTCAAACCTTTTAAAACGAACTCAGCTATATCAGGCTTCATACCACTCCACCAAAAGTGTTCTTTCACATCATGTTACATCTTCGTCTCACCTGGATGAATTGAGAATGGAGATCGATGGGCTCCCTCCAATAATTGCTCCTTAAGTTGCTTATTATCAGGCACACACAATCGGTTACCCTTCCAAATTACACCATGTTCGTCAACACGAATTTCTGGTTGCTTTCCTGATTCCATGCTCTGTATAAGATAGCATATGTCACCATCACCATCCCGAGCTGCCTTTATCCTAGAGATAAGACTAGGCTCGACATGCATACTTGCTAATATACCATCTGTGCCTTCACGATAAAACTCCAAGCCAAATCTTTCAATCTCATGCTGAAGAGGTCGTTGATATGTCATTAATGCTGCCAGATTTCCAGAATTCTTCCTACTCAATGCGTCTGCAACCTTGTTAGCTTTTCAGGGTGATACTGAATACTCACGTCGTAGTCTTTCAAAAGTTCAATCCATCGCCTTTGTCTCATATTAATCTCCTTCTGTGTAAAGATATACTTCAAGCTTTTGTGGTCGGTAAAGATCTCACACTTATCACTATACAAGTAGTGCCTCCATATCTTCAATGCAAATATAACAGCAGCAAGCTCCAAGTCATGTGTCAGATAGTTTACCTCATAAGGCTTCTGTTGCCTCGAAGCATAGGCAATCACCTTTCCATGTTGCATCAGTACACATTCAAGTCCCTTCTTTGAAGCATCACTATAAATCACATAACAACCCATTCCAGATGGTAGTGTCCACATTGATATGTCACAAGTCTCTTCTTCAACTCTAGAAAGCTAGCCTCACATTCCTCGGTCCATATGAACTTGTTTCTTTTACGAGTCAATTGTGTCAATGGCATGGCAATAGTCGAGAAACCCTCAACAAAGCGACAATAATAACCAGCAAGTCCCAAGAAACTCCTCACCTCAGTCACAGTGCTAGGTCTTGACCAATCAGTAATAGCCACAACCTTAGCTGGATCCACTTTAATTCCATCTGCTGATACAATATGTCCCAAAAAGGCAACCTGATCAAGCCAAAATTCACGCTTCTTGTACTTTACAAACAACCTATTTTTCTAAATATCTCCGATACAACTCGTAGATGCTCCTCATACTCTTCTTTAGACTTCGAATACACAAAAATATCATTGATGAATACAATCACAAACTTGTCGAGAAAATCTTTGAATACCCTGTTCATCAAGTCCATGAAAACTACTGGTGCATTTGTCAACCCAAAAGACATGACAAGATACTCGTGATGCCCATAACGACTCCTAAATACAGTATTCGGAATATCTCTTTCCTTCACTCTCAACTGATGGTAGCCGGAACGCAGATCAATCTTTGAAAAATATTTTGCTCCTTGCAACTGATCAAATAAGTCATCGATCCTCGGCAATGGATACTTATTCTTCACCGTGATTCTGTTCAACTCCCGATAATCAATACAGAGCCTCATCGAACCATCCTTCTTCTTCACAAATAAGACAGGTGCACCCCAAGGTGAAACACTAGGCCTGATGAAACCTTTCTCAAGAAGTTCCTGCAGTTGTTCCTTTAACTCTTGCAATTCCAATGAACCCATGCGATACGGAGCCTTAGAAATCGGTTGCGTACCGGAAAACAGGTTAATAGAAAATTCCACCTCTCTTTGTGGTGGTAGTCCATCCAAGTTCTCTGGAAACACATCTGGAAACTCACAAACTACATTGACATCCACAAGTTCAGGCGATTCCATAAAAGAATCAATCACATGAGCTAAATATCCTTTACAACCATGTGTAAGCATCCTCTTGGCCTTGATGGCCGAAATAAATTTCCCCAAACCACTAGGCGTAGAACCCTGGAACTCAAACTCGGGTGAATTTGGATCACCAAAAATTATTTTCTTCCTTTGACAATCAATAGTGACCTTATGCCGCTCTAACCAATCCATACCCAAGATGACATCAAAATCTTGTATTGGAATAGGTAAAAGATCCACAAATAATTTCCTATCATCAACTATGACTACACAATCATGGTACAGAGAGTTCACATATGTATTTACCCCAATAGGGTTACCAACAGAAATTTCTGATGAAAGTGTAGTTGGTGCAATGCATAAATGTTTAACATATGATATAGAGACAAATGAGTGTGTAGCACCAGTGTCAAATAAGACCGTAGTATTCCTATTGCCAATAAAAAATGTTCCTGTAATGGTACCTGGGGTATTTGCAGCATCCTTTGTGGTAGTAGAAAAGACACGTCACTAGTCTTCTGATTATTTCTCCCATTCTGATCGTTCTGGTCCCCAGACTTCTTCAGTGGCTGCTTGCAATCTCGAATAGTATGGCCCTTCTAGCCGCAGTTGAAGCAGGATCTAGTAATCCAATAACAAACACCACCGTGCATCTTCCCGCAGTGCTCACAAGATTTCCTCCATTCTGATTTCTAGCTTGAGTCCCTGACTTGTTCTGCTGGTTACCTTGACTTCCATTTCTCTGCTGAAAACTGCGAGTGTTGTACCTCTGTTCGTTCGGTTTAAATTTTTATGCAGATTCGTCATTTTTCTGAAACTTAGAGGAATCATCATCTCTCTTTCTTTTCTGATTCTGCATGTCTCGCTGTTTACGAATATCAGTCTGATAAAGTTCTTGGTCTCTGGAACTGTCCAGTAAACTATCCATCGTAGTGTAGCGATTAACTATGATATGGTTACGAATAGAAGTCTTCAAGGCCCACTTGAATTTCATGATCTTATCCTCCTCAGTACCAGCAACAGATCGAGCGTACCCAGCCAATCTCTGAAATCTGACCTGAAAGTCCGCCACAGACTCATCTTCTTTTTGAGCTATACTCTGATATTCTCGAGCATACTCCTCACGAATACTGGCAGGAAAGTACCGCTGATCAAACTGTGCCTTGAACACATCCTAAGTGATAGTATTCTCATATCCAGCTGCGTGAGAAGTCACCACTGACTTTCACCAAATGCTAGCATCCCCCTCAAGACGTTATATAGCAAAACAGGCCTTTTCCTGCTCAGAACAATTTAAAACCCGAAATATTTTTTCCATGTGATCAATCCATGCTTCAGCATCCATCGGGGTCTTAGCTTCCTTAAAAAAATTAGGCCTTTGCTTCATGAATCGATCGAACATAGTCTGAGCTTCCTGATTCTACCCATTATTATTACCACGAGAATTCTGTTATTGTCGGGCTGCAACTTCCTGCACCATGTCCATAAAAGTAGCTCGATCCATCACAATTTGATGATGGGCATTTCCAGCATTATTCTGACTTGCACTTCCTCGCGCCATCCTGTAAAACTTTTCTATAAGTGCAAAAATAACACACAGAAGTAATACGATATTCAAATAAAGAATCGATTTTTTTTACCCATGCGAAGTCAACCCAAAACTCACAGGTCAATGCCCAAAAGACAGTCTACAGAATCTATAACCTAGCTCGGGTACCAACACTGTAACACCCTATTTTTATAACAATAAAGCTAAACGATATAAATAAGTCTAAATTATATTAAACTGCAATGGTGTAGCAAAACCGAATAACATAATCAAATCCATGGCTTAAAACTCCAACAATAATAATAGGAATAGGATATAATATCCACTAAAAGAAGTTTTCGAATTTATTAAATCTACTAAATTGAATCTCAACTAAACACTGGGTGACACTCATCACTCTGCCCATTTTACCCCCTAGTTACCGGCAGAAAGGAAACAATAATGAGTGAGTCGAATGCTCAGTACGAATAAAATCTAACCAAATGATAAAATATAAATATGAATAGATTGTGTCTTACCAACACAGAGATTAGAACTGGAAATGACAGAAAGGTTAACAATGTAGTTTCGAAACAATTTATCAATATTCATAGAATCAGTAGGATAACAATTTAAAGCAATCGGCTAACAAAGAATTATAAAGTAAGGCAGAATAGAAATTAAGGTGGGTACAAATATGGGTCTCTTACACAAACTATACTCGCTAAACTCCAATCACCGGCGAAGTATAGGATAATAGTTCCTTCCACGGTAATCCAGAAGAAGAAATAAGGAATGCAAAATATAATCCAACAATACTATGGCGATCATGATCTAATCACATCTCATACCCCAGAGACGCGCTCGTATACTCATCCACCGATACGAGTTGGTGCCTAGTTCACCTTTACTCCGAACTCCATGTGAACATTGTCCGTGATTAACCCACACAGATCGGTCTAAGAGCCCAACAAATAGGTGACAAAGGTCGCTTGACTCATTGCACGAAACGAAACAAAGTAAAATAATGTCGCAAGAAAAATGCGAAATAACAATGTAAACGAGTCAAAGCAAAAATAAATCCAAGAATAAGGAAGCTGAAATGAAAATGAGAATGCGTACAAATAGGTACACATTGAGTATAATAAGCTCATAATTTTAGAAAATGAATCAACAATAAATTAACGAATATTTTATTATTTAAAACGAGATAAAAATAAGGAATTCGTACCGTATGATATAGATTAGACAAATTCCAAAGTATCCAAAAAGTCCGCTAAAATGTCGGTACGCACTACTCTTTATTCAAATCTAGGGAACAATTAAATAATTAAAAATTAATACACAAACATATACTTTAGTACTAATTAAATGCAAAAATAAATTATGAATTTATGCACACCTAACATTAATGAGCCTGGTTCGAATTCAAATTATATATTAATAACATCATGATAGTCACAGTATTGACAAAATAATATGATATAATAATACGAAGAACCCGTGACCTACTAACTGGGCAAACATATTAACTCATAAAATAATCAATTCTGAGGAATCTAAATCCCAACACTATGAATCCGATTATTATCAAGGGTTGGCTTAGTTGGTTAAAGAGATGATAAGTATCTTCTTGGTCACAGGTTCGAATCCCACGGGAGGAGAATTTATGATAATGCCTTCTGAGTCAGAGCATGTCGCTTAAATGCGGTTTACTTTGGTTCACGTGGTTTGCAGGCTATTACGTGAGCCCGTAGGGTTTACCCAGTGCGCACCGAAAGGTAGCGGCTGCGGGTTACCTACGATAAAAAAAATTTAAGCTAAGTAGTACATATAGTAAACAATTATGTACTCCCAATCTAACCGAAGCAAGCTACTAAAATAAATATCTTTCTAAACATGTACAAGTTACATGCTTACCAGGTTATTTGAAAATAAAATAGTTTTAGTAGAATAAAATTTAAATAAATGGTTAAACAAACTTTTAATATTGCAGTAAAATAATCGGTACGTAACGAGGCATAACCATAATTGTAATAATTTCATAAATTAATACTATAAAATATAATAGCACGTAATTCGAATACAATTTTACACTTTATTTACCAATTAATGGCGATAAAAATTAGTATAACGAGTATAACATCAGTTTTATAAGACCCTGTAAACATGAATATACTTAAAAAAAATGAAATAGTTCTCCAATCACATAAACGCATGCATAAAATAATTCATTAATCAAATAAGGCACTTTGATGAAACAAACAGGTTAGGCACCACTAACAAAATAGTAAGTAAGAAAATTGTTTAAAACTAGTACACTACCTTATAAAATATCAAATTCAAATGCTAATATAACAATTGAAATTTTATGCTTTATAAATCTATTTTCAGGAGTACAATAATTTATAAATTATAATAAATAATTAGCATGTGCATCACCTTTAACACAAATTCAAAACTAGCCGATCGTTCGAATTACATGCATAACGATTTAGTACCAAATTAACGGCAAAATAAAAAAAATAGTAAAAGAAAAATGATGTGGGCATCCTATAAATAAATACTAAGCAAGAATGACCACCACGTATATGTAAAAATGATTAAATATAAATATTCAAAAGATAGTTTAACCAAAAGAGTAGATTTAGAGCTTACAATTTTCAGTAAATCGTTCCCAAAATAAGAACTTGGATTTAGCACGCCAACGAAAATAGATGAAGTGCTGAAATATATATAGAGGAATTAATTAAATCAATATTTTAGATTTAAAAATAAAATACAATTATAAATTGATATAATATTAGTAGTATACGTAACCGTGCATACCTTTAGTTATTCAAGTAATTTAACTAGTTGAATGCTCACATCTATAACTCAGGGCCAGCTAACCTTGTCTCTGTATTAATATAATTTAATAACATAGACATATACATCTATCATTTGAAGACATTGTGAATCAGTGAATATAACTAAATAACTCAATATTTGCACCTGAGCTCCCTCGTTGTACACCCTATTACAGTGAATACCTTATATGTATCTAATAGCTTGTATTTATAAGTCTACACAGATCAGTATAACCCGCCTTAAAGAAATCAAAAACTACAAGTAAGCCTAATGACTCTATTTCCTAGAATTTGATTATAAACATAAAACAAAATTATGCATAATTTAATACATAACTAATATAAATAAGTATTAGTAATTTAATAATTAGATAAATATATCAGGGTATTAAAGAGTGCGATGTGCCTATACATATGTATATAAATTTAAAATTAATATAAAAAAATATATTATAATTTTAAGTCATTTTAAATGTATGATTAATTATTATTATTTTTAATATATCCTATATAAAATTAGAGTAACAAAGTTTTGATGGTATCAAATATAATTAAGAATATTTTTTAACTATATCAAATATAGTTAAAAAATATTTTAATTTGAGAATCATTATGCAAAAATAAACGAGATTGAAATATATTTCTAATTATACTTTTTAAAGTATAACTATCAATTATTCTTTATAATTGTATTAAGAAAATTAAAAATGTTATTAATTTGGAGATAATTTAGAAAATATTGTGAAGTATAATTTGTAATATCAGTGTACAATTTTTGCGAGAAAATGAAAAATATTTACATATAATATAATACATTTAGAAAGGTTAAAATATTGTATGTGTGCGTTTCTGTGTATTGATATATATTTGAAGAATTTAAATTTAGAAAAATATGAAATTTCATTAAAATATGTATATAATAATAAAATAACAAAATGTTAATATTAAAAAATGTGTATAAATATAATTCAAATTTTTTACGAATAAATTTTCTATAAAAAATTATTCGAATATTTAAAAATTATACATAATATTAATAAAATTACTTTCCCGTGCATTGCACGGGATAAATGAAGCTAGTATTTATTAAGTTCACTTAAAAAAAGATTTATTTGGCACTTAGTTGTATCAAACATAAATAACATCAGTATATTATTTCTTATCATTTTTTCAATTTATTGTCAAGCACAATTTTTTTTACTTTGATGTATATATATGTGAGGGTCGAGGTCGGCCTGACCGAAAGGATAATAAGTTAAACGTTTATTTATACTCTCCACCCCGATTGTAGTGAATTTTAATTTTTTATGTTTATAAAAATCATTAATTTAATGACATACTTCCTCATATCCATCAAAATGGCATGATATGGACTCTTATTCAACTAGAACAAAGAATTTGCATCCATTTAATGTATGACGAATTCATTATGCAAAAAATGCCTTGTTGTATCAAAATGTGTCATGCTGACCTGCTTTTCGAAATTATACTATAATAACCGAAATAGGGTATAATTTGCTTTTGCAAGCCAGGTGGATGCGTTTACATGCCAATTCATCAACTGGGTCTCAATTTTATGTGACGTGGGAGCTCAAATGGCAGGTGACATGGATTTCCATGTGACACGCCACATTGGCAACCACTTGGCAAGTGGAAGACATTTGAGATAAATGCACCAATTCCTACCAATTGGCATTTCCGACCTGAGCAATTCCCACAAGTTATTGGTAGAAATTAACCCCTTTTCCTACCAGATTATGGCCATTTCCTACAAAATGCATGGTATTGTTATAACCTAATTTCTGCCGACATCGTTTTCGTCCAGAGAAGTAGACTTCGGCCTGCAAAGAGAAGAATGTGAGGGATGATCTCCCCAATTCACCTCCGGTGTGAGAATACGTTAATCGGTTTTTAAGAATGGGTAATTTAGAAAACGAGAGAATATTAATATTTATGTGTGTGAAAACTGAACCTCTCTTTGTGTATATATCCCCGAATTGAGTTAACGTCTCTGCCCACTACATCCGGCCCGTTCCACTTTTTGGGGATAGTGGACGTTATGGACAGGATACTTCGTAGTCTTCATTACCGGGTGGCTCCAGATCTCCATGTTATGGGCCGACCATCTTTCGGCCCGCGTCACACCGACTCCGCTTTGGCATAAGCTGAAACATGGGCCTAATGTAGTGGCCCTCCAACATGTAGGAAATGGTCATTTTTCTCATAGCGTTGGAATATTTTTTTTGTTTGGTTTGGTTATCCCCATTTATGACCGTCAGATTTTTTTAATCAACTGATCAGTACCGTTAGATTCAAATACTAAAAAAATATAAACTAATCAAACTCCTAGGTTCGAACTCGCCAACAACAAATATTTATATTACTATTTATACACTACCCATGATTCAGGTTCGAAGCCTGCCAATAACAAATATTTATATTAATATTTATAAATATACTATTAAGTTAATGATCCAATTTTTTTTTATTATAATTTTAAATAATATAAAATTATTAATGAAAACCCGTGCATCACACGGGTTGTAAAGCTAGTTCGTAATAACAACACATACTAGCAGAATGTGTCAAATCTAAACCATGCATACTAGTGTATAAGCAAACTTGTAAATCATAAATCCCGATTCTTAATAGATAATCATCACAATTGGTATTCCAACTAGTCAAAGTTACAATAAATGTCATTATATATAAATAATCTAAAATTATTATTATATGAAATAAAAGTAGTTATATGCTACTTATTGATATCCTATATATTCAGGAAATAATATTATTATAATTTGAATAATTTTATATAATTGTTTCAATTTGGAGGGAATAAAATTATGGATATTTGTGTCTTTAACCGGATTAATGTGCTAATTGGTAGTTGGTATCGATCCCTGTCGTTATTGTAAAAGTATTTAATTACTTTTGCTATATTCAATAATCTGATTTAAAAGCTGTTCGTTTTATCGATATCGGTAAATTTAGTTCATTTCACAAGTTGGGCATCGAGTGGATAATTTTATCTGCGTCAAAAGTAGATTTGGTTTTATCTGGGTTTGCCCTTGTAACGAGTGAATTTTGTGAAAATATTTTAACATAATATTTTACAGCTATTTTATTACGTGTTAAATAAATTATTATGTGTTTATTTTTATTTAAAATTCCGTTGGCCATGATTTAACATGTAGCAGGACCAGAGTATTTTTCAGATATTAATTATGTGTTTAAAATATATTTATAGGTAATTATGTGTTTAAAATACATTTATAGGTAATTATGTGTTTAAAATACATTTATAGGAGATTATACGCAATTTGGCCGCGTGTCAAAGTGCGTTTATTACGTGATACCTATTTTGTATCGATCTGCGTGCAATTGCATACGTTATATTCGCTATCTAGGTTTATTATTAATTTCAGATATTCGTTACTATTCATCAAATATTTTACAAAGTCCCAAAATTTTGGGTTATTACATAAGTTATATACTGCTTGTTGAGCATTTCATTCGCTCAAACTTGTTTATTATTTTGATCTTTCAACTAGGCCAGAGCAGGTCCGAGTTCTAGGTTTTTTATCAGGAGTCGTGTGCGTGTAATTAAATTTTGGTGTGTCATTCGAGGTATACTGTTTTCAGACGATGGACTTGTCTAGTGATTTGTAATAAAATTTGAATAGTTTGTAAAACTAAATAGACTTATGGGTTGTAATAACTTATGGTTTGTAGTTGTGCCTGTTCCATACTATAATCTGTGATCGATCTGGTTGCATGTAGGGGTCACAATTATTATTTTATTCCGTTGTGCATATTATGATATTATTTATCAGTTAGTGACTCCCAAATCTAGACCCCGGATTTGGAGGACGTCACAACTTAGACTCCTCCTTTATACAAAAAATATTATTGTATAATTGTTGATAACTCATAAAATGTGTTCACATATTATAAAGTGAAAGCCTTTAATATCTTCAATTTAATAAGCTGTGACCACTATTTATTTAAGTGTTAGCCTTGAAAATGTAAAAAATTTTGAATCATTATATATTTATATTTAAACTCTCTTTTGATGAATCAATCAACCTAGGTCACAAAATATATAATATAATTAATTCAAGTACTGTAAACACATTAATCTATCAGAATGCAATAATATATCAGAACTATCTTAGCACTTATCAACTTGCATGATTAACATCACAATAGAAATGTAAATGATTAACCAATAATAATTAATTTACCTTGTTTGAATGTCGCTCAACAATGAGATCAACACCTGAACAAACACCACCATGCGATTAGTAAAAGCACCATATCTATCATCCTATTTTCGTCGACGCCTCTTACGGGATTGATAAATTGATATAAATATACATATATGCCCATTAACACTTAAATATAGGCATATAAATAAACATGTAGGCATTAGATATAAGGTTGACTAACTAAGTAACTCATTAACACTACAAGAAATATGCCCATTTGCGACGGAATTTTTACACTACAATTCGTCGCAATTGGCCAATTGCGACGAAACATATTCGACATTTTTGCTCAAGTTTTAAGTTCAGATTTTCGTCACAAGTAACCATTTCGTCATAAGTATAAATTCTGTCACAAACTCCAATTTTGTCACGAGTACATATTTCGTCATAAGTAACCATTTCGTCATAAGTATTCATTTCGTCACAAAGTTAAGAAAAACGTCGCAAATTAGGGAAGTGGAGCCCACTTTTAGTGAGTTAATAACTACACTTTCGACGGTATATTCCGTCATTTTGTCCTTAATTTACGACGACCAGTATGTCGTAAGTTATTATCTTTGGCCCACAAGCTTGTCAGAATTAATTTAAAAACAAACAAATGAATAAAATTATGAAGAACAACCGTCCCAAATAATCCAGATTTCCGTCGTAAGTACCCAACATAATTATGGAATTCCGTCATAAGTAACCCAGAATTCGGTCGTAAAATAATTTCTCAAGATGCATCTTGCTGGTTTTTCTAATTCCAGCCTTTTTCGACTTTCAAATTGATTTCTAAACCAGTCCAATCACTAATCCTAATCTATATACAATTGTAGCGCAATAACACCAAAATATATAAAAATATGCAAAACCAATAATAAGAAATCATCCACACATTTAAACAAACCTAGATATGAATGATACCATACTTTACATAAATATTATCATAAATCCATTTCGACTACACAAAAAGTTAAAACAATCTGACATTAGCTTAGATCATTTACAAATTTCCATAAATTTAGATCACGAGGATAATTCAAATTATCCTACAAATATTCATAACCCATTACATCGATATTTAACCCCTAGTTATAGGACCGCCACCAGACACTACGTTCACACTCGTATCTCGGTCATTGTCATCATGCCCCCACCATCATCAACATCATCGTCGTGGGTCGTGGCCGTTCCCTAAAATATATATATATATAAAAATGTAAAGAAATTTGAACATGCTAGCTTTTGCTAAGATTTTGAAGAAACTTGACAAAGTAAGTTATATGAGTAATCTTTTGTTACTGCCAGCTATCCCAATATCAACTTTGTTGTAGTGTAATCTCTCGTTAGATGATGTATTAAATAGACTATTGAGATTTGCTAATATTTTGAAAACCATGTGTGATGTATAGGAACATACCCAAAACATCGACTCATTTTTTTTAAGGCAACATAACTTTTCATTCTTTGTATTTACACTTTCATGTTCATTAGGCTCTTTAGTATTCTTTTGTACTATCATTTTTGTGTGTAGTAACTTTTGGTGTGTACTGTACTACACCCTTTTTGTGTATTTCTGTCGGGTGTTCTGTAATTTTTTGTATTCAATATTTTATTAATTTGTTCTGTTTCATATTTTTTACCTTACCCTATATTTCTTGTGTTCTATAAATTTTAGTTTATCATAAAATTTTTGAGTTCTTAAAATTTGTATAGTATGATATTTTTGTATCCGGTATAAATTTAGTATTTTCTAATTTTTTGTATTTTGTACTTTTCTATGTACTGTTATTTTATCATATTTTTGCATTCTAAATTTTTGTGCGTGTAGTTCTTTATTTGTTTTTCTTACAATTTTGTGTAATTTTTTATGTACTTTTGATTTTTTTCGCTAAGTATCTAAAAATATATAAAAAAGAAATACAAAAAACTAAAAAAGACATTGAAAAAAATAGTAAATTACAGTACAAAAAATTATAGTTACAGAACATAACAAAACACGAAAAAAATGTGTGAAGATGCAATTTTACAAAACTCAAAAAAAAGTACGGTACACAAAAAATAATTAAATTATAAAATTAAAATTGAACTCAAAAGAGATTAAAAACATAAAAAAAAATTATATTGCACATAATAATAAAATAAACAAAAGTTATGAAAAGGAAAAAATGAAACTAGAAAAAAAATGGGGCCAAAAAATTATTGTACACATATAAAATTATTAAAAACAAAAAAAAAATACATAACAAAAATATTACATAATAAAAACAAATTATAAGACTAAAAATATATAAAACTAATAAAACTAAAAAATATTTAAAAAACTTATCTATTATTGTTTTAATTTTTAAATTTGCAATAATAAAAAAAATGTTTCATACATATGTAAATTTAAGTTTTGTAAAATATAATTTAATGTCATATTTTAAAAATGAAATTTTAAGAGTAGATATATAAATAATACTAATAACTTGAAAAAGTTTTAAAAAAAAAGTATCCAACAAAGATAAAGAACAAGAAAAAAATATTGAACACATAATAATAGGAATTTCAAAAGTTTACATAACTGAACAAACCACTTTCAAATACAAAGAGCATGTTTGGTTCAACTGTTTTCTAGAAAGATTTTGTAAGAAAATTAGAAACACTAAAAACATGTCACGTTTTCTGTATTTTCCAAATATAACTACAGATATGAAAAGTGTGGAAAAAATCATTTTGATGTTTTCTAAACTGA
Organism: Apium graveolens; assembly: GCF_009905375.1. NCBI lineage: Eukaryota > Viridiplantae > Streptophyta > Magnoliopsida > Apiales > Apiaceae > Apium > Apium graveolens. The sequence goes on along the minus strand of NC_133652.1, from coordinate 276,239,876 downwards.
AAAACACGTTAAACACCTAACACACACAAACATTTTATATTTTTATTATTTTTAACTTTATATGGTCCATTAACAATTTTGTAAGTTAACTTTAAAAAAAAAAAGTAGTCGGTAAATAACCAATATACTACTAACTTAATTTATGAAATTTATAAATTTTCAACGCTATAATACATATTTTTAAACTAAAAAGTATAATACATATTTATAATAAAAAAATTCAAAATAGTTTAATTTTAACAATTATTTTGTTAATCTAAGTTTAATAATATAATAATTAATAACTTATATGTTAGAAAAATAAAGAAGGGATTCCTAACTAGTACTTAGTTATGAGATATTTTGTAAAGTAATATATTTGTATATAATTATTAATTGAATTATTTATTAAAAGTTACAAAATCATATATATATATTTAGTCATATAATTAGAAAATTTCATTATTCAACCTATTTTAGAAGACTATTTTATACATTATTTGTCATATTTAATTATATTTTATCTAAAAAAGTTAATTTAAACATGTTAAAAAATATGTGTATATAATTAAATTGTGAAATATTTAAATTGTTTTACTGGTGCTCTTCTATATATTTACTCAAATTATTTTATCATTTATTTAATATTTTTAAGAAAATAGATAACAGATCCTATATTATTTTAGTATTTGGAACACTTTTCAACTGTTTTCTTAGAAATGAAAATTTTAGAAAATAAATAAACAGCCCTAAGTTTGGAAAAAGAGAAAACAAAAACAATGACGTTATTTTGATTAAATTCTAGACAACACATTTTAAGTCTAGGACACCGTGGTGGATAAGATCTAATCTAACGCCTTGCATACTAATTATGGGTAACTAAGTAACTCAGTAGTCTTATTTAAAAAATATAAAAATTATTGATGGTTTAAATTATTTAAAAAATATAAAAAACAACGTCAACGGCGCGTTTAAAAAATTAACAGCAAGACACAAAATAGTGAATAAACACAAAACAAAACATGTACATTACATATTTTGCTTGTTTACTTTTCATGTGTACATGTTAAATTTTAATTTTTCTTCTTCTTCTTGTTATATATTCTAATCTAATTTATCCTTTTTAAACATATCATTATCAATATTTTTATTATAAAATTTCTAATTTCTGAAATTACAGGTACGACATTAACTAAAAATTTTAAAATATAATGTGACATACTTGAAACTTTTTTAGATTATCCTTCTTTTCAAATATTAATTTTAGTAAAAACAATTCCTTAAATTCAATATGTATTTTTTAAGTTTAAATTTTAATAAATAAAAAGATATATTTCAAAGGAATTTTAATATATTAAAATATAATATTTTAAACACTTTTTTACATGTTTTAATTGTAAAAGGCATATTATTTTTTATTTTTTGATCATAATATGTTTATTTGATCCAAAAAATAAGTTTTGAATTACAACATAATAATTACCTTTTACTATGAAAATAAAAAATATGTGTTTAACACTAATGTGTTTCGTAAATTTTTATTTTGTCATCAATTTATTTTTCACATATTTTTATTTCATAACATAAAGGATTAACAAATAAGAAAAACTAAAAAAAATATTAAATAAAGAATTAGAAAAAAACAGGTCATGTAATTTTTTTTTATCAAAGAACACAAAAATAATACAGAACACAACATTAATAAAAATACAGAATATTAAAGAAAAATTATAGTACACAAATAAATACAGAAGATACAAATAGATACATAACACTAAAAAATTAATGAACACTTAAGAAAAAATTATAGTGTACATACAAAATAATTAGAGAATAATAAAAAATTAATGAATACTTAAGAAAAAATTATAGTACATATCTCCAACATGTACAAATTTTATTCGACATTACAAATTAGATTATATAAAAAGTAGTAGATCATAATACAGAAAATATGTGTTCAACTATGATCTAATGTAATGTGTTAAAAGACATCACATAAACTAACATTAGTAAGAACATAAATAAACTTAATTACAAACACATACAAATTATTGTACATAGAATATTAAAGAACTAAAACACAGAACACATTAAAAAAATAGAAACAAGGTATAAAAAAGAATAAAAAGTACAAAATAAAAGATAGAAAGAACAACAAAAATGGTAAATTATCAAAAAAGTTAGGTGTGACGTAAGCGCAAATCGGTCCTAAGCGGCGGAAAGACCTTCTAGCGCTTAAGCCGTTAAGCGGACCCTTAAGCAAAATTTTAAGTGGGTTTATAACGGATAAATAATATTTATTTAAAATTATATATATAATAATTATATGTATAATACTAAAATAATAAAAATAAATAAAATATCAAGAATACAAACATATTGTTTTCTTAAAAACTTATTTATTTTTATTTTGTAATCAAGATCATTGTTTTATTAAAATAAATATTAATATCTAAAATTAAAAATTTGACAAGTCAAAATCAGTTTGACCGCTTAATAACCGTTTAATCCGCTTAATACCCACTTAATCCGTTTATAAGGCCGCTTAATCTTTAAAAACGCTTAATTATCTGATTAATATAAAATCGAAATGCTTAATGATCCGATTCCTATTAAACATCCGCTTAGGCGGCCGATTAATGCGCTTTTCCGAACCGTGCGTGTATGGTATAATGTTGTATACGTAGACCTATAATAAATAGTTATTTAGTTAGCTTAATAAATTAGTTACATACTGAATGTGATCATATATATATATATATATATAAATTTTATGGAGACCACATTTTTATTGGAGAATTCGGAAATCACTTATGTTCTGTAATCTAAACACAATGAAATATATTATTTTGTAAAATATGTTTTACAAATATCACTATTTCATTAAAATTGTTGAAAATCATTTAAGTTTTATAAATATAATGTGTATATTTTATAATTTGAACAAATATTATGCAATCTAAATATGTTTCGTAGAATAAAATATTTTGTAATGTTCTACATGCAATACATGTATGATATTCAATATTTTGAATAAAATAATAATATTTATATAACACTATTTCGAAAAATAACATTTGTAATGTTTTGAAGAATATGAGTGGTGTATAGAACACTATTTCGAAAAATAACATTTGTAATGTTTTAAAGAATATGAGTGGTGTCATGTGATCTCCAATATATATATACAATATATATATACAGGGGAGAGATCAGTTGGATAAAAATTATCCAAGGGTTTAAACAATTGGTCTCCAGGTTTTCAATTGGCTATGTATATAGGCCTGGGATCAAATGCACCTGCTAATGAGTAACCATAATGTTGACATGTGTCAGCAAAACTCAAACTTATCTCAGGTATCACTTAACATTTAATAGCACTTTTTATCCAAAAATTGTGTATTTTTTTTCTTTCTTTTATCCATTGTTTATCTTTTTCTTCTTATCTATTCTTTCATTTATCCATTTATATTACATTTACAAATTAGAAATGAATTTGCATAATAATTTTTTTTATATATTATAAAAAAACGTTACAAAATTAGGAAACATCCAAATAAAATTAGAGAACATATAAAATTTAAATTAGAGAACAAATAAAATAAAAATTAGGGAATATAAAAAATATACAAAAAAAATATAAATTTACAGAACACATAAAATATAAAGTACTTATAATTATAAAAAAAACATAAAAAATTTGTGTTCTATAAAATTTTTATGTGTACTATAATTTTTGTGTGTTTTATAACTATTCAAATTAGTGAACATAAAATATAATATGAAATATAAAATACAAAGTACCAAATTTTATAAAAAAGACAGACACGAAATATTGTGAAATATAAAATTTCAGAACACAAAATTAAAATTAGTGAACATAAAAAAATATTGAATACATAAAAATTGAAGAAAATAACATATATAAAAGAAGATTAAAATATATAGAACACATAAAGTATTAATAAAAAAATGTATAGAACATAGAAATATAGTGAACATATAAAACATAAATGTGAAAATATTAAAATTTGAAAAACTAATAAATATTAAGAATATACAAAAAACAACATAAAAAATTTACATTCATTCTAAAACGAAGAACTAATAAAATAAAAAAACACCTAAAATAAAGGAAATTAGGAAGTTTTCACGTTTTTTATGAAAAATGTTGCAGAGGCCACATAGAGGTTATAGGGTTATAGTAGAATCTAACCCCATGTATCTATATTATACTATAATAATTGGAGTTATAAAAAATAAATAGATAGCGGTAAACTACTAATTTCTTAATGTTATATACTATTATTTTTATTATAAATTTATAATTATTATATATTTATATAAATATTTTAAAATTTTAATATAATGAAATAAATAAAAAATTATATGATAATGAAAACCGTGCATCACATAGAATTTAATCTAGTATATATAATATTTGAGTAAAAAAAATGTATAGGCCAGCCGCCATATAGCTTGTAAGATGGAACGATTTGTGAACATCACGAGAGGAGGAAAGATAAATAACCACAAGAGTTCGGCCAGTTTTTTTATTAATTTTAAAGTTTTATAAAAAATAAGATATATTCATCTCGGCTTGTTAATAAACCTATGTAATATAATTTATTGACATATAATTAATTATGCGTTTCTTGGGTTGAATAAGTGTTTTGGATAAACTGTTTAACATAAAACAAAATTACATAAAACGAAAAAAATAAAAACTACACACAAAAACACATTACATTGAGGAATACAAACCCCAATATGAAGGCATGAACATATGGCGAATGTAGTTTTTCTCAGATTAGTGATGGCAGTTCCTGTGAATTGTCAGCGTATGCTGGCTTTTACTAATAGCTTATTTCAAGTTTAAATAATCTACTGTATGCTCGCTTTTACTAATAGCTTATTTCAAGTTTAAATATTCTACTCTCTTCATTTTATTTAATTTTATAGATCATTTTTGGTACCCTTTTCAATGTTTCTTTAAAAACGTAATTCCACAATATTTTTATTAAAAAAAATTCTGAATAAAAGTTTTATATTTAAATTTTTATGTTTACATTTTCATTAAAAAAAATTAAAAAATAGTATAAAACTATATTTTATAAAAGTCTCAAAATACAAAAACAGTGCATATATCCGATCTACCCGACCCCGCAGTACACATTATCGGGGGCCGAATTGAGAGCTGAAGTGGGCCATATGTCATGGCCATAAAGTTTGTTTCCTTCTGAGTTCAATTGTGCTCATCCTTACATATATGCAAGCGGATATTAAACAAATATAATATAAAAAATACACACAACTTTACTAACAAAGTTCTTTTGATATTATTAAATTGGATCACCGTAATCATTTGTCTTTCTATTAGAGCAATTTACCCATTGTATACCTCTAATTTCAGATTTATGCATTTTATATTAAAATAAAGTGAAGAAAGTATACATTTTGCATGCATTTCTAAACAGTAGTTTCCCATTTTAACTTTTTATAATGTTAATGGTAAGCGATTGATTAATAATTTACGTCTAATCTATAAGATCAAATATAGTCATCAGTGATTTTGTTGAATTCATATTTATGAGTACTTTAATATAATAAATTTTTATATTTAATACTAATACGAAATTAAAGATATTAACAATCAAAAGTGTGTATTGAAAAACGTGTGCAACACAAATATGAAACATTTTTAGACACAGAAGGAATATCAAATTTTAACTACACAAAATGCATAAACGCCAAATTTTAGCAAATTTTCACGTTATTCTACAGGGAAATCGAGAAGATTTATTGAAATTTTCTAAATATAGAACATGTTGACAGAGATGGAAAAAAGGCCATTTTTTCTCAAAATTTCAGAATAAATGATCCAAAATATCACTTATTGAAATTTATGGCCCTTTGTATCACTGAATAACGAGCCTGAAATATGCGTTTTTAGTGTTTTAATATCATAAGTTGTCTCGTTAAACTAGGCAACTAGGTGTCATGTCATTTCTTATTTTTTACTCCGTCCGTCCCAACCAATTTTTTACGTTTGATTTGGACACAGAGGTTAAGAAATATATATAAAGCAGTGAAAAGAGAAAGAAAAGTGGGTGAAGTGGTGGTACCCATTAATTTTTAATATATAAAAAAGAGATAATGGAGTAAAAATAGTGTGAAAAAGGAAGAAAAGTAGGAAAGTGGTGGGACCCATTGACTTTTTTTGTAAATTTTGAAATATAAAGAATTGGATGGAACATCCCAAAAAGGAAAGTGTAAAGAAATGGTTGGGACAGAGGGAGTAATACATTTGTGTTGATTGCACAGTCCCCGATACAAATGACCTGTATCACTGCATGTGAAGTGGACCCCATCAATGAGATGTTTTGTCTTCTTGTATTATCAGAAAACGCACTATAAATTTGTGTTTCTCACATAACGCAAATAAATCTTGTGTTGCTGTCTTCTCTAACGCATGTTACAATTGCGGTTTCAGTTTTTTTATTTCTTAATTATTTCAAAAAAACAAAAGAAACGCAATTAAAAACTCCGTTTTGAAGCAACGCATGTTAAAGTTGTGTTTCTAAGTGATATAAAGGACCATTTTCTTATATAGTGATATTTTGGACCATTTCATTTCAAATTGTGATATTAAGGGCCAATACCCACAGAGATGCTGATCGATATACATAATGTCTTACTATTATAAGTTTTAGGAATTTAATTAAATTTTAATTACTCGAGTCAACTCCTAGATTTTCGGTATGGGCCATATCTATCATATTAATCATTTGATATATACATGTGTCCATCTTTTACTTTTACTGGCTTACGGCCCGTGCTAATATTTATATATTTTCATTTCAATTTTATATAATTTCATTAAAATTTTATATAAATAACTAAATACTAAATAATGATTATATAATTATAATTTCATTATTTATAATTTTAAGTTAAGTTCAAATAGTATAAACAGTATAGGATTGATGTGATGAGATCTTATTCATAAATAATAATGTTAATGTTTGTTGTTGGTGAGATTCGAATATGAAAACTTATATGTATCTTTATAAATAATAATATAAATATTTGTTGTTAACGGGATTCGAACCTGGGAACCTATATGTATTTTTATAATTAATAATATAAATGTTTGTTGTTGACGAGATTCGAACCTGAGAACTTGTGGAGTGTAATTTTTTAGCATATGAATCTAACGGCTCTGATTATTTGATGAAGAAGATCCGACAGTCGTGATGTAAATGAATAACCAAAATGAGGAGTCAACCCAACTACAAATTATACCCCATTCTGGTTATTATAGTATAATATAGATTCTACAGTATATTATGTTATTTCATTGTGTTTTGAAAGTAATTTTCAACTTAAATTAGTTTTCAATTCTTTAAATCTGTTTACAACTGTATTAAAAACAAATGACTATGATTTTTTTGACGCACACACATCTAAGAATTTTAATATCAAATAGTTAAATAACCATTTACAAAATTTATTTTTGTAAATAAATATATTAACTATAACTTTTATCTTTTAAGTAAATTAAAAATAATTATTTTTATTTTAAAGTCAATGCTCTCGGGTATCGATATTAATATGTTAAGTATTAGAGAGAATTGTACTTTGCACCCCTTTAATTTGGTTAAAAATTATTTTTATTTACCTGTTATGGATAAAAACTTATGTTAGGTCCCAATGTGTTTGTAGAAGGGGGGTTGAATACAAACAGTACCGAATAATCGAATTAAATGCGGAATAAAAATGTGAAACAAAATTCAAGTTAAATAAGAATATTATTAAACTTGAAGGGTGTTACAACAACGGTATCGATTACAAGGAATTAATCTCAAATTAATTATCACAAATCTAGAATAAATTCGACATGAACTTTTTCTATTTTTGCAATAAAAAGATTCAAATGCTAAACACAAATTGAGATTAAGTTCTAGGGATTTTGATCCGCTAGATAGTTACACAAGAACAAGAGAATGATTTTTAGTTGATTGGATTTAACTTTACAAACTAGAAATTATGATCTTGAAGTATGCAGATGAAGGATGAAATATTGTCTTTTTTTTCTTTTCTGCTGTGTTCTTGTTTTTGACTTATGTTCTGTGTGTGTGACAGTCTTCTGCTTCTTCTTTTCTTTTCAAATCAATCAACAGACTCTCATTGAACTGGCAAGACAATCCTGAGCTCAGCAAGACAATCGGTAGGACTATTGATTGTACTAGCAAGACAATCTGATTGAACTACAATGACTTTCGGTATGACAATCAGTTGAACTAGCAAGACAATCTCCTTCCCAGTAGAACTTTCGGTATGACTATTGAAATTACTTGGCATGACAATCGGTTTGACAATCCAGATTGTCATGCTAGTTCATTTTCAATTGTCTTGCTGATTTAAGACTGTTTTTAATCCAATTAAACTTCTGAAAATTCTTAATATTAATTCTGAATTAATTAATCAATTAATTCAATTAATCAATAAATTAATCTTTGCAGATATAATTTATTTTCTTAATTAAATTATATGACTTAATTAATTAATAGAGAATTAATACTAACCTTGAGCAACAACCATTCTTCTGAAAATCTTCTGAAAATCACTGAGAATTATGAATCAATTCCACCACTTCAATGTTGACACTCGATGTACTGTCTGGTTCATGAGTGACTAATTTCCGTGACGTTTCTTCATGTCTTGACTTTGATAATTGATTTTCTTCAGATTAAATCCTTGTAATTCTTTGATACCCTGACGAGATCTCTGTCACTTGATTATGTTAGGTCACACTTTCACTGTAGAGGGGGTGAATACAGTGTTTATTACAATCAAATCAAACTTCAAGAACTTATGTAACAGAAAACAAACTTTATTTAAACAATAAACTCTGTTACAATCTGGAACTGTTATCTCTCAGTGATGAACAAAATATCACGAGAGCTGCTAGAGTTATATTAAATAATATTCTCGATAATGATAACACTTATAGTGTAAACCCTATGTCTGTGTTTATATACTACACAGTTACAAGATATTCGCTAATTGATATGGAATATAATTCTGCTTCCTAAAATATATCAATCAGATATCTTCTATTCCAAGTATTCCATTCTTCACGGAATTCCTTCTTCATGCATATCTCTTCTTATGTTTATCTTGATCTTCTTAACTTTAATCAGCTACTGTCCTTATCTGATCGTCCTTCAGCACTTAAGTTCTGATATCTATCTCCTGATAACATAAGTACTGATATCCCTTAAGTTCCGACTTCCAGTATAAGTACTGATCAGTTAAGTACTGATTTGTTCTGTTCAAATAAGATCTGAAATCTAAACATAAAACATATTAGCCATGACATTATCAAATATATCTAACAATCTCCCCCAACTTGAAAATTAACAAAATATACAAGTTTAACAGATATTTGATGATGTCAAAAACATTAAGTACAAATGCATGAGAAATAGACAAGATAACTACAACTTACAGTCCTTAAAGTTTTTACCAATTCAACTTCTGATAACAACTTCAATCTGTATAAATATCAGAATTTAAGCAGTTGTAGATCTTCGACTTGGCTTCATCATTTTCTGATCTCTCTGATGTTAGGAGTTGTTCTGAGATAATTCTTCAACAAACATTTCTCAGCATATCTGAGTTCATCAATCATTCTCCGTTTGACATCTTTAAGCTCTGCAGTATCTTCACCAGTTTGAAATATTGCAGCTCTGAGATCATTAATCTTTGCTTTTCTCAACTCCCGATCTAGTCTTATGACATAAGCTTTATTAGACTCTAGATTGAATTCAAGCCCCTTAATACCAAGATATGTTCTGATCTGTGCAGTATTAGGCTTCATATCAACAATATCACCATTGTGATTTCTGTACTTTGGAACATATCTGTTGTCAGACTTAACAGAATAAAGTCTTTTCTGTCTCTGAATCTGTTCCTTTAAGTAGTTTGCAGCAGTCTCTGTTATTCTGTCATCCACTTGAAGTAAGAACAATACATGCTCCAATTCTTCAAAATACTTCAATGGAATGGCATTTTGTCTTATATGATAAACCCTACCATCTGTCATGAAATACAACATGATGTATTCTTTCAAGTAGGTATGGTAAACCATCTGTACAGATTCTAGTTGATTCAATCTCTCAGGAGTTGCTCCAATACCTGGTTCACTCAAGGAAGTTGGATCATCGGTAGTGTTGTGTACTCTTCTTTCATCAGCACTTCCCAATCCAGTTTTATCTCTAGCTTCCTTTCCAGTAACTACTCTTGCTTCAAAACCACTTGAAGTAGTCTTCAAAGATTGAGTCTGTTTTGCTTTAGTGAATCCTGGTAGGAGTGTTTTAGATTTATTTTCTGATATCAAGTTAACTTGAGCACTGTCAGAGGTTACTTGCTTCTTCTGAATATCAGAACTTACAATTTCTTGACTCTGAACAACTTGAGCCATGTCAGAGGTTGTTTTAAGAACTTTTCTTGAAGTCAGAGCAAGATTATCTTTTCCATCAGTAATTTCTTCTTCCTCAGGAGGTACATAAGGCTTGATAGGTTCACCAACCTTTTCTTTACCCTTGGATCTTGGATCTATCTGTGGTTGTGATCTAGCCAAAGTTTCTTCAGTATGTATCCTTTCTTTGATCACAATGCCTTTAGGTTTTGGAAGTAACTTTTTACCAGAAGCTTCAGATTTAGATGTGACTTTCTCTGATTTAAGTCTGGCTTCTTCTTCCTTTAAACTTTCCAAGTCCATCCCTGGATTTTCTTGAAGAAATAACTGTCTTGACATTTCCTCATCAAGATCTAGAAGTTCATCAGAACTTATCCTTTTACCAGCAGCAGAACTTATTCTTTTCCCAGTATCAGAACTTGTTCTGTGACTAGCTTGTCTTGATGTAAACCTTCTACCTTGACTATGACCACTACCCATTCCAGAGTTTCCTTGGTCATCTTTTCCATCATCCTTTCCTTGCAGTGACTTGTTGGTTTTGCATTTGGACTTAATTACCTTCTCCCCCTTTTTGGCATCAGCAGGTAATAAAAGAGAGATAAGTAGTTCCACTGAGGTCTGGATTTCAGTAAGTTGCGATTGCTGAGAAGCTTGATTTGTCAGAATTTGATCAATCTGAGCTTGTTGCTTCTCTTGAGTTTTCTCAATATAAGCAACCCTGTCAATGGTAGGTTGGAAGAACTTTTTCTTATCAAGTTTCCAAACTTGTTCCTGTTTAATAAAGTTCTCCTGAATCTTGTGTAGCTCTGCATGACTGTTGGAATGAAGACCTTGTAGATGTTTAGTACTCAATGCAGTGACTCTAAGCTGGATTTTAAAATCATCAGAATGTAACATTTCATTAGCTTTAGTCAAGTGCTCAGCAAGATGTAAAGCATTTGGAACACATGAAACTGAGTTCCATTCCTTAGTCCACTCCTGACCTGCAGGAGTTTCACTCCAAGGTACTGGTGTATCCCTGATAACAAACTCCTTTAGCAGTTCAGACTTAGGAAGAGTCAGTGGAGGAGTATGTCCTGAAGGACCTGCTGCATCAGCATCTACAGTTGTAGCAGCTTCACCAGTATCTCCAACATTTGCAGCATCAGAACCTAAAGAATCAGTATCTTCTGATAAGACAACTGTATGAGTAGCAATGGAGGCTTCAACATCCTCTAATTGCTGATCTGATACTAAGTTCTGATCAACAGCCATATCCTGATGCTCACCTAAAATCTGATCATCATCTTGATGCAGAGAAGGTGTTAGTGATAACTCAGGAGTTTGAACAGCATCAGTAACAGGTGTTGTGGAAGGATTATTTGCTGTTGGAGCTTCTAAGAAAAGTATTTCAGGCACAACCAAGTTCTGAATATCAATTTCAGCACTTGTGCCTGGATCAACAAGAGATATAGAAGGTGAATTAGCCTTGTCAGATACAGGTTCCTGAGATGGAGTTGATGGAGAAGAAGTGACTGGAGCAAATTCCTTGTCTTGTGAGATCAGAGATTCCTGATCCCCTTCCTTAGCTGCTTCCTCCTCATCATCTGAAACTGGCCTCTGTGCCCTCTGTTTCTTGTACTTTCTTGTTGATTTGGATTCCTTGGGAGTTGCAGGAACCGTCATACGTCTAAGCCTCTTGAGAAGCCTAGAACCCCCAATTGCAGAATCCTTCTGAGAAGTTGCCTTCTCAGCTTCATCTATCATAGGTTCTGAAGAGGGAATCTTATCCTCAGAATCTGATTCATCTCTCAAAGGAATCCTCCTCTTCTTTTGAGATGTTTGAGGAACAGTCTTTGTTCTCTTTGGCTTAGAGGATGTAGGCTTCACAGTAGGTGCTGAAGAAGAAGGTTGAGCATTCTGTGAAGTGGAGAGATAGGATTTGAGATAAGTTCTGAGGGTAGGTTGAGTAGAATGAGAGGTAGGGACTGAGGTTGATGGATTTTGGTTATGGTGAGTTGGTTGAACATTTGAGTAAACAGATTTGTAAGTAGCTGGATCAGCATTTACCAGAATCTGTTTCACAGACTGAGGAATCTGTAATTGTCTCACCATTGATTTCTTTGTGTCAGCATTTATCAGGTCGTTAAAGTACCTTTTTGCAACCTTAAAAGGTGGGGTTTGAGTGCTGACTAACTGGGGTTCAGCAGTACAATACGTATAAATAAGTTGACAGAATCTAGCAAAATAAACAACATCTCGATCCTCTGTCATCCTATCCCCAATAAAACCAATTATTCTAGTTGCAAAATCAAAATGAGTTTGATGGATAATAGCATACCCGATGTGCTGACTCAGAATTGGGATAGCATCAAAATTTGAACACTTGTTGCCAAAAGCCTTGGTGATGCAATCGAAGAAGAAACTCCATTCTCTTCTGATATTAGCCCGTTTCAACTGTCCAAGTTTCGTCAGACTCTTTTCATATCCCAAATCAGTCATTAACCCCCGAAGTTCTGATTCCTCTGGTATAGAGAAAGTACAATCTTCTGGAAGATGTAATGCGCTTCGTACTGTACCAGGAGTGACTACATAGGAAGAATCACCCACTTGGAAGATAATACTGGGAGTTCCTCGTTTACCACCATCATCATAAACTCCAGTCCTCCAGAACCGCAGAACTTGTTGACTTGAGAATAATTCAGGCTGAGTTAAGGCGTACCCAACCTCACTATGTGCAAGAAGATCTTGCACAAAATGCAATTCAGATGGAGCTTCAGCATGATCAAGAATTGCAGCATAGTTGTTTGGAACAAACTTTGCTCCATCAATGATTAAATCCTTTGGTGCCATGTGAAAAAATATTGAAATTCAAGTATGCCTGTTAGGTGTTTGAGATAATGTCTGTATGAAAAACCAACGTGAGAAAGAATGAGAAAGAGAGTAAAAGTAAGAAGAGAGATAAAGTATAAAGAAAGTAAAAGATTAAAGAAATCTTCTCTCTGTTGTTCTTATACTCGAAGAAAAATGTTACCGTTGGACACCTGTCAGACATGCAGTAATAACGGATAGTTACTGGGCTCGAGAAAACAGGAATGATTACTTATCCAGTTGCCTTGATTCAAGGAAAAACCATTTCAGTTATCAAGAGACACAGATTTAATTGAAAATTTGAAACCGTTAGCACTAATTGAATTGTTTTTCACTGCAACATTAATATTCTGAAAATGAATCATGTTAAAAATGACCGAGATAATTTCGATGAATAAGTGCTGACAAAGAATCAGAACTTAAATAAAGACAAAATTTAAATGGTCATCAGAATATCAAGCAGGATTTAACAACACAGATAAAATAACTCAGAGACAAAATCTTGAAGTAAAAACAGTTTTCATTAATATATCAAGTCAATACATATATGAAATAGAAATTACATCAATACAAGATTTTCCCTAAGCTTCTAATCCTAACGTCAACAGCTTTAGTCCTAGCTAAGAAGCTTGACAAAGCTGAGGATGAAGAAGAACAGGAAGAAGATGAGATTAAGTCATCCTCCTCTTCCTATCTTCGACAAACAAGATAGCGAGTCGAATGATTCGCTCTTGCTGACGGATACGACGAAGGTGAAGGTCTCTTCGAATGGCCACCAGATCACGTTTGATAACCTCTGGAAATTGAATCCAGAGATTGTGAGGGATGTTGGTGATAGGGTAGGGAGTTGGAATTCCATTCAAAAAGACATGCACAGTCTCATCACCGTAATTGTAGAACCAGCCAAATTCAGCCATTTGTGATAGTAAATGAAAAATAAGACTGAATTTGTGATACAAGTGTGATGAGAAGACTAATGTGAAGTGGCTGCATATATAGGCAAGAGAATGCCAAGAGACACAAAGATATTGAATGCAGACAGGTAGAATTAATTCTACCTTGTCTCCCTAGACCTTGAAAAAGAATAACAGTCATTGGAAAAGGAATGTGCACATATAACAAGAGTGAACTATTCAAGGACGAGTGCCATTATGTTTTAACCATAGACTATTAATCTTCCACTTCAACATTTCGAAATTAATCTGAGACTGTTACCAAATTTTACTCATAAATAAGTCAAGTAAAGGGTTAGACTGAAAAATCAGAACTTAGACCTATACCAGAACTTAACAGTCATCAGAACATAATGTCTTAACTCGAACAAGGAATATCTATCTTAGTAATTACTCATACAAGTTCTTAGTTATGAATGTCAGAACTTAATCATCAGAACGTGTAACTAGAAGTTGTCCTCAGAATTTGTGCAGAAGTGACACAATGACTGTTTATCTAAAATAACATAGACCACCACAAAAATTTCATCATTCATATGGAGTGATGTGTGTGTGCATTAAGCTAAATAACAGACAAAGAGTAAAGTCTGATCTACTTCAGTACATCTTAGAAATAAGTCATAATTAAAATTTTGCTAAAGAACTGTCATTATCCTGAAACCTACTGATAAATGAGTTCATGCATGAGTCCACCTCAACTGTTTTTGTGCTAATTTTATGCATCTTTTGAAATTCTATTTTACAGAGGCTTCTCAGTGTAAGTGAGTCACGACTGTTTATCAGAATTTATGCTATTATCAGAGTATTTCTCCAGTAATCATAGAGTGTGAACAGTCACCAAGAAAAAATATTTTGCTTTTCTAATGCATATTTACTTAATACCAGCAATGCACTTGGGTCGTCCCATTCACATTTTTACTCTAGATCTCAAAGGAGTACCTGATATTATTCTTTGATTCTTTTCTTTTTCTTTTGATAAGTGAGGTTTATCAGCACTTAGTACATTCAGCAGTTTTACTAGAATCAGAACTTAAACAGATGAGTAGCATTATTCTAATTTGGGACTTAGTAATAAGATATACAAAGTAAACTTAACTAAGCTCAGTTATCAGAATTTGCTTGTGTCATAAGATTTCCACAGAAATAATTACTTCTTTCATGGGATCATTTGTTTATTGAAGACTAGTAGGTCAGTATCTAGCACAGTTATCCTCATAGGATTGAATAGTTACTGAACAGACATATCACTTATCAGAGTTTAGAAACATATATCAGACAACAGTCAGTACTTAAAGACATTTATCAATTAATGCACAGAATATACAAAGAGATTAATTCTGTAAATACTGATCATAAAGTCTGATAACATAGAACAAGTTTAAGCAGATTTAGAGAAAGAACCTGAAATCATTCCAAGTTCATTTACCAATTTTGAAAAGGTAGCTTCACACAGTGGTTTTGTGAAGATATCTGCTACTTGTTGATCTGTGGGAACAAAATGCAATTCCACTGTACCTTCATCACATGTTCCCTGATGAAATGGTACCTGATGCTGATGTGCTTTGTCATAGAGTGTTGAACTGGATTACCTGTCATAGCAATAGCACTTTGATTATCACAGTAAATAGGGATTTTGAAATATGTTAACCCATAATCCAGTAACTGATTCTTCATCCAGAGAATCTGTGCACAGCAGCTTCCTGCAGCAATATACTCTGCTTCTGCAGTTGATGTGGAAATTGACTTTTGTTTCTTGCTATACCAAGAAACCAACCTGCCTCCAAGAAATTGGCAGCTACCACTTGTGCTTTTCCTGTCAATTTTGCAACCTGCAAAATCTGCATCTGAGTAACCTATTAATTTAAAATCTGATTCTCTAGGATACCATAATCCTAGATCAGCTATTCCTTTAAGATACTTAAAGATTCTTTTTACAGCTGTTAAGTGAGGTTCTCTTGGATCTGCTTGAAATCTTGCACAAAGACAGGTAGCAAACATGATATCTGGTCTACTAGCAGTTAGATAGAGAAGTGAGCCAATCATACCTCTGTAATCAGTAATATCTACTGAATTACCAGTATCCTTATCCAGTTTTGTTGCAGTGGCCATGGGAGTGGATGCACTTGAACAGTCTTGCATTCCAAATTTTTTTAGCAGGTTTCTGGTGTACTTAGATTGACAAATAAAAGTTCCTTCTTCACTCTGCTTGACTTGAAGGCCCAGAAAATAACTAAGTTCTCCCATCATACTCATCTGATATCTTGACTGCATTAGGTTGGCAAACTTTTTGCAAAGTTTGTCATTTGGAGACCCAAAAATAATATCATCAACATAAATTTGGATCAGAAGTAAGTCCTTGCCATGGTTGAGATAGAACAATGTTTTGTCAATAGTTCCTCTGTTGAATCCACTTTCCAGAAGAAACTGAGCTAAAGTCTCATACCATGCTCTAGGAGCTTGCTTAAGTCCATAAAGTGCTTTATCAAGCCTGTAGACATAATCTGGATGTTTGGAATCTACAAAGCCTGGAGGTTGTTCAACATATACTTCCTCTTCCAATTCTCCATTGAGAAAAGCACTTTTCACATCCATTTGAAAGACAGTAAACTTTTTGTGAGCAGCATAAGCCATGAATATCCTTATGGATTCTAACCTAGCAACTGGAGCAAATGTTTCATCATAGTCAATTCCCTCCTGTTGAGAATATCCTTTTGCAACCAGCCTTGCCTTGTTCCTTACAATTATGCCATCACTGTCAGTTTTGTTTCTGAATACCCACTTTGTACCAACAACCGATCTATTCTTGGGTCTTGGCACTAAGGTCCAGACTTTGTTTCTTTCAAATTCATTCAACTCTTCCTGCATTGCTTGCACCCAATCAGCATCTTGAAGAGCTTCTTCCACTTTCTTTGGCTCAGACTGAGAGAGAAAAGAATTGTAAAGACATTCATTCGAAGTACCTGTTCTAGTTCTGACACCTGCCTCAGGATTTCCAATTATTAAATCAGGTGTATGTGATTTTGTCCACTTCCTTGCAGATGGAAGATTTTCTCTAGAACTGGATGCTCCCCCATGATTCATGCTGTCTTCGGTTTCATTTTCTGATGCTCCCCCTGAAACTATGCTCTCTGAGTTGGATCCTTCAGTATTTAGATTTTCAGCACTGTCAGTACTTGGCTTATCAGAACTTGACGAATCAGAATTTGAAGAGCCAGATGTATGTTCTGATGCTTCTTGAGATGTGATAATATCTTGAGTATGCTCCCCCTGCATTGGTGCATCTTCCTTTGACGTAGTCACTATAGTTTCAATAACATCAGAGTTTAATCCATCAGAATTTACAGTATCAGGACTTAGACTGTCAGGACTTGAGATATCAGAATATGAATCTTCATTTTCAAATCTCAGCTTATCATGATCAATGCAATCTTCAAGTCCAGTGATCTTCTTGTCATCAAAAGAGACATTGATAGATTCCATGACCACTTTTGTTCTCAAATTATAGACTCTGAAGGCTTTTGTAGAAAGTGGATATCCTACAAAGATTCCCTCATCAGCTTTTAGATCAAACTTGGATAGCTGTTCAGGATGAGTCTTGAGAACAAAACACTTACATCCAAATACATGAAAGTATTTGAGATTTGGCTTCTTGTTCTTCACCATCTCATATGGTGTTTTTCCATGCTTGTTAATGAGTGTTGCATTTTGAGTAAAACAAGCAGTCTGCACAGCTTCAGCCCAGAAATAGGTTGGAAGCTTTGCTTCTTCAAGCATTGTTCGTGCAGCTTCAATTAGAGTTCTATTCTTCCTTTCAACAACTCCATTTTGCTGTGGAGTTCCAGGAGCAGAAAATTCCTGCTTTATTCCATGATTTTTGCAGAACTCTTCCATTATCAAATTCTTGAATTCAGTGCCATTATCACTCCTCAAAATTTTCACAGAATCTTTGATCAATTTATCCAGATGTTTGACATGATCAATCAGGATAGATGCAGTTTCACTTTTTGTGTGCAAGAAATACACCCATGTGTATCTGGTGAACTCATCTACTATGACCAACGCATATTTCTTCTTTGCAATAGACATGACATTCACTGGACCAAACAGATCAACATGAAGTAGATAATAAGGCTCAAGAATTGATGATTCAGTCTTGCTCTTAAACGAAGATTTTCTTTGTTTAGCCTTCTGACATGAGTCACAAAGACCATCAGGAACAAACACTGATTTTGGCAGTCCTCTCACAAGATCTTTCTTGATCAGTTCATTTATCTTGTTGAAGTTTAAATGAGAGAGTTTCTTGTGCCAATTCCAGCTTTCTTCAGTTGAAGCTCTACTCACTAAACAGATTGCAGAACCATCAGAACTTGTTGAAAGCTTAGCTTCATAAATGTTACCACGCCTGAATCCCTTCAGAACAATTTTTCCTTTAGATTTACTAACTATTTCACAATGTTCTGCAAAGAAATCAACATGATAACCTCTGTCACAGATTTGACTTATACTCAGTAAGTTGTGTTTAAGTCCTGAGACCAGAGCTACATCTTTAATAATGACATTCCCAAGATTGATATTGCCATATCCCAAAGTTTTTCCAATGTTGCCATCTCCATAAGAAACACTTGGGCCAGCTTTCTCCACAAAGTCTGATAGCAGGGCCTTATTTCCAGTCATATGTCCTGAACATCCACTGTCCAGAACTAAAATATTTTTCCTGTTGCCCTGCAATCAAAAAGACCACTAATTATTAGTTTTAAGGACCCAGACTTGCTTGGATCCTTTGGCCTTTTTAGGTTTGTTAACATTTGCAGCGGATTTAACATCAGATTTTATGTTAACAGTTTTCTTATCAGAACTTATACTAGAAGGAACAACATAAACTTTCTTTAAAGAAGGTTTTATTTGATAATAATCATAGTACAAACTATGATATTCCTTACAAGTATAAATGGAATGCCATAAACTACCACAATGAAAACAAGGATTTTGTGGTTTGTATCTAACAGACTGACTCTTAACTCCTGACTTTGTAGATAAGGAGTTAATATTCTTATTCTTCCTGCAAAAAGAAGCCAGATGGTTAGAACTTCCACAGTTACGACATGCTTTCCTAGGAGCATCAGGAACAGATTTATAGTTATTGCTTTTATTCACACCTTCCTTTCCATTCCTGTTTTTCCTAGGTGATTTTACCTTGTTTGCATTCTTAACATCTTTCAGCTTATGCTTAAGCTGCTTCTTTGTCATTAAGCCTATGTTAACTTCAGCTGTCTTTTCCTGTTTTAGTTTGTCAGAAGCTAATTTCTTTTTAACTTCTGATTTCTCATTTTTGGATTTTTCAGTTACAAACTTAACAGGTTTTAACTTCGGCTTTTGCTTATCAACAGACTTAATTTCTACAGTTCCTTTTTTATTTTCTCCATAGCCTAAGCCCTCTTTCCAGTTTTCACTGCTTAGCAAATTTTGAGTTGTTTTGCCAGAGTTAGTCCAAGTTCTGATAATCTCTCTCTCCTTTTCTAACTCAGTTTTTAGAGATTCATTCATTTTTAGCACTTCATCCCTTACATAAAAAGCATCATCTCTATCCTGCTGAGTTTGATGAAACATGACTAACTCTTTTTCTAAGAAATCATTTCTTTTCCTAAAAGCAAGATTTTCAGAAGTTAATCTTTCACATGTTAAAGTTTGATCTCTATAACTAACAAACATGGTTTTAAGATATCTTCTCAACTCATTAATATCATCAGTATGAAAAGCATAAGTAGTCTGAGGTACCTTTGTTTCAGCAGCTTCAGAACTGCTCTCAGAACTTGATTTATCAGCATTTGCCATCAATGCATAGTTCTCCTCACTTTCAGAGTCTGAGGTGTCTGTCCAGCTTTTCTGCTTTGTGACAAGAGCTTTGCCTTTGTCATTCTTGGTTTTCTTGCAATCAGGAGATATGTGGCCTTTCTCACCACAATTATAACATTTAACATTAGCGTAATCTCCTCTGTCAGACTTTCCTCCTCTTCCTTCAGATCTTCTGAAATTCTTCTTATCAGAACTTATGCCTTTCCTGGAAAACTTCTTTCCCTTCCTGAACTTCCTGTATGCAATCTTTGTGATTCCTTTCACCATAAGAGCACACAGCTTCATCATCTCCTCATCAGCATCAGTTTCAGGCAAGCTTTCAGAATCTGAGTCATCATCACTCTCAGAACTTGATGACTCAGTATCAGATTTTATGATAAGAGCTTTACCCTTATCTTTCTTTGAGGAAGGTGGTTTGGGGGATTCCTCTTCAACCTTGAGAGCAACTGTCCTTGACTTTCCTCCTTTCCTCTTGCTTCTTTGTTCCATCTCAAGTTCATGAGTCTTGAGCATTCCATAGATTTCATCAAGAGTTGTTTCATCAAGATTGTAGTTGTCTCTTATTGTTGTTGCCTTCAAATCCCAACATTCAGGAAGAGCTAACAGGAATTTGAGGTTTGTATCTTCAAGATCATACTCCTTATTTACTAATGACAAGTCATTCAAGAGTTTGACAAATCTATCATATACATCAGTCAATGACTCATTAGTCCTAGAGTCAAAGTGTTCATACTCTTGAGTGAGTATTGTCTTCCTGTTCTTCTTAACTGTTTCAGTTCCTTGACACCTTGTCTCCAGTGCATCCCATATCTCCTTAGCAGTCTTGCAGTTGATTACCCTGTTTGACATTACATTATCAATGGCACTATGCAATAAGTGACGTACCTTGGCATCCTTAGCAATAGATGCTATATCTTCAGCAGTGTAATCATTCTTTTCTTTTGGTACGGTCATTGCTGCTTCACCTGCAACTACAACAGCGAGCTTGGTAGGTTTGTGAGGCCCTTCCTTGATTCTATCAAGGTATTCTGGATCTGTTGCTTCCAGAAACATGGTCATCCTTACCTTCCATATGGGATATTCAGATGGTCTCAATATGGGAACTCTGATAGTCTCATATCGACTCTGAGTTGATGTCTTTGATGATTCCTCAGTTTTGGTAGGCTTAGTTGGAGTTTCTGTGTCAGACATGATTGTGTTTGGATCTTTAACTGTATGTGTGTTAACAGATAGCTCTGATACCACTTGTTAGGTCACACTTTCACTGTAGAGGGGGTGAATACAGTGTTTATTACAATCAAATCAAACTTCAAGAACTTATGTAACAGAAAACAAACTTTATTTAAACAATAAACTCTGTTACAATCTGGAACTGTTATCTCTCAGTGATGAACAAAATATCACGAGAGCTGCTAGAGTTATATTAAATAATATTCTCGATAATGATAACACTTATAGTGTAAACCCTATGTCTGTGTTTATATACTACACAGTTACAAGATATTCGCTAATTGATATGGAATATAATTCTGCTTCCTAAAATATATCAATCAGATATCTTCTATTCCAAGTATTCCATTCTTCACGGAATTCCTTCTTCATGCATATCTCTTCTTATGTTTATCTTGATCTTCTTAACTTTAATCAGCTACTGTCCTTATCTGATCGTCCTTCAGCACTTAAGTTCTGATATCTATCTCCTGATAACATAAGTACTGATATCCCTTAAGTTCCGACTTCCAGTATAAGTACTGATCAGTTAAGTACTGATTTGTTCTGTTCAAATAAGATCTGAAATCTAAACATAAAACATATTAGCCATGACATTATCAAATATATCTAACAGATTAAATCTACAACCTTGATTTATATCACTGAGACTTGATCAATTTCTTGAACTTCTTCCAGTGAATTAACCCCTCAAGTCTGTAGATGAACCTTGTTTCTGAATCCTTTGACAGATGTTACTTTGCGAGATCTCTTTGACGGTAGATCCACTATTTACTTATTACATTCTTATTTGAGTTGAGTTAAATCCTCGAATATACAAATAGGCTATGACATATGCCTTACAACTTAGGGTGTATTAACTATTGTATTTATTACTAAGGTTCGGGAGCTCAAGGCCTTTAATGGCTGCTCTCGTGTTTCGTAGCTTAACTCTGCCTATTCGAGATGCCTACGTATCTCTGTGAATTAGAGAATCAAGCCAAAAAATGTAGTTCTGATTGGTGGGGGTGAGACCCCTTATATAGATGTTGAGAGTCCTTGAATTAGACTAGGGTTAGGAGACTTGTTGAATAAGTTCTCAGACTTTGGATATACTTTGAAGTCCTAGAATAGAGGAATCAGTTTCCTAGTTGGTGTAGGTGCCCTCGAGGCTATCTTTTATAGAATTACATCATCGTTAGGACTCATTTAATGAGCTGGTAATCCCCTTATTTATTAATTACAAAATTAATAAATAATCGGGGCTTTGGGCCTCATTAATTAGGCTTCATTATTGGACCGTATTAGCTCTAATTAACTCAACATTAATAATATTTTTAGACTAATTTTAGGCCCACATCATTTGCCCCCCAACTTCTGGGAAACCGTAAAAGATTTCACAGAAGTTAATTCATTTGATCCCTTACAAGGTATCGTTTTTGCGTAAAGTGTGGAAGGACTTACACATTTACAACGATTTATCTTGCACACAGCTTCAGGGTTGTTTCAGAACCTCTCTATTATTTTTTTACCTTATTCCTTCTTTTTAGGATTTTCTGGTATTTTTCAGGAATTTTCCCTTAATTTCTGGGATTTTTCCCTAATTTTCAAAAATATTCTAATACTCACAGATATTGTTTCCTTAATATTTCAAGAATATTTTATCAAAAATATTTTTGAAAATTATTTCCTAATTTTCCCTAATTTTCTAGGATTTGTTTGCTTATTTTTCCCAATTTTTTGAAATTTTTCAGCAATTTTCTTTATTTTGGCCCATTTTCTGATTAATTAA
The DNA here is from genome assembly GCF_009905375.1 of Apium graveolens. Lineage (NCBI taxonomy): Eukaryota > Viridiplantae > Streptophyta > Magnoliopsida > Apiales > Apiaceae > Apium > Apium graveolens. Next base: position 276,216,751 of record NC_133652.1, on the reverse strand, counting down.
ATAATCTGAAAATGGGCTCTTATTACATAATGCATCCTAGGTGTGGGTGACCCCCGCCTAAGAGACATCCTTCCAACAGCGCTGATAAGTGGCATTTTATACCACTTAGAACGTCTTAAAATAGCTTAAATTGGTGTCTTGAAGTCGAGTATTTTGTGTATTTGATGCGTTTTTCTAGTGTTTGTGCATTTCAGGGTAATAGTTGCATTTCGGAGGAGTAATCATCAAGAATAAGCCTTGGCATGTGTTCAGCATTGCGAGAGGAAAGAAAGGGGCAGATTACAGCGAAGAAACGGAGCAAACTCGGGAATTTTCCAGTAGGGTCCTGAGCGCCCGCTCAGCTATGCTGAGCGGCCGCGCAGAAAGCTGAGCGCCCGCTCAGCTATGCTGAGCGGCCGCGCAGGGTCGGGAAAAAAGATAATTTGTTTTAGACTTCTACTTCTGTTTGGCTTCCAACTTCTATGTAATCTGAGTTTTATGGGACTATTATATAAGTAGATTTGGAGATGTTTTCACAAGGTTGGATCGCGGTATTAAGCAAGGAGAGAAGGAGACAAGGAAGAAGACCGTTTTAGAACACCGCAACGAAGAGGAAGCATATTTTCTTGTGATTCTTTATTTCGTTGTAACGTAGGATGCTAGTTTTCTTGATTTTGAACCTAATTACTCTTGTGACGTACTCTTGTTTAATATAATTAGTTTAGTTATTATTCTCTTGTGTTTGTTTATCATGTTTTCATATGAACCCATAATGACGATAAGTGCTATCATGGGCTAATCGTGATCATGGGGTCGTAAGGATTTACTATGAAATTCTTTAGTTAGTTGTTTAATACCTTAGTGTGTGATGATTGTATGATATCTAGTATTGGTCACTACTAGAAATATGGGATCAGACATCGGTTCAGAATCGATGTTAAAAAAAATCTGAACCGATGTCTTCGCGTGTGATGTTAAATGTCATCAGCCTTTGACATCGTTTAACAGCCGATGTCTATTACAGTGCTATACATCGGTTTTAAGATTAAATGTGATGTCTTCGCAACAAATTTCAGCTTATATTACAGTATTTATAGGTGAATATGGGTATATTATGAGGTATTTATCCATTAAAACATGAAATCTACAGGCTCTAAACGCCATTTATTAAAATTCTTTCGAACAAACCGATGTGAAATGCTAGATCAGACATCGGTTAGATTAGTTGCCCGATGTGAAATGTTTGATCAAACATCGGTTAAGTTAGCCCCCGATTTGAAATGTTGGATAAGACATGGTTTTATTCATGAAACCGATGTTAAATCTTTTTGTTTAACATCAGCCAATTTCTCTAACCGATGTTATTTGACTTAAAATATATTGTGTTTCTTTTCAGAACCGATGTCAAATGACTATTTCACATCGGTTTTTTTAGTTCTTTTTCATTTAATATTATTTTACATGATGTCTTTTGTACAGTTTTTTACATCGGTTTACATGTACCATTGTGATGTTAATATTCTGTAAATTGCATGCCATCCTGGTACTATTTACAGCCACAGGGAACCGAAACAATGCAACATCCCAACAAAAAACATTCAAACAGAAGCATAAAGGTACTCATCCAAATTACAATTCTAATACCAAAATATTACTCATACCATACTATACATACATTTCAAATAAAATACAAGCATTCCATTAGCCAACTCATACTATATAATTTTTAAGTACTAAAACCAAAAACAACTTGCTCTGTGCTGTTGTACCAGAACTCACAACCTCCTTCCTCTTCAACAACCCTTTCTGCGAGTGCTATCAGTGGGGATTGGAGTAACATCCTCTGAAAAGAGGCAAATAGAAAGTCAATTATGTACTCCTTACATGGCTATAGTCTACTCATTTCCAAGTTCATAAGCTAATCAGGAAAAAAAATTACCAATGCGGCCAATTTTCATTCATGAACGAGCAAGTGCACGAAGTGCAGACTGAGCACCAGGAGACTTTGTCTTGTTTCCACCTGTTGCAATTTATATATATATGTAGCACCAGGAGACTTTGTCTTGTTTTCACCTGTTGCAACAGAGTCCTCAGGCTATTTATGACTGTCTCTTCACCTTATGAAAAATGACTCTTGGCCGAAAGAACAACAAGGACCGAATGAATACCATTCTGATCCATCTTGATATATTTAGCAATCTCTTTAAGAGTGGATTATGTTTCTGTAGAACAATCAAATAAACCTGCCATATGTATTGCGTAAGATTTATTAGATCAAATAAAGCTTAAAGGAAACTATTTGTTTGTTGTAGTAGAGAATTATGGAAGTCCAACTAGACAACTAGAAAGAAACTATACCAGGCGTGTCAATAACATTAAGAGTCTGACCGTTTTCTAAGACAGTTGTACGCATCTCACATGTGCGAGTAACACCAAATGAGTCGGCATCAGATACAAATGCATCCTCCTGCAATATACTGTTGCCTGTTGCACTTTTCCCATTGTCCTTTTCCCATTGCCAGTGCATCCACCCATTTTAGAAATAACTACTTGAAACAAAAAATTACAACACAAAGTCTAGTCAGATCCACAAATTTACACAAAGAAAAAACAATCGAGGGAAATGAAGAACAAGATTTCAATGTTGAGAACATAAGTATAACAACAGAGGAGTAAAAACTTGTGCAATTTCTGAGTCATTTTAAGGTTCAAAATTTGAAGTCAGGCTAAAATATCACAGGTTACAAAAGGCATGCTTCAAATTTTTAAGCCAGAAAAAAGTTTAAGAACACTGATTTTACATGCTTTTTATCTGCAGAAAAGATTCTAAAGTGATATAAACATATGATACAACCACCTAAGCATTGGTTAGTTGAGTGTAGAACTGGATGAGTTAGCTCACGCAGGCCAAACTAGGGGTGAGTAAATGAACTGAAATTGAACCAAAACCATTAAAAAAACACCAAGCCGAAAAACCAAAATTATACACCTTGGTTCAAGTTCAACTATGGTATTTTAATATAACTAAACATAAGTAAAAACCATATAAGGAATTTGTTAAATATGGTTACATTTATAGACGATTTCTAGGCCATTGATGTTAATCAATCCATAATAGCATCTAGAATGGAAAAAAATACTGACAAATAGTTGTTTTATATAAAAAGAAACAACCAAAGTTGACACAAAAGGGCAAGTCAAGGAAAAAAGAAAACATCTAAAAAAAGATAGGATTACAGAAGATAGAAAATACTCAGAATAACATGATGCAAATTTGTAAACCTAAATATGACAGCAAAAAAAGAGCGTTCATTCATTCCTTAAAATTTCATTTCGGTAAGCTTCCTGCTCATCTTTTTATTCTCATAATTCATCGAATTGCATTATGTTATTGAATAAGATAGACACAATACATATTAACACTTTTACGAACACAACCCGAAATGACCAACCCTAACACCATAACATGAAGTCTAATAGATTGATAGAGCAATCAATTTCCAAACAAAAAGTTACAAAAATAGTGTAACCAAATATCCACAAAAAAAACAAGCAATGAAAACAAGGGTAAGAAAGAAAAGGGAAGGGAAGGGAATGGGGTACCACAAAACCAATGGCCACAATTAGTCCTGCAAGGAACATTAAAATCACCAAAGCAGATTGCACATACATCATCATCTGGTGGACATACATCATCATCTGCAACAAATTTGAAGTCAGGCTTTCCAGAAACCACCTAAAGCGAAAGGAGTATGCCTTTCATGCACTTTTGCGAACAAAATCACTCAACTATGAACATGAAGATTTCATTGGACAAAAGAAAAAAAAACACAACCCAAGCATTATAATCCATCTCATGCTGCCAATCTCATTAGCTCTAATAGTTACCAAATATTCCTCCATTAAACGAGAGGCTATTTTTACCCCTACAAACCAAATTTTACAAAACCACATAACTGGTTCCCTTTTTGTATATGCTAATTCCTAACATTTTTGAATGTGTGCTGGATAAAAGAAACATGACATACTTATAGAATCTGAAAAGGCAAAGTAATGTTTAACAAATAATATAAAAAACAACATGATGTACTATACTTAATCAGGATTTAACACATGCAAAGTCTATCAGTGACTCCATAACTAACAAAACTTGCACATAGACCTTAGCCCACAAACAGATCATATAAAATTGAACCACGCAAGATTAAACTATAGTTTAGTAATTGAAGTGACATGAAAAAATCTAATAAAAACATTGCATGTGTATTATACCTTTTAAAGATTTAATAGTCATGTGGAAATAGACTTCTAGTTTACTCTTAGTTTCAATTTATATATATATGTAGCTCTAGTACACAGACCAAAATGGAGGTAAAAATAGCAAGTACAAAAATATTATTTCAGCTACATCGGTAAAATATTGTACTTACATTATCGTTTCTTTGAAGTGAAACGCTTCTTCCTCATCTGCGACCTCAAAATAATTAGTGTCACAATATTAACAACATTATAAATAACTAGAGATCCTAAAGACTAATGATTTAAACATATAAATAAAAAGTCAAATACACAATATAAAACATATTTACTAAGCAGTCTTGTAAATATTAAGAGTACTTTCGACCGCCTCTTTCCTCTTATAAGCAACACTATGAATATCAAGTGAATAAATCATGCATCAATATCTCCAATAAACATACAAATTTTTCAGATTTACACATAAAAAAGTTAAAACACCTGACCCGCATAGAGCTATTCTTTCTAACTTGTAAGAGCCATATGACACCTTCTCGAAACCAAATGGAAGAGAGTTCCCTGCAACAATCGAGAGACAAAGTAAAACATAAAAAAAGAGAACGAGGGAGAAAGAAGGTAAGAGAGGGGGTAAACATATAAATTAATCAACTATATATATATTGACATCTATAAAATTAAAATTTACTAAAACAATTTTAAAATTGGAACTTAATCGGACGAAACCCAGGTCTCCTTTAAAGCTCTAAAGCTGCTATCAAGGACTAAGCTTACCAATTTGATGCGGGATTTGATGCTTAATTAGGTCAAATTTCAGTGTCGTTTTTGTAGTTTTAAATTAGGGTTTGTAAGAGGGAGTGGTGAGAAAGGAGAGAACAATGAGAGAGGAGATTTTTTGTACTAGTTCTAAATTAGGGTTTATAAAACGGAATGGTGAGAAAGGAGAGAAAGATCATAGAGACGAGGGAGAGAGTCGGAGGGTTTGAGATGAAGTTGAGATTTCACAGAGAGGGAGAGAGAGTTTCCATCTTAAGAGAGAGAGAGAGAGATAATCGGGGGTGTGAGCAAAAGAGGGGATATAGTTTCAGTCAGAGGGAAAAAATTATATGTAAAGGGGGGAAATAATTTTTTCTATAAAAAAGGGGGGAAATTTTGGCACTGAAACGGGGAAAAAGGACAAGTTAATTTAAATTTTTTAAAATTGGTCATAGACAACGGTTTGTAAAAATGACCGATGTCAAAGTTAAAAACGTATATTTGGCAGTTTTTATTTTCAAACATAGACAATGGCTAGTATAAAAAACCGATGTCAATATTCTTATTCAACATCGCTTAATTAAAAACCGATGTTAAAAAAACTTTTAACATCAGGTGCATTACGTGCCGATGTCTAAACACCGATGTCGTATCTACTATTTCTAGTAGTGGGTTGTGCGTATTCGTCTTATGAGCGTCGCGAACATATAAGATAGGGTGTTAATCTCTTGTGAAGCGACGGTGGATCTCGAGATTTAGAACTTGCCATGCTAGCATAGGTTCATGTATGATGTTGCATGATTAGTGGGTAACTCTAACCGTTTTATTCGCCCTGTGTAATCAAAAGGAATAACTTGTGCTTAAATCATTATGTTGTCAATTTCTGTAGACATATAGGAACTCAACATAATTGATGCATATTAACCTTCTATCTTAATTGTGGATGCATGGTAGAATGGTATTAGTACAATGAAAGTTGGCTTTTATCAATTTCATGTTATTCGATTAATATCATCACTGTTGCATGCTAAGGGTAATAACAATAAATATTGAAGGAAGTAGTAATGAAGTTGTGATCTCATGAGTGTTTTAATATTGTTAATTCGAAGTGTTAATTAAGTGGTTAATTAAGTAGTTAATTGTAGTTAATATTTAGTCAACAATTCTAAGTGTTAGTGTCTTAACATTGAGAAGTAATCATACATTGGTGAGTGAGTTTAATTGAACAATAATTAGTCTGAGTCTTTGTGGGAACGAACTAGAAAGTATTCTATATTACTTGCGAACGCGTATACTTGCGTGTATTATTAGCGCGTGTTTTCGCCCTAACAAGTTTTTGGCGTCGCTGTCGGGGACTCGGCGTATTTGTTTAGTTTATGTACTTACCATCATTGGTCATTAGGACTCAGTGATTAAGACTTATTTGTTACTTATTGTTTCTGGTTGTGTTTCAGGTACTTTAGCGAGCGTTTATGCAAACTCGTTCTCGTACTCGCAAGAGGACTTTAGATACAGCTGAGGAGACAGACGAAGTTCTTGATATTCCGGAGAAGATAGATTTTGAAGATTCAGATTCAGGAAGTGAGCAGAAAGAACCAGTAATCATGGGTGATCGTATTGTTCAGGCCGATCCAGCTCTTATGGACTTTTCTCGGCCTAAAATTCATGACATTCAGTCAAACATTCTTCATCCGGCTATTCAAGCTAACACCTTTGAAATCAAGCCGGGCACTATTCAGATGGTGCAGAATTATGTTTCTTTTGGAGGAGCTGCGACTGAAGACCCCAACATGCACATAAGGAATTTTGTCGAGATCTGCAGTACTTTCAAGTATAATGGCGTGACTGATGAGGCTATCAAGCTGAGGCTTTTCCCATTCTCACTGAGGGACAAAGCTAAGGACTGGTTACATTCTGAACCAGCTGGGTCCATCACTACTTGGCAAGATCTTGCACAAAAGTTTCTGGTAAAGTTTTATCCGATGGCAAAGACTGCTCCTATGAGGAGTGCTCTTACTCAGTTTGCGCAGCAACCTACAGAATCTATGTGCGAAGCTTGGGAACGCTACAAGGAAATGTTGAGAAAATGTCCACATCATGGAATCCCCGATTGGATGGTGATCATTGGTTTCTATAATGGTTTGGGGACCCAATCTCGGCCCATGCTCGATGCAGCAGCTGGAGGCACCTTGTGGGCCAAAAGCTATACTGAGGCTTATAATCTTATCGAGACTATGGCTGCAAATGAGCATCAAAACCTAACCCATAGGATGATGCTTGGGAAGGTAGCAGGTATTCTGGATGTCGATGCAGCCACCGCTATTGCAGCGCAGCTCCAAGCGCTGTCTGTGAAGGTCGATTCTCTAGCTACATATGGAGTTAATCAAATAGCTATGGTCTGTGAGCTTTGTGCAGGTTCTCATGCTACGGATCAGTGTTCTCTTATCAACGAATCTGTTCAGTATGTGAATAATTATCAGCGACAACAGCAGCTCGTGCCAGCTACTTATCATCCTAACAACAGAAATCATCCAAATTTCAGCTGGGGTAATAATCAGAATGCTATTCAGCCACCATATCAGCAAGGTGTGAGTAAACAGTTCAATCCACCTGGATTCCAGCAACCACAACAGTATGCTCAAAGGCAATCATATCCTCAACAGGGAAGTGCAGCTGCACCCACTAGTGCTGATTTTGAGGAACTTAAGGTATTATGCAAGAGTCAGGCGGTTTCTATTACGACCTTGGAAAATTAAATCGGTCAAATAGCCAATGCAGTGCTCAATCGTCAACCTGGAACACTTCCCAGTGACACGGAAGTGCCAGGCAGGAAGGAAGCTCAAGAGCAAGTCAAGGCTATTACCTTAAGGTCTGGGAAAGTTGCTGATGCTGAAAAGGCAAAAGAAGGAGAAGCTAAAGATAGAGATGAAGAAGCTAAGCAAAAGGAGAAAGCGGCGGAACCAAGGAAGATGACTGTTGAACACACTCTGCCTGAGGGTAATACATGGGAGAAACAGCTCTATCCTCCACCACCTTTTCCTAAGAGATTGCAGCAACAAAAGCTGGATAATCAGTTCGGTAAGTTTCTGGAGATGTTCAAAAAACTTTACATCAATATACCTTTCGCTGAGGCTCTGGAGCAAATGCCTAGTTATGCGAAGTTTATGAAGAGTATTCTTTCAAGGAAGGTGAAACTGGATGACCTTGAGACCGTTGCTCTAACGGAAGAATGCAGCGCTGTTCTGTAGCTAAAGTTACTTCCAAAGCTTAAAGATCCAGGTAGCTTCAACATTCCTTGCACCATTGGCAAGTTATCGTTTGACAAGTGCCTTTGTGATTTGGGAGCAAGCATCAATCTGATGCCGTTGTTGATCTTTAAAAAGTTGGATTTGCCTGATCCAAAACCCACCTACATGTCTCTACAATTGGCTGATCGTTCTATTACTTACCCAAGGGGCATAGTGGAGGATGTGCTAGTCAAGGTGGATAAGCTCTTCTTTCCTGCAGACTTCGTTATTCTGGATTTCGAGGAAGATAAGAAGATTCCCATAATCTTGGGAAGACCTTTCTTGGCTACTGGCCGTACCTTGATAGATGTGCAGAAAGGTGAACTTACTATGCGGGTGCAGGATCAGGATTTGACCTTCAATGTATTCAAAGCAATGAAATTCCCTACAGAAGATGTGGAGTGCTTAAAAGTGGATGTGATTGATTCTGCGGTTACTTCAGAACTCGATCATATTCTAATGTCTGATGTATTAGAAAAAGCCTTAGTGGGGGATTTTGACAGTGATGATGAAGATGACAACGAGCAATTACAATATTTGAATGCTTCTCCCTGGAGGCGAAAGCTGGACATGCCGTTTGAATCTCTTGGTACTTCTGACCTAAAGAATGCTGAAGGAAAGCTCAAACCATCAATTGAAGAAGCACCTACCTTGGAGCTCAAGCCATTAACTGAACACTTGAGGTATGCTTTTTTAGGTGATGCATCTACTTTACCTGTTATTATTGCATCTGACCCTTCAGGTAGTGAGGAAGACAAGCTCTTAAGGATTTTGAGAGAATTCAAATCGGCTATTATATGGACCATAGCAGACATCAATGGGTTCAGCCCTTCATATTGTATGCATAAAATTCTGCTAGAGGAGGGTAGTAAGCCAACTGTTGAGCAGCAGCGCAGACTTAATCCTATCATGAAGGAGGTGGTGAAGAAAGAAATTCTGAAATGGCTGGATGCAAGCATCATTTATCCTATTTCTGACAGTTCTTGGATGAGCCCCGTACAATGTGTGCCTAGGAAGGGAGGTATTACTGTGGTAGCAAATGAGAAGAATGAGCTCATCCCCACTCGAACAGTTACAGGATAGAGAGTATGCATGGATTACCGAAAGTTGAACAAGGCCACGAGGAAGGATCACTTCCCTCTTCCATTTATTGATCAGATGCTTGACAGGTTGGCTGGTCATGAGTATTATTGTCTTCTGGATGGCTACTCAGGGTATAATCAGATTTGTATTGCACCAGAGGATCAAGAAAAGACTACCTTCACTTGTCCATTTGGCACGTTTGCTTTTCGCAGAGTTTCGTTTGGGTTATGTGGCGCACCGGCCACTTTTCAGAGATGTATGATGGCTATATTCTCTGACATGATTGGGAATAATGTTGAGGTGTTCATGGACGACTTCTCCGTCTTTGGACATTCGTATGATGAATGTTTGAATAATCTTTGTGCCGTGCTCAAAAGGTGTGTGAAAACTAATTTGGTGCTCAATTGGGAGAAATGTCATTTTATGGTGCGTGAAGGCATTATTCTTGGGCATAAGGTCTCTAGCAAGGGTCTTGAGGTGGATAAAGCCAAGGTGGGAGTCATTAAAAATCTTCCACCACCTATTTCTGTGAAAGGATTCCGTAGTTTTCTTGGTCATGCGGGTTTTTATCGGTGGTTCATCAAGGACTTTTCAAAGATATCTAAGCCATTGTGTAACTTGCTTGAGAAAGATGTGCCTTTCAAATTTGATGATGAATGTTTGACGGCATTCGAGACTCTCAAGAAGAGTTTAATCACTGCACCAGTTATTACAGCACCGGATTGGACAGAGCCGTTTGAGATGATGTGTGATGCGAGTGATTATGCGGTAGGTGCAGTTCTTGGGAAGTGCAAAAATAATCTCTTTCATGTGGTCTACTATGCTAGTAAGACCTTAAATGGGGCCCAAATGAACTACACCACTACTGAGAAGGATCTCTTGGCTATAGTCTTTGGTTTCGAGAAATTTCGATCTTATCTGCTTGGGACAAAAGTGACAGTATTCACTGATCATGCGGCCATTCGCTATTTGGTTTCCAAGAAGGATTCGAAGCCGAGACTCATTCGTTGGGTGCTCTTACTTCAGGAATTTGAGTTAGAGATCAAGGATCGAAAAGGTACTGAGAATCAAGTAGCTTACCATCTCTCTAGATTGGAGAATCCCGAGTCTACTTCACAGGATAAGACATTGATCAACGAATCTTTTCCGGATGAGCAGTTGTTCGCAGTTCAGGAGGAAGAGCCATGGTTTGCAGATATTATAAACTATCTTGTCAGCAATATAATGCCTCCTAATTTGACCTCAGCTCAAAAGAAGAAGTTTCTGCATGAGGTGAAGTGGTATATGTGGGATGAACCATATTTGTTTAGACAGGGAGCTGACCAGATTATCAGGAGATGTATCCCGTTCTGTGAGACGGAGGGGATATTACGAGACTGTCACTCCACAGTTTGTGATGGACACTATGGTGGTGAGAAGACGACAGCTCGTATTCTGCAAGTAGGTTTTTTCTGGCCTACTTTATTTAAGGATGCTCATCAGTTTGTTTTAAGGTGTGATCGTTGCCAAAGAGTGGGAAATTTGACGAGAAAGGATGAGATGTCATTAAATATGATGCTTGAAGTTGAGGTCTTTGATGTTTGGGGAATCGATTTCATGGGGCCTTTTGTCTCATCCTGCAATAATCAGTACATCTTGCTGGCAGTCGATTATATCTCAAAATGGGTAGAAGTCAAAGCTCTACCGACAAATGATGCAAAGGTAGTGTTGAATTTTCTTCATAAGCAGATTTCCACAAGGTTTGGAATGCCTCGGGTAATCATAAGTGATGAAGGGTCGCATTTCTGCAACCGTAAGTTCACTTCTATGATGCAGCGTTAAAATGTGAATCATCGAGTTGCTACTGCCTATCATCCGCAAACAAATGGTCAAGCGGAAGTGTCTAACAGAGAGATTAAGCGCATTCTAGAGAAGGTTGTTTGTCCGTCAAGGAAGGATTGGTCTTTAAAGCTCGATGAAGCTGTTTGGGCTTACAGAACAGCATACAAAACTCCACTTGGTATGTCCCCGTTTCAACTGGTGTATGGTAAGGGATGTCATTTACCTGCGGAGCTTGAGCATAAGGCCTATTGGGCGTTGAAAAAGTTGAACCTGGATTTAGATGCAGCTGGTAAGAAGAGAATGCTTCAGCTTAATGAACTTGATGAATTTCGACTTCAAGCGTACGAGAATAACAAAATGTATAAGGAAAAGGTGAAGAGGTGGCACGATAGGAAGCTACATCCTAAGTTATTCGTTCCGGGGCAACAAGTTCTCTTATTCAACTCTCGTCTCCGACTTTTTCCTGGGAAGTTGAAATCAAGGTGGTCTGGACCTTTTATTGTCAAAACTGTGTTTCCACATGGAGCGGTGGAGATTTTTGAGAATGATCCGGACCAGGTATTCAAGGTTAATGGTCAGCATTTGAAGCACTACTATGGGGACACGGCAAACCGAGAAGTGGTTAGTGCCATTTTATTGTCAACTTGAGGAAGGTACGCAAAGTCAAGCTAATGATGAAAAAGAAGCGCTGCGTAGGAGGCAACCCATGATTTGTTGTTACAGGAACCCTTAGAAGTTAATAACCTATCCAAAACCACAAAAAAATCAGAAAAATCGGGCTCGAAAAAAAAAAATTCCAGAGACCCCCTGAGCGCCCGCTCAGCTCGGCTGAGCGACCGCTCAGCAAGTTGAGCGCCCGCTCAGCTTTGCTGAGCGACCGCTCAGGGGTCGACTGTGAGAATTTTTTTTTAAGTTCATAAAAAATCCATAAAAAATCATAAAATCAAAAAAATAAATTACAGCCCCATTACCCACGATTTTTTTTCCCATTACCCCATGATTTTATCCCTCAAACCCACTCCTAATCTAATTTTAACCTAATCCATACCCTATATATACATACACCTATCCCATACATCTCCCAGACACTTTCTACACTCAAACACTCTCCCAAACATAAAAACACTATTCTGAAGCACTTGTATTCAGATTCAATGGCACCCAAGAGAGCAAGGACTATTGATAGTAGCAACACAGTCCCTACTGCTGATTCATCGAGGGGTACTGCTGTGAGGCCTCGGTTGAATGACAGAGCTGTGGAGGAGGAGTACACTAGGCTTTTGGGGAAGCCGATTCTGAAGGAGAGGAGGTTTTTACCATCGGGGAGGGATGGTGAGTTGCTACCTATAATTGCAGAGAAGGGGTGGATAGCTTTCTGTGAGTCGCCTGAAGCAGTGCCGATGAGCGTGATTCGCGAGTTCTATGCGAACGCGAAGGCCGAGATGAATGGGTTTTCTGTGGTCCGAGGGCTGACGGTTGATTATCACCCAGCGGCGATTCGCCGTGTGATTGGGCAGCGAGAGAGGAAGCCCGAGGAGCAGAACTGGAATGAGAAGACTGCTGAGGATTTCGACTTGGATTTGATTTGTGCTACTCTCTGTAGGCCGGGCAAAGTTTGGACCCTCAAGACAGGAACTAATGAGTATCGTCACTTCCCGACGATCGCTATGAAAAGGTATGCCCGTGCATGGAATGCGTTTATTTGTACTAATATTCTGCCTTCTTCGCATGCACATGAGGTCACAGTTGAGAGAGAACAGTTGTGTGGAATTCTGAATGAGGAGTACTATGTGGACCTTGGTGAGTTCATCTACAAAGGGATTCTGAAGTTTTTGAGGGGAGCTAAGCACATGAACATCCCTTATGCATCCACGGTCACGAAGCTTTGCCGAGCAGTGAGAGTGAACTGGCTGTCTCATGAGCAGTTGCAGTTGCCGGCCGCTCCGATTGATTCTGAGACTCTGAATAGGATGCAGGAGTGGACCGGTGGTGAGCCCGAGGAGCATGGGCTGGGTTATCGTCTTTTAGGAGGGCGTCCAGCACGAGGTGCTACTATGGCTAGGCCTAGGCGTGATGAGGCTGGTTCTTCGAGAGCTTTGGAGGATGCTGGGATGGCAGATACCCAGTATAGGAGGCTGTCACGGCGGATGGATGCCATGTACGAGACGAAGAGCAGGTTTGCTCAAGAGCTCACCCTTGCATTAGGGACTGCTTTTCGGGGCCTTGGAGCTGACATCTAGTGGCCAGTTTTTGGTGAGGACTCTGCATACCCACCACCTGATACTCCACTCACTGAGGATGATGATGATGATGACTCCGAGTAGGTATATCCTGTGTTCCTTTCTACTACCTTCACTCGGGACAGTGAAGATTTTAAGTTTGGGGGTGGTAGTTAAGGAATATTTTGTGTGTGTGTCATATAGCTGCATATTCATGATAGTTTAGTTCATATAGTTGCATAATTTTTGTCATATAGTTTTTTTTATATATAGCTTTATTAGTTTATCATATCATATAGCTCATGCATATGCCATGATCCCTTTTGCGATGATTTATCGACTAATTTGTGATATTGATACGAGTGTAGTGATGGCATTAAAGTGATGATTGAGTCGTGTAGGTTGATATGCATGCTAGAAGCACTTGTATTTTCACTAAGTCTTAGAGAATGCTTAAGGACTAGATTGTTGTTATGATCTAATTGTTATTGAGGTTAATCTAGTTATTATGCTTAGAATTTGATAATAGGTTCTTAGTGATAAAGGCATGAAAAAAAATGGAGTAAAAAAATGGAATTTGTTGCTAGTTGTGGCTAGGCGTCAATTGGCTAGTAGCCGGCTCGTAGGTTTCTGCGAGTAGTCTAGGGTTGAGCAAGATGGAGCGAAACGCACTTGCTCAAAAATTTTGAAAAAAAAAGAAAAAAAGAAAAACAAAATATAGAAAAAGAGAAAAAAGGAAAAAAAAGAAGAAGTGTGTGTTTATGCATAAGTGATCATGAGTGGGCTCTTTGGTATTCGAGTTATTAAGTTCTTAGGGGACTTTGTGCCTAGTAGCCTAATGCTTTTAGAGTCTGGGATCTGCTAACCTAACGCTCGCTACATGGATACCATTGTATAAGTCTTTTGTGGACCTCACTCATTGCACGGTCAAATAAGCATTATTTGTGTGAATAAAAAGCATGATTCCGTAATAAGCTCCATGATTCTCGTAGTGTTAAAAGTCACTTTGTGCCTATAATTTTTATTCTTTGTATAATCATGTGATTGCCTTGAGGATAGTTGAGTCATAATAATTGATTTACTTCTGAAGCATATCTGTTAAGCATCTGCACACACCACATTTCTGGCTGTATGTTAGTTGGCATGATTTGATTGATCTTTAGTCGCCTAATTGTATTTATTGAGATGTTGTAAGTTGGTTGGTTTGTTCGTAGTAAGGGGGATCGCTGCATTTCATATAGATTGTATTCATGAATATTTTGATCTGTTTTTGAGTCTGTGATGCTTGAGGATAAGCATCGATTTAAGTTTGGGGTTGTGATAAGTGGCATTTTATACCACTTAGAACGTCTTAAAATAGCTTAAATTGGTGTCTTGAAGTCGAGTATTTTGTGTATTTGATGCGTTTTTCTAGTGTTTGTGCATTTCAGGGTAATAGTTGCATTTCGGAGGAGTAATCATCAAGAATAAGCCTTGGCATGTGTTCAGCATTGCGAGAGAAAAGAAAGGGGCAGATTACAGCGAAGAAACGGAGCAAACTCAGGAATTTTCCAGTAGGGTCCTGAGCGCCCGCTCAGCTATGCTGAGCGGCCGCGCAGAAAGCTGAGTGCCCGCTCAGCTATGCTGAGCGGCCGCGCAGGGTCGGGAAAAAAGATAATTTGTTTTAGATTTCTACTTCTGTTTGGCTTCCAACTTCTATGTAATCTGAGTTTTATGGGACTATTATATAAGTAGATTTGGAGATGTTTTCACAAGGTTGGATCGCGGTATTAAGCAAGGAGAGAAGGAGACAAGGAAGAAGACCGTTTTAGAACACCGCAACGAAGAGGAAGCATATTTTCTTGTGATTCTTTATTTCGTTGTAACGTAGGATGCTAGTTTTCTTGATTTTGAACCTAATTACTCTTGTGACGTACTCTTGTTTAATATAATTAGTTTAGTTATTATTCTCTTGTGTTTGTTTATCATGTTTTCATATGAACCCATAATGACGATAAGTGCTATCATGGGCTAATCGTGATCATGGGGTCGTAAGGATTTACTATGGAATTCTTTAGTTAGTTGTTTAATACCTTAGTGTGTGATGATTGTATGATATCTAGTATTGGTTGTGCGTATTCGTCTTATGTGCGTCGCGAACATATAAGATAGGGTGTTAATCTCTTGTGAAGCGACGGTGGATCTCGAGATTTAGAACTTGCCATGCTAGCATAGGTTCATGTATGATGTTGCATGATTAGTGGGTAACTCTAACCGTTTTATTCGCCCTGTGTAATCAAAATGAATAACTTGTGCTTAAATCATTATATTGTCGATTTCTGTAGACATATAGGAACTCAATATAATTGATGCCTATTCAACTTCTATCTTAATTGTGGATGCTTGGTAGAAGGGTATTAGTACAATGAAAGTTGGCTTTTATCAGTTTCTTGTTATTCGATTAATATCATCATTATTGCATGCTAAGGGTAATAACAATAACTATTGAAGGAAGTAGTAATGAAGTTGTGATCTCATGAATGTTTTAATATTGTTAATTCGAAGTGTTAATTAAGTGGTTAATTAAGTAGTTAATTGTAGTTAATATTAAGTCAACAATTCTAAGTGTTAGTGTCTTAACATTGAGAAGTAATCATACCTTGGTGAGTGAGTTTAATTGAACAATAATTAGTCTGAGTCTCTGTGGGAACGAAGTAGAAAGTATTCTATATTACTAGTGAACGCGTATACTTGCGTGTATTATTAGCGCGTGTTTTCGCCCTAACAAGCGCCTCGGAATATTGTCTCCTAGGCGTTGTTGGAGGGTCCATCCTTCCTAGGCGTGGGTGACCCCCGCCTAGGAGATATCCTTCCAACAGCGCCTAAGAATGTTATCTCCTAGACGTTGCTGGAGGGTCCATCCATCCTAAGCGTGGGTGACCCCCGCCTAGGAGACATCCTTCCAACAGCGCCTAGGAATGTTGTCTCTTGGGTGTTGTTGAAGGGTCCATCCTTCCTAGGCGTGGGTGACCCCCGCCTAGGAGACATCCTTCCAACAGCGCCTAGGAATGTTGTCTCTTGGGCGTTGTTGGAGGGTCCATCCTTCCTAGGCGTGGGTGACCCCCGCCTAGGAGACATCCTTCCAACAGCGCCTAGGAATGTTGTCTCCAGGGCGTTATTGGAGGGTCCATCCATCCTAGGCGTGGGTAACCCCCTCCTAGGAGACATGTTTGATACCACACCTAGGAATCATGTCCTCTAGGCGTGGTTGGGCTTTTAAGCCTTAATATATCCTAGGCGTGGGTAACCCCGCCTAGGAGACATGTTTGGTACCGCTCCTAGGAATCATGTCCTCTAGGCGTGGGTTTGTCCCTTGATATGTTTGGTGAATTTTGATTTTTTGGCGAAGAATATTCTAGATTTTTTTAAAACTCAAATTTATGGGCTTCCCGCCCTTATTAGGCCCATTTCCTTTAGCCCAAATACGTTTGAGCTTCCATATGTTCGTCCATATAAGGAGTGGAGTGTGAGTTCATTTCTCACACTTCACTTCCATAAAATTTCTCCGCCTCTACCCTTTTCTACTCTGTAACTATTCCCTCAAGTATCGCCACCATAAAGCGATTTCCGGCTTTCTACACCACCACTTTCTGGGCTTATTTTGAAGATTCCAATTGAGTTTCTGTCTTCTTTATTCATTCTCACGGTTTTTTCTAGGTTTCTCGAGCTTTTTCAAGAATTTCCATGGCGGACTCCGACTCATCCCACTTCCAGGTTCCTCAAGCTGCTCCCCGTCCTTCTAGGGCCAGCCGAGGTAAAAAATCTCTCGTTCATTCTTCAGTCATTTCTCTTAGAGATCTTTTAACCGAGTTCGGCGAAGCCTTTCCTAACATGCTTCACTTAGATGCTTATAACTACCCTTCTAAATACGATTCTGAACAAGTAGGGACTATAGCTCGTTTATTTGGTATTTCACACCCTTATAGGGCCATGGCTCCAGGCCCAAATGATAGGGCTTGTTACCCAAAGCCTGGGGCCATTCGGGTCTATAAGGAAACCTTCTATGCTGGTTCTCGTCTTCCTCCTCACCCCTTCATTTTTCGCCTTTTGGCTGAAGCCTGAGTCTGTCTGACCTAACTCACGCCCAATTCTTGACGTTTCATTCACTGTTACATGGCCCAATCGCGTAAGCATGGTTTTCAGCCCAACGTTTGTGTTTTTCATTATTTATTTAAGTTTGTAAATGATTCTGAGGACCAAGGATGGGTCAAAATAGTTCATAGATCCTTGGCCCGTTCCTTTTTTGTTTCTAGTACCAATCCCGACTCGTATCCAACTTGGAAGAACGAGTGGTTTTATGTGTTTCTGGATTCCGAGGAGGGTTGGGACCATTTTTTCAGGCCCAATTTCTCCAAGAGTGTAGACGGTTCTTTAAGGGACCAAAAATTGGGAATAGACGAATATGCGGCCATTAAGGCCATTACAGCTTATAACTTGCATCATTACACTCTCATCCTTTCAGAGGGCAATTCACAAAATTTAAATCTAAGTGCCCTGGGTCCCGAGGGTATTACTTTCCCCTTCTTACTTCACCATTTAACTCCTTCTTTTCTGTCATTTTTTCTTATATGTTTATGTTCTTTTTTTGCAGCCAAGGCGGTCTTGGACGAGATCTTTAAAAAGAGGGAGGCCTGTGCTGCCAGGGGCTCCGCTGTTGAGACTCACCGCAATAAGCGGGTCAGGATAGGAGATGGCCCTTCGGTCACGGTTAAGGAGTCTGTTCCTACTTTCATATCCGAGAGGCCCAGTAGCCTTGATGAGGATACTTCTCCCTTTACCGTGACTTGGGGCCTTCAGAAGAGGGATACGATGGTGGGGAGTTCTGAGGTTGCTGTTGTCTGGTCTGAGAGCGTGGTTACGCCTCATGACAGGGCTGAGATAGTAGAGTCCTCCGACGACCTCCAGATAGAGCGCATGGGTGCTCAGACCATAGCTTAGGTAAGCTTCTTCCCTAGCTCATTTTTTGACTATTTTTTCAACCCTTCCACACTTAATTATTGTATTTGGATATGTTTGAGCATATGAATACCTATCTCCAGGCTGCCTTTTATAACCTGAAGGATGTGAGGACTAGCCTTACCATTGCTGAGAGGGATATGGATAGGTACCTCAAGGCTTCAGAGGCTAACTTCACTCGCTTCCGTGAGGTGGAGAAGGAGCTGGCCGAGGAAAATGAGAAGGTTCGCAAGCTGGAGCGGGACACTCAAAGGGCTCGGGCTGAGGTGATAGCTGAGTACAAGGCATCTCCAGACTTTCAGGATGTCCTGAATGCCGAGTATGATGCTAACTTCCCTGAGACCTTTTCTATTTGCTGGGAGCAGAGAGTGGAGGAGATTGGGAAGAAGATCCCGGAGGTGACTCTTGCAGCCTACCCAGTCCCTGTTGTTCCTAGGCAAGGGCCTCTTCTTAAAGATATTCCTCTTTCTCCTATTCTCACTACTTCCGTTGAGGCCACAACTTCTCCTCCCCGGGATGCTGATCCTATGGGAGATTAGCCTGTTCCCCCTTCTACTACTGCTGATGAGGGAAATGATGATGATGACTTGTTCAAGGACCTAGACTAGTTTCCTTATTAGCCCATCGTGGCTTTTATGTATCAACTTATTTGTGTTGGAACTTAATTACCCTTCGGGGCTTTATTTATGTTATTTCCTTATTCACAACCTCCCCTTTAAGTTTTTAGCACTTTACTAGTGTTACATCCTTTAGGGAGGACGATTAATAGCTCGAGCTACTTAGTTCTGAGATTTATGCATGATTTTTTCCAAAAACACACAAAGTATTACCTCAACCTGGATTTCAAAAAATTGGAATAATCTCAACTTGTATATACTCTGGTTTTCCAAAACCTTACATATATGAGTTCATTCTTTAACAATCACGAACTAAAATACACATCCTACTGAAATCAAAGTGTAAAATCCTATGCATGCAAAGCTTCCAGGTGCTTTTGAACCTTGTCACTACTATAGTAAATATAATCAGTAGGTAGTAAACTTTCAAGTTTTGAGTGTGCCAAGTCCGGGGTATTTCTTCTCCATCCATGGTTTCCAGCTTGTAAGATCCCCTTCCATGAACGCTCTTAACCTTGTATGGTCCCTCCCAATTTGGGGAGAGCTTTCCTTTCTGCCCTACACCGGAGGCTTCTACCTTCTTTAGGATCAAATCTCCTTTCTTGAAGAATCTCTCTTTCACCCTTAGGTTGTAATAAAAGGAGGCTTTCTTCTGATGTTCCACTATTCTTGCGTGAGCCGCATCTCAAACTTCATCTATTAAATCCAGGGCTAATCTTTGCCCTTCCTTATTTTCCTCAGCATTGAAAGCTTGGACTCGGGGAGATGAGTGCGATATTTCTACATGAACAACGGCTTCTGCACCATATGCTAACATAAAGGGAGTTGCTCCAGTAGTGACCCTACAAGTAGTTCTGTAAGCCCAAAGTATTGGAAGTATTTCATCCACCCAATTACTCCTAGATTTCTCAATCCTCTTTTTCAGCCCATCTACGATTTCTTCCGATTGCCCATTGGCTTGTGGATGAGCTACAGAGGTGAACCGCAATTCGATTTCATTCTCCTCGCAATACTTCCTGAACTCTTCGTTGTTGAACTGTGTTCCATTATCAGTGACCAGGATGCACGGGATTCCATATCTGCACATGATATTTTCCCACAGGAATGGTACAACCTGCTTAGTTGTGATCTTGGCTAATGGTTTAGCTTCGATCCACTTAGTAAAATAATCAATGGCTACAATTAGGAACTTCCTTTGCGTCATGGCCATGGGGAAAGGTCCAAGTATATCCATTCCCCACATTGCAAAGCGAATGGGAGAGTTGATGGAAGTCAGCATCTCAGGGGGTTGTCGAACAACCGGCGTATGTTTCTAACAACGATCACACTTCTTCACGTACTCTTTGGCGTCGGCCATCATCTCTGGCCAATAAAAGCCTAAACGGGTTATCTTGTGAACCAGTGCTCTGCCCCCCAAGTGTTGCCCACAGATACCTTCATGTACTTCCTCAAGAGCCAAGCGTGCCTCATCGGGCTTGAGACATCTTAAGTAAGGAACCACATAAGATCTTTTATACAAAATTCAATCTATCAAGGAGTATCTCAGTGCTCAAACAGCCAAACTTCGGGCCTCGGTAGTATCATTTGGCAACTAACCGGTTTGAATATGAGCCTTTATGGAATCCATCCATGACGTCCCCAGACCTATAGGAGCTACAAGCTTAACATCAATGCTCCGTGTCTTCAGAACGCGGAAGTATACACTTCCTGAACTTTCTTCTATTTCGGATGAGACAAACTTTGATAATGCATCTGCCTTAGCATTTTCCTCCCTTGGAATGTGCTCAACATGGCATTCATCGAATTGGGTCATCACAGCTCTTACTAGGCGGACGTATTTAGCCATCGTATCATCCCTTGCCTCAAACTCTCCCTTCAGCTAGGATATGACCAACTTCGAGTCTCCACAGACCTTCAAGTTCTTGACTCTCACTGTCCATGCTAGACCCAGGCTAGCTATCAGAGCTTCATATTCTGCCTCATTGTTTGTGGTTGGAAAGTCTAACTTCATAGCGTATTCAATTAAGAAACCATCGGGGCTTTGTAAAACTAACCCTGCTCCACTCGAATTTGTTTTTGATGTTCCATCAAAATAGAGAACCCAATATTCCTTCTCCTTATCATCCTTTTCTTTTTTCCCTTATCAACTTCCTTGTCTTGAGGTATAGTATCTTCCTGCCCCCCGACTTCTTGGTGGAGTATGGTACATTCTACCACGAAGTCAGCCAATGCATGGGCTTTTATTGTCGTTCACGGTTTATACTTGATGTCAAATTCTCCCAGCACTATTGCCCACTTAATCAGCCTCCCACTAGCCTTGGGACTATGAATAATATTTCTCAGGGGCTGATTTGTTAGCACCTCAATTTGATGAGCCTGAAAGTAAGGACGTAAATTTCTTGAAGCCATTACCAAGGCTAAAGCAAACTTCTCAATAGTTGAATAATTTAACTCAGCTCCATGCAGAATTTTGCTGACATAGTATACGGGTTTCTGGATTTTCAGTTCCTCCTTAACCAATAGAGCACTCAAGGCACTCTCAGAAACGTTCAAGTACAAGTATAAAACTTCATTCAAAGCTGGCTTGGCCAACAACGGGGCCTGAGCCATATATTTCTTTAATTCCTCGAATGCCTTCTGGCTTTTCTCACTCCATACAAAATCCTTAACCTTCTTTAAAGACTTGAAGAACGACAAGAACTTGTCCCCAGACTTTGAGATGAATCGTCCCAATGTAGCAACCCTTTTAGTGAGCTTTTGAACATCTTTGATGGTTTTTGGTGGCTCCATGTCCAGGATTGCCTTTATTTTATCGGGATTGGCCTCGATTCCTCTCTTGGAGACCATCAAACCCAAAAACTTTCCAGATCATACTCCGAAAGCACACTTTGTAGGATTTAACATCATCTTGTGTGATCTCAAGACCTCGAAAGCTTCCCTCAAATGGGTTATATAGTCATTCTTTACTAGACTCTTGACTAACATGTCATCAACATAAACTTTTATGGTCTTGCCAATAAGATCCTTAACAATTTTATTTACCAACCTTTGATAGGTGGCTCCTGCATTCTTGAGACCAAATGCCATAACAAGATAACAATAAACACCAATGTCAGTGATGAATGATACCTTTGTGATGTCATCCTTGTGCATCTTGATCTGATTGTATCCACTAAATCCATCCATGAAGCTCAGCATCTCATGTCCAGCAGTGGCATCTATCAAAGTATCTATCCTTAGCAATGGGAAACAGTCCTTAGGGCATGCGTCATTCAGATCAGTGAAGTCCACACACATCCTCCATTTTCCATTAGCATTCTTCACCATTACAGGGTTTGCTAACCATTCTGGAAATTGTACCTTCTCAATGAAACCAACCTCTAAGAGCTTCTCTACATCCTGTTTAATAGCTTCTTGCCTCTCTGGAGCAAAACTTCTTTTCTTTTGCTTCACTGTCTTCCGATTTGGATCCACATTCAGCTTGTGAATAATCAGTTTCGGGTCTATGCCTAGAATATCAGCTGCCGACCATGCAAACACATCACTATTTTCTTGCAAAAACTTCACCAACTTCCCTCTAAGGGGCTCCTCTTGTGTTGCTCCAACGAAAGTTACTTTCTCAGGGTCCTCGGGGGCTAAAGGGACCGAAATCAAGTCTTCTGCTGGCTTCCCTCTTTTCTCATCATTCTCTCGAATATCCAGATCTTCGATAGGCAGAACCTGCCCCCCGACTCCATCTGCCCTTAGTGTGGCCACATAACAACTTCTAGCCATTTTTTGATCTCCCCTCTCCTCTCTAATCCCATTCCGGGTGGGAAACTTCATAACTAAATGGTAGGAAGAAGGGACTACCCTGAAGGCGTGTATCCCCATTTTTCTCATGATAGCGTTGTAAGGTGAACTAGCATTTACCACCACAAAGTCCAACATCTGTGTTGCTTGCCTTGGTTCCTGACCAATGGTTGTCGGCAACTTGATTATTCCTTTCACGGGGCACTCTACTCCTGCAAACCCATATATTGGCATATCGGTCGGGGTTAATTGAGATTGTATCACATCCTTAAAAAGGTATCATGGAGTAAGATGTCCACCGAGGCACCGTTATTTACAAAGACCCTCTTAACCGGGTTGTTTCCTATTATCGGTGTTATGACCAGCGGGTCGTCATGGGGATATTTCACACCCTCCAAGTCAGAATCATCAAATGTCATTGTTACTCCTGTCCTGGCCCTCTTCGGGGCTTCCCCAACAATATGCATAACCTCCCTAGTATATGCTTTCTTGGAGTTCCTGCATAAGCCAGCAGCGGTTGGTCCTCCAAAGATGGTGTTTATCACAGGCCCTCGGGGTCGTGGTCCTCCAAAGATTGCATTTATAACTGGTTCCCTAGGCTGGGGATTTTTCCCCTGACCATCTTGGTCCCTCCTACGATCTTCAAAGTTCTTTCTCCCATTGTTATTCCTATCTCTTCCTTCCCCAGTATACTTGTTCAATCTTCCTTTCCGAATGAGGAATTCTATTTCATCTTTCAGTTGCCTACACTCATCGGTGTCATGACCAACATCTTTGTAAAATCTACAATATTTGCTCTTATCTAGCTTGGCAGGATCAGCCTTCAAGGGTTTAGGCCAACGAATATCTTGATCTGTCTCGATTTCCATCAAGAGCTGGCTTCTAGGAGCATTCAGCTTAGCGTATTCAGTGAACTTTTGTCCAGGTCCTCCCTTCTTTGGGGTTGAATCAGGGTTTTGCTCAGTTCTGGGATACTTGTCCTAAATAATATATTCCAGATCAGTTTTTTGCTTATTGCTTCCAGTGGGCTCGTTACTCACTACTGTCTTCCTCATGCTCTCCTCACTTTGATGTACTTCCCGACCCTATCTTGGAGCTGCAACATGCTTTTAGGGGGGTGCTTGGCCAAGAACATCTTGAAGAACTCATCCCTAATTCCCTGTTCCAGTGCTATCATGGCTACCTTATCATCATGATCCGGGACTTTTAAAGCTTCCTTCGTGAAACGATTCAGGTAGTCTCTCAAGGATTCCTTCGCTCCCTACACAATGCTCATGAGGGATGCCAAACTTTTCTCAAGCACTCTCCCGCTGATAAACTGATTAATAAAAGCCTGACTTAATTCTCTGAAGGACCCAATAGAGTTCGGGGCCAAACGATTATACCATCTTTGAGCCATACCCGACAGGGTTTGAGGAAAGGCCCGACACCTAATAGCGTCATTCACGGGCTGCAACAACAGTGCGTTAGAGAATGTCCTAACATGATTAGTGGGATCTCCCGTGCCATCATAAGCTTTGATAGTGGGCATCTTGAACTTCCTTGAGATATGGGCATTCATTATCTCTTCAGTGAATGGTGGAGTAGGATCATTAGGATCTCCAAGGGGAAGAAGATTGCTTGGATCAGCTCTTGGGACTACAGCCCTTCTTTGTGACAGACCATCCAGGTCTTTGATTGGAGGAGGATTTCTCCCCGTAGGTGGTAATGGTGGCCTTTGTCCCCGTAGGTGGTAATGGTGGCCTGGGGACCTGGTGCGCTTCCAAGTCGCGCTTTAGCCTTTGAATCTCAGCCTCATGGGCCTTGATTCTCTCGTGCACTTCTTGGGAATTCACCCATCGGGTGCTCCTAGGACATTGGTTACTATCAGCCATCGGTTCTTTGCCAACTCATCTCCTTCTTGGAGCAACTTCATCATTTGAAGATTCGGAGTCTCTCTCAGTGTAAGGACCAGAAAATTCCTGATCCTATGGGATAGGAGCCAAACCTTGTATGTAGAGGGGTGTTCTCCCTCGTCCTTCACTCCTTCCAGCATGTCCACTTCCTCCAACCTCGGGGTAAAGGGGCATCCCATAAGGGGGGTTAGTGGTCACAACAGTTGAATACTCATACCCAACGGGTCGAGAATCCACAGGTATATGTAGCTGTTGAAGTTGGGGAATCGTCCCTTAAGGAGCCGAGGGAATCGTCCCTTGAGGTTGAGGTTCAGTTGCCCCTACCTAGGCTCCTCCTTGGGTGGCGACATAGGTTGAATGCGGAGGTACCTCCACGGTTGACGAAATCGTTTGGGTTGTCCCCGCCGGTGTTCCTCTTTCAAGGGCGTTGCTTGTTCTCCATATTCTCGCCATGGTTATTGTTGTACTTTCCCACAGACGGTGCGAAATGTTATGGATAAAAACTTAGGGAGTATTAACTGCTATATTTATTACTAAGGTTCGGGAGCTCAAGGCCTTTAATGGCTGCTCTCGTGTTTCGTAGCTTAACTCCGCCTTTTCGAGATGTCTACGTATCTCTGTGAATTAGAGAATCAATCCATAAAACGTAGTTCTGATTGGTGGGGGTGAGACCCCTTATATAGATGTTGAGAGTCCTTGAATTGGACTAGGGTTATGAGACTTGTTGAACAAGTTCTCAGATTTTGGATAGACTTTGAAGTTCTAGAATAGAGGAATTAGATTCCTAGTTGGTGTAGGTGCCCTTGAGGCTATCTTTTATAGAATTACATCCTCGTTAGGACTGATTTAATGAGCTGGTAATCCCCCTTATTTATTAATTACGAAATTAATAAATAATCAGGGCTTTAGGCCTCATTAATTGGGCTTCGTTATTGGACCGTATCAGGTCTAATTAACTCAACATTAATAATATTCTTACGCTAATTTTAGGCCCACGTCAATACCTATTTTCAGAAATTGCATTTCACATCCCCTGCTTTGAAATTCGATTCAACAATCAGCTTTTTATCTAATTATTTAGTCCTGATTGTTGTCTTCAAACTAGATCTCATATATTCTTTTCAAGAATAAATTAAATATTTTGTTAAAGACAAGAATTTGAGTTTAAAAATTGACAAAATTTGATAAAAGGGATGGAATTTGAATCATATTTTAAAGAAGGGGATGTAAACTGCATTTTTTGAAATCAGGTATATAAAATTAATTTTTAGCTACATTTACGGGGCGCAAAATGCAATTCTCTATCGGCATTAATAATTTTCATTTTCCAAACGGTACATTACAAGTAAGGAAAGAAAAATAGAAATGGATCTCACCCGGAATATGGAAATGGATCTTCTAAAGACGCCGCCAAATTCGGGAATTCACTTTACTAGAAATTAGTAACATTAATTTTTAATTTTCATAGCCTGCCAGTTTTCTAATCTGCACTGCCTTTAATAATTTATGTTCCCTATCTTTTAATTAAGATGTCTATTTTTGAAATATCACACAATGAATATTATTAAATTAATTGAAATAATTAATCATAACATAACATGTGAAATAAGTTTTAATTTAGAAAAATAAATCAGATATATTTGAAGTAGGGTTGACTGGAAAATATAAATTTATATTAAAAAATTAAAATGAACAACTAAATTGATTTTTTTAGAAAAAGTAGAAAAGTAAAGTTGACGGTGGGAGAAAGGGAGAATTAAAAACTGATAAATGAATTATGCATTTAATTTAAAAAAGGCGACGACACAATTGTTTATCAAAATAAGAAAAATCCAGAGTATTTATATTCATAACAAGAATTATTTTTCAAACACAATTAACAGTGGAGACAATTCAACCGCATACCATAAATATAACGTTAAAATGGTAAAATGTAGGTGGCCATATAAATAAATACTAATAAACTTACCGCTTGACATTTATAAACTTAGTTGTGGTTGACTAAGATGATATAAAATACCGATTTTTTAAAATTCACCGAATTTGTACGCGATTTTATTTTAATGTGTCTATAATGATTGACTATATTTTAAAAATGGCTTGTTAATTTTTATTCAAGTTGTTATAAATAGAATATTTTTTAATATGGTAATAGATGATGTGGACTTATGTTACACGTTTTTAGTTGTTCAACAAATTTGACCAATATGATGAGCTTGGCTAAAATTTTAAGTAAAGAGAATGTACCATTGAGCAATTTATTTTTACACAATTTTTAAAAATTTATATATAATATGTCATTTAGATTTTCAGCTAAAGATTTTTAAATATGGAAGATGATCTTATATAGAATTTGGCGCATTGCTCTGAAAAAAGGGAAAATTAATTCAAACGTTCTTAAAATGCTTTTACTTACAAATATTTCAAAGTCAAATATACATAGTTAAGAGTATACATACTAAAGTAGCAGAGAGACGAGTAAAATTTGGGTTTATATAAATTTATGGATTCTCAACATTCTTCTATCAAATTGATTCGATTGAATACAATCTTGTCCATCACAACAGGTATATATATCATATATCGAACTAATTTCATGTTATAGATGCATTTTTCTGAATTCGATTTATCTATTTTCGTGTATTTGTACAGATGTAAATTAATTACGTTAATATACGGGTTCATCACGGTGGAGAGTTCATTTATAAAGATTTCAAACGCTATTATAAAGGAGGTAATGTAGATATAATTTATGACCAGAGTTTGAATATAATATGTCTTGATTTTTGTAAAGATATAGTAGAAAAAAGACTTGCGTATAAGGATTATAAGATTTACTGGCATAAAGATGAAGAAGCACTTAATAAATTTCAATTGTTATGGAGTGAAGATATTGTCAATGATATGTGTACTTAGGGCAAATCCAACACTGATTCAAAAATCCAAATTTGGGATAGATTATCCCAAATTCCATTCCAACAGTGATCCAAATGGTGATCAAATTTGGATCAGTGAATAGTAGTGATCCAAATTTGGATCACTACTGTTCACAGATCCAAATTTAGATCACTGAGTTTAATATAAAATAATGGTTTTTTTATTTGTAATTTATGAGATTTTAAATTGATTTTTGATTATTTAATTATATAATTAATAACAGAATGTAATTAATAGTTAACAAAATTTATTTTTAAAATAAAACTTAAAATAATGAGAAAACATAATTTAATTAAAATTTAAAAATAAAGAAATAAAGGGGCACATATTGAACTTAAAGATGCATTAATTGAGCATTTGTGGGAAAAATATACTAATTCGGAAAATTAGTGTGTATCAATGATATTTTGTATATTAATTATTGCAATAAATGTGTTTTTCGTAAATTAAGTTCACGATTTTAATATTTTTATGTATATTTATTTTTTTGATTTAATTAATTTATGAAATGTTATATAAATTGTTAATAATGATTAAATGATAAATTTAAGATGAAATTGCTTAATATGATTTTTATATATTATTATATGTAAAAAATAATTTGGATCAGAAATTTGGATCACAATTGGAGTTGGTCAGAAATTTAGATCAGTATTTGGATCAGTTGGTGATCCAAATTTGGATTTTTGAATCACAACTGTTGGAGATGGCCTTAGGGAGCTGAGGCAAAAAAAAGCACAAGCAAGAGTAGCCAAGGCACAAGCTGTAAAAAAAGTAAGTTACCTCTATAATATAAAATTAATAATATCTCTGATAACCTATATCATACTAATACTTATTGCTTCAAACTGCACAGAAAGAAGAAGGCATCTAGTCAAAAAAAACAGGCGACCCACCCTACAAATCAAGGTGAACCTAAGAGGAAGAGGAGAAGGCCCCCCAAAGCAAGAAATGTTCAAGTTCTACCTCCACCACCTCCTGCTGGTGTAGGGGTTTATATGTTAAAGAACGGTTACACATATTTTTCAACAACCAAGAAAACAATTAGAGTTTCATCTTCACAGCGAGTTATCAGGATTTCAAATTTATCATCTACTAAGAGGGCCAAATCAAATTCTAGCCCGCCTTGATTGAAAACGTTAATTTTATACTAAACTCTATTTTGGATATTAAGTTGCTTTTGGATATTAAATTGCTTTTGGATATTAACTTGTTTTTGGATGTTAAGCTATATTTAGCTTATGGATGTTTAACAATGTAAACCCTTTAATTCTCTATTAATTTTAATTTTAAACTCTACTTTGAATATTAAGTTATTTCATGTTATGTTATCTTTACTCAACTATTTCACTGGAATCAAACATAATTTAAATAAATCTCAAATTTCACTGAAATTTGAGCACAGTTGAATGAAAATTAGCAGTACAATACATATGCATACCGTCATTATAAGTCAAGTGAGACAGATGTGATATATTTACCACGTCATAGTACCAGTCAACTTTTTATAATTTTATTTTTTATTTTTATAATTGTCACAGCAGCAAACACTAATGACTGTTAGTTAGTCAATTTTGGACCGAAGGATGAGAATCATTTTAAATGTTTAGTGATTGTAAAATTTGAGAAAATAGGATAGGGATCTAGACATCAAAGAGCCTATAGTTCAGGGACCTTTGAATTAATTTTCTTAAAAAAAATATATTTGGCGCATTGTATTGTCGTGTATCCAAGGAAAGTTATACATGCATTGTAGTTAGTGTGGTTCCGTGTTAGCAGCTGATGTCTGTCTACCTACCAGGCTACCATTCAATTGCCAAGGTGTTTTGAATGTGGACTGCTATCCATCATTTAGACGAGCCAAAATGACTAATGCTATATAACTACTATCCGCAGCTACAAATAAACACAAGCATAAAATAATGATCCAAAAATAAATAGTGATCCAAAAATTCAAATTTGGGAAAGATTATCCTAAATTTCATTCTGATAATGATCCAAATGGTGATCCAAATTCGGACTACCGTTCACTGATCCAAATTCGGACTACCGTTCACTGATCCAAATTTGGATAACTTGGTTTCATATAAAATAATTTTTTTGTTATTTGTATTTTATGAGATTTTAAATTGATTTTTGATTTTTAATTATATAATTAATAAAAGAATATAATTAATAGTTAACAAAATTTATTTTTAAAATAAAACCTAAAATAATGAAAAAACAAAATTTCATTAAAATTTAAATAGAAGTACATTACATAAAATAAAAATTACATAAAATGCATAAAAGAAATTACAATACACAAAATGACTCGAAAACGATACTAGAAAACATAAAATTTTGATTTAGTCGGACAAACTATTTATGTTTCCTCTAAGATAATCAAAATTATTTGCAGTGAAACAAGAGGAATGTCGGAAAGATGTTGAACGTGCATTTGGAGTAGTCAAATCACGTTTTGCAATCGTTGCTGGACCATCAAGCTTTTGGAGTAAAAATGTACTGCATAATATAATGACTGCATGTATTATTACGCACAATATGATAATCGATAATCGAAGACGAACGTGATTTAAGTGCGAAGTTCCGGATCCAGAAGTTGAGACTATTCTGATCGATGAAAATAATCGATTTAAATAATTCGTGAACTGCCATAGAAAAATAAAAAATAAAGATGCACATATTGTACTTAGAGATGCATTAATTGAGCATTTGTGGGAAGAATATACTAATTCGGAAAATTAGTGTGTATCAATGATATTTTGTATGTTAATTATTACAATAAATGTGTTTTTCGTGAATTAAGTGCACAATTTTAATATTTGTATGTGTAATAATTTTTTTTTGATTTAATTAATTTATGAAATGTTATATAAATTGTTAATAATGATTAAACGATAAATTTAAGATAAAATTTTTTAATATGATATTTATATAATATTATATGTAAAAAGTAATTTGGATCAAATATTTGGATTACACTATTGGAGTTGGCCAGAAATTTGGATCAGTATTTGATCGTATTTGGATCAGTTGGTGATCCAAATTTGAATTTTTGGATCACAACTGTTGGAGATGGTCTTAGTGAACAAAATTGGGGATCCTCTGGTTTAAGATAATTCCTTTTCGTTCATTTCATATAAAAGCCCATTTTGAACACGATAATCAGATAAGATAAGTAAAGGAGTCGAGCCTAGTATTTTTTGGTTGTTCGACTCGAACTCGACTCGTTTAGCTCAGAATCGGATCGAAGTTGGCTAACTTGACTCGACTCGGATAAAGTTTATATAGATTAAAAAAAATTATCACTTACTACTTAAAAAACTTTATTTAAACATTAATAACATCATTTATTAATAATTTATTCATTCTACAAATTTCGTTTATATTTCTAAATTAAACACATAGTTTTTTCTTATATAAATTATAAACATTATTATCACGATCAACTCATCTCTAATTCTTTATATTCTCACAAGCACCATTCCATTCGTTTTAAAATACGTGTTCACTTTAAAAATAATTTTTTTTATCAATTTAACTGTCCACCTCAACTTTCAATACAAATCTAAATTTCCAAAATTAATTCTCAACTTCCCCTATCTCTTATTTACTCCCTCCGTCCCACTGGGTTCTGAAAGGAATATGTCCTAAGTCCAATCATGTATTAGGATTTAGGAATAACTTTTATGTAATCTGTTTTGATTTCATTGATATTAATAAAGACTTGTTTTGTTTTTATTACGGGCTTTATCTATTTAAGTGTTTAAATAAGATATACCATAGTTTAGAGTAAAATTTTTTATGGATTATGATGAGATCATAATAGTGAGACCTAAAAAGATGATAACTCTAAACTTAAATAGTTACTGGTCATAGGATTACTAACTGGTAATTAATAATCCGCAAAGATCGGTACATACTATGCTTGCTTCATTATGAAGGATGTCTGTTCTCATAGACATTTGTGTGGTGACACTATAGCTAGTATGTAGGTGCTTATTATAGAATAAGTTCACTGAACATGACTCGCCTAGCTGAACAACTGATGGAGTTCACTCACGTGTCAGCAGTTGTTCGCTTAGTGATAGTTGTACAAGTATCCTTAGACTTGAGGTCATCATAGTCATCTTGTGTACACTGAACTATGCTTTGGTTTAGTTCTTAGTCTCCAGGGACAATTATTAGGGCTCTTCTGGGTATAGGAATTTGTACACGAAGATAGTGTATGATCAATAAAGGATCTACCCCTTCCAGTGAAGGAAGCAAATGTTCAAGGCTGATCCACTTATGCTAGTTCAGGAATCTCTGGCCAGAGTGAATGAAATTAGAAAGGAGTTTCTAATTTGCATAGAACTACGCATAGTAAATGGTAAGCAAGTGATTGAATTAGATAGACTTGACACGAGATCCATGCCTTGTATTTAATCGGGACATTGTAGGGTAGAAGGAGTTTATTGTACGGTAACTATTCACTGACAGGTTCTTGGTATTCTAAGCAGTGAATTCATATTATCCGGATAGTCGCGATATGTTGAGAAGCATCACTCACGATGTAGAATAAATGTGATTAATTAATTAATCATATTTAATAAATTAGAGAATTTATATAAATAATGATAAAATAGTTTTATTATTATTTATTTCTACTACCGGCTTAATATTGAACCTACAGGGTCACACCATAAAAAGAGAATGATTTAATGGTGGAGGAATTAATTAATAATGGCTAATAATTATTTATTTGTAAAATAAATAATTAATTGGCAAATTTAATAATTGATTAAATGAGATTTAATTGATTATAAATTAATTAAGAAAAGTTCTTAATATTATTAATTAAAGGATTTAATTTTTGGAAATTAAATCAAGAGAGAGAATTATTTCTAAAGTGTTTAGAAAAAGGATTAATGATTAAAAGGTGTTTTAATTATTAATGAGAATAATAAATGGGATAATAATAATAATATTTATGGAAAAATTTCAGCTGAAAATTTTGCCTATAAATTCACTATTATAGACCCTATTTTATTCTAACCCACATCAAACACAAAACCCAAAAAGTTTGGAAAACCCAATTCTCTCCACCTCATTCCTCCTCCTTAACATCGTTTTCTTGGTGGATACCGGTGGAGTGCTTCACACTTGAGGAGCAACTGCTAAGGATCTCTGATCGTTGTCTCCAAATTATTGTAAAAGGTTAGATTCGATCCCTCGAATTTTTATTCACGATTTATATGCTTTTATTTTGATTTTGTATGTGTAAAAGTATTTTACCATGACCCCGCTGCGTTTAAAATCCAACAATGGTATCAGAGCCAGGTTGTATGCATATAGATCTGTGGTAAAAATTTCAGAATTTTATGTGCTTGTATGAATTAATTATGATTTTTACAAGTTATATCATGGATTAATTTTATCTGATGAGAAATCGTTTCTCTGAATAATTTTGAATGTTGATCTGGGTTCTACAAGTGTTGTAGATCGTCTGGGTATTTTTTTCATAATTTTATGATGTATAGATTTTTTATTATGAATTTTTGAAGTTCTTGTAATTAAATTCATAATTAAATAAGTATAAATATATGTATATATAGTATATATATATGTTTGTATTGTCTGCTATATATCTACATCAGTACTTTGTCTGTGGTTTTTCTGCTGCACGGATAGAAAAAGTAGAACAGAGAAGTAAGATGTACGGCGGCACGAGTTTTGAGGTAAGTGACGGCTGCTGCAGCAAAAAAAAAAAATAGGGGTGTAACGCATTCCGGGAATGCGTTACACACCTGTGGCGCATTCACAGAATGCGTTACACCCTTTAATGGCTTAAAAGGGGTGTAACGCATCACCAGAATGCGTTACAGGGCTTGTAACGCGTTCCTGTAATGCGTTACAGCCCTTCTGTTGATTTTAAAATTGATTTTCTGGGAGTTTCGTAACTCCGTTTTGGGCGTGCAATATACCGTTGGATTCGTTTTTTCGAGACGGATCTAATGGAGTGATCAATTTTAGTTTATATAAAAGTTTTGAACTGTTTATATTTCCATGAAGTGTTTTAAAGCTATTTTTAACTGTTTTAACTGCTTTTAAATGTTTCATGTGATACATAGAGATGTATAATGCTTAGACTAATGTGCTAGATGATGTAACATGCCTACCTTGATGTTTATTCATGTTGATATATGTGATATATGCTTAGTTTATCATGCGATGATAGATTTAGGTGAACTTAAATAAACATAAGGCGTTTGTTAGACAACCTAGTATAGTGAAATTGTTTCATAACCTTAATAACAATATTATGAATACAATCATGAGATTCTTATGTTTATGAAACACGTAATTGAATATGAATTTTCGATATGAGAGAAAGGATGATTCTGTCAACAACAGATTTCTATCTGTAAGAAAGGGTTATTAAGTGACCCCTCTTGACAATGCTCCACCCGATCTGGGAATCATCTGATTATTGATTATTGATTTGAAATATTTAATTTAAAAGGAAGAATTTCTTTATAATATGATTATGATTGTAACGTAATGTAATCCCTCTAAAATTAAATAATATCAAGTAGTAATTGGCCAATGACACAACGGGCTTGTGTCGGTCATATCCTTCCAGCATGATAGAAAAGTAGTTCTTATTTTTGAATCATTGTCGGTTCGTGCTACAGCCGAGGGCTTTGATTTCGAAATAAGAAATACTTGTCTATTACATAGAGATGTATACATTGAATAAGAATCTAAAGGTCAGTACGTGCTACAGCCGTGGGCCTTTGGGGACTGATTCAACTGTACGGAATGTTGGGTTAGACTTGACTTAGAATATTGAGTTTGTCGTGCTACAGCTGAGACTCAATTATTCAAGAGGCTAAAGTTTGATTAGGGAATAACATGAGATGTAATTGACAAGAGTTATCTGCCTATTGAACATTGCATGGCGGTTCGTGCTATAGCCGGGGTTGTGTAATGGAATGTAGGATCCCTATTCCCACTAGCATTATGAATGCTTAATTTTTCACGTAGAGGGTTGAATAAATTAGATAAACTAGTGGGAGCCACTTATGAATAAAGACACGATTCATATAGTGTTTTAAAATGAAATCGAATATTTGCTAAGTGTTGTTATGTGTTTAATCATTTACATATTTACTTTGTACGTTATGTCTTCTGCACTATCACTTAGGAGCATACTAGATGCTCACAAATTGACTGGTCCTAATTATGCTGACTGGCTTCAAAACTTGAGAATTGTTCTCAGGATTGAGAAGCTGGAATACGTGATTGACTCACCTAAGCCTACTGAACCTGCTAGTGATGCACATAATGCTGAACATGTTGTGTATCGTAAGTGGATAGATGATGCAAATGTTGCTCAATGCATCATGCTAGCTTCGATGAACATTGAGCTACAAAAGCAACATGAGCATATGGATGCTCACACTATCCTCATGCATCTACAAGAGTTGTATGATGTGGCAGGGAGGATAGCTCGATATGAGATATCGAAGGAGCTGTTCGGGTGTAGGATGTCTGAGGGATCATCTGTGAATGACCATGTACTTAAGATGATCAATTTGATAGAACATCTTGGACAACTTGGTTTTGCCATGGATGGGGAGCTGAGCCAAGACTTGGTCTTGCAATCGCTTCCGAGTTCGTTCTCGCAGTTTGTTGTGAACTTTCACATGAATAAGTTGGATGTCAGCCTGCCTGAACTCCACAACATGTTGAAGATTGCGGAATCGAATTTTCCCCCTAAGAAGAGTTCTGTTCTTCTAATTGGTGAAGGTTCCAATCCTAAGAAAAGGAAGAGGAACTCTTCCAAGAAGAAGAAAGTAGGTGAAGAAAAGTCGGTTCCACCAAAAGCTGAAGACCCCAAGAGCAAAGTTGTTTGCTTTCACTGTAACAAGGTGGGGCACTGGAAGAGGAACTGCAAGGTTTACCTTGCAGAATTGAAGAAGAAGAAGGGTAGTGAGACTACCGCTTCTGATTCAGGTATGTTCATGATAGAAGTGAATATGTCATTAAATCAAATTTCTACTTGGAACCGCCTGTGGTTCTCAAATCTGCAATTTGTTGCAGGGACCAAGGAGAAGTAGGACTCTTGAGGAAGATGAGGTGATTCTACTGATGGAAATGGAGCAAGAGTTGCTGCTGAAGATGTAGAATTATTTCATTTACATATGCCTACGGGCAAGACTATTGTTTTAAATAAGTGTTATTTTGTTCCCTCGATTGTGAGGAATATTATTCCCATGTTAGACTTGGCTGGATTTTCATTTATTATTGAGAATAATGAATGTTCTATTCTTAGAGATAATATTC
Organism: Apium graveolens; assembly: GCF_009905375.1. Classification (NCBI taxonomy): domain Eukaryota; kingdom Viridiplantae; phylum Streptophyta; class Magnoliopsida; order Apiales; family Apiaceae; genus Apium; species Apium graveolens. The sequence goes on along the minus strand of NC_133652.1, from coordinate 276,180,782 downwards.
TTTATGGACGTCGTACTTTAAATAATGGTCTGTATAAATGTGACATAATTTACTTCAGATTGAACAAACTAATAAAAGAAAAGGGATGATGAAAATCTCACTTTATAGTGGCATTGCAGTCTCCATTTAGTAGACATGGAGAGAGGGCTGCAAATTTGCTAGGAATGGTACACACAGATGTATGTGGACCAATGTCTACGCAAGCCATGGGTGGATTTTCATACTTCATTACTTTCATAGATGATAGATCTGGATTCGGATATGTGTTTGATGAAACACAAGTCTGAGGCCTTTGAAAAGTTCAAAGAATATAAGTATGAAGTGGAGAAACAACCAAACATAGTATTATAACTCTTCGATTAGATCGAGGTGGTGAATACTTGAACGGAGAGTTTCTAGATTATCTCAAAGTAAATGGTATAGTCTCCCAGTGGACGCCTCCAGATTGGTATCTGAAAGGAGAAATCGAACTTTGTTAGACATAGTTCGGTCCATGATGAGCTATGCAAATCTTCCAGTATTCCTATGGGGTTATGCATTGGAAACCTCAGCATATTTACTGAATAAGGTGCCTTCCAAAATCTGTTCCTCAAACTTCGTATGAGATATGGAAAGAAAGGAAACCGAGTCTTAAACACGTTAAGATTTGGGGATGTCCAGCTTATGTCAAGAAAGTTGACCCAGATAAGCTGGAATATCGATCCGGAAAATGTAGTTTTGTGGGATATCCTAAAGAGACTTTAGGGTATTACTTTTGCACCGATCATCGGGTGTTTGTCTCCAGACATGCTACCTTCTTGGAAAAGGAGTTTATCCTTGAAGGAAACAGTGGGAGCAAAATTGAACTTGATGAAGTTCAAGAAGCACAAACTACTACGGATCAAGTGGAAACACCTGTTCTGACTGAACAACCTTTTATGGAACAGCCCATTCGTAGGTCAGGGAGAGTGTCTCGCCAACCTGAGAGGTAAAATGGCCTTGTCATTGAGAATGACAATGAGTTGTCGATCATTGATGTTGACGACCCTGTGACCTATAATGAGGCCATGAGTAGTGTTGACTCAGAGAAATGGCATAGTGCCATGAAATCCAGAATGGAATCTATGTATACGGTATACAAAAGATAGATTATAGCAGTTGGCCAGGTGGAGACCAATAAGGCCAGGCTTGTGGCAAAAGAATTCAAACAAAGGCAATGGATTGACTTTGATGAAACCTTTTACCTGTAGCCCTATTAAAATTAGTTCGGATTTTGCTTACGAATGCTGCTTACTACGACTATGAGATCTGGCAATTAGCCAGATGGTTTTCTTTCCAAGAGAAATGAAAACCTAGTGTATAAGCTGCTGCAAACCATATGTGGTTTAAAGCAGGCTTCTCAAAAGATGGAACATTCGTTTTGATGAGACAATCAAAGAGTTTGATTTTATCAAAAACGAAGATGAACCATGCGTCTACAAAAGGGTTAGTGGGAGCGCGGTAACATTTCTTATATTGTATTGAATTAGAGTTGACACACATAACAACATAGCAGACCCACTCACAAAGCTACTTTATGAAAGTCACTTTGATCGTCATAAAGACAAGATGGGTATTAGATACCAGAGTGATTGGCTTTAGTACAAGTGGGAGATTGAAAGGAATATGTCCTAAGTCCAATCATGTATTAGGATTTAGGAATAACTTTTGTGTAATCTGTTTTGATTTCATTGATATTAATAAAGACTTGTTTTGTTTTTATTACGGGCTTTATCTATTTAAGTGTTTAAATAAGATATACCATAGTTTAGAGTAAAGCTTTTTATGGATTATGATGAGATCATAATAGTGAGACCTAAAAAGATGATAACTCTAAACTTAAATAGTTCCTGGTCATAGGATTACTAACTGGTAATTAATAATCCGCAAAGATCGGTACATACTATGCTTGCTTCATTATGAAGGATGTCTGTTCTCATAGACATTTGTGTGGTGACACTATAGCTAGTATGTAGGTGCTTATTATAGAATAAGTTCACTGAACATGACTCGCCTAGCTGAAAAACTAAAGGAGTTCACTCACGTGTCAGCAGTTGTTCGCTTAGTGATAGTTGTACAAGTATCCTTAGACTTGAGGTCATCATAGTCATCTTGTGTACACTGAACTATGCTTTGGTTTAGTCCTTAGTCTCCAGGGACAATTATTAGGGCTCTTCTGGGTATAGGAATTTGTACACGAAGATAGTGTATGATTAATAAAGGATCTACCCCTTCCAGTGAAGGAAGCGAATGTTCAAGGCTGATCCACTTATGCTAGTTCAGGAATCTCTGGCCAGAGTGAATGAAATTAGAAAGGAGTTTCTAATTTGCATAGAACTACGCATAGTAAATGGTAAGCAAGTGATTGAATTAGATAGGCTTGACACGAGATCCATGCCTTGTATTTAATCGGGACATTGTAGGGTAGAAGGAGTTTATTGTACGGTAACTATTCACTGACAGGTTCTTGATATTCTAAGCAGTGAATTCATATTGTCCGGATAGTCGCGATATGTTGAGAAGCATCATTCACGATGTAGAATAAATATGATTAATTAATTAATCATATTTAATAAATTAGAGAATTTATATAAATAATGATAAAATAGTTTTATTATTATTTATTTCTACTACCGGCTTAATATTGAACCTACAGGGTCACACCATAAAAAGAGAATGATTTAATGGTGGAGGAATTAATTAATAATGGCTAATAATTATTTATTTGTGAAATAAATAATTAATTGGCAAATTTAATAATTGATTAAATGAGATTTAATTGATTATAAATTAATTAAAAAAAGTTCTTAATATTATTAATTAAATGATTTAATTTTTGGAAATTAAATCAAGAGAGAGAATTATTTCTAAAGTGTTTAGAAAAAGGATTAATGATTAAAAGGTGTTTTAATTATTAATGAGAATAGTAAATGGGATAATAATAATAATATTTATGGGAAAATTTCAGCTGAAAATTTTGCCTATAAATACACTATTATAGACCCTATTTTATTCTAACCCGCATCAAACACAAAACCCAAAAAGTTTGGAAAACCCAATTCTCTCCACCTCCTTCCTCCTCCTTAACATCGTTTTCTTGGTGAATACCGGTGGAGTGCTTCACACTTGAGGAGCAACTGCTAAGGATCTCTGATCGTTGACTCCAAATTATTTTAAAAGGTTAGATTCGATCCCTCGAATTTTTATTCACGATTTATATGCTTTTATTTGGATTTTGTATGTGTAAAAGTGTTTTGCCATGACCCCGCTGCGTTTAAAATCCAACAGGTTCTTTTCATGGGGACGGGGGATTATCACGCATTTTAAAATTCCTGTAAAGCATGGTTCTCTAAATAATTTTAAATATATTTTCTTTTAAATAAAAATATAATATTTAAACTTTTATACAGAAAAAGAAAATTCTAAAAATAAATTATAGAACTATACTTTATAGTAGCCTTAAAATACGTGTCAAGCATGAGAAAAAAGTATGTAAAGAATTGAGTGGAACAGGGATAGTATATTTTTAGATCATCCTCATTTCACCTTTGATCAATTAATGCAATCTATTTATCAACATCCACTCTCACTAACGTGTGTTATTTTTTTTAAAGTGAACATGTATTTTGAAACAAAGAGTATTAAATAATTATTTATTTTTTAAATTTGAATTTAAGTAAAATATCAAATATATTAAAATTTCGACATTGACAATTTAAAAAGTAATGTACTATATCTAAAGTTATGAATGTCTCAATTATTTAAAAAAAACTGGATATGTTATTAAAACTCGACTTGAAAAATAAAATGATATAAATTACGAAATAAGTGTAGAGTGTGAGTGTCTTTGTCATTATACTATAAACACTAGTATTTGATCTCAATGTAAGTTGTAAAACTATAAAACTTAGAAAAAAATACTTGTTATAAATTTTACCTTATGGTTGGCCGAGTAAAAATATATGCAAATATTGGTGGACAGCTCGAATTCAGCTAAACTCGGTTGTTCGTGAAAAAACATGTGTTTGGGTCGTGCACGGTTCTTTTATAAACAATTCCAGTTTGAACATCACTTTTGGCTTGGTTATTAAACTCGGTTCAGATTATTTAAGAAAAAAGTTAAAGCTCAGCTCGATTCGAACATAGTTCGGTTCAATTCGATTTATTTTTAGCTTTATCAGCTTCTTTTTACTTATGTTGCATTTAATGTTGCTTACCACATGTAATTATCTAGGTCAACTTGGAGTTTTATTTTGGAAAGTTGGGTTCCAAGTATCATAATTTGAGTCACAAGAAATTAACTTCATTTAGTACTGTACTTGCTCTAAGAGGTTTGTCTTGCAACTGCATGTATGTTAAAGTTGAGCTCGATCTACAAATATGTGTACGTGTGTGTATAAAAATTTATTTAACTTGATATATTTATCACTTGTAATCAACTTTATCTGAATTTGATTTGAGTTTTTAACCAAATAAAAGATCATTGAGATTAATGCTAAAGACATGTATTCCGAAATTTCTTGATGGTTTTAGTTACGTCCGTGAATACGTATAAAGTTGCATGCAAAAATATATTTATGATATATTTTATTCATTTGAGATTTTGTAAATACGTATATAGTTTAAATTCCATAAAAATTTGGATGTTATTTCTTTTTAATTCTATGCAGATTATGGTGGATTTAAAAGATTGATTTTGGTGAATTAAATTAAATCTCATGGATTTATTGAATTGAATTATTAATATTTTTTTATTTCATAATAGAATATATCAATTAATAACAATATTGTAGTTTAAAATAAATAACAATATTCAAATAATAAGTCCAACTCATCAACTAGCAAAAGAGTGTAACTAATCACTCATATTCGTTATGTTCCTCGCTCTCATCATACTGGGCTTCACCATCTTCTTCATTTACCACATTACGAGGCCTATCTTCCCATATAAAATTATCAATGTTATCTCTCCAAGTATTTGTTTCAGTATTTTGTTGTTGTCGACTTGACATATTTGATTCAAGAATATCAGCTTCCTCCATGTCCGAAGATAGGTCATCCACTAATTCAATAAGGAAATTCATCAAAGCGTCATTCTTTTCCAAGAAAATTGTGTATGCCAGCACAAGCTAATACCTACTCTACAAGTACTTGAAATGGAAATGGAGGTGCAAAAATTCTCTCGATCATATTTCTCAATGAGTATGATGGAAATTAAAGAGCTCATTTGCATTTCTTGGGTGACGGACCTTGGCCACCAAATTCTTTTAGATGATATCTTACTTTACGAATTGGAACTAAAAATTGGCGACGTGTTTTTACTAAATTATTTTCCTTTATATAATCAAAAGTCACAATACTATAGATACAAGAAAAATAATAAATAAATATTACCTTGAGGAACTTCTGACCTGTTTTTCCTCGATAGTGTGTTAGGTAATGAATCACACATAGGGGGGTGAATGTGTTTTTCTGATTTTAGGCCTTTCTTGAAAGTTAATGGTTGAACAAAGTAAATTAAATCTTGTATAAAAAAGTGTTCATGCAGAATCTAAACTTGCAGAAAATAAAGAACACAAATCTTCAAAACTCACTTAATTTTTATATTAAAAATTAAGACTGTTTTGCTACAAAATTTCTAAACTCTTTGATGTTAAAGAGCTCAGCTTCTTCTTGAGAGTGATACAAGAGATTTGATCTAAATTGTTACATCTTACTAAAGGACCATTGTTAATTTTATAACTCAGTTAACTGTTGGTTTACACAGTGGATAATAAACATGCTATTAACTTTTCGAAACTGTCACTTGTCATTTCTATTTATAGAAAAGCAAATCTTCCATTTCTGGCTTAGCATATCTTTAGCATCCCGTGTTTACTTTAATCTTCTTCTGTCAGTTAATCTTTGCCATTGATCTTGCACACTCTTCAAGCTGCTTTTTGTAGACTTGTCAATCCAGCTGTCGGATTGTTTGTTAATTGTTTATCTTGGATATTGAACTGATCTGCAATTCTGTACTTTGAGACTGTACCTCGAGATCTCCAGTTTGAATTAATAGAACACTTGACATCTCGATAAGTACATAGGCTTATCGAGATCTCTAGCACTCCATTTTGAGTTTGGCTTGTAGAGGTCTTCAGCTTATCGAGATCTCTAGTCTTCACATCTTTACTTTCACTTGTAGATATCTCTGAGTTCGCGAATGAATGTAGACTTGTCGAAAACTCTGAGTTCTCTAGTGAAGGAATGACTTGTCGATATCTCCAATCTCCAGTCCTTCAAATTGGCTTTTCGATATCTTCTTGGGTTCTCGAGTAGCTTTCCTGACTTCTCTACTCTCGGTGGATATTGCTCATCCGTCGAGTAGTGATTGCTCATTTGTCGAGCAGATATTGCTCATTCGTCGAATTAATACTGCTCATCCGTCGACTAGATCTTGCTCATCTGTCGGCTAGCAAAATTATTATCCTGATGGATGTTCCTCATCCGTCGGTACTCTCTGGAGTTCTCGAATGACTTCTCTATAACAATAAATATGTGACTTGTAGAGATCTTGACTTAGAATATTTTTCTCCAAACAGATTTATTCAACTCCAAGTTTCTACAAAATTCTTCCGAGGCTTGATCTTCTTGATCTTCTTCCAGATAAAATCCTTAGGCTTGATACTGTTTTAGGAAAAAGACTTCAGTCTGCTCCTTTGCATTTTTACAGGCTTTAAGTGTTACAAATACAAAATACAAATTTAGATAACAATACAACTTACTCAGGGTTGACGAATTGTCTTAGTCTTGTTAAAGTACAGGCATGTCTTTTATAACATAGTGCATCAATTAACAATTTTGAGTCATGTGCTGGACCTTCTCACCTACTAAGCACATAATTGAATTCCCAATCAAAGTTGCAAGAAACCAAAACTTTTTGAGAATTAATTCCATGACGGAACTTTTTGAGAATTAATTCCATGACGATTACGGTAACTGCTAACATCTCGACTTTTTTATCATAGTCGGAATATGAGTTCCATCAATGGCACCAACACAATCCTAAATTTATATATCCATAAAATATAACATTAGAATTAAAAATTGAACTAATTGTAGAAATTTGACAAAAAATACCCCCAGATTTTACTATCATTTGTGGTGTTATATATATATTATAATTAGTTTGACCATCCTCATACATGTATCCACAACTCCTCATTTCCCTGGCTTGAGAAGCTAATCATCACATTAGCCATAAGAGCTTCAGTCAAAGTCCTTCTCGAAATTTTATCAAAAATTTCGTCAAACACTTTTGACTCTTCTTTGACCACGAGACCTCCACGAACTGAGTATCTTAAGGCCTCAAGACTATGTCAAGATCCATTAACTCTCTAGTACTGTTAATGGGTGTAAAAAAAAGGTAAAGACGCAAAAGTATTAACCTCTAAACAAGGACAAGTAGTCAGCAACACAATTTCTCTCCCGAAAAATAAACGAAAGTTGCATGTCCAGTTTGGATCTCTTATCCTAATCATGATCTGTTAAATCAATAATTTACTTGAGAGTGGTAATGCGAATGAGCATATTGGATATAACACTAAAAGCCTCAATACTATTTCAAATAGAAGAGTGAGTACTATTTTAAAATGGCAGAGTGAGCTCGTTTCACGAAAGCTCGCCTTAGACCAAATAAAATAACCAAATATCTTTCATGTTAAGCACTACAACAGATTGTAACTTGCATAATGCTTGTTTTTGCATTTATATAACGCTTTTAAACGGTATTCAAGCCAGAGCTATGCAATTACAATGAGCTTACGTAGTGCTTTGTAGGTGTAATATCCCGTAATTTTATATTAATAATAGTAAAAAAATTATAAAATAAAAGGATTAAAATTTTGATAAGGATTATGATTTAATATTGGCTAAACTAATGGGCCTAAATTTTGTATCATATTTTGATATGGATAAGATGTTGGTTAAGAAATATGGTTTTGTAAGATTATAAATACCTCATATTCGTCTTCCTTGTTTTTATTAATAAAATTTGTAAGGCCTTTTGCACATAAATATCAGAAGTCTTGTAAAATTCGTAGATAATTCGTCATAAGTCAGAATTCGTTGATTCTGGACTTTTTGGAAAGATATTTTCATTATCTACAACTTTCGTCATTTGTGTTTTGAAAGAAAACATCGTTTAGAGAGTTCAAAAGGCTAATTTAAGACTGATCAGGTTTGAGGTAAGTTTTTGATCGATTTTGCTAGAGTTTTCAAAACTATATGTTACGTGTGTATTTTTTATTATCAAAATATGGGCTAAGTGATAATATATTTTGAGGTGATATGTATTATCGTATATGTGTTGTGTTCCAACGATTATTTTGGATCTCTGATATGTACCATGATTTGTGAAAATATCGAATCAGAACTTATGACCGTAGTCAGCGGATTGTAGTGACAGTTTTCCAAAATTTTAGGACAGTTATCACCGGTTTGTAGTGGTCGTGGAATGAATTATGGGTTCTGAATTATTGTTGTTTATGTGTTATGTGTATCGTATGTATCGAATGAGAATAAGAATAAATATGTATCGAAAGTTTTTGTTTCGTATATCGTATCGTATATATTATCATATTTTATTATATATGTATATGTTACTTGCCCTCCTAGTTGGATCGATTATTTTCTTACTGGGCTATTTAGCTCATTACTTATATTTTCAGGTTTACTCTAAGATTCGAGTTGGATATCATTAGAGTTCGAGAACTTAGAATTGGAGTAGATTGAGTTTTGGACTTCAGTTAGCTGCGCTTTTGTAATAGTCACCATTTGAATAGAATTTTGGATGAATAATTACATTTTGTATAATTTTTTATTTAGAATTAATAATCCTGAAGTGCAGGCTGTTGCAGTTGGTATTAAGAGTATGCTGTCCTTCGGAGTGTATTAGGGATGTGAATAGTACATTCTCTAGGATGCGTTCCTGTGGACCATAGTTAAGTTTGACTTATAGGAGATTAATGCCGAATTTTTCATTATAGGATTGTTGTAAATTTGGAGACCAAATTCTTTTTAAGGAGGGTAATATGTAATATTCCTTAATTTTAGATTAATAATAATAAAATTATTATGGAATAGAAAGATTAAAATTTTGATAAGGATTAGGATTTAAAATTGGTTTAGACTAATGGGTCTAAATTTTATATCATATTTTGATATGGATAACTTGTAGGTTAAGAAATTAGGTTTTGTACGATTATAAATATATCATATTCATCTTTCTTGTTTTTATTGATAAAATTTGTAAGGCCTTTTTCAAATAAAAATCAGCAGTCTTGTAAAATTCGTAGAAAATTGTCGTGAGTCAGAATCCATTGATTCTGGACTTTTCGGAAAGGTCTTTTCTTTCTTTACTACTTTCGTGCTTCGTGTTTTTAAAGAAAGCACCGTTTAGAGGGTTAAAAAGGCTATCTTCAAATCTGAAGGTACTGAGGTAAGTTTTCGATCGATTTTGCTAGAGTTTTCTAAATTATGTGTTGCGTGTGTATATTTGATTATCAAAATATGGGCTAAGTGACAATATTTTTTGAGGTGAAATATATTATCGTATATGTGTTGTGTGTCAGCAATAATTTTGAATCTTTGATTTGTGTCATGATTTGTGAAAATATCGAATAAGAAATTAGGACCATAGTCACCAGATTGTAGTGACAGTTTTCTGAAAATTTAGGAACATTATCACCGGTTTGTAGTGGTCGTGGCATGAATTATGGGTTCTGCATTATTTTTGTTTATGTGTTATTTGTATCGTTTGTACCGAATAAGTATAAGAATATGCATAAAAAATGTTTGTTTCGTATATCGTATCTTATAGATTATCATATTTTGTTTTATGTGTATATGTTACTATCCCTCCTAGTTGGATCGATTATTTTCTTACTGGACTATTTAGCTCATTACTTACAATTTCAGATTTCGTCTAAGATTCGAGTTGGATATCATTGGAGTTCGAGTACTTAGAATTGGAGTAGATTGTTTTGGACATCCGTTAGCTGTGTTTTCGACATCCGTTAGCTGCGCTTTTGTATTAGTCACCATTATAATAAAATTTTGGATTAATAATTATATTTTGTATTAATTTTAATTTATAATTAATAGTCTAAAAATACCGCTTTACGGTAGGTGTTAACTAAGCTGATAACACCTATTGAAACGTGAAGTAAACGATATCCAAGGGCACTACTACGATAACCCTTCTGTAAATGCTTTCTAAGTCTTTCAGATTACATGCTATATCACTTGCACAACTTTTTTAAAATTCTATCCAAGTAGTATATTTTTAAAATATATAATAGTTTTGTCAGCCTTTTTACATAATTCTAATTTTAATATCACTCTTCCACTTTTACTTGTATTACCGAAAATGGTTCGTAAATTATGAAAACCATTAACACTTAAAGATGCACCATGCAAATCATTATTTCAAAAAAAATGATTAGCACCTCTGATTACTTCCTAATATCAACACATAGCACAAAAATCAAACACTTAGCATCTCTGATTATAAACCTTGCAAAGATCCATTAGGCACAATTCAAAAATTCTGAAGTAATTCTTACAATGAATAATAGAGCTACAGTTCATAGATTAAAACAAATCATAAAAGACTACTTCTTTGACAATTGAATTTGAAAAATTGATTGTACAAGTAAAGCATTTTATTTGGAGGATATCCGAGAATATGTGAACAGTATACAAAAAATAAAGATATATCTAGATCAGATGAAGTAATACATGTAGATTTACTAGTAGCACTTATACAAACAAAGAACTACAAGTGGGTGTACGCAATAGCAAAATTTCAGAATCCAAAATCAAATCATGTATCTTCACATTGAGGAGAAGGAAAGGGTTCCATAAAATTATTTTGGGGGCGTTTGATTCATGTGAGGGAAATGGAATTGAGAAAGGAAAAGAAGGAGAAAGTAAAATAATGACCCAAAATTGTTTTGGTTCAAATCTGAAAACGGAATGAAAATTTACATGATTATATTTATTTTTGATTTTTTAATATTAAGCAATCTCAATATAGTCAAATATATTTATATTACAACAATATAATATATTATCATTATAATAAACCAACTTTTTTAATTATTTAATAGAACCATTAATTTTTTAATAAATTAACATATAAATTTATATCAAAATTATTTTCAATTTGTAAAAACTAAATTATAAATCATTTTTAGAATTTAAAATTAATTTTGCATACTGATCTCTTTTTTGGGTCCAAGATTTAAATTATAATTGAAATAAGAAAACCAAAAGGAGAAAAGGAAGTTCAAATACCTAATGGGAGGTGGAGAATGGAGTTTGAGGAATTTGGGGTAAACCTACCACTAAAAAAAGGAAAAGAGAATGATTGTTTTTACTGAACAAACATCAACAAAGGAAATGAGTCTAATTCTTTCCTTTTCCCTTTGTTGAATACCTCATACCAAACGCCTAGAGGCTTAACCACCGCCAACGACTCAACAGCCGCGGCGGCTCGGCCCCTTCCTCTCCTCCTCCTAGGGTTAAACAACTCATATATATACAACTCATCCTCCACCCTATTTGCAATTGAGACTAACTACCACAACCAACTCAATCGGTAAAAAAATAAAAACCTAGTTTACTGCCCCCTTTTGTTGTAAAAAAAAGATAAATAAATCCCAAGCCCCTTTAGTTACATTTTAGCATTTTGTTATATGTATAATTAAAACTCAAATCTAAAATATTGCAATACACTGCCAAATAATTTAACTGACAATAACAACAATACTAATCTAATCCCTAATTATTATTTGAAAGTAAATTAAAGATAATGATACCAATCTTAATAAATTCATGGAAGATAAAAATGCAGTAGTTACCTTAAATGCAATTGAGTTGAGTTACATAATCTCGTAAATTCTCTCTGTCTCTTGATCTTTTACCTCTTCACCAAACGTAGCCTACAATGAGATGGGTAAACTAGATAACTCTTATTCGAACATTATTTTATTATTCCCTTAAAAAAATCTTACTCTAGACTCTTCTTTGGAAAATATCTACTCATATAATATGTTTTAAAATAAAAAAATCTCACATCTGGATCCTTCCTTGTAAAATATCTATTCAAAATATCTAACAAGTTTCACTTATAAGCCAAGTATTTTATTCTATTTATTATTTTTCTTTATGATAAAAAGGTTATTTCTAAATCAATTAAAAAAAGATATAAAAATTTCCTAGGTGAGTTAAATTAAAATATCTTAAAACAATTATGGTACTAATTTTATTTAGTCTCAAATAAATAATTAATAGAATTTAAATCTAACAAAATAATTTACCGGAAAAAATAAAATAGTATTCTAAATAAAATTAATTAGCTGCTCCAATTTTATCAAGAAAAAGTAAATTTATAAAATTAATGACTAATAAATATTATCGATAAAATTAGGGATCTCCGCACACGCAATAAAATTTTTAAACGACTAATAAAATTTTCCAGGAAATAATTCTAGCCTCAAATTTTATTTTATTTATTTATCTATTTATTACTTTTATCCGAGCACAAAAACTAAATTTTCTTTAGGACAAAATTTATAAATTTTCGAGGCGGTTTAAATAAAAAATTAGAATATTACTTGAGTTTTGGCGGTGGTTGCAAAAATAGATAAATTGACTAATTATATCCGAAATTTTAGAAAAAAGAAAATCTATTTTATGCGGAATTAAATAACAGTAATTAAATTAAATTATATTAATTAAACAATTACTACTTGATCTTTATAATCTAATCTATGATACTAAAATAGATCATGAATAAAACCTTGGAAATGGATATAAGCATTGTAAATTATAATATTAATTTTAACATTACACTTGATTAAAGATAAACAGAATAGACAGAAGAGCCACAAAACAAAGGGCCTATTAGCCTATACTTGATTCAAAACTATTAACTTGTAAAGTGGTGAATCACATTAACCATTCTTATTCACATCATATACAATTGTGATATCAACACCCACTACTTGTTTGATCTACAATAGACATTTTGACTCATGTTTTAAACATATGTGATATAATAAAAACTCCATGTTAGTCTAATTTTTATTTGCTAGTATAATTTACAATGTTCAGAGTTATAATGACCGCAAATGAATGTTCCAGTTGAGGTTAGCATGCTAAGATTGAGTTTTGCGACACCAAATGAGTAACCTTTCTGGAATATCGAGGGAGCATATAAATAGGGAAAATTAAAAAAAGAATATAATAATATGACAGGTTCAAGTACCGACACTAAATTTTATAAGATAACTAGGAAATATATGTTAGATATATTTGTGATGTCATGTCTAATAATGATTTGTGTTTAGTTTTCAGATCTTAACTAACATGACAAATCAGGACTTAACTGGAAATCAGTACTTATACTGAAGTCAGAGCTTAAAATATCAGAATTTAAGTTATCAGAACTTAAGATATCAGAAGATATTTATTAGGAGATAATATCAGGACTTAAGAAGAGTTTCAGATACGGAAGGCGGCTGATTGAAAGGAAAGAAGATCAAGATCAAACACAAGAAGAGATATGCATGGAGAAGAATTCTATGAAGAATAGAATACTTGGAGGAAAAGATAACTAGTTGATATATTTTAGGATACAGAATCATATTCGATATCAATTAGAAGATTATCTTGTAACTGTGTGTCTATATAAACACAGCATAGGGTTTACACTATATGTGTTATCTTAATCGAGAATATTATTCATTGTAACCTTAGCAGCTCTCGTGATATTTGTTCATCACTGAGAGAGAACGGTTCCATTGTAATCCTGTTTTATTAATAAGATTATTCTGTGCTTTAAACTTGTGTTTTTAATTCGATTTGATTGTAGTATACACTGTATTCAAACCCCTTCTACAGTGAGTGTGACCTAATAATTGGTATCAGAGCCAATTTGTTAACACATATACAGTAAAGATCCAAAACAATCATGTCTAAAGAAGAGAAAACTCCAACCAAGCCCACCAAAACTGAAGAAACTTTAAAGAATCAAATCCATAATCGATATGAGACTATTAGGGTTCCCATACTGAAACCTTCTGAGTATCCCATATGGAAAGTGAGGATGACTATGTTTCTGGAAGCTACAAATCCAGAATACCTTGACAGAATTAATGAAGGACCACATAAGCCAACCAAGCTCTCTATTGTAGTTACAGATCAGCAAGGACAGACTATACCAAAGGAGAAAAGTGAATATACTGCTGAAGATATCTCATCTATTGCCAAAGATGCAAAGGTAAGGTATTTGCTGCATAGTGCCATTGATAATATCATGTCAAACAGAGTAATTAACTGCAAGACTGCAAATGAGATATGGGATGCCTTGGAGACAAGATGCCAGGGAACTGATGCAATTAAGAAGAACATGAGGACTATACTCACTCAAGAGTATGAGCACTTTGACTCAAAACCTGATGAGTCATTAACTGGTTTATATGACAGATTTATCAAACTCTTGAATGATCTGTCACTGGTGGATAAGGAATATGATCTTGAAGATACTAATCTTAAATTCCTTTTAGCTCTTCCTGAAAGTTGGGATTTGAAGGTAACTACTATAAGAGACAACTATGCTCTTGATGAAACTACTCTTGATGAAATTTATGGTATGCTCAAAACTCATGAACTTGAGATGGATCAAAGAACCAAGAGGCATGGGAGAAAGTCAAGAACAGTTGCTCTTAAGGTTGAGAAGGAATCCCCCAAAGTGGCTGTCTCAAAGAAAGGCAAAGGAAAGGCTCTCATCACAAAGTCTGATTCAGATTCATCAAGTTCTGATGATGATGAAGATTCAAAAACTGAAAGTCTATCTGAGATGGATGCTGATGAAGAGATGAAGAAATTGTGTGCTCTTATGGTGAAGGGTATCACAAAGATACCCTACAGGAAATTCAAAAGGGGAAAGAAGGTTTCCAGGAAAAGTGGAAGTTCTGATAAGAAAGGATTCGGAAAATCTGAAGGCAAAGCTGGAAAGTCTGACATAGGAGATTTCTCAAATGTTAAATGCTACAATCATGGTGAGAAAGGCCACATATATCCTCATTGCAAGAAAGGAAAAGGTGACAAAGGCAAGGCACTGGTCACAAAGAAGAAAAGCTGGACAGACACTTCAGATTCTGAAGATGAGGTGAACTATGCCTTGATGGCAAATACTGAAAGCAGTTCTGATGCTGCTGAATTAAAGGTACCTCAAACAACTTATGTTTTTCGTACTGATGATATTACTGAGTTGAGATCTTATCTTAAAACCATATTCATTAGCTATAGAGATCAGACTTTAACATGTGATAGGTTAACTTCTGAAAATCTGGCTTTTAAGAAAAGGAATGACTATCTAGAAAAGGAGTTAGTTATGTTCCATCAAACTCAGAAAGAAAGAGATGATGCTTTTTATGTTAGAGATGAAATGTTAAAATTGAATCAATCTCTAAAAACTAAGTTAGAAAAGGAAAGAAAGATTATCAGGACTTGGACTAACTCTGGCAGAACAACTCAGAATTTACTAAGTAGTGGAAACTGGAAAGAGGACTTAGGTTATGGAGATGATAAAAGTGAAACAGAAACTGAACAAATTAATCCAATTATTGTTAAAAAGACTAATAAACCAAAGGTAAATCCTGTTAAGTTTGTAGCTAAAACTGTAAAGTCTGATTCTGAAAAGATGAAAGATATTGAGATAGAAGTTAAGGCAGAGTCAACTTCTAACAAATTGAAACAGGATAAGCCAATTGAAGTTAAAATAGGCTTAATGACAAAGAAGTAGCTTAAGTATAAGCTGAAAGAGATTAAGAATGTAAACAAGGTAAAGCCACCTAGGAAAAACAGGAATGGAAAGGAAGTTGTGAATAAAAGCAATAAGTATATGCCTGTTCCTAATGCTCCTAGAAAGAAATGCTATAACTGTGGAAATTCTAACCATCTGGTTTCTTTTTGCAGGAAGAATAAGAATATAAACTCCTTACCTTCTAAGTCAGGAGTTAAGAGTCAGTCCGTTAGGTTTAAGCCAAAAAATCCTTATTTTCATTGTGGTAGTTTATGGCATTCCATTTATACCCTTAAGGAATATCATAGTTTGTACTATGATTATTAATCAAATAAAACCTTCTTTAAAGAAAGTTAGCATTATTCCTTTTAGTGTAAGTTCTGTTGCAAAGTCTGATACTGTAAATTCTGATAAGAATTTTTTAATGGAAGAGTTCTGCAGGGCAATAGGATAAACATCCTAGTTCTGGACAGTGCATGTTCAGGAAATATGAATGGAAATAAAGCCCTGCTATCAGACTTTGTGGAGAAAGCTGGCCCAGGAGTTTCTTATGGAGATGGAAACATGGGAAAACTCTGGGATATGGCAATATCAATCTAGGGAATGTCATCATTGAAAAAGTAGCTCTAGTCTCAGGACTTAAACACAATTTGCTGAGTGTTAGTCAAATCTGTGACAGAGGTTATCATGTGGACTTCTTTGAAGAACATTGTGAAGTTGTAAGCAAATCTAGAGGCAAAGTTGTTCTAAAGGATACAGGCATGGTAACATTTATGAATCCAAGCTTTCAACAAGTTCTGATGGTTCTGCAATTTGCCTATTAAGTAGAGCATCAATGGAAGAAAGCTGGGATTGGCACAAGAAACTCTCTCATTTAAATTTCAACAATATAAATGAACTAGTCAAGAAAGATCTTGTGAGAGGACTCCCAAAATCAGTATTTGCTCCTGATGGCCTTTGTGATTCATGTCAAAAGGAAAAATGAAGAAAATCTTCATTCAAGAGAAAGACTGAATCTTCAATTCTTGAGCCTTATCACCTACTACATGTTGATCTATTTGGTCCAGTGAATGTCATGTGTATTGCAAAGAAGAAATATGCTATGGTCATAGTAGATGAGTTTACCAGATACACATGGGTGTATTTCTTGCACACAAAAAGTGAAACCGCATCTATCTTAATTGATCATGTCAAACAACTGGATAAATTGGTCAAAGACTCCGTCAAAATCATAAGAAGTGATAATGACACTGAGTTCAAGAATTTGATCATGGAAGAGTTCTGCAAAGACCATGGAATAAAGCAGGAATTCTCTGCTCCTGGAACTCCACATGAAAATGGAGTTGTTAAAAGAAAGAACATAAATCTTATTGAAGTTGCACGAACTATGCTTGATGAAGCAAAGTTACCAACCTACTTTTGGGCTGAAGCTGTGCAGACTGCTTGTTTTACTCAGAATGCAACACTTATCAACAAGCATGGAAAGACACCATATGAGATGGTGAAGAAAAAGAAGCCAAATCTGAAGTACTTTCATGTATTTGGATGCAAGTGTTTTGTTCTTAAGACTCGACCTAAACAGCTATCCAAATTTGATCTAAAAGCTAATGAAGGAATTTTTGTTAGATATCCACTTTCCACAAAAGCCTTAAGAGTCTACAATTTGAGAACAAGGGTTGTCATGGAATCTATCAATGTCTCTTTTGATGATAAGAAGATTATTAGACTTAAAGATTTCAATGATCATGATCAGCTGAGATTTTAGAATGAAGTTTTAAATTCTGATTCTGTAAATTTTGATAGTCTAAATCCTGATACTGCAAACTCTGATGGGTTAAACTCTAATGTTATTGAAACTATGGTGACTACGCTAAAGGAAAATGCACCTGTGCAGGGGGAGCATATAGAAGATCCAACCACATCTCAAGAAGCATCAGAACCTAGAACAGGCTCTTCAAGTTTTGATTTGTCAAGTTCTGATGGGCCAGGTTCAGATAATTCTGGAAACTCAAATTCTGAAGAATCCAACTCAAAGAGCATAATTTCAGGGGGAGCATCAAAAAATATTGATGGAGACAGCATAGATCATGGGGGAGCATCCAGTTTTAGAGATAATCTTCCATGTGCAAGGAAGTGGACTAAAGTACAAGTGGAAGCTGCCAATTTCTTGGAGGCAGATTAGTTTCTTTGTTTAGCAAGAAACAAAAGTCGATTTCCACATCAACTGCAGAGGCAAAGTACATTGCTGCAGGAAGCTGTTGTGCACAGATTTTTTGGATGAAGAATCAGTTACTGGATTATGGGTTAGAATTTTCTAAAATCCCTATTTACTGTAATAATCAAAGTGCTATTTCTATGACAGGTAATCCAGTTCAGCACCCTATGACAAAGCACATCAGCATTAGGTACCACTTTATAAGGGAACATGTGATGGAAGGTACAGTGGAATTGCATTTTGTTCCAACAGATCAACAACTAGCAGATATCTTCACAAAACCACTATGTGAAGCTACTTTTACAAGATTGGTAAATGAACTTGGAATGGTTTCAGGTTCTTTCTCTAAATCTGCTTAGTTTATGTTCTGATACATCAGACTTTATGATCAGTATTTACAGATATTACTATCATTATGTAATCTGTGCTTAAATTGAAATTTACTTAATGCTGATTGTTGTCTGATATGAATTTCTAATCTCTGATAGTGATATGAATGCTTCTATGACTATTCAACCCAATGAGGATAACTGTGCTAGATGCTGACCTAGTAGTCTCTAATATACTAAAGATCCCATGTTTGAAGTAATTGTTTATGTGGATATCTTTTAACACAAGCAAATTATGATATTGAGCTTGGTTAGGTTTACTTTGTGTATCTTGTTACTATGTCGAAAACTAGAATAGTGCTTCTTATCTGTTAAGTTCTGATGTTGATAAATCTTATGGATGTACTAAGTGCTGATAAGCCTCACTTATCAAAAGAAAAAAGAAAAGAAAAGAAATAAATATCAGGTACTCCTTTGAGATCTAGAGAACAATATATGTGGAAGGGAAGACCCAAGTGCATTGCTGGTATTAAGTAATATGCATTAGAAAAGCAAAATAAAATTTTCTTGGTGACTTTTCACATTCTCTGATTACTGGAGAAATACTCTGATAATAGTATAAATTCTGATAAGCAGTCGTGACTCACTTACACTGAGAAGCCACTGTAAAAAGGAATTTCAAAAGATGCATAAAATGAGCACAAAATAGTTGAGGTGGACTCATGCATAAACTCATTCTATAGTAGACTTCAGACTAATGACAGATTTTAAGCAAAGTTCTGAGTTATGCTTTATTTCTAAGATGTAATGAAGTGAATCAGACTTTACTCGTTGTCTGATATTTAGCTTAAAGCACACACTTACACTCCATATGAATGATGAAAATTACTGTGGTGATCAATGTTGTTTTAGATGAACAGTTTAAGTGTAATTTACATAAATTCTGAGGATAAGTTCTGATGGAAGTGCTGATGATTAAGTTATGTTGAAACCATATCAGTATTTGTGTGAAAAATTACAAAAATAAACATTCACTTTCTCAGTTAAGAAGCCATATTCTAATAACTTTAAATTCTGATAATAATCAAGTTCTGATGCTGACGTGGTAGTATTTATTTCCTTGATTTTTTTTTGGTCAATAATAAATTTTGATGGTTTGAGGAAACAGTTGAAGCACGGGTTCACACATCTGAACCTGTGATAAGGGCAGCCTTCTTTTTCTAGAGCAAAGATGACTAAGATAGTACCTCAGTCACAGCAGAAAAGAAGGAGGATGATTCTGAGAGATGAATCAGAAGATGAGGCACAGGTTCCAACATCAGAACCTGTTGCAAAAGTAGCTGAGAAGGTCTCTTCTCAAAAAGTTCAAGAAACTGGGAGTTCTAGGCCCCTCAAAAGGCTTAGAAAGATAAATTCTGATGACAAAGCTCCCAAAGCCTCTCCACCCTTGAAGAGAGTGAAGAAATAAAAAGCTAACAGGGACATAGTTGAGTTAGATTCAGAGGATGTGGAAGCAGCAGCTAAGGAAAGGGATCTGGATTCTCTGATCCCAAAGGAGCCAATTGTGATTGAATCCCTTCCATCTACACAACCAGAATTTGTTGAAGCCATTGAATCTACACCTCCACTGTCATCAATTCAAGCTGAAGAAAATGCTCAAGACAGAGTTCCTACACCTCCTATGTCTCCTATCATTGAACAATTACATAAAGATGCACCAGGTACAAGTGCTGAAATAGATATTCACAACTTGGTTATGCCTCAGGTTCTGTACTTAGAAGCTCCAACCATTCTTCAACATACTCCACCAACAACACCAATTTTAGATGATGATTTCAATGCAGATATTCCAACAACACCTCTTTTGAATCTAGATGATGAAGATCAGATATTAGGTGAGCATCAGAATTTGGATGTTGATCAGAACTTAGAGGATAATTTTGAAACCTCTATAGCCTCACACACTACCATTTTATCAGAGGAAGCTGATTCGGCAGGCTCTATACATTCTGATGCTGTAAATGCTAAAAATACTGGTGAAGCTGCAACAAATGCAAATGTTGATGCAGCTGGTCCTTCAGGACATGCACCTTTACAATCAAGTAATAAAGCTGATTTGATTAAAAAGTTTGTGAGAGAGGATGCACCAGTACCTTGGAGTGAAACTCCAAGAGGAAAAGAATGGATCAAGGAGTGGAACAAAGTTGATTTTGTTCCTACTGCAAATATTCTTGCTGAGCACCTGGCTAAAACTGATGAGATCCTGGTGAATGATGACTTCAAAGCACAGCTCAGAGTTACTGCATTGAGTACCAGGCACCTTCAAGGTCAACACTCAATAACTCAAGCAAAGGTGAACAAAATTCAAGAAACACTGATTCAGCAAGACATGAATGTCAAATTGAAAAAGAACAGGTTTTTTAAGCCAGCCTTTGACCGTATTGGGTATATAGAAAAGACTCAAGAGAAGCAGCAAGCTCAAATATCTGATATTTTAAAGAATCAAGCTGCTCAACAAGATCAACTCAATGAAATCCAAAACTCTATAAAATTGCTTGTCTCTCTCCTTCTACCAGATGATGCCAAAAATGGGGAGAAAGTGATTAAGTCCAAATGCAAAATTGATCAACCACTGAATGGTAAGGATGATGATAATGAAGACCAGGGAAACTCTGAAAGGGGTAGAGTTCATGGTCAAGGAAAAGGTTCTTCATCCAGGAAAGCAGGAACTTCTACACAGAGATCAAGCTCTGATGCTGATAGAAGAAAAAGTTATGATAAGCAAGTTCTGACTAAGCCTGATGTTCTGATACAGGGTAAAAGTCGAGAATCACAGAAGTTTATGCAGACACTGAAGCTTAAGGGGAAGGAAACAACAATCTACTATCAAGACCCCAAGTTACAGAAGTTGGATGAAGAAATTTCAAAAAGGATATTTCTCAAAGATAATCCAGGAATGGACTTTGAAAGTCTGAAAAAAGAAGAAGCCAGACTTAAAGCAGAAAATGTCAAATCCAATTCTAAAGCTTCTATTAATTCAAAGAAACCTCCAAAGCCTAAGGGCCTTGTGATTAAAGAGAAGACAAACTCTGAAGCAACCAAATCTGAATCCAAATCCAAATCACAAATAGAGGTAGATCCAAGATTCAAGGGCAAAGCTAAAGTTGATGATTCTGTAAAAATCTATCTGCCAGTTATGGATCTGGAAGTAAAGGATGATGAAGATGCTAGTCTGATTATGAAGAAGAAAAAGAAGAATATTCAAACAACCTCTTGCAGAGCTCATGTTGTTCAAGATCAGGACTTAGTAAATTCTGATATGACAATGAAGCAAGCAACCTCTGACAGAGCTCAAGTTGTCTTGATATCAGAAGATAAAGGAAAGGAAACCTCTGACATTGCTCATGTTAAATCTTCAAAAATTTTACTACCTGGGTTTACTAAAGCTCAACAATCTACTCAACTTTTGAATACTACATCAAGTAGTTTTGAAGCAAGAGTTATTAGAGGGAAGGAAGCTAGAGACAAATCAGGATTGGGTAGTTCTGAAAAAAAGAGAGTAAATAATACTACCTCTGATCCAACCTCTTTAAGTGAACCAGGAGTGGGAACAACTCCTGAAAGATTGAATCAACTGGAGTCTGTACAAATGGTCTACCACTCTGTGCTAAAAGAAGATATCATGTTATATTTCATGACAGATGGGAGGGTATTCCATATAAGAAAGGATGCTATTCGTTTGAAGTACTTTGAAGAATTGCAACATGTGCTTTTTCTACTTCAAATGAAGAACAGATCAACAGATGGTGCTGCCAGATACATAAGGTCTAATATTGAAAGACAGAAGAAACTTTACTCTGTAAAGTCTGACAGGCCATACTATCCTAAGTATAGAGCTCACAATGGTAATATAGTTGAGATGAACCCTAATACTGCCAAAATCACTACATTTGTTTGTATTAAGGGTCTTGAATTCAATCTAGAGTCTAATAAAGCCTATGTCATCAGACTGGATCAGGAGATAAGGAAAGCAAAAATAAATGATCTCAGGGCTGCTATCTTTCAAACAGGTGAAGATACAGTTGAACTTAAAGACGCAAAAAGGAGGATGCAGAATGAACTTGAATATGCTGAGAGAACTCTTTTAAAGAACTATCTTAGAACAACTCCTGACATTAAAGAGATCACACACTGAAGCCAAGTCAAGAACTACAGCTGATAAATTTTGAAGTATATACAGGCTAAAGCTGATATCAGACTTTAAGGATGGTAAAAGGTACAAGGACTGTGAGTTGTAGTTACTTAGTCAGATTCTCATATGTATTTGTACTTAATGTTTTTGATATCATCAAATATCTATTAAACTTGTATATTATGCTAATTTACAAGTTGGGGGAGATTGTTAGATATATTTGTGATGTCATGTCTAATAATGATTTGTGTTTAGTTTTCAGATCTTAACTTACAGGACAAATCAGTACTTAACTGGAAATCAGTACTTATTCTGAAGTCAGAGCTTAAGATATCAGAACTTAAGTTATCAGAACTTAAGATATCAGAAGATATTTATCAGGAGATAATATCAGGACTTAAGAAGACTTTCAGATTAGGAAGGCGACTGATTGAAAGGAAAGAAGATCAAGATCAAACACAAGAAGAGATATGCATGGAGAAGAATTCTATGAAAAATAGAATAGTTGGAGGAAAAGATAACTAGTTGATATATTTTAGGATACAAAATCATATTCAATATCAATTAGAAGATTATCTTGTAACTGTGTGTCTATATAAACACAACATAGGGTTTACACTATATGTGTTATCTTAATCGAGAATATTATTCATTGTAACCTTAGCAGCTCTCGTGATATTTGTTCATCACTGAGAGAGAACGGTTCCATTGTAATACTGTTTTATTAATAAGATTATTATGTGTTTCATACTTGTGTTCTTAATTCGATTTGATTGTAGTATACACTGTATTCAACCCCCTTCTACATTGTGTGTGACCTAACAACATAAATGATTTTCTATTCAAGGACCAGATCAGAAGACCATATTATTCCCAGTCTTACGTATGGAAGACCTTCTTTCCCAGTCTAATTTAGTGTTTTTACCCTTTGAACCTACAACCACAACAATTGCACACTGAGTAGTGAGTACTTATTTTCCTTTGAAGATGTAAATATAATAACAATATCACATAACACCTTAATAGGGTAAGCAGATACCTAATAGAGCTGTATCAAGAATTTGATCGTGCATCCGTGCTTTGACTATGCACAAATTCTTTTAACAGGTTGCTCTTACATTAATGAGGATTTTAACAAACACAAAAACACATATTTTTAATTCCTCTTTAACCCTTAACCCTGGATTAATCAATGAACTCTGATTCACCCCAATGAGTTAAAAGTCTACAATCAAACACAGAAACAAATCTCCAAAAGAAACTAAATTAAATAGAGGAGCATACATATGTATCACACTCAGTAGATACAAAAGGTAGACACTGTGTACTTACCACACAGACAAGCTAACGCTTCCCGGGATTATCAACCCCCTCATGAACTTCGCTTCTGAAACCACAATCAGTGCAATATTGTCCTAAAACATATTTGAATTTAGGTAACATGGACAAAGAAAACAAATGGACAAAGCACACATATTACCAGCATACCTTGACCAAACGGTTAAGAGCAGATTTCCCATGAGCATTAGGAACCAAAGCATCTGTTAGATATATTTGATAATGTCATGGATAATATGATTTATGTTTAGTTTTCAGATCTTACTTAAACAGGATAAATCAGTACTTACTGGAAGTCAGGACTTAAGAATATCGGTACTTATATTATCAGTAGATAATCAGAAGATGGATATCAGAACTTAAGTACTGAAGGACGTTTAGATAAGGACAGCAGCTGATTAAAGGAAAGAAGATCGAGATAAACATAAGAAGAGATATGCATGAAGAAGGAATTCTATGAAGAATAGAATACTTGGAAGAAAAGATATCTGATTGATATATTTTAGGAAGCAGAATTATATTCCATATCAATTAGCGATTATCTTGTAACTGTGTAGTATATAAACACAGACATAGGGTTTACACTATAAGTGTTATCATATTCGAGAAGATTATTCATTATAACCCTAGCAGCTCTCGTGATATTTGTTCATCACTGAGAGGTAACAGTTCCATATTGTAACAGAGTTTATTGTTTCAATAAAGTTTGTTTTCTGTTACTTGAGTTATTAAAGTTCGATTTGATTGTACTATACACTATATTCACCCCCTCTACAGTGTGTGTGTGACCTAACAAGTGGTATCAGAGCCTGTCTGTTAACACACAAACAATTTAAGATCCAAACACAATCATGTCTGATACAGAAACTCCAACTAAGCCCACCAAAACTAAGAACCTCCAAAGACACAAATTCAAAGTCGGTATGAGACCATCAGAGTTCCCATATTGACACCATCTGAATATGCCATATGGAAGGTGAGGATGACCATGTTTCTGGAAGCTACATATCCAGAATATCTTGATAGAATCAAGGAAGGACCTCACAAACCAACCAAGCTCGCTGTTGCAGTTGCAGATGAAGCAGCAAAGACTATACCAAAGGAGAAGAGTGATTCCACTGCTGAAGATATCGCATCAATTGCTAAGGATGCTAAGGTACGACACTTACTACATAGTGCCATTGATAATGTAATGTTAAACAGGGTAATAAACTGCAAGACTGCAAAGGAGATTTGGGATGCTCTGGAAATAAGGTGTCAGGGAACTGATACAATTAAGAAGAACAGGAAGACAATACTCACTCAAGAGTATGAACACTTTGACTCAAAGGCTAATGAGTCATTGACTGATTTGTATGATAGATTTGTCAAACTCTTGAATGATCTGTCACCGGTTGATAAGGAGTATGATCTTGAAGATTCAAACCTTAAATTCATGTTAGCTCTTCCTGAATGCTGGGATTTGAAGGCGACAACAATAAGAGACAACTACAATCTTGATGAAATTTATGGAATGCTCAAGACTCATGAACTTGAGATGGAACAAAGAAGCAAGAGGAAAGGTGGAAAGTCAAGGACAGTTGCTCTTATGGCTGAAGAAGAATCCCCCAAGGCAGCTACCTCAAGGAAAGACAAGGGTAAAGCTCTCTTCATAAAGTATGATACTGAGTCATCAAATTCTGAAAGTGATGATGACTCAGAATCTAAAAGCTTGCCTGAGACGGATGCTGATGAGAAGATGATGAAACCGTGTGCTCTTATGGTGAAAGGGGTCACAAAGATTGCATACAGGAAGTTCAGGAAGGGAAAGAAGTTTTCCAGGAAAGGCACAAGTTCTGATAAGAAGAATTTCAGAAAATTTGAGAGCAGAGGAGGAAAGTCTAACAGAGGAGATTATAGAAATGTCAAATGCTACAACTATGGTGAGAAAGGCCACATATCTCCTGATTGCAAGAAAGTGAAGAGTGATAAATGCAAGGCTCTTGTCACAAAGAAGAAAAGCTGGACAGACACCTCAGATTCTGAAAGTGAGGAGAATTATGCCTTGATGGCAAATGCTGATAAGGCAAGTGCTGAAAGCAGTCCTGAAGCTGCTGAATCAAAGGTACCTCAAACTACTTATGCCTTTCATACTGATGATATAAATGAGTTGAGAAGATATCTTAAAACCATATTTGTTAGTTATAGAGATCAAACTTTAACATGTGAAAAATTAACTTCTGAAAATCTTGCTTTTAAGAAAAGAAATGATTTCTTAGAAAAGGAGTTAGTTATGTTCCATCAAACTCAGAAAGATAGAGATGATGCTTTTTATGTTAGGGATGAAGTGCTAAAAATGAATGAATCTCTAAAAACCGAGTTAGAAAAGGAAAGAGAGGTTATCAGGACTTGGACTAACTCTGGCAGAATAACTCAGAATTTGTAAAGTAGTGAAAACTGGAAAGAGGGCTTAGGTTATGGAGAGGATGAGAATGATAAAGGAACTGAAGGTATTAAGCCTGTAGTTGTTAAACAAAAGCCAAAGTTAAAACCTGTCAAGTTTGTAGCTGTAAAGTCTGATAATGAGAAATCAGAAGTTAAAAAGGAATTAACTTCTGACAAACTAAAACAGGAAAAGACAGCTGAAGTAAACATAGGCTTAATGACAAAGAAGCAGCTTAAGCATAAGCTGAAAGATGTTAAGAATGCAAACAAGGTAAAATCACCTAGGAAAAATAGGAATGAAAAGGAAGGTGTGAATAAAAGCAATGATTATAAGCCTGTTCCTGAAGCTCCTAGGAAAACATGTCATAACTGTGGAAGTTCTAACCATCTGGCTTCTTTTTGCAGGAAGAATAAGAACATAAACTCCTTACCTTCAAAGTCAGGAGTTAAGAGTCAGTCTGTTAGATATAAGCCACAAAATCCTTGTTTTCATTGTGGTAGTTTATGGCATTCCATTTATACTTGTAAGGAATATCATAGTTTGTACTATGATTATTATCAAATAAAACCTTCTTTAAAGAAAGTTTCCATTGTTCCTTCTAGTGTAAGTTCTGATTCAAAGTCTGATAGTGTAAATTCTGATAAGAAAAATGTTAATATAAACTCTGATGCTAAATCCGCTGCAAATGTTAACAAACTTAATAAGGCCAAAGGATCCAAGCAAGTCTGGGTCTTTAAAACTAATCATTAGTGGTCTTTGTGATTGCAGGGCAACAGGAAAAACATCCTAGTTCTGGACAGTGGATGTTCAGGACATATGACTGGAAATAAAGCCCTGCTATCAGACTTTGTGGAGAAAGTTGACCCAAGTGTTTCTTATGGAGATGGCAATATTGCAAAAACATTGGGATATGGCACTATCAATCTTGGGAATGTCATCATTAAAGAAGTGGCTCTGGTCTCAAGACTTAAACACAATCTGCTAAGTATAAGTTAAATCTGTGACAGAGGTTATCATGTTGATTTCTTTGAAGAACACTGTGAAGTTGTAAGTAAATTTACAGGCAAAGTTGTTCTGAAAGGATTCAGGCGTGGTAACATTCATGAAGCTAAGCTTTCAACAAGTAGTGATGGTTCTGTAATCTATCTGATGAGTAGAGCATCAATTAAAGAAAGATGGAATTGGCACAAGAAACTCTCTCATTTAAATTTCAACAATATAAATGAACTAGTCAAGAAAGATCTTGTGAGAGGACTTCCAAAGTCAGTATTTGCTCATGATGGCCTTTGTGATTCTTGTCAGAAGGCTAAACAAAGAAAATCCTCATTCAAGAGCAAGACTAAATCATCAATTCTTGAGCCTTATCACCTACTACATATTGATCTATTTGGTCCAGTAAATGTCATGTCTATTGCAAAGAAGAAATATGTGTTGGTCATAGTGGATGAGTTCACCAGATACACATGGGTGTATTTCTTGCACACAAAAAGTGAAACTGCATCTATCTTGATTGATCATATCAGTGATAATGGTACTGAGTTCAAGAATTTGATAAAAGAAGAGTTCTGCAAAAACTATGGAATTAAGCATGAATTTTCTGCTCCTGGAAGTCCACAGCAAAATGGAGTTGTTGAAAGGAAGAATATAACTCTCATTGAAGCTGCATGTACAATGCTTGATGAAGCAAAGCTTCCAACCTATTTATGTGTTGAAGCTGTGCAGACTGCTTGTTTTACTCAAAATGCAACACTCATTAACAAGCAAGGAAAGACACCATATGAGATGGTGAAGAAAAAGAAGCTAAATCTGAAGTATTTTCATGTATTTGGATGTAAGTGTTTTGTTCTTAAGACTCATCCTGAACAGCTATCTAAATTTGATTTAAAAGCTGATGAAGGAATTTTTGTTGGATATCCACTTTCCACAAAAGCCTTCAGAGTCTATAACTTGAGAACAAGAGTGGTCATGGAATCTATCAATGTCTCTTTTGATGACAAGAAGATTACTGGACTTGAAGATTTTATTGATCATGATCAGCTGAGATTTGAAAATGAAGACTCAAATTCTGATACTGATATCCTGACAATCTAAGTCCTGATACTACAAACTCTGATGGATTAAACTCTGATGTTATTGAAACTGTGGTGACTACACCAAATGAAGATGTACCTATGCAGGGGGAGCATACTCAAGATCTTACCACATCTCAAGAAGCATCAGAACATACATCTGGCTCTTCAAGTTCTGATTCGTCAAGTTCTGATAAGCCAAGTTCTGATAGGACTGGAAATCTAAATTCTGAAGAATCCAACTCAGAAAGCATAGCTTCAAGGGGAGGATCAGAAAATGAAAATGAAAATGAAGACAACATGGATCATGGGGGAGCATCCAGTTCTAGAGAAACCCTTCCATCTGCAAGGAAGTGGACTAAATCACATACACCTGATTTGATAATTGGAAATCCTGATGCAGGTGTCAGAAGTAGAACAGGTACTTCAAATGAATGTCTTTACAATTCTTTTCTTTCTCAGACTGAGCCAAAGAAAGTGGAAGAAGCTCTTCGAGATGCCGATTGGGTGCAAGCAATGCAGGAAGAGTTAAATGAATTTGAAAGAAATAAAGTATGGACCCTAGTACCAAGACCAAAGAACAGATCTGTTGTTGGTACAAAATGGGTATTCAGAAACAAAACTGATAGTGATGGCATAATTACAAGGATATTTTTGGCTTATGTTGCTCACAAAAAGTTTATTGTCTTTCAAATGGATGTGAAAAGTGCTTTTCTCAATGGAGAATTGGAGGAAGAAGTATATGTTGAACAACCTCCAGGCTTTGTAGATTCGAAATATCCAGATTATGTCTACAGGCTTGATAAAGCACTTTATGGACTTAAGCAAGCTCCAAGAGCATGGTATGAGACTTTAGCTCAGTTTCTTCTGGAAAGTGGATTTAACAGAGGAACTATAGACAAAACATTATTCTACCTCAACCATGGAAAGGACTTACTTCTGGTCCAGATTTATGTTGATGATATCATTTTTGGTTCTACAAATGACAGACTTTGCAAGAAGTTTGCCAAACTGATGCAGTCAAGATATCAAATGAGTATGATGGGGGAACTTAGCTATTTTCTAGTCCTTCAAGTCAAGCAGAATGAAGAAGGCACTTTTATTTGTCAAACTAAGTACACCAGAAACTTGCTGAAGAAATTTGGAATGCAAGATAGTTCAAGTGCATCCAATCCCACGGCCACTGCAACAAAACTGGACAAGGATACTGGTAAATCAGTAGATATTACTGATTACAGAGGTATGATTGGCTCTCTACTCTATCTAATTGCTAGTAGACCTGATATCATGTATGCTACCTGTCTTTGTGCAAGATTTCAAGCAGATCCAAGAGAACCTCACTTAACAGCTGTGAAAAGAATTTTCAAGTATCTTAAGGGTACAACTAATCTAGGATTATGGTATCCTAGGGAATCAGACTTTAAACTAATAGGTTACTCAGATGCAGATTTTGCAGGGTGCAAAATTGACAGGAAAAGCACAAGTGGAAGCTGCCAATTTCTTGGAGGCAGATTGGTTTCTTGGTTTAGCAAGAAACAAAAGTCAATTTCCACATCAACTGCAGAAGCAGAGTACATTGCTGCAGGAAGCTGTTGTGCACAGATTCTTTGGATGAAGAATCAGTTTCTGGATTATGGGTTAACATATTTCAAAATCCCTATTTACTGTGATAATCAAAGTGCTATTGCTATGACAGGTAATCCAGTTCAACACTCAATGACAAAGCACATCAGCATTAGGTACCACTTCATAACGGAACATGTGGATGAAGGTACAGTGGAATTGCACTTTGTTCCAACAGATCAACAACTAGCAGATATCTTCACAAAACCACTGTGTGAAGCTACTTTTACAAGATTGGTAAATGAACTTGGAATGGTTTCAGGTTCTTTCTCTAAATCTGCTTAGTTTTGTTCTGATGCATCAGACTTTATGATCAGTATTTACAGAAATTACTCTCCTTGTGTATTCTATGCTTAAATGAAAATTGTTTAAGTACTGACTGTTGTCTGATGTGACTCTCTAAACTCTGATAATGATATGTCTGTTTATGTAACTATTCAACCATATGAGGATACATGTGCTAGATGCTGACCTAGTAATCTTCAATATACTAAAGATCCCATGTTAGAAGTAATTATTTCTGTGGAAATCTATTAACACAAGCAAATTCTGATATTGAGCTTAGTTGAGTTTACTTTGTCTATCTTATTACTAAGTCACAAACTATAATAATGCTTCTCATCTGTTAAGTTCTGATGCTAGTAAATCTGTTGAATGTACTAAGTGCTGATAAACCTCACTTATCAAAAGAAAAAGAAAAGGAATCAAGAATTAAGATCAGGTACTCCTTTGAGATCTAGAGTAAAAATGTGGAAGGGACGACCCAAGTGCATTGCTGGTATTAAGTAAATATGCATCAGAAAAGTAAAATATTTTCTTGGTGACTTTTCACACTCTATGATTACTGGAGAAATACTCTGATAATAGCATAAATTCTGATAAGCAGTCGTGACTCACTTATACTGAGAAGCCACTGTATAATGGAATTTAAAAAGATGCACAAAATTAGCACAAAACAAGTGAGGTGGACTCAAGTATGAACTCATTCAATAGTAGGCTTCAGAATAATGACAGGTTTTTAGTAAAGTTTTTGTTATGCCTTATTTCTAAGATGTACTGAAGTGAATCAGACTTTACTCTTTGTCTGATATTTAGCTTAATGCACACAATAAACACTCCATATAAATGATGAAAATTACTATGGTGATCTATGTTATTTTAGATGAACAGTTTATGTATCAAATTGCATATATTCTGAGGACAAGTTCTGATTGAACGTTCTTATGATTAAGTTCTGTAGAATCTATATCAGAATTTGTATGAGGAATTACAAAGATAGGCATTCATTTTTCGAGTTAAGAAATTATGTTCTGATGACTGTTAAGTTCTGATATAAGTCTAAGTTCTGATATTAAACTCTGATCCTTTACTTGACTTCTTTGTGGATAAAATCTAAAAATAGTCTCATTTTAAATCAGAATATGTTTGGGTAGAAAATATTAACAGTCAATATCATTAGGGATAGTGGTACACGTAATGCACATTATTTTTTTTACTTGTTACTTGTGTGCATTATACCCTGACTTACACTTTCAGTGACTGTTTTTCGTCTTCCCAAGTCTAGGGAGACGAGGTAGAATTAATTCTACCTGTCAGCATTAAATTTCTTTGCGTCTCCTGGCATTCTCTTGCCTATATAAACGAACACTTCACATCAGCATATACATCAATTCTTTCCTCAAACACTTACTCTCTTTTCCCTCATATACACAACATCATGGTTAACTACAATATGTTTTTAAACTATGAGACCTTCAACATGGAGTTAAGCTGTGATGCCTGGCAGCAGGAATGGCACGTCACTGCCATTTCTGATGAGATATGGGACTCAGTTCCCCAGGAGGTACTCACCCACCTCCTGTTCTTCTATATGGACTACCATCGCCATCTGGAGCGATTGGAGGAGGAAAGGCTGAAATCTCTCCTCCAGCAAGAGCGAATCATCAGACTCGCTATTCTGTTTGTCGAGAGTAGGAAGAAGAAATAATTTATTTTCTTCTTCCTGTTTTTCTTCATCGTCAGCCTTGCCCTGCTTCTTGAGGTAGGACAAAGGCTGTTGATGTTAGGTTTAGAAGCTTAGGACAATCTTGTAAAGCTCTGATGTAATTTAAATTTCATGAATGTATTCTCTTAATATATTAATGGAATTTCTACTTTTTGCAAGTTTTTGTCTCTGAGATGTTTGTAATTTAAATGCACTGATAAATCCTGATATATCCATATTCTGATGACCATTTCAATTTTGATTTAAATTAAGTTTTGATCTTACAATATCAGTACTAGTTTACTTGATTTATTTTCGTCATTCTCAGTCGATTTTTTTTTCCAGAATATTGGTGTTGCAGTGAAAAATAATTGAATAAGTGGGAATATTTTAAATTTTGAATTAAAACTGATTTACCTCGATTAATGGAATTACTGGGTAAGTGGAACGGTTTTTCCATGAAAAACTGTAAGTGGGTAAGTAATGATTACTATTTTCCCGTGCCCATTAACTATTCATTATTACTACATGTCTGACAGGTGTCCAACGGTTATATTTTTTAAATTATAAGTAAGACAGAGAGAGGATTTTCTAATCTTTTATTCACTTTTACACTTTATCTCTCTATTTGCTTTTACTCTCTTTCATCTCCTGGCGTTGGTTTTTCATACAGGCATTTTATCAAACCCCTAACAGGCACTCTTAAATCTCAATTATTCTCATGGCACCTAAGGATTTGATCATTGATGGAGCTAAATTTGTTCCAAATAACTATGCTGCAATTCTTGATCATGCTGAAGCTCCGTCTGAGTTGCATTTTGTGCAAGATCTTCTTGCACACAGTGAAATTGGGTATGCATTGACCCAGCCTTCAACCTTTTCAAGCCAACAAGTTCTGACGTTTTGGCGGACTGGGCACTTTGATAATGGTGGTACACATGGTACTCCCAGTATTGTTTTCGAAGTGGATGATTCTACACATGTGGTAACTCCTGGAACAATCCGTAAGACCCTACATTTACCAGAAGGATGTACTTTTTCAACCCCGGAAGAATCAGCTCTTCAAGAGTTAATGGCCAGTTTGGGGTATGAGCAGAGTTTGGCTAAGCTTGGGCAGTTGAAACGGGCTCATATCAGAAAGAAATGGAGCTTCTTCTTCGACTGCATCACTAAAGCTTTTGGGAATAAGTGTTCCAACTTTGATGCCATCCCAATAATGAGTCAGCACATCGGGTTGCTATCATTGACCAAACTCATTTCGATTTTGCAAATGCTGTGATAGGTTTTATTGGGGATAGGATGACAGAGGATAGGAATGTAGTTTACTTTGCTAGATCCTGAATCCTATAGATCTGTTTATTCTGATGTCCAACCTACCACCACATCCCAAACACCATAACAACCATCAGAACATACCACTCATACTACTCAACCTACCCTCAGAACATACATCAAATCATATCTCTCAACTTCACAGACAGCCCAACATTCATCCTCAGGACCTACTTTGAAGTCTTCATCTTTCAAGCCCAAGATGACAAAGACTGTTTCTCAAACACCTCAGAAGAGAAGGAGGATTCTTTTGAGAGATGAGTCTGATAGTGAGGAATAGGTTTCTACATCAGAACCTGGTGTCAAAGTAGCTGAGAAAGTTTCTTCTCAGAAGGATTCTGGAATTGGGGAATCTAAGCTTCTCAAAAGGCTTAGAAGAATGACTTCTGTTGAACCTCCCAAGGAATCCCCATCTTCAAAGAGATACAAGAAACAGAGAGCAAAAAGGCCAGTTTCAGATGATTAGGAAGCAACACCTAAGGAAGGAGATCAGGAATCTCCGATCTCACAAAAAAAGGAATCTGCTCAAGCCCCTGCTTCTCCATTAACTCCAACTAATGAAGCAACTACTGAAATGGCTAACACACCATCTGTGTCTCCTGTTCACAAGACTGTATCTCCTGTTGATCCAGGCACAAGTGCTGAAATTGATATTCAGAACCTGGTTGTGCCTGAGGTACTTTACTTAGAAGCTCCAACAGCAACTAATCCATCAACAACACCTGTTACTGATGCTGCTCAAACTCCAGAATTATCTACTACACCTTCTCTGCATCCAGATGATGATGATCAGAATAAAGGTGAGCATCAGGATATGGCTATTGATTAGAACTTGGATCCAGATCAGCACTTAGTGGATGATACTGAAGCCTTAATTGCTTCTCATACTGTTGTTTTATCAGAAGATGCTGATTCTGAAAGTTCTGATGCTACAAATGGTGGAGATACTGGTGATGCTGCTCCAAATGCAGATGCTGATGAAGCAGGTCCTTCAGGACATGCACCTCAACAAACTATTCTTCTGAACTCGTTAAGAAGTTTGTTACCAGAGAAGCACCAGTGCCTTGGAGTGAAACTCCTGCAAGACATGAGTGGACTAAGGAATGGAACTCAGTTACCTGTGTTTCATCTGCAAAGAATCTTGCTGAGCACTTGACAAAAGCTGATGAGATGTTAATTACTGATGATTTCAAAACACAGCTTAGAGTCACTGCATTGAGTACTAAACATCTACAAGGTCTCCATTCAACTACTCATGCAGAGTTACATAAGATTCAGGAAGAATTAAAGAAGCAAGAACAAGTTCAGATAATTGACAAGAAAAAATTCTTCCAACCTACCTTTGACATAGTTGCTTATATTGAGAAGACTCAAGAGAAACAACAAGCTCAGATTGATGATATTTTGAAAAATCAAGCTTATCAGCAATCTCAACTTAATGAAATCCAAGCCTCAGTGGAATTGCTTGTCTCTCTTCTCTTACCTGCTGATGCCAAAAAGGGGGAGAAAGTAATTAAGTCCAAATGCAAAACTGATAAGACACTGAAAGGGAAGGATGATGAAAAAGATGACCATGGAAACCCTGGAATGGGTAGAGGTCATAGTCAAGGTAGAAGTTTCTCATCAAGAAAAGCTGAAATCACAAGTCACAGGACAAGTTCTTATACTGGAAAAAGAATCACTTCTGCTACTGGTAAAAGGATAAGTTCTGATGAAGTTTTAGATCTTGATGAAGAAATGTCAAGACAGTTATTTCTTCAAGAAAATCCAGGAATGGACTTGGAGAGTTTAATGGAAGAAGAAGCCAGACTTAAATCAGGAAAAGTCAAATCTAAATCTGAAGCTTCTGGTAAAAAGAAACTTCCAAAACTCAAAGGCATTGTGATAAAAGAAAGGACAAATACTGAAGCAACCATGGCTAAATCACAATCGCAGATAGATCCAAGGTCCAAGGGTAAAGAAAAAGTTGGTGAACCTATCAAGGTTTATGTGCCTCCTGTGAATGAAGAAATTACTGATGAAGATGCAGATCTTGCTCTGACTTCAAGAAAAGTTTTTAAGACAACCTCTGACATGACTCAAGTTGTTCAGAGTCAAGAGATAGTAAGTTCTGATATTTCAAAGAAGCAAGTAACCTTTGATATAGCTCAAGTTAACTTGATATCAGAAGATAAATCAAAGACACTCCTACCAGGATTCACTAAAGCAAAACAGACTCAACCTTTGAAGACTGCTGCAAGTGGTTTTGAAGCAAGAGTGGTTACTGGAAAGGAAGCAAGAGATAAAACTGGATTGGGAAGTGCTGATGAAAGAAGAATAAAGAACACTACCAATGATCCAACTTCCTTAAGTGAACCAGGTATTGGAGCAACTCCTGAGAGATTGAATCAACTGGAATCTGTATAAATGGTTTACCATACCTACTTGAAAGAACACATCTTGTTGTACTTCATGACAGATGGTAGGGTTTATTATATAAGGGAAAATGCCATTCCATTGAAGTATTTTGAAGAACTGGAGCATGTATTATTCTTACTTCAAGTGAATGATAAAATAACAGCAAGTGCTGTAAACTATTTGAAGAATCAGATTCAGAGACAGAAAAGGCTTTATTCTGTTATGTCTGACAGCACATATCTTCCAAAGTACAGAGATCACATTGGTGATATAGTTGAAATGAAGCCCAACACTGCTAAGATTATAACTACCTTTCTGGGTTACAGGGCTGTAGAATTCAATCTTGAGTCTGAAAAGGCATATTTGATCAGACTAGATCAGGATATAAGAAAAGCTAGAATTAATGATCTCAGGGCTGCAATCTTTCAAATTGGTGAAGATACTGTAGAACTTAAAGATGCTAAAAGGAGGATGATTGATGAACTCAGATATGCTGAGAGATGTTTGTTGAAGAACTATCTCAGAACAACTCCTGACATCAGAGAGATCAGAAGATGAAGCCAAGTCAAGATCTACAACTGATTAAATTCTGATATGAATACAGACTGAAGTTGTTATCAGATGTTAAAGACTGGTAAAGCTCTAAGGACTATAAGTTGTAGTTATCTAGTCTAATTCTCATGTATTTGTACTTAATGTTTTTGACATCATCAAATATCTGTTAAACTTGTATATTATGCTAATTTACAAGTTGGGGGAGATTGTTAGATATATTTGATAATGTCATGGCTAATATGATTTATGTTTAGTTTTCAGATCTTACTTAAACAGGATCAGTACTTACTGGAAGTCAGGACTTAAGAATATCAGTACTTATATTATCAGGAGATAATCAGAAGATGGATATCAGAACTTAAGTGCTGAAGTACGTTCAGATAAGGACAGCAGCTGATTAAAGGAAAGAAGATCGAGACAAACATAAGAAGAGATATGCATGAAGAAGGAATTCCATGAAGAATAGAATACTTGGAAGAAAAGATATCTGATTGATATATTTTAGGAAGCAGAATTATATTCCATATCAATTAGCGATTATCTTGTAACTGTGTAGTATATAAACACAGACATAGGGTTTACACTATAAGTGTTATCATATTCGAGAAGATTATTCATTATAACCCTAACAGCTCTCGTGATATTTGTTCATCACTGAGAGGTAACAATTCCATATTGTAACAGAGTTTATTGTTTCAATAAAGTTTGTTTTCTGTTACTTGAGTTATTAAAGTTCGATTTGATTGTACTATACACTGTATTCACCCCCTCTACAGTGTGTGTGTGACCTAACAGCATCAATCAAAGATTGTGAAACTTTGTTGAACTCAACCTAAAAAAATTGACAATTTAAGTTATGTATTCCATAGATATCTAAAGATAAGCAAAGTTTTCCTTACCTCATATTTTTTGACATGTGAAAATCTATCTCTCCGGAAAAAACTGGCAGGCCATCAATGGTATTCCCATTGCCACTAAAAACCTGCATTTGTTACATCCAATGTTAGTGAATGATCTTACCAGTGGTATAAGGGCAAATAACTAATATTTATTAACAAGAAACCTTAGTCGTTTTTCTTTTGAACAACGCTTGGTATCCATGTTTTTCCATCTCCCGAAAAAAAATTCCTCAAAATTGTTGCTTTGAACTTGAAAATCAAGGAGATTAGAAATTTCAACCTTCATTTTTCTACTTGAGAAGCTCCACCTATTATTGGAAGTAAATTCATAGGCAATTTTGTGAAAGGGAAATAAGATTGGGTGAAAACTCAAAAACCTAAACCCATCATAATACACACTTAATCGATATGATTTTAAGCAAAACTAGGTAGAGAGGAGAGACAAGAGTACGTGGGAGAGAGATGGAAGAGTAGGGAGAGAGATAACAAAGTTAGAAGGAAGAGGTAAATGTACACTAAAGGGGTAAACCAAAAATTCTGTGAAAAATTAAAAAATAGTAAATTATTTTTCTTATTTATATATTATAATTAAATACTTATTTTTATTTTAATTTATATAAATATAATAATTTTTATTTTAAATAATTTCATATAATTTTTTAAATAAAATTATTTGAAACAAATGTGAAAATTTTAAATTATTTTTCTACAACTAAAATTAATATATATTAACATTGTGCAAGAAGATCCTAGAAACATATTTTTTAAGAAATTAATTATTTAATTAAGAAAGAGTCTTATTTTTTGGAGTTGCACTTCTATTTGATTTTCATTATAAAATTATACAAGATAAATTTAAAAGTTTTTGAATAATTTTTATATGATTACAATCGATATATTTCAACCCAGTTGGATCTTTGAAAATATCATTTGAAAAATTACCATGATGATAGGAAAAGAATCTCGTAGTCGGGAGTAGTATTTTACTAGATTTTTTTATTCCTCATATAAAAGATTAATTTGAATTTTTTAAATAATTTTTTCGTATGATTAAAATTCATATATCTTCAAATCTATATGGTTGGATCATTGAAAAAATGAATTATAAAATTTATCTTGTTAAACAGGAACATATCTCGTTGTAGCGACTAGTACTTTTACTACATTTTTCTCATCCTGACATGCAAGATGAATTTCAAAGTCGTTAATAATTTTTTCATATGACTAAAATTGATATATCTTAAAATTCCTACGGTTGGATCATCGAAAAAATCATTTTAAAAATTAATCATGTAAATAGGAAACGAGTCTCGTTGTCGGGAATGGTACTTTTATTAGATTTTTCTAATCCTGGCATGCAAGATGAATTTCAAATTTGTTAATAATTTTTTCCTATGACTAAAATTGATATATCTTAATATCCGTACGGTTGGATTGTCGAAAAAATCATTTTAAAAATTAATCTTGTAAATCGGGAACGAGTCTTGTTGTCGGGAGTGGTACTTTTACTAGATTTTTCTAATCCTGACATGCAAGATGAATTATAAATTTATTAATAATTTTTTTATATGACTAAAATTGATATATCTTAACATCCTTACGGTTGGATCGTCGAAAAAATTATTTAAAAAAATTATTCTTGTAAATCGGGAACGAGTCTCGTTGTCGTGAGTGGTACTTTTACTAGATTTTACTTATCCTGACATGCAAGATGAATTTCAAATTTGTTAATAATTTTTTAATATGACTAAAATTAATATATCTTAACATCTATATGGTTGGATCGTCGAAAAAATCATTTTAAAAATTAATCTTGTAAATCGGGAACGAGGCTCGTTGTCGGGTTGGGGTGTGCATGGTGCGATTTGGTGTAGTTTTTAGCATTAACCGTAGCCAAACCAAAACATACGGTTCGGTTCGGTTAATTGCTATTAACCGCCACCAAACCTCTTAAAACCGTTTTTCGGTTTCGGTTAGCCATTCATCGGTTTCGGTTTTTATTCGGGTTTTTTTATACATTTTTTATTTGTACAATTTTTTTTGGGTAATGTGTTGGATAAAAAAATAACATCAAGTTAAATGATAATATCACATTAATCACCAAATATTTGTCACTTAAGAATTCGTTAGATAAAATTGATATATTTCATAAAGTTATTTTTTGAATGTATAATTCCTATTATCTTAAATAATAGATACGAAATATGATAAAATTATTTGTTCACAACAATGAAAAAAAAGTATATATCAAAATATATGATAAAAATATTATATACATATTTAAAAAATTATGATTTAAGAGTATTTACATATTAATCTTAATTAATTTATGGTATTACATTATACAATTTATCATACTAATGTTATGTAAATATTTAATTAACAAATTGTTAGAACCGGGTTATGATAATATATATATGTATATATATAATATTATATATATAATATAGCAGTGCGGTTAATTTCGGTTCGGTTTTGATTGAGAACCGGAACGGAAACCACACCGCTAATTCGGTTTTTGTTGGTTCTGTTTTCTTCGGTTTTTTTAGCGGTTTAGTTTTTTCGGTTTGGTTTATCGGCTTTTTCGGTTATTTTTTCGGTTTCGGTTTTTTCTGCTCACCCCTATTGTCGGGAGTGGTACTTTTACTAGATTTTTCTAATCCTGACATGAAAGATAAATTTCAAATTTGTTAATAATTTTTTTATATTACTAAAATTGATATATCTTAACATCCGTACGGTTGGATCGTCGATAAAATCATTTTAAAAATTAATCTTATAAATCGGGAACGAGTCTCGTTGTCGGGAGGAGTACTTTTACCATATTTTTCTAATCCTGACATGCAAGATGAATTTTAAATTTTTTAATAATTTTTTACTATGACTAAAATTGATATATTTTAACATCCGTATTGTTGGATCATCAAAAAAATCATTTTAAGAATTAATCTTGTAAATCGGGAACAAGTCTCGTTGTTGGGAGTGTGTTTTTTACTATATTTTTCTAATCATGACATGCAAGATGAATTTCCAATTTGTTACTAATTTTTTCATATGACTAAAATTGATATATCTTAAAATCTGTATGGTTGGATCGTCGAAAAAATTATTTTAAAAATTAATTTGTAAATCTGGAACGAGTCTCGTTCCAAGGAATGATACTTTTACTAGATTTTTCTAATCCTGACATGCAAGATGAATTTTAATTTTGTTAATAATTTTTTCATATGACTGAAATTGATATATCTTAACATCCGTATGGTTGGATCATCGAAAAAATAATTTTAAAAATTAATCTTGTAAATCGGGAATGAGTCTTGTTGTCGGGAGGGGTACTTTTACTAGATTTTTCTAATCCTAACATCCAATATAAATTTCAAATTTGTTAATAATTTTTTCAATGACTAAAATTGATATATCTTAACAACCGTACGGTTGGATCTTCAAAAAAATCATTTAAAAAATTAATCTTGTAAATCGGGAACGAGTCTCGTTATCGGGAGTGTTACATTTACTAGATTTTTCTAATCCTAACATGCAAGATGAATTTCAAATTTGTTAATAATTTTTTCATATGACTAAAATTGATATATCTTAACATCTGTACGGTTGGATCCTGGAAAAAATCATTTTAAATATTAATCTTGTAAATCGGGAACGAGTCTCGTTGTGGGGAGTGGTACTTTACGCGATTTTTCTATTCCTGGCATGCAAGATGAATTTAAATTTTTTTAATAATATTTTAATATGACTATAATTTACATATCTTAATATCCGTACGGTTCGAACATCGAAAAAATCATTTTAAGTATTAATCTTGTAAATCGGGAACGAGTCTCGTTGTCGGGAATGATAGTTTTACTAGATTTTCCAATTCCTGACATGCAAGATGAATTTAACTTTTTAATATTTGTCTCACATGACAAAAATTGATATATCTTAATATCCGTACGGTTGGATTGTCGAAAAAATCATTTTAAAAATTAATCTTGTAAATCGGGAACGAGTCTTGTTGTCGGGAGTGATACTTCTACTAGATTTTTCTAATCCTGACATGCAAGATGAATTTTAAATTTATTAATAATTTTTTTATATGACTAAAATTGATATATCTTAACATCCTTACGGTTGGATCGTCGAAAAAATTATTTAAAAAAATTATTCTTGTAAATCGGGAACGAGTCTCGTTGTTGTGAGTGGTACTTTTACTAGATTTTACTTATCCTGACATGCAAGATGAATTTCAAATTTGTTAATAATTTTTTAATATGACTAAAATTAATATATCTTAACATCTATATGGTTGGATCGTCGAAAAAATCATTTTAAAAATTAATCTTGTAAATCGGGAACGAGCCTCGTTGTCGGGTTGGGGTGTGCATGGTACGATTTGGTGTAGTTTTTAGCATTAACCGTAGCCAAACCAAAACATACGGTTCGGTTCGGTTAATTGCTATTAACCGCCACCAAACCTCTTAAAACTGTTTTTCGGTTTCGGTTAGCCATTCGTCGGTTTCGGTTTTTATTCGGGTTTTTTTATACATTTTTTATTTGTACAATTTTTTGTGGGTAATGTGTTGGATAAAAAAATAACATCAAGTTAAATGATAATATCACATTAATCACCAAATATTTGTCACTTAAGAATTCGTTAGATAAAATTGATATATTTTATAAAGTTATTTTTTGAATGTATTATTCCTATTATCTTAAATAATAGATATGAAATATGATAAAATTATATGTTCACAACAATGAAAAAAAAGTATATATCAAAATATATGATAAAATTGATTATATACATATTTAAAAAATTATGATTTAAGAGTATTTACATATTAATCTTAATTAATTTATGGTATTACATTATACAATTTATCATACTAATGTTAAGTAAATATTTAATTAACAAATTGTTAGAACCGGATTATGATAATATATATATGTATATATACATAATATTATATATATAATATAGTAGTGCGGTTAATTTTGGTTCGGTTTTGATTGAGAACCGGAACGGAAACCGCACCGCTAATTCGGTTTTTGTTGGTTCTGTTTTCTTCGGTTTTTTTAGCGGTTTGGTTTTCTCGGTTTGGTTTATCGGTTTTTTTCGGTTATTTTTTCGGTTTCGGTTTTTTCTGCTCACCCCTATTGTCGGGAGTGGTACTTTTACTAGATTTTTCTAATCCTGACATGAAAGATGAATTTCAAATTTGTTAATAATTTTTTATATTACTAAAATTGATATATTTTAACATCCGTACCGTTGGATCTTCGACAAAATCATTTTAAAAATTAATCTTGTAAATCGGGAACGAGTCTCGTTGTCGGGAGGAGTACTTTTACCAGATTTTTCTAATCCAGACATGCAAGATGAATTTCAAATTTTTTAATAATTTTTTACTATGACTAAAACTGATATATCTTAACATCCGTATGGTTGGATCATCAAAAAAATCATTTTAAAAATTAATCTTGTAAATCGGGAACAGGTCTCGTTGTTGGGAGTGTGTTTTTTACTAGATTTTTCTAATCCTGACATGCAAGATGAATTTCAAATTTGTTACTAATTTTTTCATATGACTAAAATTGATATATCTTAAAATTTGTATGGTTGGATCATCGAAAAAATTATTTTAAAAATTAATTTGTAAATCTGGAACGAGTCTCGTTCCAAGGAATGGTACTTTTACTAGATTTTTCTTATCCTGACATGTAAGATGAATTTTAATTTTGTTAATAATTTTTTCATATGACTAAAATTGATATATCTTAACATCCGTATGGTTGGATCATCGAAAAAATAATTTTAAAAATTAATCTTGTAAATCGGGAATGGGTCTTGTTGTCGGGAGGGGTACTTTTACTAGATTTTTCTAATCCTAACATCCAATATGAATTTCAAATTTGTTAATAATTTTTTCAATAACTAAAATTGATATATCTTAACATCCGTACGGTTGGATCTTCAAAAAAATCATTTAAAAAATTAATCTTGTAAATCGGGAACGAGTCTCGTTATCGGGACTGTTACATTTACTAGATTTTTCTAATCCTAACATGCAAGATGAATTTCAAATTTGTTAATAATTTTTTCATATGACTAAAATTGATATATCTTAACATCTGTACGGTTGGATCCTGGAAAAAATCATTTTAAATATTAATCTTGTAAATCGGGAACGAGTTTCGTTGTGGGGAGTGGTACTTTACGCGATTTTTCTATTCCTGGCATGCAAGATGAATTTAAATTTTTTTAATAATATTTTAATATGACTATAATTTACATATCTTAATATCCGTACGGTTCGATCATCGAAAAAATCATTTTAAGTATTAATCTTGTAAATCGGGAACGAGTCTCGTTGTCGGGAATGATAGTTTTACTAGATTTTCCAATTCCTGACATGCAAGATGAATTTAATTTTTTAATATTTGTCTCACATGACAAAAATTGATATATCTTAATATCCGTACGGTTGGATTGTCGAAAAAATCATTTTAAAAATTAATCTTGTAAATCGGGAACGAGTCTTGTTGTCGGGAGTGATACTTCTACTAGATTTTTCTAATCCTGACATGCAAGATGAATTTTAAATTTATTAATAATTTTTTTATATGACTAAAATTGATATATCTTAACATCCTTACGGTTGGATCGTCGAAAAAATTATTTAAAAAAATTATTCTTGTAAATCGGGAACGAGTCTCGTTGTTGTGAGTGGTACTTTTACTAGATTTTACTTATCCTGACATGCAAGATGAATTTCAAATTTGTTAATAATTTTTTAATATGACTAAAATTAATATATCTTAACATCTATATGGTTGGATCGTCGAAAAAATCATTTTAAAAATTAATCTTTTAAATCGGGAACGAGCCTCGTTGTCGGGTTTGGGTGTGCATGGTGCGATTTGGTGTAGTTTTTAGCATTAACCGTAGCCAAACCAAAACATACGGTTCGGTTCGGTTAATTGCTATTAACCGCCACCAAACCTCTTAAAACTGTTTTTCGGTTTCGGTTAGCCATTCGTCGGTTTCGCTTTTTATTCGGGTTTTTTTATACATTTTTTATTTGTACAATTTTTTGTGGGTAATGTGTTGGATAAAAAAATAACATCAAGTTAAATGATAATATCACATTAATCACCAAATATTTGTCACTTAAGAATTCGTTAGATAAAATTGATATATTTTATAAAGTTATTTTTTGAATGTATTATTCCTATTATCTTAAATAATAGATACGAAATATGATAAAATTATATGTTCACAACAATGAAAAA
Organism: Apium graveolens; assembly: GCF_009905375.1. Classification (NCBI taxonomy): domain Eukaryota; kingdom Viridiplantae; phylum Streptophyta; class Magnoliopsida; order Apiales; family Apiaceae; genus Apium; species Apium graveolens. The sequence goes on along the minus strand of NC_133652.1, from coordinate 276,136,263 downwards.
AAAGTATATATCAAAATATATGATAAAATTGATTATATACATATTTAAAAAATTATGATTTAAGAGTATTTACATATTAATCTTAATTAATTTATGGTATTACATTATACAATTTATCATACTAATGTTAAGTAAATATTTAATTAACAAATTGTTAGAACCGGATTATGATAATATATATATATATGTATATATACATAATATTATATATATAATATAGCAGTGCGGTTAATTTCAGTTCGGTTTTGATTGAGAACCGGAACGGAAACCGCACCGCTAATTCGGTTTTTGTTGGTTCTGTTTTCTTCGGTTTTTTTAGCGGTTTGGTTTTCTCGGTTTGGTTTATCGTCTTTTTCGGTTATTTTTTCAGTTTCGGTTTTTTCTGCTCACCCCTATTGTCGGGAGTGGTACTTTTACTAGATTTTTCTAATCCTGACATGAAAGATGAATTTCAAATTTGTTAATAATTTTTTATATTACTAAAATTGATATATTTTAACATCCGTACCGTTGGATCTTCGACAAAATATTTTAAAAATTAATCTTGTAAATCGGGAACGAGTCTCGTTGTCGGGAGGAGTACTTTTACCAGATTTTTCTAATCCTGACATGCAAGATGAATTTCAAATTTTTTAATAATTTTTTACTATGACTAAAACTGATATATCTTAACATCCGTATGGTTGGATCATCAAAAAAATCATTTTAAAAATTAATCTTGTAAATCGGGAACAGGTCTCGTTGTTGGGAGTGTGTTTTTTACTAGATTTTTCTAATCCTGACATGCAAGATGAATTTCAAATTTGTTACTAATTTTTTCATATGACTAAAATTGATATATCTTAAAATTTGTATGGTTGGATCATCGAAAAAATTATTTTAAAAATTAATTTGTAAATCTGGAACGAGTCTTGTTCCAAGGAATGGTACTTTTACTAGATTTTTCTTATCCTGACATGTAAGATGAATTTTAATTTTGTTAATAATTTTTTCATATGACTAAAATTGATATATCTTAACATCCGTATGGTTGGATCATCGAAAAAATATTTTTAAAAATTAATCTTGTAAATCGGGAATGAGTCTTGTTGTCGGGAGGGGTACTTTTACTAGATTTTTCTAATCCTAACATCCAATATGAATTTCAAATTTGTTAATAATTTTTTCGATGACTAAAATTGATATATCTTAACATCCGTACGGTTGGATCTTCAAAAAAATCATTTAAAAAATTAATCTTGTAAATCGGGAACGAGTGTTGTTATCGGGAGTGTTACATTTACTAGATTTTTCTAATCCTGACATGCAAGATGAATTACAAATTTGTTAATAATTTTTTCATATGACTAAAATTGATATATCTTAACATCTGTACGGTTGGATCCTGGAAAAAATCATTTTAAATATTAATCTTGTAAATCGGGAACGAGTCTCGTTGTGGAGAGTGGTACTTTACGCGATTTTTCTATTCCTGGCATGCAAGATGAATTTAAATTTTTTTAATAATATTTTAATATGACTATAATTTATATATCTTAATATCCGTACGGTTCGATCATCGAAAAAATCATTTTAAGTATTAATCTTGTAAATCGGGAACGAGTCTCGTTGTCGGGAATGATAGTTTTACTAGATTTTCCAATTCCTGACATGCAAGATGAATTTGATTTTTTAATATTTGTCTCACATGACAAAAGTTGATATATCTTAATATCCGTACGGTTGGATCTTCAAAAAAATCATTTTAAATATTAATCATTTAAATCAGGAACGAGTCTCGTTATTGGGAGTGGTACTTTTATTAGATTTTTCTAATCCTGGCATGCAAGATAAATTTTAAATTTGTTAATTATTTTTTCATATGTCTAAAATTGATATATCTTAACATCTATATGGTTGGATCCTCGAAAAAATTATTTTAAATATTAATCTTTTAAATAGGGAATGAGTCTCGTTGTTGGGAGTGGTACTTTACGGGATTTTTCTATTCCTGGCATGCAAAATGAATTTGAATTTTTTTAATAATATTTTCATATGACTATAATTGATATATCTTAATATCCGTACGGTTCGATCATCAAAAAAATCATTTTATATATTAATCTCATAAGTCGGGAACGGGTCTTGTTGTTGGGAATGATACTTTTACTAGATTTTCTGATCCCTGACATGCAAGATGAATTTGATTTTTTAATATTTGTCTCACATGATAAAAATTTATATATCTTAACATCCATATGGTTAGATCTTTGAAAAAATGATTTTAAATATTAATCTTGTAAATTGGGAACGAGTCTCGTTGTTGGGAGTGGTACTTTTATTATATTTTTCTAATCTAGACATGTAAGATGAATTTTAAATTTTTTAATAATTTTTTTGTATGATTAAAATTGATATATCTTAACATCCGTACGGCTGGATCATCGAAATAATTATTTAAAAAAATTAATTTGTTAACCGGGAATCTCATTTTATACAGTACTTTTACAATGGTTTCCTTGAAAGACCATTGTGTAAAGATCAACTAAGACAACACATTTTTTTATAATAAAACCGTTGTGTAAGCATATCAGCTTCTTTTCAATCTAACGGCTAGCTAATATCTAATCTCATTTTAATCAAGTGTTGTCATTTCCACGCTTCAGCAATCCGGGTAAAATGTTTACAACTTATCATGGGGTGCCACCTCATCAGGTGGTGCCCATTGAAATTATAAATAACTATTTCAGACAACTGTTTATTCCGTTGTATGAAGGTTTTTAAGACAACCCTTCTAAAACTGTTGTGTGAATTACACAACGTAATATCTAAAAGCTTGTAGGAGACCAACTAAGACAACACTTTTATTTTAACATAAAACCGTTGTATAAGAATATCAGCTATTTTCGATCTAATGACCGATATCAAATCTCATTTCATTGAAGGGCTTTCATTTCACCACCTCAGCAATCCTTGTGAATGATTTACCACCTATCACGTGCTACCACCTCAATACGTGGTACCCATTGAAAAACCTCAGACAACTGTTTTCATTCTGTTGTTTGATGGTTTAGAGGAAAACCTTTCTGAAAAAACCGTTGTCTGAATTACACAATATACTGTCAAAACCGTTGTCTTATATCCCTATACGTTAACATAGTAACAACGGTTTGTAATCGTTGTGTTAAAGATCTACAACAACACTACATTTAAAAAACTGCTGTCTGACTCGATGAGAGGATACAACTTGTACAACAGTTTAAAATAGATGGATATCATTTGTTTGTTCTGGAGCTCACACAACTATTTTTTCTGCAAAATCATTTCACCATTGTATGATTTTTTAAGACAACGGTTTTTTTTTACCGTTTAATGTCAACCGTTGCCTGATTGCAAATTTCTTGTAGTGTTAACGTTGAATCTTTGTCTGAAAAGGTATGATTTCCACATATTCATTGCAAACATAATGACCATTAACTCACGCTCACATGTTGACAACCCTTTATATCTTGGAGAGAAACGTATACTTAATTAAGCGATAGGTCTTCTTTCTTTCATCAAAACAGCCCTCATTCCATCCCTAATTGCATCAGTTTCCATAATAAATAGCTTATGAAAATCTGGTAACGCCAATACAGGTGTTTTTGAAATGCCTTTAAGAATCCAAAATCAGTATGTGTTTTACTACTCCACTTCAAATTTTCACTCTTTAAAAAGTCTGCTAAAGATTTACTTCAAATGTGACAATCTTGCACAAATTTATGGTAGTAGCCAGTAAGGCCTAAAAATCAACGAGAACTATTCACAGATTTCGGAGTGGGTCATTTACTCATACTTTTTATCTTATCATGATAAACCTCTACCCCTTTTTTAGAAATTACATGACCTAAGTGTTCTACATGCCTCTACCCGTAAACGCATTTTGACTTTTTGGCTTGAAATTGATTCTCTTTTAGAATTGGCAAGGTAGTCTCCAGGTGCTGCATATGTTCAGACCATCTAGAGCTATACACCGATATATCAACGAAAAAACTAAGATAAACTTTCTATTGTGCTCTTTAAAGACCTCATTTATAATAGCTTGAAACTTGTTGGTGCATTTGTTAAACCGAACAACATCACAGGAAATTCATTTTGTCCTAAATGAGTACGAAATGTTGTCTTAAATGTATATAACATGGTTGTCACTACTAGAAAATCAGCATTAGACATCGCACATTAGACATCATTCAGAAAAGTCACTGATGTTAAAAGCATTTTTTACATCACATAAAAAATAAGTGATGTCTTTTTGGTATGTTTATATCAGCTTTTCAGTATAGCGATGTCTAAGTTGTTCTTTTAAAAACTATGTTACATCAGTTAACATATAAACTGATGTTCAATTCACTTTTAACATCGATTGACATATAAAGCGATGTCTAAGCTCAATTTTAAAAAATTAGAGCCCATTGCTTCTCCCTTTTGCTCCCCGCCCTTAGCCAAATATTTTCCTTTCCCCCCCCATTAGTATATTTCCCCCTCCCTCCTATCACTCATTCACTTTAATAAGATTATAACATAAAATTAAAAATAAATCAAAATCAAAACAAAAACAAAAAATTACAAAACAAAACGGGTTTGCATTTTCAGACAAAACACTCACCTCATTCCTACTTTCTCTCGACTGCTCATAGCTAAACCTAGAACTCTCAAATGTATTCAATTTCCGATTAGACCTTCAATATCCTATTAAAGCTCTCAATTTCTTCAACTCATCTCTTACTTTCTTACTGTCTTTCTTCCAAATGTTCTTTTTCTCATTTGTTTCAATTTTTGTGACATATTCGAAGATTAAGGAGTAAAGTGTGTTCATTGAAGTTTAAGGTGAGGAGTAGAGTTTGTTGGAGCTTAAATCTTGGAGCTAAGGGTTTGTTAAATCTTAAAGCTCGGAGCTTGGAGTTAGGTTGGATTTTGGGCTTCAGAGTTAGTTTTTTGGGATTTTGGAGCTTGCTTTTTTTGGTATATTCTTCTTTACATATCTATTTATATTTGTTTGGGCTGCATGTATATATTTGTGTAGTTGTATGTATGCATGTGAAATTGAAATGTGTAGTTTTTGCATGTGTAGTTGTATGTGTAGTTATTTGTCTAAAACTGTTTGCAAATTGTCCTCTTATAAATTTTTATATTTTTTTATATTTTATAGACCCCTATGAAGTTAAAATACGGATTTACATGTAATAACAAGTGCTTAAATATATTTGTGTTTGTGTAGTTTGTAAATATATAGAGGTATAATGTATTCATATTGTTTGTTTTAGGTCTAAATTAGAGATTACAAAAGCCACTGAACGCCATCGAAGGAGGTGTTTGGGGCTTGTCGTTGTAAGTAGCATGGTTTATGAGTGAATACTAGATGAAATCTTAAGACTGAGCTATTGTTTCTACATTTTTTTCCTAATTAGAGTGAATATATGAATTTTATATTGATTATACTAGGTAGTAAATGTACTATAGTATATAGTAAATTAATACTTTATTTGACAATAAGGTAGTTTGAGAATAACATGGACAAATCTTGGATTTTCAAAGATAGGGACACACTTGACTATGAAATCGGGGTTGAAGACTTTTTGATATTTGCCGAGGAAAATGCTAGTGATCCTAAAAAAATCTCCTGCCCCTGTAAAAGATGTGTTATCTTTAAAAAATTTGTAGTTAAGATTATCAGGAGACATTTATATGAAAATGGTTTTAGTTTGGGGTACCTCGATTAGATTTGGCATACACAAGGGTCTGCAAGTAGGTCATCAGTTAATAGCAATGCTCCGACCCCTGCATCTACGCCTGCCCCTGCACCTACGTCTGCCCGCGCACCGATACCTTCCCCTAGCCTTGCATCAGAAACAGTCAATATTTGTGATGCTGCATATAATTCGAGTGAGTACAATAATGAGTCGTATCAGTTTAGGAGGTTTGTGGCTGATGCTGAACAACCTTTGTATGAGGGTAGTGAATGTACCAAGTTGGAGTCGATGCTAAAATTGCACAATTGGAAAGCTAGGTTCGGAATTAGTGATAGTACCTTTAACGATTTGTTGTCTACCGTTGGCTCTCTCCTTCCTAAGGACAATGTGATGCCACCTAATGCATATGAAGCCAAGAAAACCTTATCCGACTTGGACCTAGAATACATAAAATATCACTCATGTCCAAACAATTGCATACTGTATCGGAGGGTAAATATTGATGCTTCTGAGTGTCCTAAGTGTCGTTTATCTCGCTGAAAGTTAGGAAAGGATGGTAAAGTAAGGATTAATGTTCCTGCTAAAGTAATGTATTTTCCAATTATACCGAGATTCAAACGGATGTTTAAATCTCCTTCTACATCTGAACTAATGACCTGGCACTCAAAGCAGTGAATAGAAGCCGGAAAGATGCGGCATCCAGCTGACTTTCCTTCTTAGAGAAATATCGACTATAGGTGGCCTGCCTTCGGTAGTGATGCAAGAAATATTTGTATGGCGTTGTCTGCCAATGGTATAAACCCACATACTAACGGTCTAACCAATAGATACTCTTGTTGGCCAATAGTATTATTGACTTATAATCTTCCTCTGTGGTTATGTATGAAGAGGAAATTTATGATGCTAACAATTTTAGTTTCCGGTCCACATGAGCCTGGCAATGACGTTGACATATATTTACAGCCTTTAATCGATGATTTAAAGAAGTTGTGGGAAGAAGGTGAACCAAATATTTATAATGCATACACCAAGTCATATTTTACTTTAAAAGCAATTTTATTGTGGACAATAAATGACTTTCCTGCATATGGAAATCTGTCCGGATGCGTTAATAAAGGTTATATGTGTTGTCCAGTATGCGCTGATGATACATATGCCAAGTATTTAAGCCATAGCAAGAAGATGTGTTACCAGGGCCATCAGCGTTACTTGGCTAGGAATCATCCATATAGGAAGCAAAAGGCCGCTTTTAATGGACAACAAGAATTAGGGCAGGCACGTTAACCTCTGTCTGGAGAAGAGGATTTATTGTAGCAACATAAAATTGAATTTCAGTTTGGGAAGGAAGTAAGGAAGTCAAAGAAGGTTGATTGTCCATGGAAGAAAAAGTCGATTTTTTCGAATTAGAATATTGGAAGTTTCACCATATCCGTCATTGTTTAGATGGCATGCACGTCGAGAAGAACGTGTGTGATAGCTTGATCGGCACACTAGTAAATATGAAATATTAATTTTGTGGTTGTTCAATTAATATATAAATTATATATTTACAGGCTAGTTAATGATTATATAATTTCTGTTAGAATGCATAAGAAGTATCTAGAGGGAATGCATCAAGGAAAAAAGAAAAGTGTTCATTGGCTCTTGAGAGAGCACAATCGCCTTTTTGCCGATTGGTTTCTAGAAAAAGTTAGTATTTTTATAGTTTCATTTGTGCCTAATTTATTTGCTCCGTAGTAATATGGAATTTAGAAGTATTTTTGTTTCTGAAAATGTGTAGGTTAGTAGTGAAATGGTGGAGAATCCTGGAAAAGTTTCAGAGACAATAAGATGGATAGCCGGAAAACCATCATTTTCAGTTTTGAATTACGAAGCTTATCTAGTAGACGGGGTCCGATACTTTACAAAAGAGCGAGACAGTGTGAGGGTTGTTCAAAACAACGGAGTGTCTTTAGTTGCTAAAACTGTCCAAGTGTCTAGCGCTAAAGATTTGAACCCCGTAGAAAGTGACTTGACATTTTACGGTGTTATCTTAGAAATATGGGAGCTAGATTATCATGCATTCAAAGCCCCGTTATTTTTATGTAATTGGGCAGATAATGACAAGGGAATTAAGGTGGATGATCTTGGGTTCACACTTGTCGATCTAAGTCGACAAGGCCACAAGAGAGATAACTATGTGTCTATGGATCAAGTAAAACAAGTTTATTATATTGAAGATCCGGTGGATGCCAAGTGGTACATTGTATTAACCTCTACAACTCGAGACTACCAAGATGTGTATAACGACGATGATTTAGGAGACACAACCATGGAAAATCCCCCATTTTGCTGCCAAATTCCTATATGTGATGTCGGTGAAGATGTTGAAAAAAATATTAGAGAAAATATTAAGGGCACTTGGGTTAAGAAGTGACAATATTATCTGAAGTCATGTATTTGTTAATTCTGTGATGAGACTATTGTAATGTTACAATATTATTGAATTTCCTTTTTATTTGAATCATGTAAATTAAATCTGTTATAGCTTTATGACTGTGAAAATATTATTTGTAGTCATGTATCTCCTTTTTTATAACTGTTTAGCATTGTTTATGCCTAATGATATTATTTGAATTTTCATATGTTTATGAATGCATAGTCACCGTGTCTAACTGTTTATAACTGTTTATGTATGCATACTTCACCAGTTTAGTTATGACTGTTTATAACTATTTATATATGCTTGTGACTAATGAAATATATGTTTCATTTTCAGATTGAAAAAGATAAATGGCAAATAAAAAACAAAAATCTAAAGTACAATTCCAAGAAGCCCCTAACAAGTCAGATGAGGAGGTGGATAAAAGCTTGGAGCCGGAAACAGAACCTCCGTTTAAACATTGAACTTAAATAGTTGCATTCTACATATATTGTTGTTTTAATATTTTTTGATTTTAATCAGCAAAAGAAAGGAACTTTGGCTCTCGATGAAGAACCTGACCGGGCTCTTATGTGGCACAAGGCTCGTAAGGGAAAAATTGATGATGAGGAGGTTGATCCAGAGCTAGCTGAAATAGGGAAAAGAATTGTGAGTATTTAACAAGCAACGTTAATTTTTTTAATACAATTCAATTCAGTTCTAATTTTAATATTTTTATGAGGAGGTTCATTTAGTTCTGATTTATATGTTAACATTCTCATGACAGGAGAATTTACTGGAGCTGCAAATTAAGGGGGAATTCACTCCTTCTGGGAGTCAAGATGTGTTAACTACGGCCTTGTAAACTCCCGAACATTCGGGGAGGGTTCGAGGAGTTGGAGGTTTTGTTAGCCCATCAATTTTCTTTAATTTACCAAATGGAAAAAGAAGTATAATAACCAAAGCTAAGCTGTTGGCCCGGGATCGTGAGAGGGATGCAGAGTTGGAGAAGGCCAAGCAAGAGATGGCGAAGGAAATGGAGAAGACAAGGCAGGAGTTGGCTGAACTGAAGGGCTTGCTCAGTAAAGAAAATATTTCATCTCCTCTGGTTTCGGAAAAAGCAAGTTGTGATGCAAGTGGTGTCAAAGAAGCCAAGGCAGGGGTGGCGAAAGACCTGGAACAACTTATGGTTGATGATCAAATGGATCCTTTTCCACCAGAGAACAAGGTAAAATAACAAGCACATTTATTTAATTTAGCTCAACATTATTGAAGCTTTCGTCATAGTTACTCGTTAAATATATATATGTGTGTAGGCTGGTCCACAAAAATGTGAGTTGGCTGTGGGAACAATAGAAAATAAGGTGGCATTTGGCTTGTTGTTTGACGATGATGACATGAACAAATCTATTCACGGATTGCCAATGCAGCCTAGTTGTGCTCGTGTCTCAGTGGATGGGGCAATCCAAGGACAAGCCAAGATTCCTGTTCCGGTAGCCGGTGAGATTGAAACAGTAGAGCAGGTTGTTGGCTCCTACGTCTCAAGGCCCCGCGACTTAATCATATTCCCAGATGCCCCTGCTACCGCGGTATATATTTTTACATCTATATTTTATTGGATCTCGTACTATTATATTAACTCTATATTTGTTTTAATAAATTTGATAATTTTTTCAGAAAAGTAAAAGGAAAGGGAAGGATCCTTTAACAGATTTGCATAAGGTTCAGTCCTTATTTGAGAATATGGAAATCAATAAAAATGTTCCGAAGTGCTTTCGGTTGTTGTATAAACATGCAACGACATTCATGAAGTCCATTGGAAACTCCATTCAAATCCCGTGCGATGCGGAGGTGTTTGGTGTTGAGAAAAGAATTTTCATTTTGCATGAAAACATAATTGTTTTGCTTGAGTTTAAAATGATTGGCCAAGCAGCAATTTCTACATACATGGCGTGAGTAGTATAATTTTTTTAATTATTGTCTTGTCTTCTTGTCGATAATTTCTGCATTTATATTCCTGTTTCTTTTATAATTTCATTTTATTTGCAATGCAGATACTTGAATTGCATGGTTTGTGAAAATGAAAATTTGGAGCAATTTGCTTTCTGTGATCCCGGAGTCTCGTTTACCTTGAACAGCAATTTTGAAGATAATTTGGTTAGTCGATTTAAAGAGGGTAACCTGATCGTCTCTTTTTTATGCCACATAATAGCAAGTAAGTACATAAAAAATGTCTCCATATTTATTATAAATTGCTTTATTTATTTATTTATAAGCATGAAAATCAAAATGATATGATTCTGATCTTAATTCTGTTTATTATAAATATTTATAAAAAATAGCTGCCATTGGATATTGGTTATGATTTGGGCGGGCGAGGTTTTCATACTCAATCCTCTACCTCGTTCAACTACCTTTCCCGAGTTGGAAAAAGCAATATCAAGGTATTTACATTTAATTTCGAGTGATTATTTTCATTATTGAGATATCAATCAATTTGTGTTATTGATACTGCTAAGATGACAGGGCTGTGATTGCGTTCAATATTCAGGCCGGAAGGGGAAATAAAGCACCGACTATCAGATATATTACAGTAAGAACCAGGGGCATTAATTTACTTATTAGTCAAAGTTTTTTCGGTTAGATAGGGGCATTAATTTACTTATTAATTGGTCTGAGTTTTTTTGATTAAATAGGGATGCCCAAAACAGCCCGGTGGAACTGAATGCGGCTATATTGTTATGTGGTATATGAAAGAAATTGCCATGGATAATGAAATGACATTTGTCAAAAAGGTATATTTTTTTGCTTAATTCATTCTTGATATAATTGGTGTACATATAATTTGTGGTAGAATTCATTGTTACTAATTCCTGTGTTTTACACTTTTCAGTGGTCGACGAAGAATCGAAAAGTGACTGTTCCCAAGGCTAAGCTGGACGAGGTTCGATGTGAGACTCTTAGCCATATCGAGTCCTTCTTATAAAAAGGCCTAATCTGCAGCTCCATTATGTGGACTGAATTTGTAAGAGCTACTAGTTGTTTTTGTTGATAAATGGGGGAACTTTAGTTGGTAAATTTCTGTTTGGGATGAACTATGTAAATGATCGATGGTGGAAATGTCTAGTACTTGGTTTTGTAGTTATGTAGTTTGTTTGGATTATGTAGTTTGGTGGTGGTGGATATATGTACGTACTTGGTATAATCTATGGTAAATGAATGAATGTATGTTTGGTTTTGCATTTCTTTTGGTTTGGTTAGTTTTGGAATGGTAATATGGCAATTGTATATTTTTGGATGACTCTTGTTTGGGTTTTGGGCATTTAATTGAAACAGGGGATTCATGAATAAAAACAATAAACAAACATCACTTCATGAACAAAATAACTGATATAAAATGTAGTCAAATAAGACATTTCATACAATAAACTGATATCATAAGCAGACACATATATCAGCTAACAAGAAATGACTGATGTAAAATATAATAATAGATATCACATTTTGAAAGAACTGATGTTAAACACACACAAAGACATCGGCTTCATTAAAAAAAGAAAGGTACGTCATCGCTTCTAATAAAAGACTAATGTAAAATGTTAAGTTACACATCAGTTTAACAAGTTTTTCGATGTTAATGTATCATATTACTTTATATTTGATAAGTTTAAAATGATATACATGACATATGAATGAATAACTGAAACCATAGTGAAGGTATACATTGAAGAAAAATACATCACATTGTTAAGGAAAGGGATGTCTAAACTGTGTATAGACATCGGCTAATAAGCGATGTATAATGCACCTACCTTTCTCATCGCATGCAAAGACATCGCTCAGATTTTAAATAGACATCGGCTAATAAGCGATGTCTATTGACAAATTTCTAGTAGTGTATACTCGAATTTCATGATAAGTACCAGACAAATCAATCTTACTAAACAAAATTTCCCCAAATAATTTGTCCAACAAGTCATCAACTAGAGGAATCATAAATTTATCTTTAATCATAACTTTTCTTTGTTCCCCATAGTCCACGCAGAACCTCCAAATTTCATGTTTATTTCTTTAGGAGTAGTACCGGTGATGTAAAAGGACTTTTACTTGGTTGAATAATACTAGATTCCAACTTCACATTCACTAATTTTTTAATTTCAGATTTTTGCAAATATAGATACCTGTAAGCTCTGATTTTGAATAGTCCTGGCTCATGTTTTGAGCGGTGTTGGTGATCAAGAGCCATGACTAGCAGAAGAGTATGTAGCTCATCAAACATCGATCAAAATCACGTGTTCAGTTGCTCTAAATCTGTTGAATTCACCTAACTTTCTTTCACTTTAGCTTATATACACTGCTTATTCAGAACTGATGCAGAAATCAGAGGAACGTGATTTAAATGATTTACTTTTGGCCCCTGTACTATATTTTTTCTTCATTATGCTCAAAAGCAATAGATTTGTTTTTGAAATCAAAACTTATCGCGTTGATTTCTTCAAGCCACCTCATTCTCATAATAACAGCATATCCCATCATATGAATAACTAGCATATCTCTCTCAAAAGAATAACCATGCATATCCCACTTAAAATCCCTACAAACAGTATCACAAACAACTTGACACTTCCTCTAACAATGTGACCAATCATTGTCCCCCGGTTCCATGTTGCTTTGGATTTTGAAGCTACATCAACATCTATCAAGCTATAAGTACAACCTGAATCCACTAACATACTGATCTGGTAAATGTCGACTTTCCTAATTTATTTTAGTGCATTAGCAGAAGAGGATCCAGAAGATATAGCATGGATAAAAATTTCAAATTTAGTTTTCAAACTAATAGACGAGGAATTATTTTTATAATAGCTGAATTATGAGAAGCATCCCTTTTTCTTTTTAACGGTGGTATTGGTAATAAAGGAGGTAGTTTACTATTCCCTCTAGAAGTATCTGCGGGTAACTCTAAATTTGATTCATGAACTTTAGCAATGCTATAAACTTTCTCCATATTTATTGTTTTAAAAAACTTCACCAAACCTCATTACTCCTTTTTTAGACCACTCACACAAAGTTCTTTGAGAAATAACTTGGCCAATTGTGAATTCTTAATTTGTACCAGAGTTAATAATTTATCAAACCTTACATAGTATTTTTCTACTATAACATCTTGATGTAATTTAGTAGGATAATCCTATCACATTATCAAATGCATCTTCCTTATAAGAGTGCATCACATTTCACATAATTGACACCACTTTATATGTAGTGCATCATATGTTACCATGGCCTTACTATGTAGATGAAGGGTAACATAGGTTACCTTCACATTATCTGGCATTGCACAAAGTTTAAAATATTGTTTTGTTGTATTGATCCACTCCCGAGCCTTGGAACCATCAAAGTAAGAAATTTTTTATTTAGGAACCCTTCCATGAAACCACGAGCGATCATGTCGCATAGTGTCATCGAAGAAGAAGAAGAAGAAGAAGAAGAAGAAGAAGAAGAAGAAGAAGAAGAAGAAGAGAAGAAGAAGAAGAAGAAGAAGAAGAAGAAGAAGAAGAAGAAGAAGAAGAAGAAGAAGAAGAAGAAGAAGAAGAAGAAGAAGAAGAAGAAGAAGAAGAAGAAGAAGAAGAAGAAGAAGAAGAAGAAGAAGAAGAAGAAGAAGAAGAAGAAGAAGAAGAAGAAGAAGAAGAAGAAGAAGAAGAAGAAGAAGAAGAAGAAGAAGAAGAAGAAGAAGAAGAAGAAGAAGAAGAAGAAGAAGAAGAAGAAGAAGAAGAAGAAGAAGAAGAAGAAGAAGAAGAAGAAGAAGAAGAAGAAGAAGAAGAAGAAGAAGAAGAAGAGGAGGAAGAAGAAGAGGAGGAAGAAGAAGACGAGGAGGAGGAAGAAGAGAAGGAGGAAGAAGAGGAGGAGGAGAATAAAAATGGGAACTTTTTAATTAAATTTGTATAACCTTTTAAATGCCCTACTCAAACCTTGCATACCTACCAGTACCCCACACTACAAGAAAAATATTAATAGACATCACAAATTAGACATCGGTCACTAATGTCACCGATGTTTAAAAAATAACAGATATCATCATGTGTTAATTTGATGTCTTTCTAATTTTAAGACATCATTTAATTTAAAATCGATGTCTTAAATTCAATTTTTAAAAATTAGACGCGCAACATACCTGATTATTCTCCCACTTTAACTAAATTTGTACTCCATTTTTAACCATTTTTTGTTTCCCCGCTTATACATTCATTCATACAAATTAAATAAAACCTAAAAACTAACACTCTCAGTTACCCCTCTCTCTTTCTCCTACCTCTATTTCTCTCTCTCGATTCTCTGTCTCTCTCTCTCACAGCTCTGTGCGTCAAAAATATCTCTCTCAGCTCTCTCTCGATCAACGCTGGTCACCACCTCCGTTCTACTCTTCTCTCCGCCTTTCCTTTGCTCTCTCTACTTTCTCAACTCAACTCTCTCCGTCTCAATTAGATTTTTCTCTTCTCTTTTTTCATACTAGAAATTGGAATTAAATGGTCTTCTATGCATTTAGCTTATAAATCGAACCCTCGTTTTTTAAATCCAAACCATAGTTTTTAAAATTGGGGGTTTTTAAAATTGAAGCACTAATTTTGTTATTTATTTTTTTCCAGGCATGGCTTTTTGTGGCTTTATTTAAGGAAATTGTTATTAGTTTTTTTTCAATTTTTTATGTTCATTTTATTTACTTTAATTATTTTTTATTTGTTAGGCAAGGGCATGTGTTATTTGCTTTCGGACCTGTTAATAAAAATGGATGTACCCTGTTGTTCTTCCACAAGCTAATGACTCTTGTTTGGTTTCATAAGTTGTAGGCTTATGATATTGTGCTTTCTGTATTGTCATATTTAAATCTCTAATTTACGAATGAATGTTGATAGGGTCCCCTTCCTGGTAATTGGTTCTTTTATCTTTTATCAATCATGAACGATATCATTGATGCAATTAATTTCTTATTGAACAAATGTCTGCAAAAAATATGCCAAGTTTTTATCTTTGGGATGATGATAATGTCGTTGAGGTACAGGGAGAAGTTGTAGGGGTGTTCAAGGCTGTTGAATTGATTACAAACAATCTTATGAAATTCCAAGTTGATCGCAATGTTATTGACATACATGAGATGTAAGTACCACTCTTGTATTTTTATAAATAGAAATATTGGAAGGTGAATTTATGTGCGCATAACACTCACACTCAAATACATAAAAAATATATTAATGGTAATTTATGTTTGGTAACGGATTTATAAACTTAAATAATATTATTGTTTTGGTGGACATATTTAAATTTTTTAGACTATATAATACAACATTAACATATCTTTAGTTATACATAAAACATAGCTCAAATGCAATTAAAGAAGTTCATATTTAAAAAAGTGATGATCTTTTTTCTGTTTACACAAAGACACACAATTCACGCTTTGTTAGTTGATGTTCCACGAGATTCAAGTATAACAGGTACCCCCATTTAAGTACATTTATGCTATTATTTGGTTTATTAATTGTTATTGTACTATGTATCATCTCCACTAAAATCCGGATACAAGTCTGGTAATGTTTTCTCGTGTTCTGAATTCATTTGACTACTTAGCAATATACGGTATGATTTAATTTTAAGGTAAGGTTTGTAGGTTGAATGTTGTTCTTTCTTAGGATTTTGGCCTTGAGACTGAATATAATCTTGTGGGTTGTGGTGCAAATGAGCTCATGATAGATGGTTATATCCTCATAGATAACAAACTTGGATTTCAGGTGACCACTCAAGATGGTTATGTCCTCAGTATGCAGCATATTTCAAATGGAAGGTCGGGTGGGAGTACAGGAAGCAAGCCACTAGTTTTATTGCAACACGAGATCCTGATGGTAAGAAGGGCTATTTTTTCTCATGCCAGTTGATATGATAAACAGAAAAACTGAATGTTGTTTTTTCTTATGTCATGAAATTTATTGACTGCTCTGTCCATCCAAACCCCAGTAAAATAGAATAATAGAATATTAATAACAACAATTACAAACAGACAAAAAAAATCTAAAAAGCTTTACTTGGATGCCTAATGATTTCTATTAGTTGTTAACCTGCTTTATGACATGAAAAAATTTGTAGCCATTTATGTAGTACTTGAAATGGTTGTACATATAAAAACGGGTTTCCTAACATTAATATAAAGCCAATATCGACCTAACTCTAATTTTTATCGGCTGGAGACCAGAAACCTGAACTGGAAAGTTGTGAAAAGGTTTTCAATATTTTTGTGTTTGTATTTGTACGTGTATTCATTCAAATAAAGTGTATCTTCTGCTACTGCATATTAGATTTTCTTCTAGGAGCTCATATTAAGTTGTATGGTCTACAAAATCTGTGTTAGAACTATTTAAGTTCTGTAGAGTGTCAGAGAGCATATGATTTAGCTGCTGAAGTGTATATATCGACCTTTGACCGCTCAAAACCTCCTGAGGAAGTACAATCTACCTTTTCCACTCTTACATGTTCAACTAGTGTTAAAACTTAACAATTGTTTTGTGCCATTTGATATGATAAACTAAATATTTCATATGTTTGTGCACTTGGTGATCGCGAGATAGATTCGTTCAATCATTGAAGAATACACTGAGTCGGGTGATGCTCTGCCTCTAGCAACATTTAGAAGCTATAATTCAAACTCGAAACTTTTTTACGGATCAATTTATTAACAATTTGATTTAAATAAAATAGGAATATGAAAGTCATATTTGTTTTACTTACTAATCTGAGAATAATAATATTGGAATATTTTTTGTTAATATTAAATTCATTTTTAGTTGTTATTTTCGTCCAAAGTAATTTGATTTTGTATTGTGTAAGTAGTGTAATAACTAAATATGCATCACTTTTACTGTGTAAAAATTGATGTCTATTAATAAAATACAAATCAGTTTTTGTGAGTGCAAACCAATGTTTACAACCTATATAGACATCAGGCCAAAGTGATGTTTATTTGGCCATCTAGACATCAGCTTTTCAGAATGAAATCATGTCTAATTGGGTAAAAGACATCGTTGTATGACCGATTTCTAAAATAGATATCACCGACATCAACGTCGGTTAAGAAATAACATAGACAATAGTCAGAAACCGATGTCTATTGACCAGATTCTTGTAGTGCTAGTACAATTGAAAAGAAAGATACATAATTGCTAATAACTTATATTACATAAAGTTGCTTCTAACTAGTATTATCATTTGCTAATATTAACAATAACATAAAACACTTCAGTTCAACCTAGTTTGGGAACCTGGAAAAAAGGAAAAAAAAGAGGATGTCGCAAGCTAAATAGAATCACAATTATGTATAGATTAATAAATTAAATGCAGTTTTATATAAATACACATACGCATCTATAAAATAGATATATATATATATATAACTATAACAAATTGAATAAAGGAGATATAATATATATTAAATACGCATATAATGACATAGCAAGTGATAAATAATCTATTAAGTGAATAACTCGACAAGTCAAAAGTGATCTAAGAAAAACCCGAAATTACAAACCCTAACATTACCAAATCAATTTAAATGAGATGTCGAATCTAGTTGCGAAGAGTGACAAACCATGTCTAAAAGAAGAGAGATACATGCATGATGCACTACAAGAAAAATGGGCTTTTCCTATCAACACATTTTCTACCAACCATTTCCAACCGATTTTTAAGTCAAAATGGTCTTTTCCTACCAATTTCGTACTCAGTAGGAAATGCAAGTTATTTCGTATCGATGGTGGTAGGAGATGGCTAAAGGTGGACCCATTTTCCCACGTCATTTTTCCAATAAATTTGTCACGCATTAAACGACGTTTTTTTAAGAAAAGTATTCCCTACCGCACTACCGTAGTAGGTTTTGTTGATCTAATTTCCTACCACTTTGATGCGGTAGGAAATGAGCTTGTCTACTCAGCACTAATAGACTAATGTGTTGCCTTGTGATTGACTTATATCTCACATGATTTTTCCTACCAAGAAGCGGTAGGAAATGACTAGTTATGTTTCCTACCAATTAGTTACATTTCCTACCAACTAATTATCATTTTTTAAATATAATCGAATTTAGTAGTAGTCAAACCACTCGTTCAGTGTCAAATTAGCAAACCAAATATATTTTTTTATTCTAAATTTTTTATCAAATTACTAAAATATATAGATCTTGACATTTATAAGGTTGGATCATTCATAAACATTTTTTAAAAAATTGAAACATTGGTATGTGACTAAACACTACTAAAAAGTACTGGTCAAACTACTAGTTGACTGTTAAAATAGCAAACCAAATACATTAATTTTTTGCTAGATTTTTTATCATATCACTAAAATATATAGATATTGACATCTGTAAGGTTAAATCATTCATAAATATTTTTTAAAAAATCGAAATATCAGTATGAAACTAAACACTACTAAGAAGTATTAGTCAAACTACTAGTTCCCTGACAAATTAGCAAACCAAACACATTTATTTTTTTCTGAAATTTTCATCATATCACTAAAATATATACTTATTGACATCTGTTAGGTTGGATCATTTATAAATATTTTTAAAAAACCGAAACATCGGTATGGGACTAAATACTAGTAAAAAGTACTAGTCAAACTACTAGTTTACTTTTAAATTAGCAAACCAAATACATTTATTTTTTTTTAATTTTTTTTATCATATCACTAAAATATATAGATATTGACATCTGTAAGGTTGAAAAATCGAAATATCAGTATTAAACTAAACACTAGTAAGAAGTATTAGTCAAACTACAAGTTCCCTGTTAAAATAGCAAACCAAACATATTTTTTTTATTCTAAATTTTTTATCATATCACTAAAATATATAGATCTTGACATCGGTAATATTGGATCATTCATAAACATTTTTTAAAAATTGAAACATCGGTATGGGACTAAACACTAGTAGGAAATACTAGTCAAACTACTATTTAACTGTTAAAATAGCAAACCAAATATATTTATTTTTTCTAAAATTTTATCATATCACTAAAATATATAGATATTGACATCTGTAACGTTGGATCATTCATAAATATTTTTTTAAAAATTGAAACATCGGTATGCGACTAAACACTACTGAGAAGTACTAGTCAAACTACTAGTTGACTGTTAAAATAGAAAACCAAATATATTTATTTTTTTCTAAATTTTTTATCATTTCACTAAAATATATATATACTAATATCTGTAAGACTAGATCATTCATAAACATTTTTTAAAGAATCGAAACATCGATATTAGACTAACTCTAGTAAGAAGTACCCGTCAAACTACTAGTTGACTGTTAAAATAGCAAATCAAATACATTAATTTTTTTCTAAATTTTGTATTATATCACTAAAATATATACGTATTGGCATCTTGTTAGATATATTTGATAATGTCATGGCTAATATGATTTATGTTTAGTTTTCATATCTTACTTAAACAGGATAAATCAGTACTTATTGGAAGTCAGGACTTAAGGATATCAGTACTTATATTATCAGGAGATAATTATCAGAAGATGGATATCAGAACTTAAGTACTGAAGGACGTTCAGGTAAGGACAGCAGTTGATTAAAGGAAAGAAGATCGAGACAAAGATAAGAAGAGATATGCATGAAGAAGGAATTCTATGAAGAATAGAATACTTGGAAGAAAAGATATCTGATTGATATATTTTAGGAAGCAGAATTATATTCCATATCAATTAGCGATTATCTTGTAACTATGTAGTATATAAACACAGACATAGGGTTTACACTATAAGTGTTATCATATTCGAGAAGATTATTCATTATAACCCTAACAGCTCTCGTGATATTTGTTCATCACTGAGAGGTAACAGTTCCATATTGTAACAGAGTTTATTGTTTCAATAAAGTTTGTTTTCTGTTACTTGAGTTATTAAAGTTCGATTTGATTGTACTATACACTGTATTCACCCCGTCTACAGTATGTGTGTGTGACCTAACAAGTGGTATCAGAGCATGTCTGTTAACACACAAACAGTTTAAGATCCAAACACAATCATGTCTGATACAGAAACTCCAACTAAGCCCGCCAAAACTGAAGAACCTCCAAAGATAAAAATTCAAAGTCGGTATGAGACCATCAGAGTTCCCATATTGAGACCATCTGAATATGTCATATGGAAGGTGAGGATGACCATGTTTCTGGAAGCTACAGATCCAGAATATCTTGATAGAATCAAAGAAGGACCTCATAAACCAACCAAGCTTGCTGTTGCAGTTGCAGGTGAAGCAGCAAAGACTATACCAAAGGAGAAGAGTGATTACACTGCTGAAGATATCGCATCAATTGCTAAGGATGCTAAGGTACGACACTTACTGCATAGTGCCATTGATAATGTAATGTCAAATAGGGTAATAAACTGTAAGACTGCAAAGTAGATATGGGATGCTCTGGAAACAAGGTGTCAGGGAACTGATACAATTAAGAAGAACAGGAAGACAATACTCACTCAAGAGTATGAACACTTTGACTCAAAGGCTAATGAGTCATTGACTGATTTGTATGATAGATTTGTCAAACTCTTGAATGATCTGTCACTGGTTGATAAGGAGTATGATCTTGAAGATTCAAACCTTAAATTCCTGTTAGCTCTTCGTGAATGCTGGGATTTGAAGGCGACAACAATAAGAGACAACTACAATCTTGATGAAACAACTCTTGATGAAATTTATGGAATGCTCAAGACTCATGAACTTGAGATGGAACAAAGAAGCAAGAGGAAAGGTGGAAAGTCAAGGACAGTTGCTCTTAAGGCTGAAGAAGAATCCCCCAAGCCAGCTACCTCAAGGAAAGACAAGGGTAAAGCTCTCTTCATAAAGTCTGATACTGAGTCATCAAATTCTGAAAGTGATGATGACTCAGAATCTGAAAGCTTGCCTGAGGCGGATGCTGATGAGGAGATGATGAAGCTGTGTGCTCTTATGGTGAAAGGGATCACAAAGATTGCATACAGGAAGTTCAGGAAGGGAAAAAAGTTTTCCAGGAAAGGCACAAGTTCTGATAAGAAGAATTTCAGAAAATCTGAGAGCAGAGGAGGAAAGTCTGACAGAGGAGATTATACAAATGTCAAATGCTACAACTGTGGTGAGAAAGGCCACATATTTTTCTGATTGCAAGAAAGTGAAGAGTGACAAAGGCAAGGCTCTTGTCACAAAGAAGAAAAGCTGGACAAACACCTCAGATTCTGAAAGTGAGGAGAATTATGCCTTGATGGCAAATGCTGATAAGGCAAGTACTGAAAGCACACCTGAAGCTGCTGAATCAAAGGTACCTCAAACTACTTATGCCTTTCATACTGATGATATAAATGAGTTGAGAAGATATCTTAAAACCATGTTTGTTAGTTATAGAGATCAAACTTTAACATGTGAAAGATTAACTTCTGAAAATCTTGCTTTTAAGAAAAGAAATGATTTCTTACAAAAGGAGTTAGTTATGTTCCATCAAACTCAGAAAGATAGAGATGATGCTTTTTATGTTAGGGATGAAGTGCTAAAAATGAATGAATCTCTAAAAACTGATTTAGAAAAGGAAAGAGAGGTTATCAGGACTTGGACTAACTCTGGCAGAATAATTCAGAATTTGTTAAGTAGTGAAAACTGGAAAGAGGGCTTCGGTTATGGAGAGGATAAGAATGATAAAGGAACTGAAGGTATTAAGCCTGTAGTTGTTAAACAAAAGCCAAAGTTAAAACCTGTCAAGTTTGTAGCTGTAAAGTCTGATAATGAGAAATCAGAAGTTAAAAAGGAATTAACTTTTGACAAGCTAAAACAGGAAAAGACAGTTGAAGTAAACATAGGCTTAATGACAAAGAAGCAGCTTAAGCATAAGCTGAAAGATGTTAAGAATGCAAACAAGGTAAAATCACCTAGGAAAAATAGGAATGAAAAGGAAGGTGTGAATAAAAGCAATGATTATAAGCCTGTTCCTGAAGCTCCTAGGAAAATATGTCATAACTATGGAAGTTCTAACCATCTGGCTTCTTTTTGCAGGAAGAATAAGAACATAAACTCCTTACCTTCAAAGTCAGGAGTTAAGAGTCAGTCTGTTAGATATAAGCCATAAAATCCTTGTTTTCATTGTGGTAGTTTATGGCATTCCATTTATACTTGTAAGGAATATCATAGTTTGTACTATGATTATTATCAAATAAAACCTTCTTTGAAGAAAGTTTCCATTGTTCCTTCTAGTGTAAGTTCTGATTCAAAGTCTGATAGTGTAAATTCTGATAAGAAAAATGTTAACATAAACTCTGATGCTAAATCCGCTGCAAATGTTAACAAACTTAATAAGGCCAAAGGATCCAAGCAAGTCTGGGTCTTTAAAACTAATCATTAGTGGTCTTTGTGATTGCAGGGCAATAGGAAAAACATCCTAGTTCTGGACAGTGGATGTTCAGGACATATGACTGGAAATAAAGCCCTGCTATCAGACTTTGTGGAGAAAGCTGGCCCAAGTGTTTCTTATGGAGATGGCAACATTGGAAAACATTGGGATATGGCACTATCAATCTTGGGAATGTCATCATTAAAGAAGTAGCTCTGGTCTTAGGACTTAAACACAATCTGCTAAGTATAAGTCAAATCTGTGACAGAGGTTATCATGTTGATTTCTTTGAAGAACACTGTGAAGTTGTAAGTAAATCTAAAGGCAAAGTTGTTCTGAAAGGATTCAGGTGTGGTAACATTTATGAAGCTAAGCTTTTAACAAGTACTGATGGTTCTTCAATTTGTCTGATGAGTAGAGCATCAATTGAAGAAAGCTGGAATTGGCACAAGAAACTCTCTCATTTAAATTTCAACAATATAAATGAACTAGTCAAGAAAGATCTTGTGAGAGGACTTCCAAAGTCAGTATTTGCTCCTGATGGCCTTTGTGATTCTTGTCAGAAGGCTAAACAAAGAAAATCCTCATTCAAGAGCAAGACTGAATCATCATTTCTTGAGCCTTATCACCTACTACATGTTGATCTATTTGGTCCAGTAAATTTCATGTCTATTGCAAAGAAGAAATATGTGTTGGTCATAGTGGATGAGTTCACCAGATACACATGGGTGTATTTCTTGCACACAAAAAGTGAAACTGCATCTATCTTGATTGATCATGTCAGGCAACTGGATAAATTGGTCAAAGACTCGGTAAAGATAATAAGGAGTGAAAATGGTACTGAGTTCAAGAATTTGATAATGGAAGAGTTCTACAAAAACCATGGAATTAAGCAGGAATTTTCTGCTCCTGGAACTCCACAGCAAAATGGAGTTATTGAAAGGAAGAATAGAACTCTCATTGAAGCTGCACGTATAATGCTTGATGAAGCAAAGCTTCCAACCTATTTCTGGGCTGAAGCTATGCAGACTGCTTGTTTTATTCAAAATACAACACTCATTAACAAGCAAGGAAAGACACCATATGAGATGGTGAAGAAAAAGAAGCCAAATCGGAAGTATTTTCATGTATTTAGATGCAAGTGTTTTGTTCTTAAGACTCATCCTGAACAGCTATCTAAATTTGATTTAAAACTTGATGAATGAATTTTTGTTGGATATCCACTTTCCACATAAGCCTTCAGAGTCTATAACTTGAGAACAAGAGTGGTCATGGAATCTATCAATGTCTCTTTTGATGACAAGAATATTACTGGACTTGAAGATTTTATTGATCATGATCAGCTGAGATTTGAAAATGAAGACTCAAATTCTGATACTGATAATCCTGACAATCTAAGTCCTGATACTGCAAACTCTGATGGATTAAACTCTGATGTTATTGAAACTGTGGTGACTACGCCAAAGGAAGATGCACCTATGCAGGGGGAGCATACTCAAGATCTTACCACATCTCAAGAAGCATCAGAACATACATCTGGCTCTTTAAGTTCTGATTCGTCAAGTTCTGATAAGCCAAGTTCTGATAGGACTGAAAATCTAAATTCTGAAGAATCCAACTCAGAGAGCATAGCTTCAGGGGGAGGATCAGAAAATGAAAATGAAGACAGCATGGATCATGGGGGAGCATCCAGTTCTAGAGAAAACCTTCCATCTGCAAGGAAGTGGACTAAATCACATACACCTGATTTGATAATTGGAAATCCTGATGCAGGTGTCAGAACTAGAACAGGTACTTCAAATGAATGTCTTTACAATTCTTTTCTTTCTCAGACTGAGACAAAGAAAGTGGAAGAAGCTCTTCAAGATGCCGATTGGGTGCAAGCAATGCAGGAAGAGTTAAAAATTTTTTAAAGAAATAAAGTCTGGACCCTAGGACCAAGACCAAAGAACAGATCGGTTGTTGGTACAAAATGGGTATTCAGAAACAAAACTGATAGTGACGGCATAATTGAAAGGAATATGTCCTAAGTCCAATCATGTATTAGGATTTAGGAATAACTTCCTGTGTAATCTGTTTTGATTTCATTGATATTAATAAAAGACTTGTTTTGTTTTTATAACGGGCTTTATCTATTTAAGTGTTTAAATAAGATATACCATAGTTTAGAGTAAATACTTTTATGGATTATGATGAGATCATAATAGTGAGACCTAAAAGATGATAACTCTAAACTTAAATAGTTCATGATCATAGGATTACTAACTGGTAATTAATAATCCGCAAAGATTGGTACGTACTATGCTTGCTTCATTATGAAGGATGTCTGTTCTCATAGACATTTGTGTGGTGACACTATAGCTAGTATGTAGGTGCTTATTATAGAATAAGTTCACTGAACATGACTCGCACAGCTAAACAACTGATGGAGTTCACTCACGTGTCAGCAGTTGTTCACATAGTGATAGTTGTACAAGTATCCTTAGACTTGAGGTCATCATAGTCATCTTGTGTACACTGAACTATGCTTTGGTTTAGTTCTTAGTCTCCAGGGACAATTATTAGGGCACTACTAGGTATAGGAATTTGTACACGAAGATAGTGTATGATCAATAAAGGATCTACCCCTTCCAGTGAAGGAAGCGAATGTTCAAGGCTGATCCACTTATGCTAGTTCAGGAATCTCTGGCCAGAGTGAATGAAATTAGAAAGGAGTTTCTAATTTGCATAGAACTAAGCATAGTAAATGGTAAGCAAGTGATTAAATTAGATAGGCTTGACACGAGATCCATGCCTTGTATTTAATTGGGACATTGTAGGGTAGAAGGAGTTTATTATACGGTAACTATTCACTGAATAGGTTCTTGGTATTCTAAGCAGTGAATTCATATTATCAGGATAGTCGCGATATGCTGAGAACTATCCCTCACGATGTAGAATAAATATGATTAATTAATTAATCATATTTAATAAATTAGAGAATTTATATAAATAATGATAAAACAGTTTTATTATTATTTATTTCTACTACCGGCTTAATATTGAACCTACAGGGTCACACCATAAAAAGAGAATGATTTAATGGTGGAGGAATTAATTAATAATGGCTAAATAATTATCTATTTGTGAAATAAATAATTAATTGGCAAATTTAATAATTGATTAAATGAGATTTAATTGATTATAAATTAATTAAGAAAAGTTCTTAAAATTATTAATTAAGGATTTAATTTTTTGGAAATTATATCAAGAGAGATAATTATTTCTAAAGTGTTTAGAAAAAGGATTAATAATTAAAAGGTGTTTTAATTATTAATGAGAATAATAAATGGGATAATAATAATAATAATATTTATGGGAAAATTTCAGCTAAAAATTTTGCCTATAAATATACTATTATAAACCCTACTTTATTCTAACACCAAAATTTTATAAAACCTAATTCTCTCCACCTCCTCCTCCTCCTTAACGTCGTTTTCTTGGTGGATACCGGTGGATTACTTCACGTTTGAGGAGCAGCTACTAAGGATCTCCGATCGTTGCTTTTGGATCGCATATTAAAGGTTAGTAATCGATCCATATGTTTTTACCACGATTTATATGCTTTTATTTGGATTTTATGTGTCGAAAGTATTTTACCATGCCTCCGCTGGGATTAAAATCCAACAATGGTATCAGAGCATAGATTGTATGCATATAGATCTGTGGTAAAAATTTCAGAATTTTATGTGCTTGGATGAATTAATTATGATTTTTACAAGTTATATCATGGATTAATTTTGTCTGATGAGAAATCGTTTCTCAGAATAATTTTGAATATTGATCTGGGTTCTACAAGTGTTGTAGTTCGTCTGGGTATTTTTTTCATAATTTTATGTTGTATAGATTATTTATTATGAATTTTTGAAGTTGTATCATTAATAATTCATAATTAGATAAGTATATATATGTATATTCAATTATGTATATATATTTGTGTTGTTTATGCTGCTGTTGAAATTAATGGCACATGTGATGTGCTGCTATTAAAGTACGGTGGCAAGAAAGAAAAGACAGGCACGGCTGTCAGTAAAAGAAAAGAGAGAAATAGGCTCATTTTCTGTGCAAAAGCGGCGACTGACTGAAAAATGAGGGGGGACCGCACGTCGACCACGTGCGCGTGGGGCTCACGCGCTGGCGTGCCACGCGCGGCGCATGGTAGACACGCGTTGGTGACGTCATGTTGACGTCATCAGAAGACGTCATGCTGACGTCAGCGTAGGGTTCTGGGCGAGTGAAGCGCGTGGACGCGTGGGCGCGCGTGGGCCGAGTTCTGACACGCGCCTGACAGCGCGTGTGCGCGTGGGGGCGCGTGGGAGACCTACTTTCGGCGCGTGCGGGCGCGTGGCAGCTCAGAATTGGGCAATTTTGGTGCCGTTGGATTCGTCTTTTCGAGACGCTTCTAATTATATATTGTATGATATTTTATGAAATTGTTTCGAACTGTTTATAGCTAACAAAAGTGTTTTAAAGCTGTTTTTAACTGTTTTAATTGCTTTTAAATGCTTCATGTGATACATAGAGATGTATAATGCTTAGACTAATGTGCTAGATGATATAACAAGCCTACCTTGATGTTTATTCATGTTTATATATGTGATATATGCTTAGTTTATCATGCGATGATAGATTTAGGTGAACTTAAATGAACATAAGGTGTTTGTTAGACAACCTAGTATAGTGAAATTATTTCATAACCTTAATAATAATATTATGAATACAATCATGAGATTCTTGTGTTTATGAAACACGTAATTGAATATGAATTTTTGATATGAGAGAAAGGATGATTCTGTCAACAACAGATTTCTATCTGTAAGAAAGGGTTATTAAGTGACGCCTCTTGACAATGCTCCACCCGATCTGGGAATCATCTGATTATTGATTATTGATTTGAAATATTTAATTTAAAAGGAAGAATCTCTTTATAATATGATTATGATTGTAACGTAATATAATCCCTCTAAAATTAAATAATATCAAGTAGTAATTGGCCAATGACACAACGGGCTTGTGTCGGTCATAGCCTTCCAACATGATAGAAAGTAGTTCTTATTTTTAAATCATTGTCGTTTCGTGCCACAACCGAGGGCTTTGATTTCGAAATAAGAAATACTTGTCTATTACATAGAGATGTGTACATTGAATAAGAATCTAAAGGTCGTTACGTGCCACAGCCGTGGGCCTTTGGGGACTGATTCAATTGTACGGAATGTTGGGTTAGACTTGACTTAGAATATTGAGTTTGTCGTGCCACAGCCGTGACTCAATTATTCAAGAGGCTAAAGTTTGATTAGGGAATAACATAAGATGTAATTGACAAGAGTTGTCTGCATATTGAACATTACATGGCGGTTCGTGCTACAGCCGGGGTTGTGTAATGGAATGTAGGATCCCTATTCCCACTAGCATTATGAATGCTTAATTTTTCACGTAGGGGGTTGAATAAATTAGATAAACTAGTGGGAGCCACTTATGAATAAAGACCCGATTCATATGGTGTTTTAAAATGAAATCGAATATTTGCTAAGTGCTGTTATGTGTTTATCATTTACAGATTTACAACATACATTATGTCTTCTGCACTATCACTCAGGAGCATACTGGATGCTCACAAGTTGACTGGTCCTAATTATGCTGATTGGCTTCGAAACTTGAGAATTGTTCTCAGGATTGAGAAGCTGGAATACGTGATTGACTCACCTAAGCCTACTGAACCTGCTAGCGATGCGCATAATGATGAACATGTTGTGTATCGTAAGTGGATAGATGATGCAAATGTTGCTCAATGCATCATGCTAGCTTCCATGAACATTGAGCTACAGAAGCAACATGAGCATATGGATGCTCACACTATCCTCATGCATCTACAAGAGTTGTATGATGTGGCAGGGAGGACAGCTCGATATGAGATATCGAAGGAGCTGTTCGGTTGTAGGATGTCTGAGGGATCATCTGTGAATGACCATGTACTTAAGATGATCAATTTGATTGAACGTCTTGGACAACTTGGTTTTGCCATGGATGGGGAGCTGAGCCAAGACTTGGTCTTTCAATCACTTCCGAGTTTGTTCTCGCAGTTTGTTGTGAACTTTCACATGAATAAGTTGGATGTCAGCCTGCCTGAACTCCACAACATGTTGAAGACTGCGGAATCGAATTTTCCCCCTAAGAAAAGTTTTGTTCTTCTAATTGGTGAAGGTTCCAATCCAAAGAAAAGGAAGAGGAACTCTTCCAAGAAGAAGAAAGTAGGTGAGAAAATGCCGGTTCCACCAAAAGCTGAAGACCCCAAGAGCAAAGTTGTTTGCTTTCACTGTAACAAGGTGGGACACTGGAAGAGGAACTGCAAGGTTTACCTTGCAGAATTGAAGAAGAAGAAGGGTAGTGAGACTACCGCTTCTGATTCAGGTATGTTCATGATAGAAGTGAATATGTCATTAAATCAAATTTCTACTTGGGTATTAGATACCTCCTGTGGTTCTCAAATTTGTAATTTGTTGCAGGGACTAAGGAGAAGTAGGACTCTTGAAGAAGAGGAGGTGATTCTACTGATGGGAAATGGAGCAAGAGTTGCTGCTGAAGATGTAGAATCATTTCATTTACATATGCCTACGGGCAAGACTATTGTTTTAAATAATTGTTATTTTGTTCCCTCGATTGTGAAAAATATTATTCCCATGTTAGACTTGGCTGGATTTTCATTTATTATTGAGAATAATGAATGTTCTATTCTTAGAGATAATATTCTTTATGGACGTGGTACTTTAAATAATGGTCTGTATAAATGTGACATAATTTACTTCAGATTGAACAAACTAATAAAAGAAAAAGGATGATGAAAATCTCACTTCATTGTGGCACTGCAGTCTCCATTTAGTAGACATGGAGAGAGGGCTGCAAATTTGCTAGGAATGGTACACACAGATGTATGTGGACCAATGTCTATGCAAGCCATGGGTGGATTCTCATACTTCATTACTTTCATGGATAATAGATCTAGATTCGGATATGTGTTTGATGAAACACAAGTCTGAAGCCTTTGAAAAGTTCAAAGAGTATAAGTATGAAGTGGAGAAACAAACCAAACATAGTATTATAATTCTTCGATTAGATCGAGGTGGTGAATACTTGAATGGAGAGTTTCTAGATTATCTCAAAGTAAATGGTATAGTCTCCCAGTGGACTCCTCCAGATTGGTATCTGAAAGGAGAAATCGAACTTTGTTAGACATAGTTCAGTCCATGATGAGCTATGCGAATCTTCCAGTATTCCTATGGGGTTATGCATTGGAAACCTCAGCATATTTACTGAATAAGGTGCTTTCCAAATCTGTTCCTCAAACTCCGTATGAGATATGGAAAGAAAGGAAACCGAGTCTTAAACACGTTAAGATTTGGGGATGTCCAGCTTATGTCAAATAAGTTGACCCAGATAAGCTGGAATATCGATCCGTAAAATGTAGTTTTGTGGGATATCCTAAAGAGACTTTAGGGTATTACTTTTACACCGATCATCGGGTGTTTGTCTCCAGACATGCTACCTTCTTGGAAAAGGAGTTTATCCTTGAAGGAAACAGTGGGAGCAAAATTGAACTTGATGAAGTTCAAGAAGCACAAACTACTACGGATCAAGTGGAAACACCTGTTCTGACTGAACAACCTTTTATGGAAAAGCCCATTCATAGAACAGGGAGAGTGTCTCGCCAACCTGAGAGGAAATATGGCCTTGTCATTAAGAATAACAATGAGTTGTCGATCATTGATGATGACGACCCTGTGACCTATAATGAGGCTATGAGTAGTGTTGACCCAGAGAAATGGCAAAGTGCCACGAAATCCGGAATGGAATCTATGTATACGGTATACGAAAGAATGATTAGAGCAGATGGGCAGGTGGAGACCTATAAGGCCAGGCTTTTGGCAAAAGGATTCAAACAAAGGTAATGGATTGACTTTGATGAAACCTTTTACCTGTAGCCCTGTTAAAATCAGTTCGGATTTTGCTTGCGATTGCTGCTTACTACGACTATGAAATCTGGCAAATGGCCAGATGGTTTTCTTTCCAAGGGAAATGAAAACCTAGTGTGTAAGCTGCTGCGAACCATATGTGGTTTAAACAAACTTCTCGAAAGATGGAACATTCGTTTTGATAAGACAATCAAAGAGTTTGATTTTATCAAAAACGTAGATGAACCATGCGTGTACAAAAGGGTTAGTGGGAACGCGGTAACATTTCTTGTATTGTATTGAAATAGAGTTGACACACATAACAACATAGCAGACCCACTCACAAAGCTACTTTCTGAAAGTCACTTTGATCGTCATAAAGACTAGATGGGTATTAGATACCAGAGTGATTGGCTTTAGTGCAAGTGAGAGATTGAAAGGAATATGTCCTAAGTCCAATTATATATTAGGATTTAGGAATAACTTCCTGTGTAATCTGTTTTGATTTCATTGATATTAATAAAAGACTTGTTTTGTTTTTATTACGGGCTTTATCTATTTAAGTGTTTAAATAAGATATACCATAGTTTAGAGTAAAGCTTTTTATGGATTATGATGAGATCATAATAGTGAGACCTAAAAGATGATAACTCTAAACTTAAATAGTTCCTGATCATAGGATTACTAACTGGTAATTAATAATCCGCAAAGATCGGTACATAATATGCTTGCTTCATTATGAAGAATGTCTGTTCTCAAAGACATTTGTGTGGTGACACTATAGCTAGTATGTAGGTGCTTATTATAGAATAAGCTCACTGAACATGACTCGCACAGCTGAACAACTGATGGAGTTCACTCACGTGTCAGCAGTTGTTCACATAGTGATAGTTGTACAAGTATCCTTAGACTTGAGGTCATCATAGTCATCTTGTGTACACTGAACTATGCTTTGGTTTAGTTCTTAGTCTCCAGGGACAATTATTAGGGCTCTACTGGGTATAGGAATTTGTACACGAAGATAGTGTATGATCAATAAAGGATCTACCCCTTCCAGTGAAGGAAGCGAATGTTCAAGGCTGATCCACTTATGCTAGTTCAGGAATCTCTGGCCAGAGTGAATGAAATTAGAAAGGAGTTTCTAATTTGCATAGAACTACGCATAGTAAATGGTAAGCAAGTGATTGAATTAGATAGGCTTGACACGAGATCCATGCCTTGTATTTAATCGGAACATTGTAGGGTAGAAGGAGTTTATTGTACGGTAACTATTCACTGACAGGTTCTTGGTATTCTAAGCAGTGAATTCATATTATCCGGATAGTCGCGATATGTTGAGAAGCATCACTCACGATGTAGAATAAATGTGATTAATTAATTAATCATATTTAATAAATTAGAGAATTTATATAAATAATGATAAAATAGTTTTATTATTATTTATTTCTACTACCGGCTTAATATTGAACCTACAAGGTCACACCATAAAAAGAGAATGATTTAATGGCGGAGGAATTAATTAATAATGGCTAAATAATTATCTATTTGTGAAATAAATAATTAATTGGCAAATTTAATAATTGATTAAATGAGATTTAATTGATTATAAATTAATTAAGAAAAGCTCTTAATATTATTAATTAAGGATTTAATTTTTTGGAAATTAAATCAAGAGAGAGAATTATTTCTAAAGTATTTAGAAAAAGGATTATTAATTAAAAGGTGTTTTAATTATTAATGAGAATAATAAATGGGATAATAATAATAATAATATTTATGGGAAAATTTCAGCTGAAAATTTTGCCTATAAATATACTATTATAAACCCTACTTTATTCTAACCCCAATATTTTATAAAACCTAATTCTCTCCACCTCCTCCTCCTCCTTAACGTCGTTTTATTGGTGGATACCGGTGAAGTGCTTCACGTTTGAGGACCAGCTGCTAAGGATCTCCGATCGTTGCTTTTGGATCGCATATTAAAGGTTAGTAATCGATCCATATATTTTTACCACGATTTATATACTTTTATTTGGATTTTATGTGTCGAAAGTGTTTTACCATGCCTCCGCTGCGATTAAAATCCAACAATGGTATCAGAGCATAGGTTGTATGCATATAGATCTGTGGAAAAAATTTCAGAATTTTATGTACTTGTATGAATTAATTATGATTTTTACAAGTTATATCATGGATTAATTTTGTCTGATGAGAAATCGTTTCTCAGAATAATTTTGAATGTTGATCTGGGTTCTACAAGTGTTGTATATCGCCTGGGTATTTTTTTTATAATTTTATATTGTATAGATTATTTATTATGAATTTTTGAAGTTGTATCATTAATAATTCGTAATTAGATAAGTATATATATATATATATATATATTCAATTATGTATATATATTTGTGTTGTTTATGCTGCTGTTGAAATTAATGGCACATGTGATGTGCTGCTATTAAAGTACGGTGGCAAGAAAGAAAAGACAGGCACGGCTGTCAGTAAAAGAAAAGAGAGAAACAGGCTAGTTTTCTGTGCAAAAGCGGCGACTGACTAAAAAAGGAGGGAGGACCGCGCGTCGACCACGCGCGCGTGGGGCTCACGCGCTGGCGTGCCACGCGTGGCGCGTGGTAGACACGCGCTGGTGTCATCAGATGACGTCATGCTGACGTCAGCGTAGGGTTCTGGGCACGTGAAGCGCGTGGGCGCGCGTGGGCGCGCGTGGGCCGAGTTCTGACACGCGCCTGACAGCGCGTGTGCGAATGTGGGAGACCTACTTTCGGCGCGTGCGGGCGCGTTGCAGCTCATAATTGGGCAATTTTGGTGTCGTTGGATTCGTCTTTTCGAGACGTTTCTAATGGTATATTGTATGATATTTTATGAAGTTGTTTCGAACTGTTTATAGCTAACAGAAGTGTTTTAAAGCTGTTTTTAACTGTTTTAATTGCTTTTAAATGCTTCATGTGATACATAGAGATGTATAATGCTTAGACTAATGTGCTAGATGATATACCAAGCCTACCTTGATGTTTATTCATGTTTATATATGTGATATATGCTTAGTTTATCATGCGATGATTGATTTAGGTGAACTTAAATGAACACAAGGCGTTTGTTAGACAACCTAGTATAGTGAAATTGTTTCATAACCTTAATAATAATATTATGAATACAATCATGAGATTCTTGTGTTTATGAAACACGTAATTGAATATGAATTTTCGATATGAGAGAAAGGATGATTCTGTCAACAACAGATTTATATCTGTAAGAAAGGGTTATTAAGTGACGCCTCATGACAATGCTCCACCCGATCTGGGAATCATCTGATTATTGATTATTGATTTGAAATATTTAATTTGGAATGCAAGATTGTTCAAGTGCATCAACTCTCATGGCCACTGCAACAAAACTGGACAAGGATACTGGTAAATCAGTAGATATTACTGATTACAGAGGTATGATTGGCTCTCTACTCTATCTAACTGCAAGTAGACCTGATATCATGTATGCTACCTATCTTTGTGCAAGATTTCAAGCAAATCTTAAAGGAACAGCTGATCTGGGATTGTGGTATCCCAGAGAATCAGATTTTAAACTAATAGGTTACTCAGATGCAGATTTTGCAGGTTACAAAATTGACAGGAAAAGCACAAGTGGAAGCTGCCAATTTCTTGGAGGCAGATTGGTTTCTTGGTTTAGCAAGAAACAAAAGTCAATTTCCACATCAACTGTAGAAGCAGAGTGCATTGCTGCAGGAAGCTGTTGTGCATAGATTCTTTGGATGAAGAATCAGTTACTGGATTATGGGTTAACATATTTCAAAATCCCTATTTACTGTGATAATCAAAGTGCTATTGCTATGACAGGTAATCCAGTTCAACACTCAATGGCAAAGCACATCAGCATTAGGTACCACTTCATAAGGGAACATGTGGATGAAGGTACAGTAGAATTGCACTTTGTTCCAACAGATCAACAACTAACAGATATCTTCACAAAACCACTGTGTGAAGCTACTTTTACAAGATTGGTAAATGAACTTGGAATGGTTTCAGGTTCTTTCTCTAAATCTGCTTAGTTTTGTTCTGATGCATCAGACTTTATGATCAGTATTTACAGAAATTACTCTACTTGTGTATTATGTGCTTAAATGAAAATTGTTTAAGTACTGACTGTTGTCTAATGTGACTCTCTAAACTCTGATAATGTTATGTCTGTTTGTGTAACTATTCAATCTTATGAGGATACATGTGCTAGATGCTGACCTAGTAATCTTCAATATAATAAAGATCCCATGTTAGAAGTAATTATTTCTGTGGAAATCTATTAACACAAGCAGATTCTGATATTACTTTGTCTATCTTATTACTAAGTCGCAAACTATAATAATGCTTCTCATCTGTTAAGTTCTGATGCTAGTAAATCTGTTGAATGTACTAAGTGCTGATAAACCTCACTTAAAAAAAAGAATCAAGGATTAAGATCAGGTACTCCTTTGAGATCTAGAGTAAAAATGTGGAAGGGACGACCCAAGTGCATTGCTGGTATTAAGTTAGTATGCATCAGAAAAGTAAAATATTTTCTTGGTGACTTTTCACACTCTATGATTACTGGAGAAATACTCTGATAATAGCATAAATTCTGATAAGCAGTCGTGACTCACTTACACTGAGAAACCACTGTACAATGAAATCTAAAAAGATGCACAAAATTAGCACAAAACAAGTTAGGTGGACTCAAGTATGAACTCATTCAATAATAGGCTTCAGAATAATGACAGGTTTTTAGTAAAGTTTTACTTATGCCTTATTTCTAAGATGTACTGAAGTGAATTAGACTTTACTCTTTGTCTGATATTTAGCTTAATGCACATAATAAACACTTCATATAAATGATGAAAATTACTGTGGTGATCTATGTTATTTTAGATGAACAGTTTATGTATCAAATTGCATATATTCTGAGGACAAGTTCTGATTGAACGTTCTGTAGAATCTATATCAGAATTTGTGTGAGGAATTACAAAGATAAGAATTCATTTTTCGAGTTAAGAAATTATGTTCTGATGACTGTTTAGTTCTGATATAAGTCTAAGTTCTGATATTAAACTCTGATCCTTTACTTGACTTCTTTGTGGATAAAATCTAAAAACAGTCTCATTTTAAATCAGAATATGTTTGGGTAGAATATTAACAGTCAATATCATTAGGGATAGTGGTACACGTAATGCACAGTAATTTTTTTACTTGTTACTTGTGCGCATTAAACCCTGACTTACACTTCCAATGATTGTTTTTCGTCTTCCCAAGTCTAGGGATACGAGGTAGAATTAATTCTACATGTCAGCATTAAATTTCTTTGCGTCTCCTGGCATTCTCTTGCTTATATAAACGAACACTTCACATCAGCCTATACATCAATTCTTTCCTCAAACACTTACTCTCTTTTCCCTCATATACACAACATCATGGTTAACTACAATATGTTTTTAAACTATGAGACCTTCAATATGAAGTTAAGCTATGACGCCTGGCAGCAGGAATGGCACGTCACTGCCATTCCTGATGAGATATAGGACTCAGTTCCCCAGGAGGTACTCACCCACCTCCTGTTCTTCTATATGGACTACCATCGCCATCTGGAGCGATTGGAGGAGGAAAGGATGGAAGCTCTCCGCCAGCAAGAGCGAATCATGAGACTCGCTATTCTGTTTGTCAAGAGTAGGAAGAAGAAATAATTTATTTTCTTCTTCCTGTTTTTCTTCATCGTCAGCCTTGCCCTGCTTCTTGAGCTAGGACAAAGGCTGTTGATGTTAGGTTCAGAAGCTTAGGACAATCTTGTAAAGCTCTGATGTAATTTAAATTTCATGAATGTATTCTCTTAATATATTAATGGAATTTCTACTTTTTGCAAGTTTTTGTCTCTGAGATGTTTGTAATTTAAATGCTCTGATAAATCCTGATATATCCATATTCTGAAGACCATTTCAATTTTGATTATCAGTACTTGTTTACTTGATTTATTTTGGTCATTCTCACTCGAATTTTTTTCAGAATATTGGTGTTGCAGTGAAAAATAATTGAATAAGTTGGAACAGTTTAAATTTTGAATTAAAACTGATTTACCTCGATTAATGGAATTACTGGGTAAGTGGAACAGTTTTTCCTTGAAAAACTGCAAGTGGGTAAGTAATGATTACTATTTTCCCGTGCCCATTAACTATTCATTATTACTGCATGTCTGACAGGTGTCCAACGGTTATATTTTTTTTTATTTATAAGTAAGATAGAGAGAGGATTTTCTAATCTTTTATTCACTTTTACACTTTATCTCTCTATTTGCTTTTATTCTCTTTCATCTCCTGACGTTGATTTTTCATACAGACATTTTATCAAACACATAACAGGCACTCTTAAATCTCAATTATTCTCATGGCACCTAAGGATTTGATCACTGATGGAGCTAAATTTGTTCCAAATAACTATGCTGCAATTCTTGATCATACTAAAGCTCCGACTGAGTTGCATTTTGTGCAAGATCTTCTTGCACACAGTGAAATTGGGTATGTATTGACACAACCTTCAACCTTTTCGAGCCAACAAGTTCTAACATTTTGGCGGACTGGGCACTTTGATAATGGTGGTACACATGGTACTCACAGTATTATTTTCGAAGTGGATGATTCTACACATGTGGTTACTCCTGGCACAATTCGCAAGGCACTGCATTTACCAGAAGGATGTACTTTTTCAACCCCGGAGGAATCAGCTCTTCAGGAGTTAATGGCTAGTTTGGGGTATGAGCAGAGTTTGGCTAAACTTGGGCAGTTGAAACGGGCTCATATCAGAAAGGAATGGAGCTTCTTCTTCGACTGCATCACTTAAGCTTTTGGGAATAAGTGTTCCAACTTTGATGCCATCCCTATAATGAGTCAGCACATCAGGTATGCTATCATTAACCAAACTCATTTCAATTTTGCAAATGATGTGATAGGTTTTATTGGGGATAGGATGACAGAGGATAGGAATGTAGTTTACTTTGCTAGATTCTGTCAGCTTATATATAGTTTCTGTTGTGCTGATGAACCCCAACATGCCAGTACCTTAACTCCACCTTTCAAAATTGCAAAACGAGCCTTTAATGACCTGGTAAATGCTGACACTAAGAAAAAGGTGGTTAGACCTTTACAGATTCCTTAGTCTGTAAAACAGATCTTGGTAAATGCTGATCCTGAATACTATAGATCTGTTTATTCTGATATACAACCAACCACCACCTCCCACACACCACAGCAACCATCAGAACATACCACTCATACTACTCAACCTACCCTCAGAACATATCTCAAATCATATCTCTCAACTTCACAGACAGCCCAACCTTCATCCTCAGGACCTACTGTGAAGCCTTCATCTTCCAAGCCCAAGAGGACAAAGACTGTTCCTCAAACACCTCAGAAGAGAAGAAGGATTTCTTTGAGAGATGAGTCTGATAGTGAGGAACAGGTTTCTACTTTAGAACCTGTTGTTAAAGAAGCTGAGAAAGTTCCTTCTCAGAAGGATTCTGGAATTGGGGGATCTAAGCTTCTCAAAAGGCTTAGAATAATGACTTCTGTTGAACCTCCCAAGAAATCCCCATCTTCAAAGAGATACAAGAAACAGAGAGCAAAAAGGCCAGTTTCAGATGATGAGGAAGCAACACCTAAGGAAGGAGATCAGGAATCTCAGATCTCACAAGAAAAGGAATTTGCTCAAACCCCTGCTTCTCCATTAACTCCAACTAATGAAGCAGCTACTGAAATGGCTAACACACCATCTGTGTCTCCTGTTCACAAGACTATATCTCCTGTTGATCCAGGCACAAGTGCTGAAATTGACATTCAGAACCTGGTTGTGCCTGTGGTACTTTACTTAGAAGCTCCAACAGCAACTAATCCATCAACAACACCTGTTACTGATGCTGCTCAAACTCCAGAATTATCTACTACACCTTCTCTGCATCTAGATGATGATGATCAGAATAATTGTGAGTATCAAGATATGGCTGTTGATCAGAACTTGGATCCAGATCAGCACTTAGAGGATGATGCTGAAGCCTCAATTGCTTCTCATATTGTTGTTTTATCATAAGATGCTGATTCTGAAAGTTCTGATGCTGCAAATGCTGGAGATACTGGTGATGCTGCTCCAAATGCAGATGCTGATGAAGCAGGTCCTTCAGGACATGCACCTCAACAAACTATTCTTAAATCTGAACTCGTTAAGAAGTTTGTTACCAGAGAAGCACCAGTACCTTGGAGTTTCACTCCTGCAGGACAGGAGTGGACTAAGGAATGGAACTCAGTCACCTGTGTTCCATCTGCAAAGAATCTTGCTGAGCACTTGACAAAAGCTGATGAGATGTTAATTACTGATGATTTCAAAACACAGCTTAGAGTCACTGCATTGAGTACTAAACATCTACAAGGTCTTCATTCAACTACTCATGCAGAGTTACATAAGATTCAGGAATAATTAATGAAGCAAGAACAAGTTCAGAAAATTGATAAGAAAAAATTCTTCCAACCTACCTTTGACATAGTTGCTTAATTGAGAAGACTCAAGAGAAACAACAAGCTCAGATTGATGATATTCTGAAAAATCAAGCTTCTCAGCAATCTCAACTTAATGAAATCCAAGCCTCAGTGGAATTGCTTGTCTCTCTTCTCTTACCTGCTGATGCCAAAAAGGGGGAGAAAGTAATTAAGTCCAAATGCAAAATTGATAAGACACTGAAGGGGAAGGATGATGAAAAAGATGACCATGGAAACCCTGGAATGGGTAGAGGTCATAGTCAAGGTAGAGGTTTCTCATCAAGGAAAGCTGAAATCACAAGTCACAGGACAAGTTCTGATACTGGAAAAAGAATCACTTCTGCTACTGGTAAAAGGATAAGTTATGATGAACTTTTAGATCTTGATGAAGAAATGTTAAGACAGTTATTTCTTCAAGAAAATCCAGGAATGGACTTGGAGAGTTTAATGGAAGAAGAATCCAGACTTAAATCAGAAAAAGTCAAGTCTAAATCTGAAGCTTCTAGTAAAAAGAAACTTCCAAAACTCAAAGGCATTGTGATAAATAAAAGGAAAAATACTGAAGCAACCATGGCTAAATCACAATCGCAGATAGATCCAAGGTCCAAGGGTAAAGAAAAATTGGTGAACCTATCAAGGTTTATGTGCCTCCTGTGAATGAAGAAATTACCGATGAAGATGCAGATCTTGCTCTGACTTCAAGAAAAGTTTTTAAGACAACCTCTGACATGGCTCAAGTTGTCCAGAGTCAAGAGATAATAAGTTCTGATATTTCTAAGAAGCAAGTAACCTCTGACATAGCTCAAGTTAACTTGATATCAGAAGATAAATCAAAGACACTCCTACTGGGAAAAACTAAAGCAAAACAGACTCAACCTTTGAAGACTGCTGCAAGTGGTTTTGAAGTAAGAGTGGTTACTGGAAAGGAAGTAAGAGATAAAACTGGATTAGGAAGTGCTGATGAAAGAAGAATACAGAACACTACCAATGATCCAACTTCCTTGAGTGGACCAGGTATTGGAGCAACTCCTGGGAGATTGAATCAACTGGAATCTGTACAAATGGTTTACCATACTACTTGAAAGAACACATCTTGTTGTACTTCATGACAGATGGTAGGGTTTATCATATAAGGGAAAATGCCATTCCATTGAAGTATTTTGAAGAACTGGAGCATGTATTATTCTTACTTCAAGTGAATGACAAAATAACAGAAAGTGCTGCAAACTATTTGAAGAATCAGATTCAGAGACAGAAAATGCTTTATTCTGGTAAGTCTGAAAGCACATATCTTCCAAAGTACAGAGATCACAAGGGTGATATAGTTGAAATGAAGCCCAACATTGCTAAGATTATAACTACCTTTCTGGGTTACAGGGCTGTGGAATTCAATCTTGAGTTTGACAAGGCATATTTGATCAGACTGGATCAGGATATAAGAAAAGCTAGAATTAATGATCTCAGGGCTGCAATCTTTCAAATTGGTGAAGATACTGCAGAACTTAAAGATGCTAAAAGGAGGATGATTGATGAACTCAGATATGCTGACAGATGTTTGTTGAAGAACTATCTCAGAACAACTCCTGACATCAGAGAGATCAGAAGATAAAGCCAAGTCAAGATCTACAACTACTTAAATTCTGATATGAATACAGACTGAAGTTGTTATCAGAAGTTAAAGACTGGTAAAGCTTTAAGGACTGTAAGTTGTAGTTATCTAGTCTAATTCTCATGCATTTGTACTTAATGTTTTTGACATCATCAAATATCTGTTAAACTTGTATATTATGCTAATTTACAAGTTGGGGGAGATTGTTAGATATATTTGATAATGTCATGGCTAATATGATTTATGTTTAGTTTTCAGATCTTACTTAAACAGGATAAATCAGTACTTATTGGAAGTCAGGACTTAAGGATATCAGTACTTATATTATCAGGAGATAATTATCAGAAGATGGATATCAGAACTTAAGTACTGAAGGACGTTCAGATAAGGACAACAGTTGATTAAAGGAAAGAAGATCGAGACAAACATAAGAAGAGATATGCATGAAGAAGGAATTCTATGAAGAATAGAATAATTGGAAGAAAAGATATCTGATTGATATATTTTAGGAAGCAGAATTATATTCCATATCAATTAGCGATTATCTTGTAACTGTGTTGTATATAAACACAGACATAGGGTTTACACTATAAGTGTTATCATATTCGAGAAGATTATTCATTATAACCCTAGCAGCTCTCGTGATATGTGTTCATCACTGAGAGGTAACAGTTCCATATTGTAATAGAGTTTATTGTTTCAATAAAGTTTGTTTTCTGTTACTTGAGTTATTAAAGTTCGATTTGATTGTACTATACACTGTATTCACCCCCTCTACAGTGTGTGTGTGACCTAACACATCTGTAAGGCTGGATCATTCATAGACATTTTTTAAAAAACCGAAATATCGGTATGGGACTAAACTCTAGTAAGAAGTACTGGTCAAACTACTAGTTGACTATTAAAATAGCAAACCAAATACATTTATTTTTTCTAAATTTTTTATCATATCACTAAAATATATAGATATTGACATCTGTAACGTTGGATCATTCATAAACATATTTGAAAAATTGAAACATTAGTATGAAACTAAACACTGGTAAGAAATAGTAGTCAAACTACTAGTTCACTGTTAAAATAGCAAACTAAATATATTTTTTTATTCTAAATTTCTTATCATATAACTAAAATATATAGATCTTGACATCATTAAGATTGGATCATTCATATACATTTTTTAAAAATTGAAACATCGGTACGGGACTAAACACTATTAAAAAATACTGGTCAAACTACTAGTTGACTGTTAAAATAACAAAACAAAAATACATTTATTTTTTTCTAAAATTTTTATCATATAACTAGAATATATAGATACTGACATCTATAAGGTTGGATCAATTATAAATATTTTTCAAAAAATTAAAATATCGGTATAAAACCAAAAAGTAGTAAGAAGTAATAGTCAAACTACTAGTTCACTATTAAAATAGCAAATCAAATACATTTTTTTATTTTAAATTTTTTATCATATCACTAAAATATATAGATATTGATATTTGTAAGGTTGGATCATTTATAAATTTTTTTAAAAAAATTAAATATCGGTATGTGACTAAACACTAGTAAGAAGTACCGGTGAAACCACTACTTGACTGTTAAAATAGCAAACCAAATTTATTTATTTTTAAATTTTTATCATATCTCTAAAATATATAGATATTGACATCTGTAAGGTTGGATCATTCATAAACATTTTTTAAAAATTAGGATTTTTTCAACTTCATTTGCAATTATATTTTAACAAACATAAGTTTTCAACTAATGATAACAATTCAACTCAACCAAAAAAAAGAAATTTAACAAAAAAAACTTTTTATAAATTTGAATAAGAGATGTTTTGCATTTAAGGATTGAAATTTAGGGGTTAAATTAGGGTTACATAA
The DNA here is from genome assembly GCF_009905375.1 of Apium graveolens. Classification (NCBI taxonomy): domain Eukaryota; kingdom Viridiplantae; phylum Streptophyta; class Magnoliopsida; order Apiales; family Apiaceae; genus Apium; species Apium graveolens. The sequence goes on along the minus strand of NC_133652.1, from coordinate 276,093,681 downwards.
TAATTTTTTAAAAATAATAATTTCAATGATCGAACCGTGCGAATGTTAAAACAATTATCATGATGCACGAAAAAAATTATAATTTTTCACTTTCATTTTCAATAATTTTATATTGAATATTCAAAAATAAACCGCTAAAACCAAAATGGTCGAAACTAAAAAAAATCAATTTTTTCGTTCAAACTCATAACCTACCACAAGTCGGTAAGAAATGACCAAGAGTTTCAAAAAATTTGAAAATTTGGAAGTTGGCGCCCAAATCAAAATTTAAACTCAATTGGCTACAAACTAAAAAATTCAAAATTTTCGTACAAACTTATAACCTACCACAATTCGGTAGAAAATGCCCAAAAGTTTCAAAAAAATTCAAAAATTTAAAATTGGCGCTTAAATCAAAATTCAAATTTTTTTCCAAATCCGAAATTCAAAATTATACTCATCCTCTACTTCTTCTCTCTTCTCTCTTTTTAACCTCATTTCATCTCCCTCTCCCCTCTTTCATCTACTATTTTCTCTTATTTTACATCACTAAAATTTCAATTTACATACATCTCTTAATCAAATTCAATCACCTCACCTCCTTCATCTCAATTGTTTCAATATTATCACGTATTTTTAGTTTTTTAATACTTTGTTTGTGTATTAGTTTTTTATTTGTAGATACTAATTTTTATTTATTTAGTTCTTATGTCAATGGATAGGACTTAATACAAGCAACACAGAATTTATGGATTGAAGATCAAGAAATGGAGAAAGCGATGTCGAATGTTGATGAAGATTTAGAACATGATGACCCACTTTGGGGGTGATTAATTTTGGAGTTTAGCACAATTTTTGGTTTCATGTAATTTTTGTAAATTTTATACATTTGTATTGTATATAATTTAAAAAAAAATGATAGTGGTAAGATGAATTGTATTTTATGATGTATGATTTTCGATTTTGGTTGTATGTTTGAGATTTAGACATTGATGTTGGTAGGAAATATGTTATATATTAAATTAATGAATTATTGTTTTAAAAACTTAACTAGAAATTCCTACCATATACAAGCTATTTACTACCATCTTCAAGCTACTTCCTACAATCTTCAAGCTATTTCCTACCATCTTCAAGCTATTCCCTACTATCTTCAAGCTATTTTCTACCATCTTCAAGTTATTTCGTACCGTCTTCAACAAGGTATTTCCTACCAAGGATGGTAGGAAATGACTGGTGGGAAATGGTGTTTACATGGTATTATGATATAATTCCTACCAAGTGGTCTAATTTCCTACCACTGCTCTTATTTCCTGCCACCAGTGGTAGAAAATAGGTATTTCCTACTACTGGTAGTAGGAAATTTATATTTCCACATGACATCTTACTTGGCATGCAGCTCCTCGACATGTGGCTGTCCACATCAACATGTAGGGCCCATGTTAACTGTGATCATACTCACTTCCCACCAATGTCATTTCCCACTTAGGAATTTCCTACTGTTCCTTATCGGGTCATTTCCTATTGATTTTGGGGCATTTCCTACCGTACTCGATTCAAGTGTTTGATTTGCAACAAATACCCACATCTTCATAAACCCGGGCGCTCGAGCAAGGTCAAGAAATTGTCAGGACACCCCAAAATTATTGCCAATGGTGTCGGAAAAAGAATAGAACTGAATTGTCCATCAAGTTCTTCGCACATTGACCCAGATTAAGTTGGATGTATTTTGCTCGATGCAATTTTATAGAAAACTAAGGATGAAATGTGTTTTGAGTTATGAATTGTTGTAAGTATAATTAAATATAAAATAACTATTTACTAAGATAATGCATATAAAATGCTACATCTGTGTGTGGAGTATTTAGGCATATAAAATACTATTTTTATGTTTAATTTTCATGTTTCACTGTTCATCCTAATTACTTTGACAGATAACAGTATGGATTTGAAATAGTTCATTATAAAATGAAATAGCAACTAATCCACGCCTTTTATAATATGTCAACTAATTACAGAAAGTTATTGACATACATTATTTACAGTAAAAAGTACGAATCCACAACTCTCATAAACATGGTTGTAAAAGTCGGAAATTGGTATTAATTGACAGAGGTGTCGATTAAGAATTAATCGATAATTCTAGAAGTAACGAGAAGAATTAATTGGAGTGAAAGTCAAATGTATATTTAGTTTTTAATTTAATATAAATAATATTAATTTTAAGAAAAGATGATATATTATTTAAATGGCCCAATTCATTTAATCTTCTATAGCCTAAAGATGTACCCATTCAAAATTATAACTCTCGTCATAACTTTCCCGTCAGTTCGTCAAACTTCCGCCGCCTTTATCATTTGCTTCATCTTATCCTATCGAAACTACCTCATCATTCAAAACTCTATAACATAAACTAATACATAAACTTCTATGTTTGAAGGTAATCCGATAAAACGATTTTGACCCAATTTCAGTTTGAGTTTAACTTAACCTTTCAAAAACATTTTTCCGGCTGATTTTGATGTATTCGATTGGCAACCCGCCGATTCACGATTAATCAGCCGATTAACCGTTGCAATCAGCGATTTTTATAACAATGCTCATAAGTCATAACATACTAAGGCCCTGTTTGGGGTTACTGTTAAAAATTGTCATACTGTTAGAAAAAATGTTGGTAAAATAAGTGTTGATAAAAAAATGTTTGGTAATATTTTTAATATGTTTATGTTTTGATGTCAGAAATTATAAAAAAATGAATGTTTTTGATGAGGTTTGATGATTAAATCAGTATCAGTTTCCAGCAAACTGAAAAGCAGTTTTTTCGAAATATATGGGAGCTCTTACTTTCTCTAACAACAGATTTTACGTCAAAATCATTTTTCTGAAAATCAATCTTAAATTATATCAAACAGTTTTCATCTATTTTTAGCAAGAAACTAATATTAATGTATATGACAACAATGTTAAACACACACTAAGTAGACTTAGCCGTGTTTGTTTGATAGTTAATGTGTCCGATTAACGGGAATCGGAACCTTAGACCCGAGTGATAATGTTTGGATTACCAATTCAGTGGTGGGGAATGGGGACCCCATTCCCTCTTGATGGGTAAATTAAACTCACCATATTCCTTGGATTTTCATTCCATTTCATTCACATTTCTATTAACCCCCGTTCTCATACCTTACAATTCCATTCCCGATTACCATTCATACGCTACATCAAAACGCCCCCCTATAATATTTGTTGAGTACTAGTTGATAGTACATTTTTTTTACATCATATTAGTTGCAGTTTAATATAATTTAGACTTATTTATATCGTGTAGTTTTATTATTATAAAAATATGGTGTTACATTCTATCTTGTAAACAACTTTCTCCCCATCAGTTCGTCAATCTTCCGCGGCCTTTATCATTTGCTTCATCTTATCCGATAGAAACACCTCATCATTCAAAGCTTTATAACATAAATTAAAACATAAACTTTAGATATCTGTTTGAAGGCGACCCGATTAAATGATTTTGACCCGATTTCGGTCCAAGTTTAACCCGACTTTCAAAAACATATTTTCAAGACGATTTCGACGAACTCAATCGGCAACCCGCCAATTTACGATTAATCAGCCGATTAATCATCGAAATCGGCAATTTATAACAATTCTCATAAGTCATAACATATTAAGGTCATGTTTAGGGTTACTGTTAAAAATTGTCATAATGTTAGAAAAAGTGTCGGTGAAAAAAATTGTTGGTAATATTTTTAATATGTATGTTTTGATATCAAAAATTAGAAAAATACAATATTTTTTATGAGGTTTGATGATGAAGTTAACATGTGTTAGCAGCTTTTTCAAAAAACAGGAAGGTCTTACTTTCTCTAACGACAAATTTTACGTCAAATGCACTTTTCAAAAAAGAAGATTTTAAATTTTATCAAACAATTTCTCAGCTATTTTTCAGTAAAAAAACTCTTGTTGTTATTGTAACAGCAATGTCAAAGACACGTGTACAATTGTTGAGTACTAGTTATCAGTACATTTTTTTGACATCATATTAGTTGACGTACATTAACGGAGGAAAATGTAATTAAATAAATACAAGTACAAAGACATATGAAGACATACACGTAGGACTGGATCTACATTCCAAGCTAGACAAATTTCCGTACGAGAAGTTTCATTCCATGCTCAGGTGCAAGGAGGAAAACATGTTTAGGAGCATGCAAATATGAAGGAGAAAGCTGAAAGCTGAAGCCTTGTAACAGAGTTGCTATCAAAGTTTTATGTATAACCACTGCCATACTTTCTCCTGTACATTTTTTAGGACCCCAGGTGAATGTTAGTAATTGCATCCTTGAGTTAAAACTTCCTCCTTCAGCAAATCTTTCAGGATTAAATTGTGTCGCATCTTCTCCCCAAATATCAGGGTCATGATGCATTAAAATTAATGGTATCGAAATTTGAATCCAGGCCGGTAGAACCATGTCTCCTAACTTTGTGTCTTTGGAAATAGAGCGGTGAAATATGACAGTTGGTGGATATAATCTCAGGGCTTCATACATAATCATCGTAACCTGAATTCATCAAAATTTAAATATGACATGCTCATTCTCAAGCTACCACAAGCTTTGGGGAACTTGACAATATAACTGTTAATATTTGGTTTCATGTATTAGAGTATGCGCAGAAATACTTACAGTTTTGAGTTTGTATAGTCCCTGGACATTGGGTTTTTTTTCTCCAAAAACCTGCAAAACCTCTTGTCTTGCTCTCTCTTGCCATTCGGGGTGTTTGGCGAGAAGATACATCATCCATATCTGTGACCTTGTTGTAGATTCCGGCCCAACAAAGTGAAAACTTCTGCACACCTCAATCACATCGTCAAGACTAACTCCGCTTGCTTCATCTTGATATGCTTCCAACATCAAACTCAGTACATCACCTTCATTGCGTGCTCCGTTTTTCATTTCTTCCAGTCTCCTAATCACCATTTTCTTCACTAAACTTTGAGTTTCTCTATGCGCTGCTTTCATAACCTTCACCTCTTGAAATGGTAAATGCCTGCAATTTCGTTTCAACTTATAATTGAGGCTAAGATTCTGGGATATAATTACGCAGAAAGTGAAAGTTATAAGTAACTGTTTCTGATGGTAGACAGACTATTTACCACCATCCTGGAAAGAACATGAACTTTATTAGTTTTGCTGATTGTTGGCGCACCGTAATCCGGAGTTGGTATATCCTTTTTGTTTCTTCAGTAAACTGGCCTGTTACAACTGTTTTGCACATTAAGGAACTTACTAAAGTTTCTATGTCTGGCGCTATATCTATCTCGAGTGAGTCCTTTGAAGCTGGTGACATGTTCCACTTTTCCATCATTTCCAAACAGCTCTCCACAATTGATGGCACCATGTTCTTTCCATGTAAATAGATTTAAAAACAAGAAGATTAATAATATTTATTAATGTGTGTAAAAATAAAGAGTATATAAACCAGGTACCTTTATTTTTTCCCCGTGAAAAATAGGGTTGAGAATCTTTTTATGTTTAGTCCATGTTTTACCATCACTACTAAAAAGTCCACCTGCAAGCACCTCACCCATTTTATCATTTTTGGGCTTTTGGAACTCGTTTGGTCTGGACAGAATATCCTTCACTAGCACTGGATCCATTATGGTCAATCTAAGTTTTGTGCCAAACCAGATGAAAAACTTTTTACCTGCACATCAATGCACAATATTCATATACCCTTACTTTAAAATAATTAATTAGGCTTACATGTATTACAAATACAAATACGTAATTTTTCTAACAAGTCTCTGGGATGAACGATAATCCAACCTAGAACCTCGATAAACCCTTATTTATAGGAATCAGCCGTTTCTGTGTAAATTCATACCGTACTTCTGGACCATAAGGCATTGATGTGGTAGAATACGGGGTGTGATATCGTCAGAGAGTTCCATAGGCTTGGATGTGAGTTGTGCCCTAATTGCACGCACATCTTTTGTATCTCCAAAGATGACCCTATATGGATTTCCCCTGAATCCCAGATCCCTTAGTCGTTTTTCGATTTTCTTTGGCCTAAACCAATATCTGTTTGCTAGTTTGAGAGTGTAGCTCAAAATGACGACTACAAGCACAGAGATCACAATAGAAGCATACATTTTTACTCACTATTATAAACTTGTGTGAATGCACGGAGACTGAGATGTGAGCAACTCTGGTTTTTATAGACCTGCATTCAGCTCAGGTACGTTTGGTGACATCATTATTCATCTGATGTCATGATTATAATTTTGGATTTACATGAATTTCAAAGTATAATTAGGCATAATTTATAAAAAAATCATCCGTAATCAATCGGCTTATTAATGTTTAGACAGCTCACTTCTATTTTAAATTAATTAATCCATTCCTAACAAACTTTTGTCACGTGTGTGGTTTTATCAATGTTTCATTAATGTTTCGTATTTATTTATCACAAAATCGTAAACATGTTCCATGATTCATTGTCCTTTCAAATACAAGGGCTTGGAAATTTTAAATTAAGATAAAAGAATAAATTTCATGAGATTATCACTTTCTGAGATACATCTTATTTTTGAAAATTATATATGCATATTCAATTAATAAATTATTCACTTTTTTATTAAATATATTTTTAATTATTTTATTTTCTTAGTACACATGTACCTGATCCTATATATGTATGTGTCATATTTATATTAAATTTTTTTTATATTACTTCAGGAAAGTTTTCTGATTTAAACTCAGAAACTTTATTCTATTAAGATATATATATATATACTATATTGAGTTGCTCAAATGAGAACCTCAATTAAAATGAGAACCTCAATTAAAATGAGAACTGAGATCTAATCTCAGCCACAGAATTTGTATTCCTACATTAAATCTCAACCACCCATTTTATATTTTATACTTTATTTTTTATCTTTAATCTCTTTCATCCAACAAACTCTCTTTACCCACCCCTACCTCACCAGACCCCACCGGTCTCCGCCACCAACTACTGGCCACCACCGTCGCCGGAAAAAACACCGGGTCTACAATCTTCTCTCTCTCCCCCCTCCATCCGCCTCTGCCATCGATCACCATTACACCACCTTCAATTCTAGCAACAGATCTATATCACCTCCGCCACATCAACACTTTTCTTGAAATTAAGACGGTATGCTCCAATTAAATTGTTGACGATGCTTGGGACGAAAAAGATTGATGTGCAGAAATCCTGTAGCAATCGAGACGCAATGAAAGCTCTGCTCGAGCTCTAAACGGAGGCGATTCGCTGATTTACTGTTCAGATCTGAGGATTCTTGGTAATTCAGTTTGATATTCGGTGATTTTTTGGTTGATTGCAATGATTAATCGTATATGACAGACATGTGTGATTGTGGTGTGGTGGTTGTGATAGTTTGATTTAGTGAATTTTTTTTATTCTGGTGGTCAGAGCATGGCTGGATAGAGTTGCAGTGGGGTGGTTGTGGTGGTGATTTTTATTTATTTGTGGTGATTTTTAGTTTTTCGATGGTAATTTTTAGTTTGACAGTGGTGATTTTATATTTTCGGTGGTGATTTTATGTTTGCCGATGGTGATTTTCTGGTGATCGCTGGAGGTAGTGATGGTCACCGGTGGTGGTGGTGGCCGGGAATGGTAGTTGTCGATGGTTGGATTTAATGGTGGGTGGTAAGTAGAAAGAAGAAGATGGAAGAGGTGATGGTTGGGGAAGATGATAAGATTTAAAATGAATGGTCTAGATTAAAAATATATTTAAATTTTTGTGGTTGAGATTAGATCTCATATCTCACCAAAAAAAGTTATCAATGGAGTAAGACCCCTATATTATAATAATCGAAATGGGATATAATTTGGTTCAACGATTATTCCTAATTTTGGTAATTAAAAAAATAAATAAATAGTGTTATATATCCGCTAAACTACTAAATAATTAAACTACTCACATAGTCTATGGTCTACTTATCCTACTAAACTACTTAGTGCAGGGCTCATGATCAAATTTAGACATATTTAAAAGATAAAGCAACCATGAATAGAAAACCTAAATATGCAGTAATTTTAGGAAGAAAAGCAAACTGACTAGTGCATTAAAATGTACAGAATAACCTGTAAAAAATTTACAAGTATAAATGCATAACAAAAGGGATCAGAATATACCCATCTTCTCACACAGAAGGGAATAGCCCCACTTTTGTGATTGAAGTTCAACTTAGCATGATTGTTTCTCCCTCTCTCTGAAGCCTTCTTAAATTTTTCGGTCTCCCAATGTTTAATTTTGCTTTCCCAAGCACCCTCGTAATAATAATGTGGTTTCACAATAAGTCTAGTTTCATGAGTGTAGCCTAGACTTATGGATAATTTCACTCTCTCATCCGCTCGACTCTTCACCTTGCTGAGAAGTTGCTTCCAGTTATTTTAAATATGAGCTTTAACATATTGATCTCCTTCTTCATCTATACATTCATAGTTGTAATAAACCTACCAATCAAAATATAAACAATTCTTAGCCTAAATTCAAACTCTAAATGTACCAACTCGTAAGTACTTAAATATCATGTAATCAATTACACAGCTATCCAGAAAAGCTTCTCTTGTTTTTCACTTGTATTTATAGTATCTTTGTCCCAAAGAGATCGAACTATGGCAAGTAGAGTCTTTTTATAATGAGCCTCTTTGATACTGTAATAATTAAAATAACACAAACATTCATGTTCTGGCAAAAAAACAAATAACAAGACTATAAAAATTCTATTAAAATAAATATTAAGTTAAATTACCATATGTCGACAAAGTGAACAGTCCCAAGTTTAACCCCATTTATCGGTCTCTTATGAAAATTGACTTGTGAAGCTTTGCGCTGAAGAATTTCAATAATAAGTGCTATATCCTCCTCCTCATAAACTCTGCCACCATTTTCAATATGCATGGCATCACCGCCATCACCCCTTCCCATAACTTCTCCCATTCCCCTGTCTCCTACATCACTTCTTCCTCTGGCCCCTCCCCGTCATCTTCCCCTTCCTCTTCCCCTTCCCCTTCCGCCACTACTAGTACCTCTTCCCCCACTGCTAGTACTTGCGCCACCCAATGCCATGAGAACCATAAAAATAATCAACAACCAAATTTGACTCTTCATCTGTTAAAAAAATAAGAATTAAATATGTATATGTAAGAACATTGGGAATATATATGATGAGCAACGAACAAATTAGTATAAACTAAGTTTATGTCTAATAAAACATGTCAATATATCTCACAGTACTTTTATTTTAGTATTATCTCGCGCTTGTGCGTGGTTGAGCAAGCAGCAGAACGAAACTGCACGGACCACAAACTGAGTCTTGTAGATAAACTGGAATATAAAAATAAAAAATTAGAACAAGTTAAACTAAAACAAAGGATTTAAAAATTTATACTTTAAGTTCCTAAAGTTTCCATTTAATAAGAATTTATTCCTATAAGCAGGTCTAAGCAACATTCATGGAACTCGTCCCAATGTCAACCCTCGACCTAGCACTCTTCTCGTGAAAATACCATGTTATATATGTGGGCATAATGCCATGACGATATAAATATAATATCACATCATCGGGATTCTTTATGTAAAAAATTTCACATTCATTACATGGACATCTTATTCTACCCTTTGAATCATCCGTATTTGCAACGGCAAATTTAATGAAACCATCAACACCAATTTTATACTCTTCCGTAATGTTTTTACTTGCATCAAATTGACGATTCATCCAACTACGATCCGACGTCATCTACAAGGTGCATAGATAGTATAATAAATAACTTATTACTAATTAACAAAACATATCTAAATAAATTCAATATGTGTACAAGATATTTAGTGACAAGAAATGAACAATAATTATAGTATTTGTTTAATTATTTTGAACACTACCCTTAAATTATTAACAACTAATATTTAACATTTTATTTAAATTATATCAATTAAATATGTGAGAAATCAACAAACAATAATGATGATAATCACAATATAAGTAGTTTAAGAATGACACTTACTTGACTTAAAATTAGTAGATATTGGAGCTTGAAGGGAAATAAAAATGGTAGAAGAAATGAAGGAACATAATGGGAGATGGGAGAAGATGAAAGTATGAACAAAAATGAAGAACAAAGATGAGGCAGTAGCTGTCATTTTTGGAAGAATAAATTCCACCGTTGGCCGTCGTTTTTATAAAATCCACCAACAGTTGTCGCTTTTATAAAATCAACCAACAATGGTCGTTTTTATTAAAATGACCGTTGGCACCATATTTAAAGAAAAAATCATAATTAATTTAAAAGCGACCGATCGGTCACTTTTATTTTCCACTTTTAGACATTGTTTCAGCGACAATTTTTCCGCCTGTTCTTCAAAACATAAAAGCGACCGCCAAAAAATGGCGGTTGCTTTTCTTCATAAATTTCACCGGATAAAAGCTACCCCTTATAAATTCCACCGAATGTTGTGGCTTTTAATCATGGTGTTAAGGTATATGAGGTTGACCTTTAAAGCCACCATTTTCGGTGGAATTTATAGTTGGTCGCTTTCGTTTGGTCGCTTTTACTTTTTTTTCTTGTAGTGTTAGAGCAACTCCAAGAGTTACTTATCCCACTTCTCAAAAATATAATTATAAAATAGGCTCTTAGTAATTTAAAATAATTACTAAAACAATCCTCCTCAAACTTAATCTCCATTTTTTTAATCTACTTTTCTATTCTATCCATACCTTTTATATTATAATCTTATGTGCACAAAGACACCCTCTGTGCATTTGTTTTTCTGTATTTTAAAGGATGATATACTTACGTACAAGAATTTTTCTAAAAATAATTTCAGTATATTTCCATAAATTGAAAATATTCTGTCACATAATTGGAAAGGTGGGTTACAAGAAGCATATGGTATAAGTTATATACTAAGGGCAACTCCAACACCCTCTTTATACACCCTCAATAATATTTTGAAGAATTCAAAATTAAAATGGTCTTCAAGAAACTCTTAACTCTTACTCTTACTCAAAAACTTAAAATCTTCAAATTTTTCCTCAAACATGCATACTTCCTCTCCTCTATCCATTTAATAATAGAAAAAATGGTTATCATGTGCTTGCTCTAGTTCTCCTTCTTTGTATATGGGCATTCCATATTTAAGTAATAAAATAGTAGATGGGGAGTGTGTTTGAAGATGATTGTTGGAATAAATAAATATTTTTATATCTTAAATTGTTAGGAGCTCATTTATTTATATTATTTTTGAAGAAAATCTTAGGTGATTGTTGGAGTTGCTCTAACATAATTCCAGAACCAAACCCATGTTCAACCCAACTCAACTTCCCATATGTAGAAATCAATATATACTGATAAAATACTAATTGAGTAGAGAAGTTATGCTCCTCACTATTGATGAAACCTTTGAAGATCTTCACATTTTAGAGACTAATTTGGGGTATGTTGGAGATATTTTTAATTTCATTCTTCTCAAATTATGACTTAGGAGGGTAAATGAAGTAACTTTTAGAGTTGCTCTTATCATACAAAACTACGATCACAATTTATTAAACTATTTTTTTATAAATTTATTATTATTATATATTTATATAAATAATTAAAAAAATTTAATATGACAGGATAAATAAAAAATTTAAATAATAATATTATTATTGTTGTATGTATGTATGTGATTAGTTCTTAATAATTTTGGTCTATTCTTTTGTTTATAAATTGTGTCAAACATTAAAATTGTATTATACTATTAAATCAAATATAACAAAATTTAAGTTAAAAGATAATTATATAATGGTTCAGAATAGAAAAAATAGTTACATTTTTCATTCGGGTTTTAACAAAATTATATTGTTGATCAAGGCTAAAATACAAAATAAAAGAAATAAAACTAGATGTAGTAATTTGGATTTGTTGCATCGATCTAAAACAAAATAATAAATATTACTAACACAATTAAAAAATTATATAATTGAGCAGGGCTAAAACAAAAACAAAATTTAAAGATAATTGGTTTATTGATATAATGGTCTCGGGTTCAAACAAAATAATTTATAATACTCTTTCAGGTTAAAATAAACTAATTTTCAACCGATGCTAAAGTTAAAAATAAAAATAAATTTAATTTATTTAAGTTGATTTGGTTGATATAACTAGCTTATATGATTACAAGTTTTCTTTTATATATATAATATTAATTATACTATTTTATTTAAATAAAATTGTAGATAATCCGTTAACTTTTATAATAGCGCCGTACCAATATAAAATATTATAAAATATTTATTCTGGAGAAAAGTACTTGGCCCATTACACAAAAAAATAAAGTAAAATAAAAAATAATAATATATGAACAAATTTCTTATCTTAAAATTTTCTATTCAATAAAATTTTAAAAAAATATTTAATACTTAAAATAGTTTGTGCATCACATGGATTCTAATCAAGCATGTAATAAGTTTCAAAATATGAATGCTAGACTTCTCCCTATTCTTACATTAGTTGAGTTCTTGCTAGGGCAGATCAAGATTGGACCCGCCTATGTCTAGTTTAAATTTTAAAAAAATAAAATATTTTGGATTTTTTAATAAATATCCAAGTTTTACATATTTTTGTAAAAATGCTATTAATTTTTAAAATATTTGTAAAAATATGTTATACAACTTTGAGATCATTTGTAACCACGCTTGCAACTTAAATGTTACAAAAAATTTGTGAATTTGCAACCATATTTGCTAACATAATTTGTAACCTAAAACGCAACCGGAAATACAAATTAAAACAGTTTTACAATTCAAATTTAAAGAAACATATATATTTGCAACTTAATTTGCAACTTAAGACGCAACCCGAAATACGAACCTAAAATAGTTGCAAAATTCAAACTAAATGCAACCTATTGTGCAATATCCTATATTTTCAGAATAAAATAATTTATTAGCAAATCTTTTAAAAATTGATAAATCACATAAAATTCTACAAAAACTTGTAATTTTGATAAATCCCTAAATATTGGATATTTTCTAGGTTATGGCATATGTCATTGTTTCATGAATAAAACCATTATACAAAGAATAATAAAAATACATCATAAAATGATAGAGAAATATTATTATTTATTTTGATTTTCACAGCAATAAATATTTTATTAATAAAAAAACTAACAAAAAATTAGGATCAAATTATAATGTTACTAAATGGAATTCCATAAAATCGTTAAGGGGATTTTATCGGATCTTCGAAAAATGGGTCGAATCACCATCAAGAAAGAAGAAGAACGCGCTCCGAAGAACGCGTGTTTGGAGTCCCGGGCGCGCCCTGTTTAAGACTAGCCCTATATGGGAGTCGTTTGCGACAACCATCAACACAACAAGGGATTACAACGTCAATTGGTGAAATTTATGAAGGATTACGAAGGTTATTACATTGAAGGTTTATAACGATTATAGTGAAGGAAGCATGCGAGACCGCCATAACAAGGATGTTGCAACAGTCGTTACGACAAGAATACTACGTCAACCGCTGGAATAGAAAACAACAATGAAGAACAAGTATTGGTGAAGGAGTCTACAAAAGTTGTTTCGAAACTAAGGAAGAAAGAAAAAGCTATCAAGAAGCAAGGAATAATGATCCATGCTCCAGGGAATGTCCCTAGAACCTTTGGGGTGCGCCCCGTGCTATGAAGCTGCACGGGGTGGCTGCTCCGCAATATAAGATGGATAATTGTAAAAGATTAGTAAGGAGGTTGCTCCCACAACTAAAAAAGGAAATAAAAGAAACATAAGAAATATATAAGTGGATAGGAGGAGCCTCGGAGGAGCACTCCCATGCCTAGGGTGCGTCCTAAGCATGTGGAGGCGCCTCCTAAAGAAAAAAGGGCCTCCGAGAGCCGGTTGTCCCGAAAAACTTATTGAAAACGTCGTTCTGTAGTCTTGCGGGTTGACCTCATAGGGGAACGATCGTTAAACACTTAGTGGGTGCTTTAGGAGCCATTCTCTGTATTCGGCGGGTTCCCTTCTACGGAGACTTTGGGGTTATGTCGCACTTTGCACTTATACGCTTGGGATCACTTGTCTTGTAGTCTGGTGGATTATTCTCATTGGGGATAAGGATGCGCTTGATCATTTGTGATAAATCATGGCTATACATGCGGTTGCAATCAACGAGGATAGCGATAGCGGATGGGATATCCATCGGTCAGGGAGTTTCCTTATCCGTAAATTCCAAAGTCGTAACCGAGGCTTTTGTCTTTGTGACTAGGTCGCATCGTTGGGCACTCCTAAAGTAAATTATTGTTCGAGTTATAATCAGAAGTTGTTACAACAATTCCTATTGGGCCTCGGAATGAGAAGTCAAGTCCATCTAGGCTTCTTGATCTCCAAAAACTACCTCTGGCTTGATCTTTTATAAAAGGAGTTATATACGTAGGTGTTGGGGTTAAACCCAATAGGTAGTATGGGCTTGGTGATAGAAAATACAATTGGATTGGGTAATAATTGTATGGGTAGACAATCATTATCATAATTGAGCTGGGTAATAATTGTATATGAAAGGAATATGTCCTAAGTCCAATCATGTATTAGGATTTAGGAATAACTTTTATGTAATCTGTTTTGATTTCATTGATATTAATAAAGACTTGTTTTGTTTTTATTACGGGCTTTATCTATTTAAGTGTTTAAATAAGATATACCATAGTTTAGAGTAAAACTTTTATGGATTATGATGAGATCATAATAGTGAGACCTAAAAAGATGATAACTCTAAACTTAAATAGTTCCTGGTCATAGGATTACTAACTGGTAATTAATAATCCGTAAAGATCGGTATATACTATGCTTGCTTCATTATGAAGGATGTCTGTTCTCATAGACATTTGTGTGGTGACACTATAGCTGGTATGTAGGTGCTTATTATGGAATAAGTTCACTGAACATAACTCGCCCAGCTGAACAACTGATGGAGTTCACTCACGTGTCAGCAGTTGTTCGCTTAGTGATAGTTGTACAAGTATCCTTAGACTTGAGGTCATCATAGTCATCTTGTGTACACTGAACTATGTTATGGTTTAGTTCTTAGTCTCCAGGGACAATTATTAGGGCTCTTCTGGGTATAGGAATTTGTACACGAAGATATTGTATGATCAATAGAGGATCTACCCCTTCCAGTGAAAGGAAGCGAATGTTCAAGGCTGATCCACTTATGCTAGTTCAGGAATCTCTGGCCAGAGTGAATGAAATTAGAAAGGAGTTTCTAATTTGCATAGAACTACGCATAGTAAATGGTAAGCAAGTGATTGAATTAGATAGGCTTGACACGAGATCCATGCCTTGTATTTAATCGGAACATTGTAGGGTAGAAGGAGTTTATTGTACGGTAACTATTCACTGACAGGTTCTTGGTATTCTAAGCAGTGAATTCATATTATCCGGATAGTCGCGATATGTTGAGAAGCATCACTCACGATGTAGAATAAATGTGATTAATTAATTAATCATATTTAATAAATTAGAGAATTTATATAAATAATGATAAAATAGTTTTATTATTATTTATTTCTACTACCGGCTTAATATTGAACCTACAGGGTCACACCATAAAAAGAGAATGATTTAATTGTGGAGGAATTAATTAATAATGGCTAATAATTATTTATTTGTGAAATAAATAATTAATTGGCAAATTTAACAATTGATTAAATGAGATTTAATTGATTATAAAATAATTAAGAAAAGTTCTTAATATTTTTAATTAAAGGATTTAATTTTTGGAAATTAAATCAAGATAGAGAATTATTTCTAAAGTGTTTAGAAAAAGGATTAATGATTAAAAGGTATTTTAATTATTAATGAGAATAATAAATGGGATAATAATAATAATATTTATGGGAAAATTTCAGCTGAAAATTTTGCCTATAAATACACTATTATAGACCCTAATTTTATTCCAACCTCGAAAACCCGAAAACCCAAAAAGTTTGGAAAACCCAATTCTCTCCACCTTCTTCCTCCTCCTTAACATCGTTTTCTTGGTGGATACCGGTGGAGTGCTTCACACTTGAGGAGCTACTGCTAAGGATCTCTGATCGTTGTCTCCGAATTATTTTAAAAGGTTAGATTCGATCCCTCGAATTTTTATTCACGATTTATATGCTTTTATTTGGATTTTGTATGTGTAAAAGTATTTTTTCATGCCCCCGCTGCGTTAAAAATCCAACAATGGTATCAGAGCATAGGTTGTATGCATATAGATCTGTGGTAAAAATTTCAGAATTTTATGTGCTTGTATGAATTAATTATGATTTTTACAAGTTATATTATGGATTAATTTTGTCTGATGAGAAATCGTTTCTCAGAATAATTTTGAATGTTGATCTGGGTTCTACAAGTGATGTAGATCGTCTGGTTATTTTTTTCATAATATTAGGATGTATAGATTTTTTATTATGAATTTTTGAAGTTGTTTCAATTAAAATTTGTAATTAAATAATTATATATATATATGTATTGTTTGTATATATATCTGTTATCTGCTTGTACTGCTGTTGGTTGAATGCACGGAAAGAGAAGTAGGCAGACCAGAACACAGCATGTCAGGCGGATGTCAGGCGCGCAAACCGAGGAAAAAGGCAAGGCGGCGGCTGCAGTAAAAATAAAATAAAGAATATAGGGGTGTAACGCATTCCGGGAATGCGTTACACACCTGTGGCGCATTCACGGAATGCGTTACACCCTTGTAACGCAGCACCGGAATGCGTTACAGGGCTTGTAACGCGTTCCTGTAATGCGTTACAGCCCGTCTGTTGATTTTAAAATTGATTTTCTGGGAGTTTCGTAACTCCGTTTTAGGCGTGCAATATACCGTTGGATTCATTTTTTCGAGACGGATCTAATGGAGTGATCAATTTTAGTTTATATAAAAGTTTTGAACTGTTTATATTTCCATGAAGTGTTTTAAAGCTGTTTTTGACTGTTTTTAATTGTTTTTAAATGCTTCATGTGATACATAGAGATGTATAATGCTTAGACTAATGTGCTAGATTATGTAACATGCATACCTTGATGTTTATTCATGTTTATATATGTGATATATGCTTAGTTTATCATGCGATGATAGATTAAGGTGAACTTAAATGAACATAAGGCGTTTGTTAGACAACCTAGTATAGTGAAATTGTTTCATAACCTTAAGAATAATATTATGAATACAATCATGAGATTCTTGTATTTGTGAAACACGTAATTGAATATGAATTTTCGATATGAGAGAAAGGATGATTCTGTCAACAACAGATTTCTATCTGTAAGAAAGGGTTATTAAGTGACGCCTCTTGACAATGCTCCACCCGATCTGGGAATCGTCTGATTATTGATTATTGATTTGAAATATTTAATTTAAAAGGAAGAATCTCTTTATAATATGATTATGATTGTAACGTAATATAATCCCTCTAAAATTAAATAATATCAAGTAGTAATTGGCCAATGACACAACGGGCTTGTGTCGGTCATAGCCTTCCAACATGATAGAAAGTAGTTCTTATTTTTGAATCATTGTCGTTTCGTGCCAAAGCCGAGGGCTTTGATTTCGAAATAAGAAATACTTGTCTATTACATAGAGATGTGTACATTGAATAAGAATCTAAAGGTCGTTACGTGCCACAGCCGTGGGCCTTTGGGGACTGATTCATTTGTACGGAATGTTGGGTTTGACTTGACTTAGAATATTGAGTTTGTTGTGCCACAGCCGTGACTCAATTATTCAAGAGGCTAAAGTTTGATTAGGGAATAACATAAGATGTAATTGACAAGAGTTGTCTGCCTATTGAACATTACATGGCATTTCGTACCACAGCCGGGGTTGTGTAATGGAATGTAGGATCCCTATTCCCACTAGCATTATGAATGCTTAATTTTTCACGTAGAGGGTTGAATAAATTAGATAAACTAGTGGGAGCCACTTATGAATAAAGACCCGATTCATGTAGTGTTTTAAAATGAAATCGAATATTTGCTAAGTGTTGTTATGTGTTTATCATTTACAGATTTATAATATACATTATGTCTTCTGCACTATCACTCAGGAGCATACTAGATGCTCATAAATTGACTGGTCCTAATTATGCTGACTGGCTTCGAAACTTGAGAATTGTTCTCAGGATTGAGAAGCTGGAATACGTGATTGACTCACCTAAGCCTACTGAACCTGCTAGTGATGCACATAATGATGAACATGTTGTGTATCGTAAGTGGATAGATGATGCAAATGTTGCTCAATGCATCATGCTAGCTTCCATGAACATTGAGCTACAGAAGCAACATGAGCATATGGATGCTCACACTATCCTCATGCATCTACAAGAGTTGTATGATGTGGCGGGGAGGACAGCTCGATATGAGATATCGAACGAGCTGTTCGGTTGTAGGATGTCTGAGGGATCATCTGTGAATGACCATGTACTTAAGATGATCAATTTGATTGAACGTTTTGGACAACTTGGTTTTGCCATGGATGCAGAGCTGAGCCAAGACTTGGTCTTGCAATCGCTTCCGAGTTCGTTCTCGCAGTTTGTTGTGAACTTTCACATGAATAAGTTGGATGTCAGCCTGCCTGAACTCCACAACATATTGAAGACTGCGGAATCGAATTTTCCCCCTAAGAAGAGTTCTGTTCTTCTAATTGGTGAAGGTTCCAATCCTAAGAAAAGGAAGAGGAACTCTTCCAAGAAGAAGAAAGTAGGTGAGAAAACGCCGGTTCCATCAAAAGCTGAAGACCCCAAGAGCAAAGTTGTTTGCTTTCACTATAACAATGTGGGGCACTGGAAGAGGAATTGCAAGGTTTACCTTGCAGAAATGAAGAAGAAGAAGGGTAGTGAGACTACCGCTTCTGACTCAGGTATGTTCATGATAGAAATGAATATGTCATTTCTACTTGGGTATTAGATACCGCCTGTGGTTCTCATATCTGCAATTTGTTGCAGGGACCAAGGAGAAGTATGACTCTTGAGGAAGAGAAGGTGATTCTACTGATGGGAAATGGAGCAAGAGTTGCTGCTGAAGATGTAGAATCATTTCATTTACATATGCCTACGGGCAAGACTATTGTTTTAAATAATTGTTATTTTGTTCCCTCGATTGTGAGGAATATTATTCCCAAGTTAGACTTGGATGGATTTTTCATTTATTATTGAGAATAATGAATGTTATATTCTTAGAGATAATATTCTTTATGGACGTGATACTTTAAATAATGGTCTGTATATATGTGACATAATTTGCTTCAGATTGAACAAAAGAAAAGGGATGATGAAAATCTCACTTTATAGTGGCACTACAGTCTCCATTTAGTGGACATGGGGAAAGGGCTGCAAATTTGCTAGGAATGGTACACACAGTTGTATGTGGACCAATGTCTATGCAAGCCATGGGTGGGTTTTCATACTTCATTACTTTCATAGATGATAGATCTGGATTCGGATATGTGTTTGATGAAACACAAGTCTGAGGCCTTTGAAAAGTTCAAAGAATATAAGTATGTTAGATATATTTGATAATGTCATGGCTAATATGTTTTATGTTTAGATTTCAGATCTTATTTGAACAGAACAAATCAGTACTTAACTGATCAGTACTTATACTGGAAGTCAGAACTTAAGTGATATCAGTACTTATGTTATCAGGAGATAGATATCAGAACTTAAGTGCTGAAGGACGATCAGATAAGGACAGTAGCTGATTAAAGTTAAGAAGATCAAGATAAACATAAGAAGAGATATGCATGAAGAAGGAATTCCGTGAAGAATGGAATACTTGGAATAGAAGATATCTGATTGATATATTTTAGGAAGCAGAATTATATTCCATATCAATTAGCGATTATCTTGTAACTGTGTAGTATATAAACACAGACATAGGGTTTACACTATAAGTGTTATCATCATCGAGAATATTATTTACTATAACCCTAGCAGCTCTCGTGATATTTTGTTCATCACTGAGAGATAACAGTTCCAGATTGTAACAGAGTTTATTGTTTCAATAAAGTTTGTTTTCTGTTACATAAGTTCTTGAAGTTTGATTTGATTGTAATAAACACTGTATTCACCCCCTCTACAGTGAAAGTGTGACCTAACAAGTGGTATCAGAGCCTTCTGTTAACACACATACAGTTAAAGATCCAAACACAATCATGTCTGACACAGAAACTCCAACTAAGCCTACCAAAACTGAGGAATCATCAAAGACATCAACTCAGAGTCGATATGAGACTATCAGAGTTCCCATATTGAGACCATCTGAATATCCCATATGGAAGGTAAGGATGACCATGTTTCTGGAAGCAACAGATCCAGAATACCTTGATAGAATCAAGGAAGGGCCTCACAAACCTACCAAGCTCGCTATTGTAGTTGCAGGTGAAGCAGCAATGACCGTACCAAAGGAAAAGAGTGATTACACTGCTGAAGATATAGCATCTATTGCTAAGGATGCCAAGGTACGACACTTATTGCATAGTGCCATTGATAATGTAATGTCAAACAGGGTAATCAACTGCAAGACTGCTAAGGAGATATGGGATGCACTGGAGACAAGGTGTCAAGGAACTGAAGGTGACAAGGTGACAGGGTAATCAATGAACACTTTGACTCTAGGACTAATGAGTCATTGACTGATGTATATGATAGATTTGTCAAACTCTTGAATGACTTGTCGTTGGTTAATAAGGAGTATGATCTTGAAGATACAAACCTTAAATTCCTGTTAGCTCTTCCTGAATGTTGGGATTTGAAGGCAACAACAATAAGAGACAACTACAATCTTGATGAGACAACTCTTGATGAAATCTATGGAATGCTCAAGACTCATGAACTTGAGATGGAACAAAGAAGCAAGAGGAAAGGAGGAAAGTCAAGGACAGTTGCTCTCAAGGCTGAAGAGGAATCCCTCAAACCACCTTCCTCAAAGAAAGACAAGGGTAAAGCTCTTATCATAAAGTCTGATACTGAGTCATCAAGTTCTGAGAGTGATGATGACTCAGATTCTGAAAGCTTGCCTGAAACTGATGCTGATGAGGAGATGATGAAGCTGTGTGCTCTTATGGTGAAAGGAATCACAAAGATTGCATACAGGAAGTTCAGGAAGGGAAAGAAGTTTTCCAGGAAAGGCATAAGTTCTGATAAGAAGAATTTTAGAAGATCTGAAGGAAGAGGAGGAAAGTCTGACAGAGGAGATTACGCTAATGTTAAATGTTATAATTGTGGTGAGAAAGGCCACATATCTCCTGATTGCAAGAAGACCAAGAATGACAAAGGCAAAGCTCTTGTCATAAAGCAGAAAAGCTGGACAGACACCTCAGACTCTGAAAGTGAGGAGAACTATGCATTGATGGCAAATGCTGATAAATCAAGTTCTGAGAGCAGTTCTGAAGCTGTTGAAACAAAGGTACCTCAGACTACTTATGCTTTTCATACTGATGATATTAATGAGTTGAGAAGATATCTTAAAACCATGTTTGTTAGTTATAGAGATCAAACTTTAACATGTGAAAGATTAACTTCTGAAAATCTTGGTTTTAGGAAAAGAAATGATTTCTTAGAAAAAGAGTTAGTCATGTTCC
This sequence comes from Apium graveolens, assembly GCF_009905375.1. NCBI lineage: Eukaryota > Viridiplantae > Streptophyta > Magnoliopsida > Apiales > Apiaceae > Apium > Apium graveolens. The sequence goes on along the minus strand of NC_133652.1, from coordinate 276,072,030 downwards.
ATCAAACTCAGCAGGATAGAGATGATGCTTTTTATGTTAGGGATGAAGTGCTAAAAATGAATGAATCTCTAAAAACTGAGTTAGAAAAGGAGAGAGAGATTATCAGAACTTGGACTAACTCTGGCAAAACAACTCAAAATTTGCTAAGCAGTGGAAACTGGAAAGAGGGCTTAGGCTATGGAGAAAATAAAAATGAAAAAGGAACTGTAGAAATTAAGCCTATTGATAAGCAAAAGCCGAAGTTAAAACCTGTTAAGTTTGTAACTGAAAAATCTGAAAATGAGAAATCAGAAGTTAAAAAGGAATTAGCTTCTGACAAACTAAAACAGGAAAAGACAGCTGAAGTTAACATAGGCTTAATGACAAAGAAGCAGCTTAAGCATAAGCTGAAAGATGTTAAGAATGCAAACAAGGTAAAATCACCTAGGAAAAACAGGAATGGAAAGGAAGGTGTGAATAAAAGCAATAACTATAAATCTGTTCCTGATGCTCCTAGGAAAGCATGTCATAACTGTGGAAGTTCTAACCATCTGGCTTCTTTTTGCAGGAAGAATAAGAATATTAACTCCTTATCTACAAAGTCAGGAGTTAAGAGTCAGTCTGTTAGATACAAACCACAAAATCCTTGTTTTCATTGTGGTAGTTTATGGCATTCCATTTATACTTGTAAGGAATATCATAGTTTGTACTATGATTATTATCAAATAAAACCTTCTTTAAAGAATGTTTCTGTTGTTCCTTCTGATGTAAGTTCTGATTCAAAGTCTGGTAGTATAAGTTCTGATAAGAAAACTGTTAACATAAAATCTGATGCTAAATCCGCTGCAAATGTTAACAAACCTAAAAAGGCCAAAGGATCCAAGCAAGTCTGGGTCCTTAAAACTAATAATTAGTGGTCTTTTTGATTGCAGGGCAACAGGAAAAATATTTTAGTTCTGGCCAGTGGATGTTCAGGACATATGACTGGAAATAAGGCCCTGCTATCAGACTTTGTGGAGAAAGCTGGCCCAAGTGTTTCTTATGGAGATGGCAACATTGGAAAAACTTTGGGATATGGCAATATCAATCTTGGGAATGTCATCATTAAAGATGTAGCTCTGGTCTCAGGACTTAAACACAACTTACTGAGTATAAGTCAAATTTGTGACAGAGGTTATCATGTTGATTTATTTGCAGAACATTGTGAAATAGTTAGTAAATCTAAAGAAAAAATTGTTCTGAAGGGATTCAGGCGTGGTAACATTTATGAAGCTAAGCTTTCAACAAGTTCTGATGGTTCTGCAATCTGTTTAGTGAGTAGAGCCTCAACTGAAGAAAGCTGGAATTGGCACAAGAAACTCTCTCATTTAAACTTCAACAAGATAAATGAACTGATCAAGAAAGATCTTGTGAGAGGACTGCCAAAATCAGTGTTTGTTCCTGATGGTCTTTGTGACTCATGTCAGAAGGCTAAACAAAGAAAATCTTCGTTCAAGAGCAAGACTGAATCATCAATTCTTGAGCCTTATTATCTGCTTCATGTTGATCTATTTGGTCCAGTGAATGTCATGTCTATTACAAAGAAGAAATATGCGTTGGTCATAGTAGATGAGTTCACCAGATACACATGGGTGTATTTCTTGCACACAAAAAGTGAAACTGCATCTATCTTGATTGATCATATCAAACATCTGGATAAATTGATCAAAGATTCTGTGAAAATTTTGAGGAGTGATAATGGCACTGAATTCAAGAATCTGATAATGGAAGAGTTCTGCAAAAATCATGGAATAAAGCAGGAATTTTCTGCTCCTGGAACTCCACAGCAAAATGGAGTTGTTGAAAGAAAGAATAGAACTCTCATTGAAGCTGCACGAACAATGCTTGAAGAAGCAAAGCTTCCAACCTATTTCTGGGCTGAAGCTGTGCAGACTGCTTGTTTTACTCAAAATGCAACACTCATTAACAAGCATGGAAAAACACCATATGAGATGGTGAAGAACAAGAAGCCAAATCTCAAATACTTTCATGTATTTGGATGTAAGTGTTTTGTTCTCAAGACTCATCCTGAACAGCTATCCAAGTTTGATCTAAAAGCTGATGAGGGAATCTTTGTGGGATATCCACTTTCTACAAAAGCCTTCAGAGTCTATAATTTGAGAACAAAAGTGGTCATGGAATCTATCAATGTCTCTTTTGATGACAAGAAGATCACTGGACTTGAAGATTGCATTGATCATGATCAGCTGAGATTTGAAAATGAAGATTCATATTCTGATACCTCAAATCCTGACAGTCTAAGTCCTGATACTGTAAATTCTGATGGATTAAACTCTGATGTTATTGAAACTGTGGTGACTACGTCAAAGGAAGATGCACCAATGCAGGGGGAGCATACTCAAGATATTATCACATCTCAAGAAGCATCAGAACATACATCTGGCTCTTCAAATTCTGATTCGTCAAGTTCTGATAAGCCAAGTACTGACAGTACTGAAAATCTAAATACTGAAGGATCCAACTCAGAGAGCATAGTTTCAGGGGGAGCATCAGAAAATGAAACCGAAGACAGCATGAATCATGGGGGAGCATCCAGTTCTAGAGAAAATCTTCCATCTGCAAGGAAGTGGACAAAATCACATACACCTGATTTGATAATTGGAAATCCTGAGGCAGGTGTCAGAACTAGAACAGGTACTTCGAATGAATGTCTTTACAATTCTTTTCTCTCTCAGTCTGAGCCAAAGAAAGTGGAAGAAGCTCTTCAAGATGCTGATTGGGTGCAAGCATTGCAGGAAGAGTTGAATGAATTTGAAAGAAACAAAGTCTGGACCTTAGTGCCAAGACCTAAGAATAGATCGGTTGTTGGTACAAAGTGGGTATTCAGAAACAAAACTGACAGTGATGGCATAATTGTAAGGAACAAGGCAAGGCTGGTTGCAAAAGGATATTCTCAACAGGAGGGAATTGACTATGATGAAACATTTGCGCCAGTTGCTAGGTTAGAAGCCATAAGGATATTCATGGCTTATGCTGCTCACAAAAAGTTTACTGTCTTTCAAATGGATGTGAAAAGTGCTTTTCTCAATGGAGAATTGGAAGAGGAAGTATATGTTGAACAACCTCCAGGCTTTGTAGATTCCAAACATCCAGATTATGTCTACAGGCTTGATAAAGCACTATATGGACTTAAGCAAGCTCCTAGAGCATGGTATGAGACTTTAGCTCAGTTTCTTCTGGAAAGTGGATTCAACAGAGGAACTATTGACAAAACACTGTTCTATCTCAACCATGGCAAGGACTTACTTTTGATCCAGATTTATGTTGATGATATTATTTTTGGGTCTCCAAATGACAAACTTTGCAAAAAGTTTGCCAAACTAATGCAGTCAAGATATCAGATGAGTATGATGGGAGAACTTAGTTATTTTCTGGGCCTTCAAGTCAAGCAAAGTGAAGAAGGAACTTTTATTTGTCAATCTAAGTACACCAGAAACTTGCTGAAGAAATTTGGAATGCAAGATTGTTCAAGTGCATCCACTCCCATGGCCACTGCAACAAAACTGGATAAGGATACTGGTAATTCAGTAGATATTACTGATTACAGAGGTATGATTGGCTCACTTCTCTATCTAACTGCTAGTAGACCAGATATCATGTTTGCTACCTGTCTTTGTGCAAGATTTCAAGCAGATCCAAGAGAACCTCACTTAACAGCTGTAAAAAGAATCTTTAAGTATCTTAAAGGAACAGCTGATCTAGGATTATGGTATCCTAGAGAATCAGATTTTAAATTAATAGGTTACTCAGATGCAGATTTTGCAGGTTGCAAAATTGACAGGAAAAGCACAAGTGGTAGCTGCCAATTTCTTGGAGGCAGGTTGGTTTCTTGGTATAGCAAGAAACAAAAGTCAATTTCCACATCAACTGCAGAAGCAGAGTATATTGCTGCAGGAAGCTGCTGTGCACAGATTCTTTGGATGAAGAATCAGTTACTGGATTATGGGTTAACATATTTCAAAATCCCTATTTACTGTGATAATCAAAGTGCTATTGCTATGACAGGTAATCCAGTTCAACACTCTATGACAAAGCACATCAGCATCAGGTACCATTTCATCAGGGAACATGTGGATGAAGGTACAGTGGAATTGTATTTTGTTCCCACAGATCAACAAGTAGCAGATATCTTCACAAAACCACTGTGTAAAGCTACCTTTACAAAATTGGTAAATGAACTTGGAATGATTTCAGGTTCTTTCTCTAAATCTGCTTAAACTTGTTCTATGTTATTAGACTTTATGATCAGTATTTACAGAATTAATCTCTTTGTATATTCTGTGCATTAATTGATAAATGTTTTTAAGTACTGACTGTTGTCTGATACATATTTCTAAACTCTGATAAGTGATATGTCTGTTTCAGTAACTATTCTATCCTATGAGGATAACTGTGCTAGATACTGACCTACTAGTCTTCAATAAACAAATGATCCCATGAAAGAAGTAATTATTTCTGTGGAAATCTTATGACACAAGCAAATTCTGATACTTGAGCTTAGTTTAGTTTACTTTATTCATCTTACTACTAAGTCCCAAATTAGAATAATGCTACTCATCTGTTTAAGTTCTGATTCAAGTAAAACTGCTGAATGTACTAAATGCTGATAAACCTCACTTATCAAAAGAAAAAAAAAATCAAAGAATAATATCAGGTACTCCTTTGAGATCTAGAGTAAAAATGTGAATGGGACGACCCAAGTGCATTGCTGGTATTAAGTAAATATGCATTAGAAAAGCAAAATATTTTCTTGGTGACTTTTCACACTCTATGATTACTGGAGAAATACTCTGATAATAGCATAAATTCTGATAAACAGTCGTGACTCACTTACACTGAGAAGCCACTGTAAAATAGAATTTCAAAAGATGCATAAAATTAGCACAAAAACAGTTGAGGTGGACTCATGCATGAACTCATTTATCAGTAGGTTTCAGGATAATGACAGCTCTTTAGCAAAATTTTAATTTTGACTTATTTCTAAGATGTACTGAAGTAGATCAGACTTTACTCTTTGTCTGTTATTTAGCTTAATGCACACACACATCACTCCATATGAATGATGAAATTTCTGTGGTGGTCTATGTTATTTTAGATAAACAGTCATTGTGTCACTTTTGCACAAATTCTGAGGACAAGTTCTAGTTACACATTCTGATGATTAAATTATGATGTTCATAACTCAGAACTTGTATGAGGATTTACTAAGATGGGCATTCCTTTTTCGAGTTAAGAAATTATGTTCTGATGACTGTTAAGTTCTGGTATAGGTCTAAGTTCTGATTTCTCAGTCTAATCCTTTACTTGGCTTATCTTTGAATAAAATTTGATAACAATCTCAGTTTGTACTCAAATATGTTGAAGTGGAAGATTAATAGTCACTATGATTAGGATTAATGGTTTTGTACTTGAACAGTCCACTGTTTCTTGTGTCTTGTGCGGTCTAGACCATGATTCCTCTTTCCAATGACTGTTATTCTTTTTCCAAGTCTAGGGAGACGAGGTAGAATTAATTCTACCTGTCAGCATTAAATATCTTTGCGTCTCTTGGCATTCTCTTGCCTATATACACAGCCACTTCACATTAGTCTTCTCATCACACTTGTATCACAAATTCAGTCTTATTTTTCATTTACTATCACAAATGGCTGAATTTGGCTGGTTCTACAATTACGGTGATGAGACTGTGCATGTCTTTTTGAATGGAATTCCAACTCCCTACCCTATCACCAACATCCCTCACAATCTCTGGATTCAATTTCCAGAGGTTATCAAACGTGATCTGGTGGCCGTTCGAAGAGACCTTCACCTTCGTCGTATCTGTCAGCAAGAGCGAATCATACGACTCGCCATCTTGTTTGTCGAAGATAGGAAGAGGAAGATGACTTAATCTCGTCTTCTTCCTGTTCTTCTTCATCCTCAGCTTTGTCAGGCTTCTTAGCTAGGACTAAAGCTGTTGACGTTAGGATTAGAAGCTTAGGGAAAATCTTGTATTGATGTAATTTCTATTTCATATATGTATTGACTTGATATATTAATGAAAACTGTTTTTACTTCAAGATTTTGTCTCTGAGTTATTTTATCTTGTGTTGTTAAATCCTGCTTGATATTCTGATGACCATTTAAATTTTGTCTTTATTTAAGTTCTGATTCTTTGTCAGCACTTATTCATCGAAATTATCTCGGTCATTTTTAACATGATTCATTTTCAGAATATTAATGTTGCAGTGAAAAGTAATTTAATCAGTGCTAACGGTTTAAATTTTGAATTAAAACTGTGTCTCTTGATAACTGAAATAGTTTTTCCTTGAAACAAGGCAACTGGGTAAGTAATCATTCCTGTTTTCTCGAGCCCAGTAACTATCCGTTATTACTGCATGTCTGACAGGTGTCCAACGGTAACATTTTTTTCAGAGTATAAGAACAACAGAGAGAAGATTTCTTTAATCTTTTATTTTCTTTATCCTTTATCTCTCTTCTTACTTTTACTCTCTTTCTCATTCTTTCTCACGTTGGTTTTTCATACAGACATTATCTCAAACACCTAACAGGCATACTTCAATTTCAATATTTTTTCACATGGCACCAAAGGATTTAATCATTGATGGAGCAAAGTTTGTTCCAAACAACTATGCTGCAATTCTTGATCATTCTGAAGCTCCATCTGAATTGCATTTTGTGCAAGATCTTCTTGCACATAGTGAGGTTGGGTACGCCTTAACTCAGCCTGAATTATTTTCAAGTCAACAAGTTCTGCGGTTCTGGAGGACTGGAGTTTTTGATGATGGTGGTAAACAAGGAACTCCCAGTATTATCTTCCAAGTGGGTGATTTATCCTATGTAGTCACTCCTGGTACAGTACGAAGAGCATTACATCTTCCAGAAGATTGTACCTTCTCTATACCAGAGGAATCAGACCTTCGGGGGTTAATGACTGATTTGGGATATGAAAAGAGTCTGACGAAACTTGGACAGTTGAAACGGGCTAATATCAGAAGAGAATGGAGTTTCTTCTTCGATTGCATCACCAAGGCTTTTGGCAACAAGTGTTCAAATTTTGATGCCATTCCAATTCTGAGTCAGCACATCGGGTATGCTATTATCCATCAAACTCATTTTGATTTTGCAACTGGAATAATTGGTTTTATTGGGGATAGGATGACAGAGGATCGAGATGTTGTTTATTTTGCTAGATTCTGTCAACTTATTTATACGTATTGTACTGCTGAACCCCAGTTAGTCAGCACTCAAACCCCAACTTTTAAGGTTGCAAAAAGGTACTTTAATGACCTGATAAATGCTGACACAAAGAAATCAATGGTGAGACAATTACAGATTCCTCAGTCTGTGAAACAGATTCTGGTAAATGCTGATCCTGCTACTTACAAATCTGTTTACTCAAATGTTCAACCAACTCACCATAACCAAAATCCATCAACCTCAGTACCTACCTCTCATTCTACTCAACCTACCCTCAGAACTTATCTCAAATCCTATCTCTCCACTTCACAGACTGCTCAACCTTCTTCTTCAGCACCTACTGTGAAGCCTACATCCTCTAAACCAAAGAGAACAAAGACTGTTCCTCAAACATCTCAGAAGAGGAAGAGGATCACCTTGAGAGATGACTCAGATTTTGAGGAACCGATTCCTTCTTCAGAACCTGTGGTAAATGAAGCTGAGAAGGCAACTTCTCAGAAGGATTCTACAATTGGGGGTTCTAGGCTTCTCAAGAGGCTTAGACGTATGACGGTTCCTCAAACTCCCAAGGAATCCAAATCAACAAGGAAGTACAAGAAACAGAGGGCACAGAGGCCAGTTTCAGATGATGAGGAGGAAGCAGCTAAGGAAGGGGATCAGGAATCTCTGATCTCACAAGACAAGGAATTTGCTCCAGTCACTTCTTCTCCATCAACTCCATCTCAGGAACCTGTATCTGACAAGGCTAATTCACCTTCTATGTCTCTTGTTGATCCAGGCACAAGTGCTGAAATTGATATTCAGAACCTGGTTGTGCCTGAAATACTTTTCTTAGAAGCTCCAACAGCAAATAATCCTTCCACAACACCTGTTACTGATGCTGTTCAAACTCCTGAGTTATCACTAACACCTTCTCTGCATCAAGATGCTGATGATCAGATTTTAGGTGAGCATCAGGATATGGCTGTTGATCAGAACTTAGTATCAGATCAGCAATTAGAGGATGTTGAAGCCTCCATTGCTACTCACACAGTTGTCTTATCAGAAGATACTGATTCTTTAAGTTCTGATGTTGCAAATGTTGGAGATACTGGTGAAGCTGCTACAACTGTAGATGCTGATGAAGCAGGTCCTTCAGGACATACTCCTCCACTGACTCTTCCTAAGTCTGAACTGGTAAAGGAGTTTGTTATCAGGGATGCACCAGTACCTTGGAGTGAAACTCCTGCAGGTCAGGAGTGGACTAAGGAATGGAACTCAGTTTCATGTGTTCCAAATGCTTTACATCTTACTGAGCACTTGACTAAAGCTGATGACATGTTACATTCTGATGATTTTAAAACCCAGCTTAGAGTCACTGCATTGAGTACTAAACATCTACAAGGTCTTCATTCCAACACTCATGCAGAGCTACACAAGATTCAGGAGAACTTTATCAAACAGGAACAAGTTTGGAAACTTGATAAGAAAAAGTTCTTCCAACCTACCATTGACAGGGTTGCTTATATTGAGAAAACTCAAGAGAAGCAACAAGCTCAGATTGATCAAATTCTGACAAATCAAGCTTCTCAGCAATCGCAACTTACTGAAATCCAGACCTCAGTGGAACTACTTATCTCTCTTTTATTACCTGCTGATGCCAAAAAGGGGGAGAAGGTAATTAAGTCCAAATGCAAAACCAACAAGTCACTGCAAGGAAAGGATGATGGAAAAGATGACCAAGGAAACTCTGGAATGGGTAGTGGTCATAGTCAAGGTAGAAGGTTTACATCAAGACAAGCTAGTCACAGAACAAGTTCTGATACTGGGAAAAGAATAAGTTCTGCTGCTGGTAAAAGGATAAGTTCTGATGAACTTCTAGATCTTGATGAGGAAATGTCAAGACAGTTATTTCTTCAAGAAAATCCAGGGATGGACTTGGAAAATTTAAAGGAAGAAGAAGCCAGACTTAAATCAGAGAAAGTCACATCTAAATCTGAAGCTTCTGGTAAAAAGTTACTTCCAAAACCTAAAGGCATTGTGATCAAAGAAAGGATACATACTGAAGAAACTTTGGCTAGATCACAACCACAGATAGATCCAAGATCCAAGGGTAAAGAAAAGGTTGGTGAACCTATCAAGCCTTATGTACCTCCTGAGAAAGAAGAAATTACTGATGGAAAAGATGATCTTGCTCTGACTTCAAGAAAAGTTCTTAAAACAACCTCTGACATGGCTCAAGTTGTTCAGAGTCAAGAAATTGTAAGTTCTGATATTCAGAAGAAGCAAGTAACCTCTGACAGTGCTCAAGTTAACTTGATATCAGAAAATAAATCTAAAATACTCCTACCAGGATTCACTAAAGCAAAACAGACTCAATCTTTGAAGACTACTCCAAGTGGTTTTGAAGTAAGAGTAGTTACTGGAAAGGAAGCTAGAGATAAAACTGGATTGGGAAGTGCTGATGAAAGAAGAGTACACAACACTACCGATGATCCAACTTCCTTGAGTGAACCAGGTATTGGAGCAACTCCTGAGAGATTGAATCAACTAGAATCTGTACAGATGGTTTACCATACCTACTTGAAAGAATACATCATGTTGTATTTCATGACAGATGGTAGGGTTTATCATATAAGACAAAATGCCATTCCTTTGAAGTATTTTGAAGAATTGGAGCATGTACTTTTCTTACTTCAAGTGGATGACAGAATAACAGAGACTGCTGCAAACTACTTAAAAGAACAGATTCAGAGACAGAAAAGGCTTTATTCTGTTAAGTCTGATAGCAGATATGTTCCAAAGTACAGAGATCACAATGGTGATATTGTTGATATGAAGCCTAATACTGCACAAATCAGGACATATCTTGGTATTAAGGGGCTTGAATTCAATCTAGAGTCTAACAAAGCTTATGTCATAAGACTAGATCGGGAGTTGAGAAAAGCAAAGATTATTGATCTTAGAGCTGCAATATTTCAAACTGGTGAAGATACTGCAGAGCTTAAAGATGTCAAACGGAGAATGATTGATGAACTCAGATATGCTGAGAAATGTTTGTTGAAGAATTATCTCAGAACAACTCCTGACATCAGAGAGATCAGAAAATGATGAAGCCAAGTCGAAGATCTACAACTGCTTAAATTCTGATATTTATACAGATTAAAGTTGTTATCAGAAGTTGAATTGGTAAAAGCTTTAAGGACTGTAAGTTGTAGTTATCTTGTCTATTTCTCATGCATTTGTACTTAATGTTTTTGACATCATCAAATATCTGTTAAACTTGTATATTTTGCTAATTTACAAGTTGGGGGAGATTGTTAGATATATTTGATAATGTCATGGCTAATATGTTTTATGTTTAGATTTCAGATCTTATTTGAACAGAACAAATCAGTACTTAACTGATCAGTACTTATACTGGAAGTCAGAACTTAAGTGATATCAGTACTTATGTTATCAGGAGATAGATATCAGAACTTAAGTGCTGAAGGACGATCAGATAAGGACAGTAGCTGATTAAAGTTAAGAAGATCAAGATAAACATAAGAAGAGATATGCATGAAGAAGGAATTCCGTGAAGAATGGAATACTTGGAATAGAAGATATCTGATTGATATATTTTAGGAAGCAGAATTATATTCCATATCAATTAGCGATTATCTTGTAACTGTGTAGTATATAAACACAGACATAGGGTTTACACTATAAGTGTTATCATCATCGAGAATATTATTTACTATAACCCTAGCAGCTCTCGTGATATTTTGTTCATCACTGAGAGATAACAGTTCCAGATTGTAACAGAGTTTATTGTTTCAATAAAGTTTGTTTTCTGTTACATAAGTTCTTGAAGTTTGATTTGATTGTAATAAACACTGTATTCACCCCCTCTACAGTGAAAGTGTGACCTAACAAAGTATGAAGTGGAGAAACAACCAAACATAGTATTATAATTCTTCGATTAGATCGAGGTGGTGAATACTTGAATGGAGAGTTTCTGGATTATCTCAAAGTAAATGGTATAGTCTCCTAGTGGACACCTCCAGATTGGTATCTGAAAGGAGAAATCGAACTTTGTTAGACATAGTTCGGTCCATGATGAGCTATGCAAATCTTCCAGTATTCCTATGGGGTTATGCATTGGAAACCTCAGCATATTTACTGAATAAGGTGCTTTCCAAATCTGTTCCTCAAACTCCGTATGAGATATGGAAAGAAAGGAAACCGAGTCTTAAACACGTTAAGATTTGGGGATGTCCAGCTTATGTCAAGTAAGTTGACCCAGATAAGCTGGAATATCGATCCGGAAAATGTAGTTTTGTGGGATATCCTAAAGAGACTTTAGGGTATTACTTTTACACCGATCATCGGGTGTTTGTATCCAGACATGCTACCTTCTTGGAAAAGGAGTTTATCCTTGAAGGAAACAGTGGGAGCAAAATTGAACTTGATGAAGTTCAAGAAGCACAAACTACTACGGATCAAGTGGAAACACCTGTTCTGACTGAACAACCTTTTGTAGAACAGCCCATTCATAGATCAGGGAGAGTGTCTCGCCAACCTGAGAGGTATTATGGCCTTGTCATTAAGAATGACAATGAGTTGTCGATCATTGATGATGACGACCCTATGACCTATAATGAGGCTATGAGTAGTGTTGACTCAGAGAAATGGCATAGTGCCATGAAATCCAGAATGGAATCTATGTATACGGTATACAAAAGATAGATTATAGCAGATGGCCAGGTGGAGACCTATAAGGCCAGGCTTGTGGCAAAAGAATTCAAACAAAGGTAATGGATTGACTTTGATGAAGCCTTTTACCTGTAGCCCTGTTAAAATCAGTTCGGATTTTGCTTGCGATTGCTGCTTACTACGACTATGTAATCTGGCATATAGCCAGATGGTTTTCTTTCCAAGGGAAATGAAAACCTAGTGTGTAAGCTGCTGCGAACCATATGTGGTTTAAAGCAAGCTTCTCGAAAGATGGAACATTCGTTTTGATGAGACAATCAAAGAGTTTGATTTTATCAAAAACGTAGATGAACCATGCGTCTACAAAAGGGTTAGTGGGAGCGCGATAACATTTCTTATATTGTATTGAATTAGAGTTGACACACATAACAACATAGCAGACCCACTCACAAAGCTACTTTATGAAAGTCACTTTGATCGTCATTAAGACTAGATGGGTATTAGATACCAGAGTGATTGGCTTTAGTACAAGTGGGAGATTGAAAGGAATATGTCCTAAGTCCAATCATGTATTAGGATTTAGGAATAACTTTTATGTAATCTGTTTTGATGTCATTGATATTAATAAATACTTGTTTTGTTTTTATTACGGGCTTTATCTATTTAAGTGTTTAAATAAGATATACCATAGTTTAGAGTAAAGCTTTTTATGGATTATGATGAGATCATAATAGTGAGACCTAAAAAGATGATAACTCTAAACTTAAATAGTTCCTGGTCATAGGATTACTAAATGGTAATTAATAATCCGCAAAGATCGGTACATACTATGCTTGCTTCATTATGAAGGATGTCTGTTCTCATAGACATTGGTGTGGTGACACTATAGCTAGTATGTAGGTGCTTATTATGGAATAAGTTCACTGAACATAACTCGCCCAGCTGAACAACTGATGGAGTTCACTCACGTGTCAGCAGTTGTTCGCTTAGTGATAGTTGTACAAGTATCCTTAGACTTGAGGTCATCATAGTCATCTTGTGTACACTGAACTATGCTTTGGTTTAGTTCTTAGTCTCCAGGGACAATTATTAGGGCTCTTCTGGGTATAGGAATTTGTACACGAAGATAGTGTATGATCAATAGAGAATCTACCCCTTCCAGTGAAAGGAAGCGAATGTTCAAGGCTGATCCACTTATACTAGTTCAAGAATCTCTGGCCAGAGTGAATGAAATTAGAAAGGAGTTTCTAATTTGCATAGAACTACGCATAGTAAATGGTAAGCAAGTGATTGAATTAGATAGGCTTGACACGAGATCCATGCCTTGTATTTAATCGGAACATTGTAGGGTAGAAGGAGTTTATTGTACGGTAACTATTCACTGACAGGTTCTTGGTATTCTAAGCAGTGAATTCATATTATCCGGATAGTCGCGATATGTTGAGAAGCATCACTCACGATGTAGAATAAATGTGATTAATTAATTAATCATATTTAATAAATTAGATAATTTATATAAATAATGATAAAATAGTTTTATTATTATTTATTTCTACAACCGGCTTAATATTGAACCTACAGGGTCACACCATAAAAAGAGAATGATTTAATGGTGGAGGAATTAATTAATAATGGCTAATAATTATTTATTTGTGAAATAGATAATTAATTGGCAAATTTAATAATTGATTAAATAAGATTTAATTGATTATAAAATAATTAAGAAAAGTTCTTAATATTATTAATTAAAGGATTTAATTTTTGGAAATTAAATCAAGAGAGAGAATTATTTCTAAAGTGTTTAGAAAAAGGATTAATGATTAAAAGGTGTTTTAATTATTAATGAGAATAATAAATGGGATAATAATAATAATATTTATGGGAAAATTTCAGCTGAAAATTTTGCCTATAAATACATATTAGACCCTA